>NC_132871.1:32650750-33303000 GCF_048164855.1 Canis lupus baileyi | reverse complement strand
ACCTTTAAAAAGAAACAAACAAACAAACCCAGAAGGACAAAAATCTCCCATGTAGAAGAATTTCAAAGAAGTTGTGCACACATTCCACCCTCAAGTTGATTAGCATAGCTTCCCACTCTTATTTCCGGAATACACATAGTAACTTCCTTCTACAAAATATAATATGAAAATCAGTATATAAAATTGATACAATAATAATAATAATAAGAAGAAGAAGAAGAAGAAGAATCACTTTACTATGGAGAAAGCTGACAAACACGACCTCAGAAGATGATCAGATCGATACGAAGACTGATAATCATGTTGATAATATCTATCCTTTATATGATATAATGAAAATGGCAGTATATCTCTGTATATAATCCATAAAAAGAGTTTAATCATGAGATAAACAACAGACATTTCCCAACTGAGGTAAATTTTACAAAATACTCTACTTCTCAAAGTGTTCCAGTTCAATGATAACAAGGAAAGGCTGAAAGACTGTCACAATCCAGAGGAGCCTAAGAAAACATGAGTACAAATGGAATGTGATATGAGGGATGGTAATTTAGCAAAAACTAAGGAAATCTGAATAAAGTATGGTCTTTGGTTAATGAGAATATTTTAATATTGATTCAAGGCTAATATTTTTACCTTCCTAATATACCACCACCATCATATCCCTACCCCACACCATCCACCCCCACACCATCGGCCCCCAGCAAGGACCCAGTGCAGCTGCCCCCTGTGGGACATGCTCAGCCTCCCTGGGGTTCTCTGGATACCCTGCTCCCATCAGAAGCCCAATTCTCCCATAGAGAACCCAGAGGTTGAAGGGAGGAAGGAAGGCAGCGATCCCCGAAAGGCTGGGGGTAGGTGAGTGGTGCAGAAGACACATTGGGGCCTGCCCTCGCGCACTGTCCGTCCTGGAGGGCGGCACACCCTGCATAGGACACCAGCCCCTAACCCAGAGGGACCTGGGCTGACCTGGCTCTGCGCTCTGTGGGAGCTAGGTTAATTTGAGCCCCTCCCATGCCCAACACAAAGACTAATGGGATCCAGGTCCCCATGGTCCTGGCCAGCCCTGGATTCTGGCCCCAGGCTGAGCGAGCCCTCTCACAGGTGGATGTGGCCTCCTGGGCCCTGGGCATGCCCCACAGATCAAGGTCACTAACCTAGGGCAAGCCGGGGGATCCCAGGACACCCCAGGGTGGGGAGTGGATGGATAGGCCGGTTGGCCCCACCCGACCCCACACCAGGAGGCAGGCTCTTCCAGGTATTGGGGCCCCAGAGGGCCCAAGGCAGGTGTCCAGCTGCCCTGCGGGTCCCAGTACAGGAGCCCATGAGCTGCAGGTCTAGGTCATCTCTGCTGTCCTCAGAACAGTCATTCAGGCTGAAATCTCAGGACACACGCCTCCACCCGGAGTCCACACATGTTCCCACAATGTGGACTCTAGCACCCACCCCTCCACACCGTGTGATTCTTGCCCTCCCCTAAAGGACAGAAAGGTCTCCCTCGCCAGGGGAAGGCACTCATTAGGCTCTGAGCCCCTTTGCCGTAGAAAGTCAATAAAGTGTTGTGCGAAAATGCACAGCCAGCCCGTTTCTGTGTCTCCCAGAACTCTGTGCATGGGGCGTGGAGAGACACCCAGAGAGGAGGAAGGGGCACCATCCAGGCCCCAAACAGCCCCTGCAGGGGCGCCGCCACGTACAAAGAGCTGACGTCCCCACGTGCCATCCAGGGGCAGCCAGACGCCAGGGTCAGGACCCCACAGACTTTGCTTGGACTCAGGTTGTGTCCCCTGGGCCGGAGGGCTGGGACACAGTGACAGCCAGGGAACTTCAGGTCACCAGGGTCTGTGCACAGCAACCAGGAGGTCTGTGCACCCTCTGTCCTGATGAACGAGGATGGCCGAGTTCTGGGGCACTTATTCCCCTCCCTGCATCCCAGTACCTGTGTGCCTGGGGCACAGAGGGCCTGTGGGGCATTCAGCGTGGCCCTGGAAGGGATGTCAGGACACCAGGCCCTGGTGTAGTGCCCAAGATTGTAAATCAGGGAAACCACCAAGGAGCCCACACCGATGGAAACTCCAGAGGGTTTCTTTACAAGCTGGAGCTTGGGTGAAATTGCACCCAACAAAGCGCAGCAGGGACGTGGATCCCGAGAATAAGAGGCATAGCAGCTTTATAGGGGCCAGTGGCCAATGGGATACGCAGAAAGTTGCACAGTCATGCTGGTCCACACGCATGTGGCCAATTGAATTACACCTTACCAAATAGTATCCACTTGAGCTAGCCTATTACTTTGGTCAGAATCCTCACACAGTATTGGGGGGCACAAAGCAGGGTTACATTGTTATGAGCCAATTTCCGAATAGGGTGTGCCCAGTGACCTGACTAGGGTGGGGCAGCGCCTTAAGCAAAAAGAAGCTCATGTGAGGGTCATAGGGGAGGAGGCTGGTGTAGCACAAAATGGAATCAGTCCTGCTCTGCTTGTCCAGGGGTAGGGGATTTTTGTTAACTTTCCTGGGTCCCACACTTGCAGCTCACGTACCTGGGCCACCCTCACAAGGTGGACTCAGCCTGCACATCTTGTGGTCCTGGATCTCTCATACCAGCATATGGAGGGCACCCTCCTCGCCCTAGTGAGTAGGGGCTGGGTGAGCATGGGGCTCGCCAGAAGGCCGGGCAGCACAGGGGACCGAGAACCCCAGCCCGGACCCCAACTCGACTCCCACACACAGGCAGCAACAGGACTCCCCGCCATGGGCAGCTACCTCCTCAGGATCTCCCTCCAGGGCGGCGCTGAGGTCTGGCTCCCTGCTGGAGAGGCATCCAGAAGAAGAGAAACAGCAGGCACTCAGTGGCCCCCCTGCCGGAAATGGGAATTTGGCCAAGTCGAACCTTCCAGCTCAGCTGACTCTCCAGCAGAAAGTCACTGCAGGAGCGAGCGAGCCCCCAGTCGGCAAGGAGAGCCCAGGTATCTGCCCAGTGCCAGCACCAGAAATGATGTTGTGCCAACCATTTCGGCATTTGGGTGACCCAGCTAGAGGATCAGATAGCTGCACGTGATATCTGCATGTGATAGTCACACACACAAGCAAAAACCAACAAAAATCATAATCCCCCCAATGTTGTCAAACAGCAGCCGGATGGTTAAATATACGACGCTGTGGTCCCCAATAGGATACATGGTAGACGCTATAAACCATGACTACAGAGGTACTGGAGGCACGGATATGTGCCTGCTGGGTTTCAAAAAGGAGCACAGAGAGGCAGGAAACATCCTACGGAGGGGGTGTCTATCCTAGGAAAGGACACCAGGTCCCTGTGTAGGCTACAGATGGTGAAATCTGTCCTCCTCTCTTTCAGCTTCTGGTTTTCCTCCTCTTTTGTTCTTCCTAATTCTAGTTTAGCCTCCACCCTGCATCCAAGACAATGACCAAAGAGGCTTCATTATGACATCGCGTCCTAAAAGGAGGCCGAGCTCTGGCTACCAGGTTCAGAAATGGTCATTGCCTAGGTGTATGCTGATCCCCCGAACTTGTGGCTTCACGGCTCTTCTCTCCCTGCAGAACGAGGGGAACCACAGGTCTTACAATGAAAGACGCCAACTTCCCATCAAGCGGGACTATCCTTTGTGGAGGACCTCATCTGGGCCAAGTAGTACAAGCGGGGCGATCAAGAATAGTTCGCAGGTGAGAGATAAGCAAACACTTACCTTTGATGTCATGCTTTATTTATTCATCCATTTATTATTTGTTAAATATTTTCGTTTCATGTCCTCTCTATACCCAACATGGAGTTCAAATTCACAACCCTGAGATCAAGATCCCCCAACCAGGCCAGCCAGGCACCCCACTGCCATGTTTCCTAACTCTTTGCTTCATTGTCTATCTTTGCATCGAACTAGAACATTGTGTCCATGACGGGGAGCTTTAGTAACCTCCGAATCCTAGAACGTTCTCACTGTATCCCAATCCTAGATTGACATTTACCATTGAATAGCACTTTAAATAGTCAGTAAAATAACTACAGTAAAGGAAACAGTAAACAGTAACAGTAAAGGAAATTATCAACTTTTCACGTGTGTGGGCCCTACTCCCTGGGCTCCCAGGGAAGCTATGGTTTCT
Source organism: Canis lupus baileyi (assembly GCF_048164855.1). NCBI lineage: Eukaryota > Metazoa > Chordata > Mammalia > Carnivora > Canidae > Canis > Canis lupus. The sequence goes on along the minus strand of NC_132871.1, from coordinate 33,298,885 downwards.
TTCACATTGATCAGGCCCAAATGACTCCACCACACCTCAAAGCATGGGCTCAGTTTCTGCCCTGACACATGCAAGACCCCTGCTTCAATTAACATGTATCAATCAATCAAAGAGAGCCTGACTGGCTTGGTGTTGTTCGTAAGAACATGGGACTCTTGTTCTTGGGGTAGCAAGTTCTAGCCCCATGTTGGCTGTAGAGATTACAGAAAAATCAAATCTTAAAAACAATCAATCAGTTGATCTTGGGGAGACACAGCCCCGGATCCCACAAGGGCAGAGAGCCAACTGACAGTTCTACGCACAATATTATAAGCAGCAGTGCACAAAATCTGAACTTTCAGAAGTCTCCTAGAGTGGGGGACACACCAGCCTTAAGGTGTTCAGGTGGAGAAGTAGGGGGCAGTCCCTCGAGTGACAGGGTGGGCTCAGGATCCCAGGGGTCCCAAGGACAGTGGCACCAACTCTTCCCAGGCATAGGAGCAGGAACCCGGCTGAGAGCAGCGGGACTCGGGCCAACTGTCTGCCCTGTGTGGCCATAAGCTGCAAACCCTGTGCAGTCACGGGGCCCAGTTCCTGGGACCGGCCAGCAAAGGCCAGGAGTGCGAGGACACCCTCCCTGGCAGGAATAGCACAGGTCTCCACCAGGGCAGCCCCTAAAATTTGGAGTTGTAAACTTTAGTCACTTGTCTGTGTGGAGGCTGAGAAAATTGAGGCCGTTCCACTTTAAGTTCACTGTTAGCACAAGAACTGCCATCCCAGGACCCTATGAATAAGAGCTAAAATTTACATTACTTCACTTACAGGAAAAAAAGAAAAAAACAGCTTAGAGCTTAAGGTCCCAGAAAGCCCCATATTAGAATGAGAACAGAGCTCAATGCCCTTGAAGGCCTCATGTCAAAATGTAAACAGAACTTGAGGAATTCCACCAGCCCTTCTGGAGGTCCCTGAGACCAGCCCTTAAAACTAAGCTAAAACCCACCTTGGGGTCCAAGTCCCTGCTCCACTGTGTGGGGTATACTTGGACCCAAGCTCGAGTTTGTAAATCAACCCTCGTGTGTTTGCATCGGTCTCGGCTCCTTAGTTGTTTCTCCAATTCAGAATCTTGGGCACAACACCCGCAAGTCCCCTCCCCATCTGGGCTGATCCCCTGTCCCCTCCAACCCAGGTGACCCTCAGTCACCTCCCGCCCACAGCAGCTCGGCACAGTCCCTCACAGAGGCCTCACGGCCACGGTGGGCACTCTGGCTGTCCCCGGCCTCCCAGGAGAAGAAAGGAGGTTTCGGTAGGACACACTACCATCGTGGCCCCAGGGCTCCCTGCCCAGGATGGCAGCTGGTGACAGGCCGTGGTCTGTGTCCCTGATGCCAGCTCCTCCTCCCTGGTTTTCCCACAGGAAATGAAGGAGGAGCCCTCGTCTCCTCCAGGGACATCACGCAGATAGACCTGGACATCAACAGGACGTTCGGTAGCCAAATCATGTTTTAGGACTATTAGGGGGTGGGGTGAGGCTGCTGAGTCAGGGGGCTACAGGGACCCGGGGGAGTCCCAGAGGCTTCTGGGTAGGGAACACAGGGCTTAAGAGGCCGGGGGAAGCAACAGCAGCCAGCAACACACCACTGTATGGTAGGGTGCCGGGGATGATCACCGTGCCCCAACCCCCAGGGCTTCGGGGATGAGGAGGTCACTACGTTGGCACCTCTAGGGGTTTCCATAAGAGCTGAAACCCTAAGGTGTGAGGGACGGCCCCTTGAAAAGCAGGGGGCTGTGGTGGGGCCTGTGGAGGGCAGTAACCGGACCTGGGGGCCAGTCGTCATGGCCATGGCTGCAACAGGACACACATCGATCTGCTGAGGGTCGGACGGGTCAGGGTGACACTCACACTTGGTGTTTTATATATATCTAAATTCTATGCATTTAATTTGAGACAATTTGCAATTTGTAAACATACATAGTATGATGACCCCCAGATAATGCCTCCGGTCCAGCCAGCGCCCTGCACTGACCACACGGGGCCCCCGGGGCAGGTGTCACAGCAAACCCCAGACTGAGGTCGCCTTTATCTGTAGACGTATCCGTGTGCATCTGAGAGAATGTGGATGCCCTGTGTCGGCAGGCCCCCCACGTCATCCCCCCTCATTCCCCACCCCCACACCATCCCCTTTCATCATCATCCTCAATGGCATCCCACCTATACCATCCCCCTCACACCCACACAGCCCCACACAATCCCCACCCACACCACACCCCCACCATCCCCCCTACACCATACCCCACACTCCACCACCATCATACCCCTGTCCCCAAAACATCCACCCCCACACCATCTGTTCACCAGGGTTCTCTGGATACCCTGCTCTATCAGAAGCCCGGGTTTCCCATAGAGTACCCAGGGGTTGCAGGATCGAGGGAAGGCAGGGAACCCCGACAGGGTGGGTGCAGGTGAGTGGTGCAGAAGATCCACTGTGCACTGCCTCAACCCACTGTCCCTCCTGAAGGGCGGTACACCCTGCATAGGACACCAGCCCGTAACCCAGAGGGACATGGGCTGGCATGGCCCTGGGCTCTGTGGGGGCTGGGGGGATATGAGCCCCCCAGGCCCAAAACAAAGACTAACGGTATCCAGCCCCCCATGGTCCTGGCCAGCCCTGGATTCTGGCCTCAAGCTGAGAGAGCCCTCCCACAGCTGGATGTGGCCTCTTGGGGCCTGGGCGTGCCCAACACGTGCCTAGGTCGCTGAACTAGGGCAGGCCTGTGGATGCCGGGACACCCCAGGTTGGGGAGAGGAGGGGTAGGCTGGTGGGCCCCACCCACACCAACACCAGGGGACAGGCTCCACCAGGTTCTGGGACCCCAGGGGACCCAAGTCCGGGTCCAGCTGCCCTGTGGGGACCCAGCGTAGGAGACCATGAGCTGTAAGTCCAGGTCAGCTCTGCTGTCCTAAGAACCGTCTCTCAGGCTGAAACCTCAGGACACGTCCCCACCCTGAGTCCAAACATGCTCCCAGGTGGGGGAATCCAGCACTAGCCCCCGCCCCACATGTGATTCTTGCCCTTCCATAAAGGACAGAATGGTCTCCCTCCCCAGGGGAAGGCGCGCACCCTTGCTCTGAGCCCGTTTGCTGTAGAAAGTCAATAGAGTGTTGTGGTGCAAAAATGCATAGCCAGCCCCTTTCTGTGTCTCCCAGAACTCTGTGCAGAGGGTGAGGAGAGACCCCGAGAGAGGAGGAGGGGGTACATCCACGCCCCAAACAGCCCCTGCAGTGGCGCTGCCAGGCATACCCAGCTGACATCCCCACGTGCATTCAAGGGGCAGCCAGATGCCAGGGTCAGGCCCCACAGACTTTACTGGGACTCAGCCAGTGCCCCGCAGGCCTGGAGTGGCTGGGACAGAGTGACAGCCAGGGAGCCTCAGGTCACCAGGGTCTGTGGAAAGTGACCTGGGAGGTCTGTGCTCCCTCTGTCCAGGGGGTCGGGGTTGGCTGTGTTCCGGGGTACTTCCACCCCTCCCTGCATCCCTGTGCCTGGGGCACAGAGGGCCTGTGGGGCGGTACCGTGGCCCTGGGAGAGATGTCAGGACAACAAGGCCTTGTGTTGTGCCCAAGATGGCGAATCCGAGAAACCACCAAGGAGCCCACACCGATGCAAACTCCCGAGGGTTTCTTTACAAGCTGGAGCTTGGGTCCAAGTGCACCCAACACAGAGGAGTAGGGACTTGGACCATGAGACTAAGAGGCGTAGCAGATTTATAGGAGTCAGTGGCCCATGGGAATGCTGAAAGATGTGTAGCCATGTCGGTCCACACGCAGGTGGCCGATTGAATTACACTTTACCCTATAGTATCGACTTGAACTGGCCTATTACTTTGGTCAGAATTGGCGCACAGATTTGTGGGGCACAAAGCAGGGTTATAATGTTATGAGCCGATTTCGGATTAGGGTGTGCCCAGTGGCTTGATTCGGGTGGGGCAGCACCTTACACCTCAGCAAGCCATGTGGGGTCATAGGGGAGATGGCAGGTGGAGCACAAAATGGAATCATCCTGCTCTGCTTGTCCAGTGGTAATGGATTTTTGTTAAATTTCCTGCGTCCCACACTGCAGCTCACAAACGTAGGCCACGCTCGCATGGTGTACTCAGCGTGCACACCACGTGGTGCTAGATCTCTCACACCAGGGTGTGGAGTGTACCCTCCTCACCGTAGTGAGTAGGGGCTGGGTAAGCATGGGGCTCTGCCTGAAGGCCAGGCAGCACAGGGGACCAAGGAAACCCAGCCCCGTCCCCACCCAGACTCCCAAACACAGGCAGCCCCAGGACTCCCCGCCATGGGCAGCTGAATTGTCAGGAGATCCCGCCAGGGCGGCCCCAAGGTCTGGCTCCCTGCTGGAGAGACATCAGGGAGAAGATAAGCAGCCAGCGCATGGCAGGACCCACTGCAGCACATGGGAATATGGCCAAGCCGGACCTTCCAGCTCAGCTGACTCTCCAGCTGAAAGTCACTGCACGAGCGAGCCCTGGGTCTGCTAGGAGAGCCTAGCTACCCGCCCAATGCCAGGACCAGAAATGATGTTGTGCCAACCATTTCGCCATTTGGGTGACCCAGCCAGAGGATCAGATAGCTGCACGTGATAGCGACATGTGATAGACACACACACACCCCAAAACCAATTCCAAAGTCGGAATCCCCCCCAATGTTGTCTAACAGCAGCCAGATGGTTACATACACGACGCTGTTGTCCCCAGTAGGAAACATGGAAGACGCAAAAAACCATGACTGCAGAGGTGCTAGAGGCACAGAGATGTGCCTGCTGGGTTCCAACAAGGAGCACAGAGGGGCAGGAAGCATCCTACGGAGGGAGGCCCCTCCTTGGAAAGGACATCATGTCCCTGTGAAGGCTACAGATGGTGAAATCTGTCCTCCTCTCTCTTAGCTTCTGGTTTTCCTCCTAAATGCCATTTTCCTCAATCATAGACCAAAAATTTATTTTATGTTTTTAAATTTCTTTTTATTGGAGTCCAATTTGTATGAATTCTTCCTTCAGCAAGGGTGTCATTCAGGAGAGAAGGAGAGATCATGAATTCCCAGACAGGCAAAATATAAAGGAGTTCACTTAACCAGTGACCACTTAACCAGTCCAGTAAGGAATTTTAAGAGGGACTCTTCTAGTGGGGGAAAAAAAGAGACCAAAAGCAACAAAGACTAGAAAGGACCAGAGAACGTCACCAGAAACTCCAACTCCTCCTGTAACACAAAGGCACAAGTTCATATCTTTGAATAATCACTCTGAACGCCGATAGACTAAATGTTCCAATCAAAGATATAGCATATCAGAGTGGCTTAAACACAGGATCCGGGATGCCTGGGTGGCTCAGGGGTTGAGTATCTGCCTTTGACCCAGGCTGTGATCCTGTAGTCTGGGATTGAGTCCCATATTGGGCTCCTGGTGGGGAGTCTGCTTCTCTCTCTGCCTAATTTTCTGCCTCTCTCTCTGTCTCTCTCTCTCTCTCTCTCATAAATAAAATTGTCAGTAAAAAAACAAGATCAATCTGTATGCTGCCTACAAGATGCTCACCATAGAACTATAGACACCAGCAGATTGATAGTCAAGAGAGGGAAAATCATCTACCATGCTAATGGATATCAAAAGAAAGCTGGAGGACACATACTTATATCAGACAAACGAGATTTGATACCAAACCCTGGGGGACACATGCTTAGTGGTTGAGCATCTGCCTTTTACTCAGTGTGTGATCCTGGGATCCCAGGATCGAGTCCCACATCGGCCTCCCTTAGGGGAGCCTGCCTCTCCCTCTGCCTATGTTTCTGCCTCTGCTTCTCTGTGTATCTCTCATGAAAAAATAAATAAAATATTTAAATCTCAAAAAGAAAGAACAAACATTGTAAGAAGAGATGAAGAAGAACATTATTTCATAATTAAAAAGACTATCAAGATCAAACAACTAAATATTTATGCTGCCAACATGGGAGTACCTAATAATAGAAAGAATTAACAACAACGTACAGGAACTCACTGATAATAATATCCTGACAGAGGATTTCAACACCCACTTATGGCAATGGACCGATCGTCTATGCAGAAAATCAACAAGGGAACAATAGCCTTGACACACTGGACCACAGGGACTCCACAGATATAGTTAGAATATTAGATCCGAAAGCAGAATACACATTCCGTTCAATTGCATATGGGACATTCTCCAGAACAGATCATATCAGGGCCCACAAATTAGCCCTCAACAGGTACAACAGGTATAAGAAGGTTGATATCACATCATGTACATTTTCGGACCAAGGCGCTATGAAACTGGAAGTCGACAGTAAGAAAAAAATTGGACAGACCAAAAGAACTTGGAGTTTATGATCATCCTACTAGAGAATGAATGGAGCAACCAGAAAATTAAAGAGGAAATTTAAAACAAATGAAAATGAAAACATGTTTCTCCAAACCTCTGGGATGTACCAAAGGCAGTCCTAAGAGGGAAGTACATAGCAATACAGGCCTACCTCAAGAAACAAGAAGTCTCCAATACAAAACCTAACCCTACACCTGAAGGAGCTGAAAAAGGAATAGCAAACAAAGCCTAAAGGCTACAGAATAAGGGAAAAATTTAAGATGACAGCAGAAATAAACAATACAGAAATAACAAAACAGTAGAATGGAATAACAGAACAAAGAGCTGGTTCTTCAAAATAAATAATAAAATGGATCAAGCCCTAGCCAGCCTTATCAATGAGAAAAGAGAAAAGACCTAAATAAATAAAACCAGAAATGAGAGAAGAGAGATCAAATCAACACCAGAAAAATAAGACAATTATAAGGGAATACTATGAAAGATTATACGCTAACAAACTGTAAGACCTGGAAGAAATGGACAAATCCCTAGAAATGTGAAATTGAGCAAAACTGAAATATGAAGAAATAGAAAATACAAACAGACCCATAACTAGCAAAGGAATTGAATCAGCAAGGCACCTGGGTGCCTCAGTGGTTGAGCATCTGATTTGGCTCAGGTCATGATCCCGGGGTCCTGGGGGATCAAGTCCCACATCAGGCTCCCCGTATGGAGCCTCATTTCCCTCTGCCTATACCTCTGCCTCTCTGTGTCTTGCATGAATACATAAATAAAATCTTTAAAAAAGAGAACAGATACAAAGATGGGAAAGGACCCAAGTAAAATCACAAATAAAAAAAGAGAAATAACAACCAACACTAGAGAAATACAAAAGATTATAAGAGAACATTATGAAAAATTATATGCCAGCAACCAAGAACCTGGAAGAAATAGATCAATTCCTGGAAATATATAACATAGCAAAAATGATAAAGGAAGAAATAAGAAACTTGAACACACAGATAACCAGCAACGAAATGAATCAGCAATGAAGAATCTCCCAACAGGAGGCGCTTAGATCAATAGAATTGAATGGAAAGCCGAAACAAGATACAAACCTGCAACTCTATGATCCATTAATCAACAACAAGGCAGGAAGGAATATCCAATGGCACAAAGACAAGTCTCTTCAACAAACCCTAACCCAGACCCCAGGATAAGAACAAATGGTGTTGGGAAAACCAGGCAGCCACATGCAGAAGAATCAAACTGGACCACTTTCTTACACCATATATATAAAAAATAAATTCAAAATGGATGAAAGACCTAAATGTGAGACCTGAAACCAATCAAAGAAGAAAAGATAGGCAGCAAAGTCTTTGACTTTGGACAATGAATTTTCGTTCTAGATATGACACTGAGGTGAGGGAATAAAAGCAAAAATGCTATTGGGACTTCATCAAAATGAAAAGCTTCCGCAAAGTGAAGGAAACAACCAAAGCTAAAAGGCAACATACAAAATGAAAGGAGATATTGGTAAACAACACATCCAATAAAGAGTTGGTATACAAAACACATAAAGGAAATATATCTCAAGATCCTAAAAACAAATTATGCAACTGGAGATGGGCAGAAAAATGAATGGACTTTGTCTCTGACAAGACAGCCAGATGGCCACCAGACTCACGGAAAGACACAAAGCGTCACTCATCATCAGGGAAATGCAAACCAAAACCACAATGATATGTTACCTGAGAGCCGTTATAATAGCTAAAATTAACAACACAAGAAACAGCAGGTGTTGGTGAGTCTTTGGAGAAAGGGTAGCCCCCTTACACTCCTGGTGGGCATGCGAACAGATGTAGTCACTGTGGAAAACAGTGTGGAGGGTCCTCGAGAAGTTAAAAAAAAGGGGGATCCCTGGGTGGTGCAGCGGTTTGGTGCCTGTCTTTGGCCCAGGGCGTGATCCTGGAGACCTGGGATCGAATCCCACTTAGGGCTCCCGGTGCATGAAGCCTGCTTCTCCCTCTGCCTGTGTCTCTGCCTCTCTCTCTGTGACTATCATAAAAAAAATTAAAAAAAAAGAAGTTAAAAATAGAGCTACCCTATAATTCCAAAATTGGAGAGCTAGATATTTACTCCGAGGATACAGAAGTACTTTAGTAGATTCGAGGAGGGACACGCAGCCCAGTGTTTGTAGCAGCATTATCAACAACAGCCAAACTGTGGATACAGCTCAGATGTCCATCGACAGATGAATGGGCAGAAAGATGTGGTAAATATACACACTGCGACATCACTGGGTCATCAGAAGGGATGAAATGAAGCCATTTACAATGACGTGGAAGGAGTGGAAAGGATTTATGCTAAATGAACTCAGTCAGTCAGAGAAAGACAGATACAAAATACCATACAGTTGCATTCACATGTGAATTTTTTGAGAGTAGCAAACCAAGATACACACTCTTAACCACAGAGAATAAACTAATAAATACCAGGGGAAGGTGGGGGGGATGGTGAGTCAGGGGATAGGGACAGTGGCGGGCACCTGTGACAAGTACCAGGTGTTGTATCCAAGGGTCTAACCAATATGTGGTAAACCTGAAACTATATCATACTGTGTTCACAAACAGGAATTCAATAAAACTTTAAAATAATAATTGGTAGTATAGAGGAAACATGTGCGCACAAGAGATAAAATCAGAAAGGCAACTGTAAATCCAAATAAAGAGTCTTTAGAGCCACAAATTCCCTCCTTAGCTCAGCTCGGGAGAAGCCTGCCATGTCTATTCTGACCCCATCAGAACCCTGGATTTTGATTCTCTGGGGAGGCCACTGACTTGGTGGAGTCAGGCTATCTTTGAACCCAAAACCTAAATAGAGTGCATAAAACTAAACTGTCCAAGATATTAGGAGTCCCAGTGCAGGCACATGCCAAGACAGAAACTCTAACCATATACAGACATAACCGTAACCCTACACTTAATCCTAATGTTAACCTAACCCTTAAACAAGACCCATCACTAATCGAAATCCAAACACAAACCCCAAGACCAAACACATTCACGGAACCTTCCTGCCAACCCTCACCCTAAATCCTAAACCTATTCTAAACACTTAACCCTGACCCCTACCTTAAATCTGACCCTAACCTCTAACCCTAACCTTAACTTAATGTACTCAAATCCTATTCCTAACCTTAACCTGTACCCTAACCCTAACCCTCTAATACTAATCCTATCTCATACCCCAAACTGTACTCTAACCTGTACCCTAAAACTAACTCCTAAACCACTCCCTATACCTATCTCTTACCCTTTTCCAAAACCATACCCTGACCCTACCCTGACCTGACCCTAAACCCTAACTAAACACTAATCATAACCCTAGCCCTAACAACTATCCTAAACCTAACCCTAGCCCTAACCCTAAACCTAGCCCTACATTTTACCCTAACCCCTAACCCTTACCCCTAACCCTAACTCACACCCTAACACCTCACCCTAACTGCAAACCTAAGCCCAACCCTAACTGTAACCATAACCCTAACCCCACTTCCAAACCTCCTGCCCTATACCTAAAGGCTAAACCCTAACCCTAACTCTAAATACTGTCACTAACCCTAACCTCGTTCCCTAATCCCTAATCCCCATCCTAACTCCTAACCACTGACCCTTACCCTTATCCCTCACCCTAACCTCTAATCCATAACCATAAGCTTTATCACAAATACCTAACATCTAACCTAAGCCTAACCACCAACTGACTCCCCTCCCCTGATCCTCTCATTCATTCTACCCATTCACATACCATGTGGTTCTGAGTAGTCCCTTCTGATGTGGACGAGGCCCCCAACAGCGCCTCCAAAGTCCTCCAGGGGGTCCTGAGGAAGCAGGGCTCCTGTGAGTGTGGACATGGCCCCACGTGTTCCTGAGTGATAGTCAGCGGGTCCTGAGGACGGCGGGACTCCTGTCACTGTGGACTATGCCTCACATCCTCTGGAAGACTCACAGAAGGTCCTCAGGTGGCCGGGGGCTCCTGTCAGCCTGGACATGGCCCCACGTCCCCTGAAAACTCACCGCGGATCCTGAGGAGGCTGTGGGCGCCTGTCAGCATAGACGCAGCCCCATATTTCCTGAAGCTTTAGTGCAGGTCCTGAGGAGGACGGGGGTCCTGTTAGTGTTGAGGTGACCCACATTTTCCTCAAGCCTCACCATAAGACCTGAGGAGGCTGGGGCTCCTGTCAGCATACATGTGGCCCCAAATCTTCCCAAACCTTCACAGTGGGTCCTGAGGAGGCTGGAGAATCCTGTCAGTGTGGATGAGGCACCCACATTTTTCTTAGGCTTCACCAAAGGCCCTGACAAGGCGGGGGTCTTCTGTCTGCATGGACGCATCCCATATTTCCCTAAGTCAACACCGGGGGTCCTAAGGAAATCAGCATCCTGTTGTGTCGATGTCACCCAATGTCCTCCCAAAGCGTCACCGAGGATTCTGAGGAGGCAGGGCCTCCTGTCAACGTGAATGCGGCCCCCAGCTTCCAGAAGCCTCAACTTATGTCCTGAGGTGGCCCAGGGGCTCCTGTCAGTGTGGATGCGGGCCCACATCTTCCTGAAGACAACCCCTGGTTCCTGAGGCGGCCCAGGGGCTCCTTTCAGTGTGGATGTGAGCCCACAATTTCCTGAAGCTGCAGCTCACCAGCATGGACGTGTCCCCACGTCCTCCTCAGGCCTCTCCAGCACAGGCTGGCTCCTGTCAGTGCAGGCAGAGGAGGCATACTGCACATTCATGCCCCCTGGGTGGGGCTGGGCTCCGGCGCCCCCTGTGGGATGCTCAGGAGCTGCAGGAGGCAGCAGGCACTCCAGGGGCCACACCTGCCTCTTTCCAGGCTCCCGCTGTGGCCTGTTAGTTTCAGAAACGTCTCACTTAAATATAACCCAACACCCGGCTTCCCCAGAAATACTTAAGGACACGGAATTGGAGCCCACAGAATACGAAATGAAATGTGGACCAGTCTTTTACCACGTCCCGCAAAACTCACTCAACCCTCTTCCATTGTCATCGGGACTGCGGGCTGGTTGGTGCAGCCGCCCTGGAAACAGTGTGGAGGCTCCTCAGGAGTTACAAATAGAGCCTCCCTGCGACCAGCAGGTGAATGGCCTGAGCTCATTCCGAAGATACAGATGCAGTGAGAATCAGGACACCTGCATGTCCCGATGTCCACAGCATCCGGGTCCATAGTAGCCACACTGTGGGAGGATCCTCGGTGCCCTGTGGCAGATGATGGATAAAAAGGATGGGAGATAGATGATGGTCATAGAGAGAGGAATGATACTCAACTATCAAAGAGAAGGAAATCTTGCCAGTTGCAATGACGTGGATAGAACTAGAGGGATCAGGTTAAGTGAAATAAGTCAGTCGGGAAAGAGAATGACCGTGTGGTGTCACTCATAAGTGGAACTAAAGAACCAAAGCAGATAACAACTGTGAAGGGAAGGAAAAACAAATAAGATGAAAACAGATGCAGGAAATATAGACTCTTAATGATAGGAAGCAAACTGATGGTCATTGGAAGCAGGGTGGGGGGTTAACAGGGGACCGGCATGAAGGAGGGCACGTGATGTCACGAGCACTGTAGTTATCTCCAACTGGTGAATCCCTGAATTCTTCCTCTGAAAGTATAATACACTATCCGTTAATTAATTGGGTTTAAATTAAGTTAAAAAATCAGTTGTATCAGAGCATGTTTCCTTCTGGACTCTCTGTTCTGCTCCTCCAGCTTATGCTGGAACCAACCCTCGTTGGTCTGGTTTGTTTAAGTAGGCGTCAGGCCTTGTCCATGGACCAGCCCAGGGCTAGAACTCACAACCAGGAGATCAGGACCGGAGGTGAGGTCAGGAGTCCAATGCTTAACCGACAGAGCCAGGCGGTGTCCCGAGGACAACACTGCTTTATCCTTTGTCTCTGTGACATCGTTTGAAATAGGAAACTGCTGCATCCGGATCTGTACTGCTTATCCAATACTGATTTGCTGTCCGGTGTCATATTTCGGGGCAGATGGATGTTATGGGTTTTTTTACCCTATTTAGAGGATCTGCCACCATGATTTGACAGGAATAACATTGTAATTGAGGGTGCTTCAGGAACTGCGGACATTTTTACAAGATGAGGGTTCCAACCCACGAGCCGAGGACAGCCTCCCAGAGCCTGGTATGGCTCAGTGCACAAGTCTTGTGCTCTTTTGGTTCAGTCTCATTATTTATTCTCTGTGATGTTCCTGAGAAGGGAGTCACATCCATCATTTCCTTCCTGAATGCTCATTGTCAGGACACAGCAAGCCCCACAATAGAATAAAATCTGAGCCCAGGCCAAGGGCAGGAAGCCGCTATTAGAACAAATCTCAATGCCCTTGACGGCCCCATACCAAAATGTAAACAGAACTTGAGGAATTACTCCAGCCCTTTGGAAATTCCCGAGACCAGCCCTTAAAAATAAGCTAATACCCACCTCGGGGTCCAAGTCCCTGCTCCGCTCTGTCGGGTATACTTGGACACAAGCTCGAGTTTGTAAGTAAACCCTCGTGTGTTTGCATTGGTGTTGGCTTCTCTGTGATTTCTCAGATTCGCAATCCTGGGCACAACAGTCTGAGATAAAAAAAAAAAAAAGAAGCTCGGACACAGGTAGAGTGAACTCAGGGTTCTGAGAGAAGCGGCAGAGACCCGGGGGCCTTGGAGCTCTTCTGTGGAGGCCCCAGCAGAGTGAGGGGCTGGATGCTCTGCCGCAGAGCCAGAGGACCCAGCTGCCCCACCGGCATCCCGCCCATCAGAGCCAGGACTCAGGGAGCAGCACAGTGCCGCCTGCTGGAGCCCAGAGGCACTGACGCCCACCCCGCCTCTGACCCCCGCAGGTGCAACTCCCAGGCAGATGTGCACCTGACAATCAGCGCCAAGGCCCATCCCCAGACCCCACACAGACCATTCGCTGCCACCAAGTTGTTAGACCACAGAGGCTTCAGAGCTTCACCTCTCCCTGGAAAGTAGGGTCTATTCCTTTGTAGTTTCTGCTCTAATTTCAATTATTTTCTTTGATTCTTTTTTATTAATTGCCTTCTTTTAATTTTATGTATGTACCTTATATATTTCTTATTTTTACTTTTATGGTAGTTTAATTGTGTTTCATATTTTGGGATTTAGAATCTTTTAACAAGCAGGCCAAAATAAATTGGTGTTTTTTTTTTTTTTTTGGAGGGCAGTTGTTATTGTTTTTCTTGGTTTTTCTTTTTCTTCCTTCTTTCTTTTCTAGAAAAAATAATGAGATGGATAAATTCTCCATCATAAAATAACATGAGGTGGTACTGACAGCCAGGAAGTTCATCAATAAACATATATGGTATCTAACTACAGTTTAAAACAATGATTATAAAGTTAGCAGCTGGGCTGGAAAAAGAGCACAGAAGTAAACTAGAGAATCCCTTACTGTAGAAATAAAAGAACTAAAATCAAGTCAGTCCAACATTAAAAATTCTATAACTGAGATGCAGTCCCAACTGGAAGCCTTCAAAACAAGAAAGGTTATGGACCACAGAGGCAGACGTAGGGAAGTTAGCCACTTATTAAAACAATAACATTCATATCATAGGAGACTCAGAAGATGAAGAGAGAGAAATGGTGGGCCTTACTCAGCCATCAGAAATGACAAATACCCACCATTTGCTTCAAGGTGGATGGAACTGGAAGGTATTATGCTGAGTGAAGTAGGAGAATCGGAGAAGGACAAACATTGTATGTTCTCATTCATTTGGGGAATATAGGTAATAGTGAAAGGGAATATAGGGGAAGGGAGTAGAAATATGTTGGAAATATCAGAAATGGAGGCAGAACATAAAGACTCCTAACTTGGAATTGAACTAGGGGTGACTGAAGGGGAGGAGGGCAGGGTTGAGGGTAAACGGGTGACGGGAACTGAGGGGGGCACTAGATGGGATGAGCACTGGGTGTTATTCTGATTTGGCAAACTGAACACCAATAAAAAAATAAATTTATTATTTAAAAAAAAAGAAAGAAATACTGGCACCTGGGTGGCTCAGTTACGCTTCTGACTTAGGCACAAATCATGATCCAGGTCCCAAGGCAGGCTCCCTATTCAGTAGGGAACCTGCTTCTCCCTCTCCCTCTGCCCCTATCGCTCATGTTTTTCTCCTCTCTCTCTCCTATAAATAAATAACATCTTTGAAAAAGAAACAAACAAACCCAGAAGGAAGAGAAATCTCCCATGTAGAAGAATTTCAAACAATTTGTGCAGACATTCCACCCACAAGTTCATGAGCATAGCTTCCCACTCTTAAGTGTGCAATACACAAAGTAACTTTCCCCTACAAAATATATTTAGAAAAACCTAAAATAATGATAATATAATAATAATAAAATAATAACAATAATGAATCAGTTTACTACGGAGAAAGCTGACAAACATTACCTCAACAAGATGATCAGAATGATACCAAGACTGATAAATCATGTTGATAGTATCTATCCTTTATATGATATAATGAAAATGGCATTATATCTCTGTATATAATCCACAAAAACAGTTCAATCATGAGATAAACAACAGACATGTCCCAACTGAAGGAAATTTTTCAAAATACTCTACTTCTCAAACTGTTCCAGCTCAACAACAACAAGGAAAGGCTGAAAGACTGTCACAATCCAGAGGAGCCTAAGAAAACAGGAGGACAAACGGAATGTGATATGACGGTTGGTAACTTAGCAAAAACTAAGGAAATCTGAACATAATATGGTCTTTGGTTAATGCGACTATTTTAATATTGATTCATTAGCTAATCTTTGTACCATACTGATATAAGATATCAATCATTGGAGAAATTGAGTGCAAGTGCATGTGAATGCACTGTATTATCTTCTCAATTTCCCTATAAATCTTTGTTTTTTTCCTAATAAATAAGATTTATTTTGAAAATTAACTTAAATGAATCAGGCTCCAAGTGCGAAGACATTTTAAGAATCGTTGAATTAAATTTTGCCTTATTCTTAAAGAGTTCCTTTGAAGGAAACAGAGTAAGAATTTTAGATTAGAAGGAAAGAAAAACACTTATGAACACATATAATGCCTCCTCAACCTGAAAAGCAGGAACGGATAATAAATAACAAAAATCAGATAAAAATAATTCTAGTATAATAGACACCATATTGCAAGTGCATTTAAATTTAGCAATGCATAACATTTATTTCCTTGACATTTGTCTTCCAAAGAGTTCACAGTGTTTCAGTGTCAGTTGAAACAGGGGAAGAATCTCAGGGAATAATCCTTCACATAATAATAGGACAATTGGCAATAATGTCTCTCAGTTCGTTCCAAATCCATAAAGATGCATTTCCTGATAAGTGACTGAACTGTGAAGAAAGAGATGAGAAACCCTCATCCCTCTGAATTACTTGTGTCAGAATATTTTAACCATAGTACTACGGATAGTAGTAAATTATCCTTATTAACAGGAAATACGTCTCAGATTGGAATCTCAGCAATGAGATGCGCTGAGAAAAAATGCTTTAACTCACTCCTCATCTTTTAAAGACAAAGGAGAGGTTTTCTTTTTTTTATTTTTTTTTAAATTTTTTATTTATTTATGATAGTCACAGAGAGAGAGAGAGAGGCAGAGACACAGGCATAGGGAGAAGCAGGTTCCATGCACCGGGAGCCCGATGTGGGATTCGATCCCGGGTCAAGGAGAGGTTTTCTATGTAGAAAGACAGTGGTCAAGATAGCCTTAGGGAATAAGAGTCTGCAGCATTGAACCCCGCTGCACAGGTAGGACGCTCGTGCTCCAGGTCTTCCTGATCCCAAATCCCTGGGCCTGTCCCCCTACACAGGATGCCATGCTGAGGTATTTTGCAATGGCTCTCTTAGGAGCTCTTGGGAAGGGGGAAGGAGCTAGATAGGATGGGACAGGACACATGGAGGCCTAGAAAATTAAGACCATTCCAATTTAAATTCAGTGTTAGCACACGCCCAGCCAACCCAGGCTCCTGTGAAGAAGAGCTGAATTTTACATTACTTCAGTTACAGGAAAAAAACAAAAGTTTACAGCTTAATGACCTAGAAAGCCCCGCAATAGAATCAAAACTGAGCCCACCATTAAATGAATATTGAGTCATTAAATGAATATTGAGTTGTGACAGTTCATTGTTCTGATTGGAGAAAGAATCTGTTGCTTCGTTCTTAGTCACGGGCTATTACAATCAGATGTTGTCTCCCTGTTTACTCCCATGAGTTTTAGATTAAAGGTTAAGTAAACCTAAAAAAAAAAAAAAAAAAACTGAGCCCAGGCCAAGGGCAGGAAGTCCCTATTAGAATGGGAAGAGAGCTCAATCCCTTGAAGGCCCCATATCAAAATGTAAACAGAAATTGAGGAATTGCTCCAGCCCTTCTGGAGGTCCCAGAGACAAGCCCTTAAAACTAAGCTAAAACCTACCTCGGGGTCCAACTCCCTGCTCTGCTCTGTCGGGTATAATTGGACACAAGCTCGAGCTTGTAAGTAAACCCTCGTGTGTTTACATCAGTGTCGGCTTCTCGGTGGTTTCTCAGATTCGCAATCTTGGGCACAACAGTCTGAGATAAAAAAAACAAAAACAAAAGATGCTCGGACACAGGTAGAGTGAACACAGGGTTCTGAGAGAAGCAGCGGAGACCCGGGGGCTTGGGGGCTCTTCTGTGGAGGCCCCTGCAGACTGGGGGGCAGTATGCTCAGCCCCAGATCCAGAGGACCCAGAGACCCCTCCCGCATCCCGCCCATCAGGGTCAGGTCTCAGGGAGCAGCAGAGCGCCTCCTGCTAGACTCCAGAAGCGCTGACGTCCAACCCGCCTCTCACCCCTCAGTTCCATCTACCAGGCAGATGTGCACCTGATAATCAGCGCCACAGCGCATCCCCAGACCCGGCACAGACCACTCACTGCCACCAAGTTGTTGGTCCACTGATGCTGCAGAGCTTCAGCTCTGCCTGGAAAGTAGGGTCTAGCTTCCTTTGTACTTTGTGCTTTATTTTCATTTATTTTCTTTGATTCTTTTTTATTAATTGCCTTATTTAATTTTTATGTATGTACCTTATATATTTCTTATTTTTACTTTCATGTTACTTTAATTGTGTTTCATATTTTGGGATTTAGAATCTTTTAACAAGCAGGTCAAAATAATTTGGTGTTTTTTTCAGAGGGCAGTTGTTATTGTTTATCTTGGTTTTCTTTTTCTTCCCATTTTCTTTTCTGGAAAAAGTAATGAGATGGAGAAATTCACCTCCATAAAATAACATGAGGTAGTACTCACAGCCAGGAAGTCCATCAATACACATATATGATGTCTAACTACAGTTTAAAACAATGATTATAAAGTACCAGCTGGACTGGAAAAAGAACACAGAAGAAAACTAGAGAATCCCTTACTGTAGAAATAAAAGAACTAAAATCTAGTCAGGCCAATGTTAAAAATGCTATAACTGAGATGCAGTCCCAACTGGAAGCCTTAAAAACAAGAAAGGTTATGGATGACAGAGGCAGACGTAGGGAAGTCAGCCACTTATTAAAACAATAACATTCATATCATAGGAGACTCAGAAGATGAAGAGAGAGGAAACGTGGGCCTTGCTCAGCCATCAGAAATGACAAATACCCAAAATTGCTTCAACGTGGATGGAACTGGAAGGTATTATGCTAAGTGAAGTAAGTCAATCGGAGAAGGACACATATTGTATGTTCTCATACTTTTGGGGAATATAGGTAATAGTGAAAGGAAATATAAGGGAAGGGAGTAGAAATGTGTGAGAAATATCAGAAAGGGATACAGAACATAGACTCCTAACTCAGGGAAATGAACTAGGGGTAATGGAAGGGGAGGAGGGCAGGCGGTGGGGGTGAATGGGTGATCAGCACTTGGTGTTCTTCTGTATGATGGGAAACTGAACACCAATAAAAAAATAAATTTATTATTAAAAAAGAAAGAAAAAAAGAAAGACTGGCACCTGGGTGGCTCAGTCAGTTAAGCTTCTGCCTTAGGCTCAGATCATGATCCAGGTCCCAAGGCAGGCTCCCTGTTTAGCAGGGAACCTGCTTCTCCCTCTCCCTCTGCCCCTCTCGCTCATGCTTTTTCTCTCCTCTCTCTCTCAAATAAATAGAAAACATCTTTGAAAAAGAAACAAACAAAAAACCTAGAAGGAAGAAAAATCTCCCATGTAGAAGAATTTCAAACAATTTGTGCATACATTTCACCGTCAAGTTCATGAGCATAGCTTCCCACTCTTGTTTCCGGAATACACATAGTAACTTCCTCCTAGAAAATATAATATGAAAAACTTAAAATAATATTGATAATATAATAATAATAATAATTAATAACAATAATAATAAAGAATCAGTTTTCTACGGAGAAAGCTGAGAAACACTACCTCAGCAAGATGATCAGCTCGATACCAAGACTGATAAATCATGTTGATAGTATCTATCCTTTATATGATATAATGAAAATGGCAGTATATCTCTGTATATAATCCACAAAAACAGTTCAGTCATGAGATAAACGAAAGACATATCCCAAATGAGGGAAATTTTACAAAATACTCTACTTCTCAAAGTGTTCCAGTTCAAGAACAACAAGGAAAGCCTGAAAGACTGTCACAATCCAGAGAAGCCTAAGAAAACAGGAGGACAAATGGAATGTGATATGAGGGATGGTAACTTAGCAAAAACTAAGGAAATCTGAATAAAGTATGGTCTTTGGTTAATGCGAATTTTTTACTCTTGATTCATTAGCTAATATTTGTACCATACTAATATAAGATATCATTAATTGGAGAAACTGAGTGCAACTGCATGCGAATGCTCTGTACTATCTTCTCAATTTCACTATAAATCTTTGTTTTTTTCCTAATAAATAAGATTTTTTTGAAAATTGACTTAAATGAATCAGGCTCCAAGTGTGAAGACATTTTAAGAATTGTTGAATTATTTTTTGCCTTATTTTTATAGAGTTCCTTCAGTGGGAACAAAGTAATAATTTTATATCAGAAGGAAATAACAACACTTATGAAGACGTATAATGCCTCGTCAACCTGAAAAGAAAGGATAATAAATGCAAAAATCAGATAAAATACTTCTAATATAATAGGCATCATATTGCAACTGCATTTAAAATTAGCAATGCATAACATTTATTTCCTTGACATTTGTTTTCCAAAGAGTTCACAGTGTTTCAGTGTCAGTTGAAACGGGGGAAGAATCTCAGGGAAGAATCCTTCACATAATAATAGGACCATTGGTACTAATGTCTCTCAATTATTTCCAAATCCATACAGATGCATTTCCTGATGAGTGACTGAGCTGTGAAGAAAGAGATGAGAAACCCTCATCCCTCTGAATTACTTGTGTCAGAATATTTTAACCATAGTTCTACGGATAGTAAATTATCCTTATTAATGGGAAATACGTCTCAGATTGGAATCTGAGCAATCAGATGGGCAGAGTAAAAACACTTTGACTCGCTCCTCATCTTTTAAAGATAAAGGAGAGCTTTTCTATGTACAAAGTTCGTTGTCAAGATAGCCTTAGGGAATAAGAGTCTGCAGCATGGAATCCTGGTGCACAGCTAGGACGCCCACGAGCCAGTTCTTCCTGATCCCAAATACCTGGTCCTGTCCCCCAACACACGCTGCCAAGCTGAGGTCATTTGCAATTGCTCTCTTAGGAGCTCCGGGGAAGGGGGAAAGAGCTAGATAGGATGGGACAAAATGCAAAGAGGCTGTTGAAATGAAGGCCTTTCTACTTTAAGTTCAGTGTTCGAACAATTCCAGCCATCCCAGGCCCCTGTGAAGAAGAGCTGAAATTTACATTATTTCAGTTACAGGAAAAAAACAAAAGTTTACAGCTTAATGTCCTAGAAAGCCCCACAATAGAATCAAACTGAGCCCATGCCATGGGCTGGAAGCACCTATTTGAATGAGAGCAGAGCTCAATACTCTTGAAGGCCCCAAATCAAAATGTAAACAGAAATTGAGGAATTGAGGAAGCCCTTCTGGAGGACCCCGGGACAAGCCCTTAAAACTAAGCTAAAACACACCTCGGGGTCCAAGTCCCTGCTCCGCTGTGTTGGGTGTACTTGGACACAAGCTCGAGTTTGGAAATCAACCCTTGTGTGTTTGCATTGGTGTCAGTTCCTTAGTGGTTTCTCGGATTCACAATCTTGGGCACAAAAACGCCATGTCCTCTCCCACCTTGGCTGAACCCCTATCCCCTCCTACCCAGGGTGACACTCAGTCACCTCCCTGCCTACAACAGCTGGTCAGAGGCTGTCACACAGGTCCCATGGGTATGGTGGGCACTCCCGCCTTCCCTGCCCTCCCAGAGGAAGGAAGGAGGTTTCCGCAGGACACACTCCCATGGTGGCCCCAGGGCTCCCTGCCCAGCACGGCACCTCGTGACAGGTCGGGTCTGTGTCCCTCACGCCTGCTCTTCCTCCCCAGTTTTCCCACAGGAAATGAAGGAAGACGCCCTGGTCTCCTCCAGGGACATCACGCAGATAGACCTGGACATCATCAAGAAGTTCAGCAGCCACATCATGTTTTAGGACTGCTAGGGGGTCGGATGAGGCTGCTGGGCCAGGGGGCTTTGGGGCCCTGGAGGCTTCTGGGTAAGGAAAACGGGGCCTCTGAGGCCAGGGAGAGCAATAGCAACCAACAACACACCGCTCCATGGTAGGGTGATGGAGATGACCACACCCCCGGGGCCTCAGGGATGAGGAGGCCAAAAGGATGGGGCCTCCAGGGGTTGCCATGGGACCTGAACACAAAAGGGGTGAGGGACGGCCCCCTGAGAAGCAGGGGATGGGGTGGGGGATGTGAGGGGCATGAACCGGACCTGGGGGCCAGGCGGCATATCCGCAGCTGGAGCAAGACACACATCGATCCCAAGAGGGTCAGACGGTTCAGAGTGACACCCACTCTCGGTGCTTTATATATTTCTAAATTCTGTGCATTTAATTTGAGACAATTTGCAATTTTAACCATACATATTATGATGATCCCCAGATAATGCCCCCGGTCCAGCCAGGGCCCTGCACTCACCACATGGGGCCCCAGGGGCAGGTATCACAACAAACCCCAGAATGGGGTCGCCTTTATCTCTAGATGTCTCTGTGTGCATCTTAGAGAACGGGGATGCCCTGTGTCTGCCGGCCCCCCACGCCATCCCCCCATTCCCCAGACCCACACCATCCCCCTACATCATCATCCCCCATGGCATCGCCACTACCCCATCCCCCTCACACACACACAGCCTCACATAATCCCCCCACAGTATACCCCAACACCATCCCCCCTATACCATCCCCCACATTCCACCACCATCATACCCATGCCCCCACACCATCGACCCTGAGCAAGGACCCGGTGCAGCTGCCCCCTGTGGGACATGATCAGCCTCCCCGGGGTTCTCTGGATACCCTGCTCCCATCAGAAGCCCGGGTATCCCATAGAGTACCCAGGGGTTGCAGGGAGGAGGGACGGCAGGGAGCCCCCAACAGTGTGAGCAGGTGAGTGAATCAGAGGACCCACTGTGCCCTGCCTCCACACACTGTCACTCCTGGAGGGTGGGACACCCTGCACAGGACACCAGGCCCTAATCCAGAGGTACCTGGGCTGATTGGGCCCAGGCTCTGTGGGGGCTGAGTTGATTTGAGCCCCCACCAGTCCCAACACAAAGACTAATGAAATCAGGCCCACATGGCCCTGGCCAGCCCTGGATTCTGGCCCCAGGCTGAGCAAGCCCTCTCACAGCTGGATGTGGCCTGCTGGGCCCTGGGCGTGCCCCACAGATCCAGGTCGCTGATCTAGGGCAGCCCTGGGGATCCTGGGACACCCCAGTTTGGTGAGAGGAGGGGCAAGCTGGTGGGCCCCACCCGCACCCACACCAGGAGACAGGCTCCTCCAGGTGCTGGGGTCCCCAGAGGTCCCAAGGCCGGGGTCCAGCTGCCCTGCGGGAACCCAGTGCAGGAGCCCATGAGCTGCAGGTCCAGTTCAGCTTTGCTGTCCTCAGAACCGTCTCTCAGGCTGAAACCTCAGGACACACGCCCCCACACGGAGTCCACACATGCTGCCAGGTGGGGGACTCCATCACTCGATCCCCAACCCATGTGATTGTCCTCTCGTAAAGGACAGAAAGGTCTCCTTCCCCAGGTGAAGGCACGCACCCACAGCTCTGAGCCCATTTGCTGTAGAAAGTCAATAAAATGTTGTGGTGCGAAAATGCACAGCCAGCCCGTTTCTCTGTCTCCCAGAACTCTGTGCACAGGGCGTGTAGAGACCCCCAGAGAGGAGGAGGGGGCACCACCTAGGCCTCAACTAGCCTGTGCAGGGGCGCCACCAGGCACACACAGCTGACATCCCCACGTGCCTTCCAGGAGCGGCCAGACCCACTGCTGGACATGGGAATGTGGCCGAGCCAGAACTTCAAGCTCAGCTGACCCTCCAGCTGAAAGTCACTGCATGAGCGAGCCCCAGCGCTGCCAGGAGAGCCCAGCTAACTGCCCAGCGCCAGCACCAGAAATGATGTTGTGCCAACCATTTCGGGGTTTTTTGGTGACCCAGCCAGAGGATCCGATTGCTGCACTTGATAGCTGCATGGGATAGACACACACACACCTCAAAAGCAACAACAACAACAAAAAAGCAACAAAAGATGGAATCCCCCCAATACTGTCAAACAGCAGCCAGATGGTTACTTACACAATGCTGTGGTCCCCAATAGGATACAGGGAAAACGCTATAAGCCACGACTGCAGAGGTGCTAGAGATGTGCCTGCTGTGTTCCAACAAGGAGGCAGAGGGGCAGGAAGCATCCTCTGGAGGGGGGGCCCCTCCTAGGAAAGGACACCAGGTCCCTGTAAAGTCTACGGAGGGTGAAATATGTCCTCCTCTCTTTCTGCTTCTGTTTTTCCTCCTAAATGCCATTTTCCTCAATCATATTAGCAAGAATTTATTTTATGTTTTTATTTTTTTTTTATTTTTTTTTTTTATTTTTTTTTTTAATTTTTATTTGATAGTCACACAGAGAGAGAGAGAGAGGCAGAGACACAGGCAGAGGGAGAAGCAGGCTCCATGCACCGGGAGCCCGACGTGGGATTTGATCCCGGGTCTCCAGGATCGCGCCCTGGGCCAAAGGCAGGCGCCAAACCGCTGCGCCACCCAGGGATCCCTATTTTATGTTTTTAAATTTCCTTTTATTGCAGTCCAATTTGTATGAATTCTTTCTTCAGCAAGGGTGTCATTCAGGAGAGATAAAGATTTTCCCAGACAGGCAACATATAAAGGAGTTCAGGACCACTTAACCAGTCCAGTAAGGAATTTTAAGAGGGACTCTTCTAGTGGGGGGAAAAAAAGAGACCAAATGCAACAAAGACTAGAAAGGACGAGAGAACATCACCAGAAACACCAAATCTTCCGGTAACACAGAGGCACAAAGTTCATATCTTTAAATAGTCACTCTGAATGATGATAGACTAAATGCTCCAATCAAAAGATATAGGGTAACAGAGTAGCTAAAAATCAGGATCCGGGATGCCTGGGTGGCTCAGGGGTTGAGCCTCTGCTTTTAACTCAGGGTGTGATCCTGGAGTCTGGGATCGAGTCCCATACTGGGCTCCTGGTGGGGAGACTGCTTCTCTCTCTGCATGATTTCCTGCCTCTCTCTCTCTCTGTCTCTCTGATAAATAAAATTATTATTAAAAAAACAACATCCATCTGTACGCTGCCAACAAGATGCTTAACTTCGACCTATAGACACCAACAGATTGAAAGTCAGGGGATGGAAAATCATCTATCATGCTAATGGATATCAAAAGAAAGCTGGAGGACACATACTTATATCAGACAAACGAGATTTGAGACCAAACCCAGGGGGACACCTGGTGGCTCAGTGTTTGAGCATCTGCCTTCAGATCAGGGGGTGATCCTGGGATCCCTGGGATCCCAGGCTCCCCTTAGGGAGCCTGCCTCTCACTCTGCTATGTTTCTTCCTCTGCTCCTCTGTGTATCTCTCATGAATAAATAAATAAAATATTTAAATTTCAAACAAGAAAGAATACTGTAAGAAGAGATGAAGAAGGGCATTATTTCATAATTAAAAAGACTCTCTATCAAGATCAAACAACTAAATATTTATGCTGCCTACATGACAGTACCTAAATATAGAAACCAATTAACAACAAACGTACAGGAACTCACTGATAATAATACAATGACAGGGGATTTTAACACCTACTTATGGCAATGGACTGATCATCTACGCAGAAAATCAACCGGGGAACAATAGCCTTGACACACTGGACCACAGGGACTCAACAGAAATAGTATGAACATTTCATCCTAAAGCAGAATACACATTCCTTTCAAGTGCACATGGGACATTCTCCAGATCAGATCATATCATGGCCCACAAATCAGCCCTCAACAGGTTCAACAGGTACAAGAAGGTTGATATCACACCCTGTACATTTTTGGAACACGACGCTATGAAACTTGAAGTTGACAGTAAGAAAAAAAATTGGACAGACCAAAAATACGTGGAGATTATGAACATCCTACTAGAGAATGAATGGAGCAACCAGGAAATTAACGAGGAAATTTAAAACAAATGAAAATGAAAACATGTTTCTCCAAACCTCTGGGATGTAGCAAAGGCAGTCCTAAGAGGAAAATACATAGCAATACAGGCCTAGCTCAAGAAACAAGACGTCTCCAATACACAACCTAACCCTACACCTAAAGGAGCTGGAAAAGGAATAGCAAACAAATCCTAAAGCCTACAGAAAGGAAAAAATAAAGACAAGAGCAGAAATAAACAATGCAGAAACAACAAAACAGTAGAATGGAATAACGAAACTAAGAGCTGGTTCTTCAAAATAAATAATAAAATGGATCAAGCCCTAGCCAGACTTATCAGTGAGAAAAGAGAAAAGACCTAAATAAATAAATCACAAATGAGAGAAGAGAGATAAAATAAACACCAGAAAAATTAGACAATTATAAGGGAATACTAAGAAATTATACGCTAACAAACTGGGAGACCTGGAAGAAATGGACAAATCTCCAGAAATGTGTAAATGAGCAAAACTGAAATAGGAAGAAATAGAAAATGTGAACAGACCCATAACTAGCAAAGGAATTGAATCAGCAAGGCACCTGGGTGCCTCAGTGGTTGAGCATCTGCTTTGGCTCAGTTCATGATCCCGTAGACCTGGGGATCAAGTCCCACATCAGGCTCCCCAAATGGAGCCTCATTTTCCCTCTGCCTATACCTCTGCCTCTCTGTGTCTCTCATGAATACATAAATATAATCTTTAAAAAAGAAAAAAAGATAAGAAGATGAGAAAGGACCCAAATAAAATCACAAATGAGAAAAGAGAAATAACAACCAACACTAGAGAAATAAAAACGACTATAAGAGAACATTATGAAAAATTATATGCCAGCAACCAAGAACCTGGAAGAAATAGATAAATTCCTGGAAATATATAACATTGCAAAAATGAAAAAGGAAGAAATATGAAACCTGAACAGACAGATAACCAGCACAGAAACTGAATCAGCAATCAAGAATCTCCCAACAGGAGACGCTTAGATCAATAGAACAGAATGGAAATCTGAAACAAGATAGAAATCTGTAACTCTATGATCCATTAATCGACAACAAGGCAGGAAGGAATATCCAATGGCACAAAGACAGTCTCTTCAACAAACCCTAACCCTGATCCCAGGATAAGAACAAATGGTGTTGGGAAAACCAGGCAGCCACATGCAGAAGAATCAAACTGGACCACTTTCTTACACCATATATATAAAAAATAAATTCAAAATGGATGAAAGACCTAAATGTGAGACCTGAAACCATACAAAGAAGAAAAGATAGGCAGCAATGACTTTGACATTGGCCATTGGATGTTCTTTCAGATATGCCTCTGAGTTGAGGGAAACAAAAGCAAAAATACTATTGGGGCTTCATCAAATTGAAAAGCTTCCACAAAGTGAAGGAAACAACCAAAGGTAAATGGCAACATACAGGAGGAGAGGCAAGATGGCAGAAGTGTAGTGTCCCCAAATCACCTGTCCCCACGAAATTACCTAGATAACCTTCAAATCATCCAGAAAATCTACGAATTTGGCCTGAGATTTAAACAGAGACCAGATTGAATGCTACAGTGAGAAAAGTTAATGATTCTATCAAGGTAGGAAGACGGGAAAAAGAAATAAAGAAACAAAAGGCATCCAAGTGTGAGGGGCCCTGCGAGGAGCCCGGCTAAGGCCGGGGCGAGTTCCCCAGGAAAGAAGAGCTCTGTGCTGAGAGAAAGAGGAGCTGCACTAATCTTCCAGGGCAGAATGGCGCCTTCAAGGAGTCAGAGCAGGACCCCAGGAGGGCGGGGATGCCCTAGGGTTCCCTGGGACTCTAACAGACACCTGCACTCCCAGGAGAGTGCACCGAGCTCCCTGAGGGCTGCAGGGCACATGCATTGACCCGGGAGCAGCTCTGTGGGCCTTGGGTGGCGGCTTTGCGAGGAGGGTTTGCATGGCAACAGGAGCAGCTTGGCAGCGGCTCCTCCTGCAGAGGAAGAGGCTCCGTGCGGAGGGTGCTGTGGGGCTCCGGGAGCAACTCGGAGGGGTTTGGGCGGTGGCTCTGCAGTGAGGCGGCTGTGCAGCCGGGAGCGAGAATCCAACAGCACAGGCCCCGGAGTACAGGGCTTCGGGATACAGCCCAGGATTCGGCCTCCCCCAGGACAGGCAGAGGCCCAGAGGGCCCAGGACAGCATGGACGCTCCTGTCCAGAGCTGAGCAGATCAGCGGCCCCGACCCAGAGCCTCCAGGCCCTTCAGATGGACTACTCCTGAGTTACTGCGGGGGCTGAATAGAGGATTCCAGAGCTGGCCGATGACACTGGGGTTATTCCTCCTGGGGCCTAACGGGGTACGGGGTAAACTACCCCCACTGAGCCCTGCACCAGGCAGGGGACAGAGCAGCTCCCCCAAGGGCTAACACCTGACAATCAGCACAACAGGCCCCTCCCCCAGAAGACCAGCTAGATGGACAAGTTCCAGGGGAAGTCAAGGGACTTAAAGTATACAGAATCAGAAGATACTCCCCCATGTTTTTTTTTCATTTCTGATTGCTTCCCCCAACCTTTTCTCCCTTTCTTTCTTTTCTTTCTCTTTTATTCTCTTTTTTCCTTCTTTCTTCCTTTATTCTTTTTCCTTTTTCTCTTTTCTTTCCTTCTTTCTCTCCTCTCTTTTTCTCCTTTTCCCAGTACAATTTGTTTTTGGCCACACTGCCCTCAGCAAAATGACTAGATGGAAAAGCTCTCCTCAAAAGAAAGAATCAGAAACAGTCCTCTCTCACACAGAGTTACAAAATCTGGATTACAATTCAATGTCAGAAAGCCAATTCAGAAGCACTATTATACAGCTACTGGTGGTTCTAGAAAAAAGCATAAAGACTCAAGGGACTTCATGACTGCAGAATTTCGATCCAATCAGGCAGAAAGTAAAAATCAATTGAATGAGATGCAATCCAAACTGGAAGTCCTAACGATGAGGGTTAACGAGGTGGAAGAACGAGTGAGTGACATAGAACACAAGTTGATGGCAAAGAGGGAAACTGAGGAATAAAGAGACAGACAATTAAAAGACCAGGAAGACAGATTAAGGGAAATAAACAACAACCTGAGGAAGAAAAACCTATGTGTAATTGGGGTTCCCGAGGGTGCCAAAATGGACAGAGGGCCAGAGTAGTTATTTGAACAAATCATAGCTGAAAACTTTCCTAATTTGAGAAGGGAAACAGGCATTCAGATCCAGGAAATAGAGAGATCCCCCCTAAAATCAATAAAAACCGTCCAACACCTTGCCATTTAATAGTGAAGCTTGCAAATTCCAAGATAAAGAGAAGATCCTTAAAGCAGCAAGAGAGAAGAAATCCCTGACCTTTATGGGGAGGAGCATTACAGTAAAAGCAGATGTCTCCACAGTTACGTGGCAGCCCAGAAAGGGCTGGCAGGATATATTCAGGGTCCTCAATGAGAAGAACATGCAACCAAAAATACTTTATCTAACAAGGATCTCATTCAAAATGGAAGGAGAGATAAAGAGCTTCCAAGACAGGAAGGAAATGAAAGAATATGTGATCTCCAAACCAGCTCTGCAAGAAATTTTAAGGGGGACTCTTAAAATTCCCCTTTAAGAAGAAGTTCAGTGGAACAATCGACAAAAACAAGGGCTGAATAGGTATCATGATGACACTAAACTCATATCTGTCAATAGTAACTCTGAACGTGAACAGGTTTAATGACCCCATCAAAAGGCGCAGGGTTTCAGACTGGATAAAAAAGCAGGACCCATCTATTTGCTGTCTACAAGAGACTCATTTTAGACAGAAGGACACCTACAATCTGAAAATAAAATATTGGAGAACCATTTACCATTCAAATGTTCCTCAAAAGAAAGCAGGGGTAGCCATCCTTATATCAGATAAACTAAAATTTACCCAGAAGACTGTAGTGAGAGATGAAGAGGGACACTAAATCACACTTGAAGGGTCTATCCAACAAGAGGGCTTAACAATCCTCAATATATGCCCCAAATGTAGGAGCTGCCAAATATTTAAACCAATTAATAACCTAAGAGAAGAAAATTTAGATAATAATACACTTACACTTGGTCAAATCAATCCAGCTCTTTCTACCCTCGATAGGTCTTCTAAGCACAACATCTCCAAAGAAATGAGAGCTTTAAATGATACACTGGACCAGTTGGATTTCACAGATATCTACAGAACTTTACATCCAAACTCAACTGAATACACATTCTTCTCAAGTGCACATGGAACTTTCTCCAGAATAGACCACATACTGGGTCACAAATAGGGTCTGAACTGATATCAAAGGATTGGGATAACCCCGTGCATATACTGAGACCATAATACCTTGAAATTAGAACTAAATAACAACAAGAAGTTTGGAAGGACCTCAAACATGTGGAGGTGAAGGATCATCCTGCTACAAGACGAAAGGGTCAACCAGGAAATTAAGGAAGAATTAAAAAGTTTCATGGAAACTAATGAGAATGAACACACAACCGTTCAAAATCCTTGAGATGCAGCAAAAGCCGTCCTAAGGGGGAAATACATCACAATACAAGCATCCATTAAAAACCGGAAACTACTCAAATACAAAAGCTAAACTTACACATAAAGAGGCTAGAGAAAAAACAGCAGATAGATCCTACACCCAACAGAAGAATAGAGTTAATTAAAATTCGAGCAGAATTCAAGGATATCGAGACCAGAAGAATGGTGGAACAGATCAATGGAACGAGGAGTTGGTTCTTTGAACAAATTAATAAGATAGATAAACCATTAGCCAAACTTATTAAAAAGAAGAGAGAATATTTAAATTAATAAAATCGTGAATGAGAAAGGAGAGGTCACTACCAACACCAAAGAAATACAAACAATTATAAAAACATATTATGAACAGCCATACGCCAATAAATTAGGCAATCTAGAAGAAATGGACGCATTCCTGGAAAGCCAGAAACTACCAAAACTGGAACAGGAAGAAATAGAAAACCTGAACAGGCCAATAACCAGGGAGGATATTGAAGCAGTCATCCAAAACCTCCCCAGACACAAAACTCCAGGGCCTGATTGCTTCCCAGGGGAATTCTATGAAACGTTTAATGAAGAAACCATACCTATCTTACTAAACCTGTTTGGAAAGATAGAAAGAGATGGAGTACTTCCAAATTAGTTCTATGAAGCCAGCATCACCTTAATTCCAAAACCAGACAATGACCCCACTAAAAAGGAGAATTATAGACCAATATCCCTGATGAACATGGATTCAAAAATTCTCAACAAGATACTAGTCAATAGGATCCAACAGTACACTAAGAAAATTATTCACCATGAACAAGTAGGACTTATCCCAGGGACACAAGGCTGGTTCAACACTCGTCAAACAAACAATGTGATTCATCATATCAGCAAGAGAAAAACCAAGAACCATATGATCCTCTCATTAGATGCAGAGAAAGCATTTGACAAAATAGAGCATCCATTCCTGATCAAAACACTTCAGAGCGTAGGGATAGAGGGAACATGCCTCGACATCTTAAAAGCCATCTACAAAAGCCAACAGCAAATATCATTCTCAATGGGGAAGCACTGGGAGCCTTTCCCCTAAGATCAGGAACAAGACAGGGATATCCACTCTCACCACTGCTATTCAACATACTACTGGAAATCCTAGCCTCAGCAATCAGACAACAAAAAGACATTAAAGGCATTCAAATTGGCAAAGAAGAAGTCAAACTCTCCCTCTTCGCCAATGACATGATACTCTACCTAGAAAAACCAAAAGCCTCCACTCCACGATTGCTAGAACTCATACAGCAAATGGAAGCATTGCCAGATACAAAATCAATGCCCAGAAATCAATGGCATTTCTATACACTAACAATGAGACTGAAGAAAGAGAAATTAAGGAGTCAATCTCATTTACAATTGCACCCAAAAACATAAGATACCTAGGAATAAACCTAACCAAGGAGGCAAAGGGTCTATACCCTAAAAACTATACAACACTTCTGAAAGAAATTGAGGAAGACACAAAGAGATGGAAAAATATTCTATGCTCATGGATTGGCAGAATTAACATTGGGAACATGTCAATGTTACCAAAGCAATGTACAGGTTTAATGCAAACCCTATCAAAATATCATGGACTTTCTTCAGAGAGTGAGAACAAATTATTTTAAAATTTGTGTGGAATCGGGATCCCTGGGTGGTACAGCGGTTTGGCGCCTGCCTTTGGCCGAGGGCACAATCCTGGAGACCCGGAATCGAATCCCATTTCAGGACCCCAGTTCATGAAGCCTGCTTCTCCCTCTGCCTGTGTCTCTGCCTCTCTCTCTCTCTGTCTCTCTCTCTCTCTCTTTGTGTGTGTGACTATCATAAAAAATAGACTTATGTGGAATCAGAAAAGACCCTGAATAGCCAGGGGAATTTAAAAAAAAAAACAACGATATCTGAGGGCATCACAATGCCAGATTTCAGGTTGTACTACAAAGCTGTGGTTGAATACAGTGTGGTACTGGCACAAAAACATACAAATAGATCAATGGAACAGAATAGAGAACCCAGAAGTGGACCCTGAACTTCATGGTCAACAAATATTCGATAAAGGTGGAAAGACTATCCATTGGAAGAAAGACAATCTCTTCAATAAATGGTGCTGGCATAATGGACATCCACATGCAGAAGAATGAAACTAGACCACTCTCTTTCATGATACACAAAGATAAACTCAAAATGGATGGAAGATCTAAATGTGAGACAAGAGTCCATCAAAATCGTAGAGGAGAACACAGGCAACGTACTTTTTGAACTTGGCCACAGTAACTACTTGCAAGATACATCCACGAAGGCAAAAGACACAAAAGCAAAAATGAACTGTTGTGATTTCATCAAGATAAGAAGCTTTTGCACAGCAAAGGATACAGTCAACCAAACTAAAAGACAACCTACAGAATGGGAGAAGATATTTGCAAATGACGTATCAGATAAAGGGCCAGTTTCAAAGAACTATACAGAACTTCTTAAAATCAACACCAAAGAGACAAAGAATCCAATCATGAAATGGGCAAAAGACATGAAGAGAAATCTCACAGAGGAATACATTGACATGGCCAACATCCACATGAAAAAACGTTCTGCATCACTGCCATCAGGGAAATACAACTCAAAACCACAATGAGATACCACCTCACACCACTGAATGGGGATAATTAACAAGCAAGAAAGAACAAATGTTGGAGAGGATGTGGAGAAAAGTAAAGACTCTTACACTGTTGGTGGGAGTGTGAACTGGTGCAGCCACTCTGGAAAACTGTGTGGAGGTTCCTCAAAGAGTTAAAAATAGACCTGCCCTATGACCCAGCAATTGCACTGTTGGGGATTTACCTCAAAGATTCAGATGCAATGAAACGCTGGGACACCTGCACCCCGCTGTTTATAGCACCAATGTCCACAATAGCCAAAATGTGGAAGGAGGCTTGGAGTCCATTGAAAAATGGATGGATAAGGAATATGTGGTTTATGTATACAATGGAATATTACTCAGCCATTAGAAGCGACAAATACCCACCATTTGCTTCAACAGGGATGGAACTGGAGGGTATTATGCTGAGTAAAGTATGTCAATAGGAGAAGGACAAACAGTGTATGTTCTCATTCATTTGGGGAATATAAATAATAGTAAAAGGGAATATAATGGAATGGAGAAGAATTGTGTGGGAAATATCAGAAATGGAGACAGAATATAAAGATTCCTAAATCTGGGAAATGAACTAGGGGTGGTAGAAGGGCAGAAGGGAGGGGGATGGGGGTGAATGGGTGATGAGCACTGAGGGGGACACTGGACGGGATGAGCACTGGGTGTTATTATGTATGTTGGTAAATTGAACACAAGTAAAAAATTAATTTATTAAAAAGAAGATTCATAGAAACTAATACGAATGAAGATATTACCATACAAAATCCTTGGAATGCAGCCAAAGCATTCTAAGGGGGAAATACATCACAGTACAAGCATCCATTCAAAAACTGGAATGAACTCAAATACAAAAGCTAACCTTACTCATAAAGGAGCTAGAGAAAAAGCAGCAGATAGATCCCACACCCAACAGAAGAGAATTAATTAAAATTCGAGCAGAACTCAAGGAAATCAAT
This sequence comes from Canis lupus baileyi, assembly GCF_048164855.1. Taxonomy (NCBI): domain Eukaryota; kingdom Metazoa; phylum Chordata; class Mammalia; order Carnivora; family Canidae; genus Canis; species Canis lupus. Next base: position 33,265,706 of record NC_132871.1, on the reverse strand, counting down.
ACCAGAAGAAATGTGGAACAGATAAACAAAACCAGGAGTTTGTTCTTTGAAAGAATTAATAAGATACAGAAACCATCAGTCAGCCTTATTAAGAAGAAAAGAGAGAAGAATCAAATTAATAAAATCATGAATGAGAAAGGAGAGATCACTACCAACACCAAGGAAATACAAACGATTTTAAAAACATATTATGAACAGCCATACACCAATAAATTAGGCAATCTAGAAGAAATGGACGTATTCCTGGAAAGCCAGAAACTACCAAAACTGGAACAGGAAGAAATAGAAAACCTGAACAGGCCAATAACCAGGGAGGATATTGAAGCAGTCATCCAAAACATCCCAAGAAACAAAAGTCCAAAGCCAGATGTCTTCCCAGGGGAACTCTATCAAACGTTTAAAGAAGAAACCATACCTATCCTACTAAAGCTGTTTGGAAAGATAGAAAGAGATGGAGTACTTCCAAATTCGTTCTATGAAGCCTGCATCACCTTAATTCCAAAACCAGACAAAGACCCCACCAAAAAGGAGAATTACAGACCAATATCCCTGATGAACATGGATGCAAAAATTCTCAACAAGATACTAGCCAATAGGATCCAACAGTACGTTAAGAAAATTATTCACCATGAACAAGTAGGATTTATCCCAGGGACACAAGGCTGGTTCAACACTCGTCAAACAATCAATGTGATTCATCATATCAGCAAGAGAAAAACCAAAAAACATATGATCCTCTCATTAGATGCAGAGAAAGCATTTGACAAAATAAAGCATCCATTCCTGATCAAAACACTTCAGAGCGCAGGGATAGAGGGAATATTCCTCGTCATCTTAAAAGCCATCACTGAAAAGCCCACAGCAAATATCATTCTCAATGGGGAAGCACTGAGAGCCTTTCCCTAAGATCAGGAATAAGACAGGGATGCCACTCTCACCACAGCTATTCAACATAGTACTGGAAGTCCTAGCCTCAGCAATCAGACAACAAAAAGACATTAAAGGCATTCAAATTGGCAAAGAAGAAGTCAAACTCTCCCTCTTTGCCGATGACATCTTACTCTACCTAGAAAAAACAAAAGCCTCCACTCCACGATTGCTAGAACTCATAGAGCAATTTGGTAGCGTTGCAGGATATAAAATCAATGCCCAGAAATCAATGGCATTTCTATACACTAACAATGAGACTGAAGAAAGAGAAATTAAGGAGTCAATCCCATTTACAGTTGCACCCAAAAGCATAAGATACCTAGGAATAAACCTAACCAAAGTGGTGAAGCATCTATACACTAAACATTATAGAACACTTCTGAAAGATATTGAGGAAGACAAAAAGAGATGGAAAAATATTCTATGCTCATGGATTGGCAGAATTAATATTATGAAAATGTCAATGTTACCAAGGACAAGGTACATGCTTAATGTAATTCCTATAAAAATACCACGGACTTTCTTTAGAGAGATAGAAAAAATTATTTTTTAAGATTTGTGTGGAATCAGGAAAGATCCCGAATAGCCAGGGGAATTTTAAAAAAGACAACCATATCTAGAGGCATCACAATGCCAGATTTCAGGTTGTACAACAAAGCTGTGGTCATCAAGATAGTGTGGAACTGGCACAAAAACAGACAGATAGATCAATGGAACAGAATAGAGACCCTGAACTTTATGGTCAACTAATATTCGATAAAGGAGGAAAGACTATCCATTGGAAGAAAGACAGTCTCTTCAATAGATGGTGGTGGGAAAATTGGACAACCAAATGCAGAAGAATGAAACTAGACCACTCTCTTTCACCATACACAAAGATAAACTCAAAATGGATGAAAGATCTCAATGTGAGACAGGAGTCCATCAAAATCCTAGAGGAGAACACAGGCAACACCCTTTCTGAACGCGGCCACAGTAAATTCTTGCAAGATTCATCCACGAAGGCAAAAGAAACAAAAGCAAAAATGAACTATTATGACTTCAACAAGATAAGAAGCTTTTGCACAGCAAAGAATACAGTCAACAAAACTAAAGTCAAACTACAGAATGGGAGAAGATATTTGCAAATGTCGTATCAGATAAACGGCTAGTTTCCAAGATCTATAAAGAACTTCTTAAACTCAACAGCAAGGAAACAAACAATCCAATCATGAAATGGGCAAAAGACATGAACAGGAATCTCACAGACGAAGACATAGACATGGCCAACATGCACATGAGAAAATGCTCAGCATCACTTACCTCAGGGAAATACAAATCAAAACCACAATGAGATACCACCTCACACCGGTGAGCATGGGGAAAATTACCAAGGCAGGAAACAACAAATTTTGGAGAGGATGCGGAGAAAAGGGAAGACTCTTACACTCTTGGTGGGAATGTGAACTGGTGCAGCCACTCTGGAAAACTGTGTGGAGGTTCCTCAAAGAGTTAAAAATAGACCTGCCCGATGACCCAGCAATTGTACTCTTGGGGATTTACCCCAAATATTCAGATGCACTGAAACGCCGGGACACCTGCACCCTGATGCTTTTAGCAGGAATGTCCACAAAGGCGAAACTGTGGACGGAGCCATGGTGTCCACTGAAAGATGAATGGATAAAGAAGATGTGGTTTATGTATACAATGGAATATTACTCAGCCATTAGAAACGACAAATACCCACCATTTGCTTCAACGTGGATGAAACTGGAGGGTATTATGCTGAGTGAAGTAAGGCAATTGGAGAAGGACAAACGTATGTTTTCATTCAGTTGGTTAATATAAATAATAGTGAGAGGGAATATAAGGGAATGGAGAAGAAATGTGTGGGAAATATCAGAAAGGGAGAGAGAACATAAAGACTCCTAACTCTGAGAAAGGAACTAGGGAGCTGGAAGAGGAGGAGGGCAGGGGGTACGGGTGAATGGGTGTCGGGCATTGAGGGGGGGCACTTGCCGGGATGAGCACTGGGTGTTATTCTGTATGTATGTTATTCTGTTTGTTGGTAAATTGAACACCAATAAAAAATAAATTTATTTAAAAAAAAAAGGTCAAACAACTAAATATTTATGCTCCCAACATGGCAGTACCTAAATATAGAAACCAATTAGCAACAAACTTACAGGAACTCATTGATAATAATACAATTACAGGGGATTTTAACACCCACTTATGGCAATGGGCGATCGTCTATGCAGAAAATCAACAGGGGAACAATAGCCTTGACACAATGGACCACAGGGACTCAATAAATAATGTCTGAACATTTCGACCTAAAGCAGAATACACATTCCTTCCAAGTGCACATGGGACATTCTCCAGAACAGATCATATCATGGCCACAAATCAGCCCTCAACAGGTACAACAGGTACATGGTTGATATCAACAAGATTGATATCACACCCTGTACAGTTTTGGACCATGACGCTATGAAACTCGAAGTCAAAAGTAAGAAAAAATATTGGACATACCAAAAATACGTGGAGATTATGAACATCCAAATAGAGAATGAATGGAGCAACCAGGAAATTAAAGAGGAAATTTGAAACAAATGAAAATGGAAACATGTTTCTCCAAACCTCTGGGTTGTAGCAAAGGCAGTCCTAAAGGGAAGTACATAGCAATACAGGCCTACTTCAAGAAACAAGAAGTCTCCAATACACAACCTAACCATACACCTAAAGGAGCTGGAAAAGGAATAGCAAACAAAGCCTAAAGCCAACAGAAAAAGAGAAAAAATAAAGATGAGAGCAGATAACTCTGGGAAACGAACTAGGGGTGGTGGAAGTAGAGAAGGGCAGGGGGTGTGAGTGAATGGGTGACGGGCACTGGGGGTTATTCTGTATTTTAGTAAATTGAACACCAATAAAAAATAAATTTAAAAAAAAGATGAGAGCAGAAATAAACAACGCAGAATAAACAAAACAGTAGAATGGAATAATGAAAATAAGAGCTGGTTCTTCAAAATAATTAATAAAATGGATCAAGCCCTAGCCAGCCTTATCAACGAGAAAAGAGAAAACTTAAATGAATAAAATCACAAATGAGAGAAGAGAGATCAAATCAACACCAGAAAAATAAGACAATTATAAAGGAATACTATGCAAGATTATACGCTAACAAACTGGGAGACCTGGAAGAAATGGACAAATCCCTAGAAATGTGCAAATGAGCAAAACTGAAAGAGGAAGAAATAGAAAATATGAAGAGACCCATAACTAGCAAGGAAATTGAATCAGGAAGGCACCTGTGTGCCTCAGTGGTTGAGCATCTGCTTTGGCTCAGGTCATGATCCCAGGGTCTGGGGGATCACATCCCACATCTGGCTCCCCGCATAGAGCCTCATTTTCCCTCTGTCTATTACTCTGCCTCTCTGTGTCTCGCATGAATACATAAATAAAGGTGCCGCCACTGTGGAAAACAGTCTGGAGGGTCCTCGAGAAGTTAAAAATAGGGGATCCCTGAAGGAAAGAAAAACACTTATGAACACGTATAATGCCTCTTCAACCTGAAAAGGAGGAAAGGATAATAAAGAGCAAAAATCAGATAAAAATACTTCTAGTATAATAGACACCATAGGGATCCCTGGGTGGCGCAGTGGTTTGGCACCTGCTTTTGGCCCAGGGCGCGATCCTGGAGACCCGGGATCGAATCCCATGTTGGGCTCCCGGTACATGGAGCCTGCTTCTCCCTCTGCCTGTGTCTCTGCCTCATTCTCTCTCTCTCTCTCTGTGACTATCACAAAAAAATAAAAATTAAAAAAAATTGACACCATATTGCAAGTGCATTTAAAATTAGCAATGTATAACATTTATTTCCTTGACATTTGTCTTCCAAAGAGTTCATAGTGTTTCAGTGTCAGTTGAAACAGGGGAAGAATCTCAGGGAATAATACGTCACTTAATAATAGGACCATTGGTACTAATGTCTGTCAATTATTTCCAAAAGCATAAAGATTCATTTCCCGATGAATGACTGAGCTGTGAAGAAATAGATGAGAAAGCCTCATCCCTCTGAATTACTTGTGTCAGAATATTTTAACCATAGTACTACGGATAGTAAATTATCCTTATTAACAGGAAATAAATCTCCGATTAAAATCTGAGAAAGTAGAAGGGCAGAGAAAAAATGCTTTAAATCGCTCAAGTTTTATTTTTTTTAATTTTTTAAAATTTATTTATGATAGTCACAGAGAGAGAGAGAGAGAGAGAGAGGCAGAGACACAGGCAGAGGGAGAAGCAGGCTCCATGCACTGGGAGCCTGATGTGGGATTCGATCCCGGGTGTCCAGGATCACGCCCTGGACCAAAGGCAGGCGCCAAACCGCTGTGCCACCCAGGAATCCCGCTCCTCAAATTTTAAAGACAAAGGAGAACTTTTCTATGTACAAAGTCAGTTGTCAAGATAGCCTTAGGGAATAAGATTCTGCAGCATCGAATCCTGCTGCACTGCCGGGACGCCCGTGCCCCAGGTCTTCCTGATCCCAAATCCCTGGGCCTGTCGCCGAACACAGGCTGCCAGGCTGAGGTCATTTGCAATTTCTCTCTTAGGAGCTCCAGGGAGGGGGGCATGAGCTAGATAGGACAGGACAGGATGCGTGGAGGCTGAGAACATTACGGCCATTCTACTTTAAGTTCAGTATTAACACATGTCCAGCAATCCCAGGCCCCTGTGAAGAAGAGCTGAAATTTGCATTACTTCAGTTACTGGAATAAAACAAAAGTTGGCAACTTAATGTCTTAGAAAGCCCCACAATAGAATAAAAACTGAGCCTAAGCCAAGGGCTGGAAGCCCCAATTAGAATGAGAAGAGAGCTCAATGCCCTTGAAGGCCCAATAACAAAATGTAAACAGAACTTGAGGAATTGCTCCAGCCCTTCTGGAGGTCCCCGAGACCAGCCCTTAAAACTAAGCTAAAACCCTCCTCAGGGTCCAAGTCCCTGCTCCACTGTGTGGGGTATACCTGGACCCTTGCTTGAGTTTGTAAAACAACCCACGTGTGTTTGCATCAGTGTCGGGTCCTTAGTGGTTTCTCGGATTCGCAATCTTGGACACAACACCCGCATGACCCCTCCCCACCTGGACTGACCTCCTGTCCCCTCCCACCCAGGCTGACCCTCAGTCACCTCCCACCCACCACAGTTGGGCACAGGCCCTCACACAGTTCCACGGGCACGGTGGGCACTCCCGCCATCCCTGGACTCCGAGGGGATGGAAGGAGGTTTCGGCAAGACACACTCCCGTGGTGGCCCCGGGGCTCCCTGCCCATGAGAGCACCTGGTGACAGGTCAGGGTCTGTATCCCTGATGTCAGTTCCTCCTCCCAGGTTTTCCTGCAGGAAATGAAAGAGGAGAACCTGGTCTCCTCCAGGGACATCACGCAGGTGGACCTGGACGTCAACAGGACGTTCAGCAGTCACAACATATTTTGGGACTACTACAGGGTAGGGTGAGGTTGAGGGGCCAGGGGGGATCAGGACCCAGTGGAGGACCGGGGGATTCTGGGTAGGGAAAATGGGGCTTCTGAGTCGGGGGGCAGAACAGAAGCCAACAACACAACGCTCCATGGTAGGGTGTTGGGGATGACCTCTGTGCTCCCACCCCCGGGGCCTCGGACATGAGGAGGACACTAGGATGGGGTCTCCAGGGCTTGCCATGGGAGCTGAACCCCAAAGGGGAGAGGGACGGTCCTCTGAGTAGCAGGGGATGGGGTGGGGGACGTGGGGGGCAGGAACTAGACCTGGGTGCCAGGCGGCATGGCCACGGCTGGAGCAGGATACACATCGATCCCATGAGGGTCGGACGGGTCAGAGTGACACCCACTCTCGGTGATTTATATATTTCTAAGTTCTATGCATTTAACTTGAGACATTTTGCAATTTGAAAACACATAGTATGATGAACCCCAGATAACCCTGCAGCCAGGGTCCTGCAATGACCACACCCCGCCCCAGGGGCAGGTGTCACAGCAAACCCCAGACTGGAGTTGTCTTTAAGTGTAGACGTCTCCTTGTGCATCTTAGAGGAAGGGGATGCCCTGTGTCCGCAGGCCCCCCATGACATCCCCCTCATTCCCCACTCCCACTCCATCCCCCTACACCATCATTCCCCATGGCATCCCAGCTACACCATCCCCCACAAACCCACACAGCCCCACACAATCCCCACCCACACTATACCCCAACACCATGCCCCCACACCATCCACCCCCACACCATCAGCCCCCATCAAGGACCCGGTGCAGGTGCCCCCTGTGGGACATACTCAGCCTCCCCAGGAATCTCTCGATACCCTGCTCCCATCAGAAGCCCAGGGGTCCCATAGAGTACCCAGGGGTTGCAGAGAGGAGTGAAGACAAGGGGCCACCAACAGGGTGTGTGCAGGTGAGTGGTGCAGAGGATGCACTGTCCCTCATGGAGGGTAGCACACCCTTCACAGGACACCAGCCCATAACCCAGGGGGATCTGGGCTGGCCTGGCCCCAGGCTCTGTGAAGGTAGGGGTGATTTCAGACCCGCCCCAGGCCCAACAAAAAGACTAATGGGATCCAGCCCCCCATGGCCCTCTCTAGCCCTGGATTCTGACCCTACATTGAGCGAGCCTTCTCACAGCTGGATGTGGCCTCCTGGACCCTGGGGGTGCCACGCAGATCCAGGTCGCTGACCTAGGGCAGCCCTGGGGATCCCGGGACACCCAATGTTGGGGAGAGCAGAGGTAGGCCGGTGGACCCTACCCACACCCACACCAGGAGGCAGGCTCCTCCAGGTGCTGGGGCCACAGGGGCCCCACGACCAGGGTCCACCTGCCCTGCAGGGAACCAGTGCAGGATCCCATGAGCTGCAGGTCAAGGTCAGCTCTGCTGTCCTCACAACCATCTCTCATGCTGAAACCTCAGGACACGCGCCCCCACCCGGAGTCCACACATGCTCCCCGGTGGGGGACTCCAGCACTTGCCCCTCCACCCATGTGATTCTTGCCCTCCCCTAAAGGACAAAATGGTCTCCCTTCCCAGGGGAAGGCATGCACCCTCGGCTCTGAGCCCATTTGCTGTAGAATGTCAATAAAGTATTGTGGTGTGAAAATGCACAGCCAGCTTATTTCTGTGTCTCCCAGAACTCTGTGTATGGGGCATGGAGAGACCCCCAGAGAGTAGGAGGGGGCACCACCCAGGTCCCAACAGCCCCTGCATGGGCACTGCAAGGCACAGCTGACATCCCCACGTGCCTTCCAGGGGCGGCCAGATGCCAGGGTCAAGACCCCACAGACTATACTGAGACTCAGCCTGTGCCCCATGGGCCAGGAGGGCCTGGGACAGAGTGACAGCCAGGGAGCCTCAGGTCACCAGAGTCTGTGAAAACCGACCTGGAGGGTCTGTGCCCCCTCTGTCCAGGGGGCCGAGGCTGGCCCAGTTCCGGGACACGTACTCCCCTCCCTGCATCACGGTGCCAGTGTGCCTGGGGCACTGAAGTCCTGTGGGGCGCTCAGAGTGGCCCTGGAAGGGATGTCAGGACAGCAGGCCCTTGTGTTGTGCCCAAGACTGCGAATCTGAGAAACTACCGATGAGCTGACACCGATGCAAACTCCTGAGGGTTTCTCTACAAGCTGTAGCTTGGGTCCAAGTACACCTGACACAGCGGAGCAGGGACTTGGACCCCGAGACTAAGAGGCATAGCAGCTTTATAGGGGCAGTGGACCGTGGGATATACAGAAATTTGCACAGTCATGTTGGTCCACACACAAGAGGCTGATTGAATTACACCTTACCCTATAGTATCCACTTGAGCTGGCCTATTACTTTGGTCAGAATTGGCTCACAGTTTTGGCGGGCACAAAGCAGGGTTACATTGTTATGAGACGATTTCCAATTAGGGTTTGTCCAGCGGTTTGACTCGGGTGGGGCAGCGCCTTAAGCCATAAGCAGGTCATGTGGGGGTCATAGGGGAGGTGGCGGGTGTAGCACAAAATGGAATCAGTCCTGCGCTGCTTGTCCAGGGGTAGGGGATTTCTATTAAATTTCCTGTGTCCCAACTTGCAGCTCATCTACCTGGGCAATGCTCACCAGGTGGACTCAGCGTGCACACTTTGTGGTGCTGGATCTCTCACACCAGCTTGTGGAGGGCACCCTCCTTGCCCTAGTGAGTAAGGGCTGGGTGAACATGGGGCTCGGCCTGAAAGCCAGGCAGCACAGGGGACCAAAGAAACCCAGCCCCGTTCCCACCCCGACCTCCACACAGAGGCTGCCCCAGGGCACCCGCCATGGGTACCCGACTCCTCAGGAGCTCCCCCCAGGGTTGCCCTGAGAACTGACGCGCTTCTGGAGAGGCATCGGCGAGAATAGAAGCAGCCGGCGCTCGGCGAGACACACTGTCGGACATGGTAATTTGGCCGAGCCAGTCCTTCGACCTCAGCTGAACCTCCAGCTGAAATTCACTGCAGGAGCGAGCCCCGGGTCAGCCAGGAGAGCCCAGCTAGCCACCCAGCACCAGCACTAGAAATGATGTTGTACCAACCATTTCGGTGTTTGGGTTACCCAGCCAGAGGATCCGATAGCTACACGTCATAGATTCATGGGATAGACACACACACACCCCACAACGAACAAAAGTCAGAATCACCCCAATGCTGTCAAACAGCAGCTGGATGGTTACATACATGACACTGTGGTCCCCAATAGGATACATGGAAGACGCTATAAACCACAACTGCAGAGGTCCTGGAGGCACGGAGATGTGCCTGCTGGGTTCCAAAAAGGAGCGCAGAGGGGCAGGAAGCATCCTACAGAGGGGGGGCCACTTAGGAAAGGACACCAGGTCCCAGTGAAGGCTAAGGATGGTGAAATCTGTCCTCCTCCCTTTCAGCTTCTGGTTTTCCTCTTAAATGCCATTTTCCTCAGTCATACGAGCAAAAATTTATTTTATGTTTTTAACTTTCTTTTTATTGGATCCAATTTGTATGAATTATTTCTTCAGCAAGGGTGTCATTCAGGAGAGAAGTAGAGAGAAAGATTTTCCCTGACAGGCAAAGTATAAAGGAGTTCATGACCGCTAAACCAGTCCAGTAAGGAATTTTAAGAGGGACTCTTCTAGTGGGGGGAAAAAAGATACCAAAAGCAACAAAGAGGGATCCCTGGGTGGCGCAGTGGTTTGGCGCCTGCCTTTGGCCCAGGGCGCGATCCTGGAGACCCGGGATCGAATCCCACATCAGGCTCCCGGTGCATGGAGCCTGCTTCTCCCTCTGCCTATGTCTCTGCCTCTCTCTCTCTCTCTGTATGACTATCATAAAAAAAAAAAAAAGCAACAAAGACTAGAAAGGACCAGAGAACGTCACCAGAAACACCAACTCTACCACTAACAACAAGGCACAAGTTCATATCTTTGAATAAGCACTCTGAATGCTGATACTAAATGCTCCAATGAAAATATATAGGGTGTCAGAGTGGCTTAAAAAACAGGATCCGGGATGCCTGGGTGGCTCAGGGGTTGAGCCTCTGCCTTTGACTCAGGGTGTGATCCTGGAGTCTGGGATCGAGTCCCATATTGTGCTCCTGGTGGGGAGCATGCTTCTCTCTCTGCCTAATTTTCTGCCTCTCTCTCTCTCTCCTCTCTCTCTCTCATGCTCTCAAAAATAAAATTGTTATTAAAAAATCAAGATCCATCAGTATGCTGCCTACTAGAGGCTCACCTTAGACCTATAGACACCAGCAGTTTGAAAGTCAGGGGATGGAAAATCATCTATCACGCTAATGGTTATGAAAAGAAAGCTGGAGGACCAATACTTATATTAGACAAACTAGATTTGAAACCAAACCCTGGGAGACACCTGGTGGCTCAGTGGTTGAGCATCTGCCTTCGGCTCAGGGTGTGTTCCTGGGATCCTAGGATCGAGTCCCACATTGGCATCCCTTTGGGGAGCCGGTCTCTCCCTCTGCTATGTTTCTGCCTCTGCTCCTCTGTGTATCTCTCATGAATAAATAATTAAAATATTTAAATCTCAAAAAGAAAGAACAAATACTGTAAGAAGAGATGAAGGAGGGCATTATTTCATAATTAAAAAGACTCTCTATCAGGATCAAACAACTAAATATTTATGCTGCCAACATGGCAGTACCTAAATATGGAAACCAATTACCAATAAACGTACAGAAACTCACTGATAATGATACAATGACAGGGGATTTTAACACCTACCCAGTAATGGCAATGGACTGATCTTCTATGCAGAAAATCAACAGGGGAACAATAGCCTAGACACACTGGGCCACGGGGTTCATAGTCTGAACATTTCTTCCTAAAGCAGAATACACATTCCTTTCAAGTGCACATGGGATATTCTCCAGAACAGATTATATCATGGCCACAAATCAGCCCTCAACAGGTACAACAGGTACAAGAAGGTTGATATCACACCCTGTACCTTTTTGGACCATGACGCTATGAAACTCGAAGTCAACAGTAAGAAAAAATTTGGACAGACCAAAAATACGTGGAGATTATGAACATCCTTCTAGAGAATGAATGGAGCAACCAGGAAATTAAAGAGGAAATTTAAAACAAATGAAAATGAAAACATGTTTCTCCAAAACTCTGGGATGTAGAAAAGGCAGTCCAAAGAGGAAAGTACATAGCAATACAGTCCTACCTCAAGAAACAAGAAGTATCCAATACACAGCTTAACCCTACACCTAAAGGGGCTGGAAAAGGAATAGCAAACAAATCCTAAAGCCTACAGAAGAAGGGAAAAAATAAAGATGAGAGCAGAAATAAACAATACAGAAATAAAAAACATTAGAATGGAATAACGAAACTAAGAGCTATTTCTTCAAAATAATTAATAAAATGGATCAAACCCTATCCAGCCTTAGGAACGAGAAAAGAGAAAAGAACTAAATGAGTAAAATCACAAAAGAGAGAAGAGTGATCACAATCAACACCAGAAAAATAAGACAATTATAAGGGAATACTATGAAAGATTATATACTAACAAACTGGGATACCTGGAAGAAATGGACAAATCCCTAGAAATGTGCAAACGAGCAAAACTGAAATATGAAAAAATAGAAAATGTGAAGAGACCCATATAGCAAAGGAATTGAATCAGCAAGGCACCTGGGTGCCTCAGTGGTTGAGCATGAGCTTTGGCTCAGGTCATGATCCCAGGATCCTGGTGGATCAAGTCCCACATCAGCCTCCCCACATGGAGCCTCATTTTTCCTCTGCCTATACCTCTGCCTCTCTGCATCTCACATGAATCCATGAATAAAATCTTTAAAAAAGAAAAAACATAAAAAGATGAGAAAGGACCCAAATAATATCACAGATGAGAAAAGAGAAATAACAACCAACACTACAGAAATACAAACGATAATAAGAGAATATGATGAAAAAGTATATGCCAGCAACCTAGAACCTAGAAGAAATAGATCAATTCCTGGAAATATAATAACATAGCAAAAAGGAGAAATGAAGAAATAAGAAACTTGAACAGACAGATAACCAGCAAAGATATTGAATCAGCACTCAAGAATCTCCCAACAGGAGACGCTTAGATCAATAGAACAGAATGCAAAGCCGAAACAAGATACAAACCTGTAACTCTATGATCCATTAATCGACAACAAGGCAGGAAGGAATATCCAATGGCACAAAGACAGTCTCTTCAACAAACCCTAACCTGACCCCAGGATAAGAACAAATGGTGTTGGGAAAACCAGGCAGCCACATGCAGAAGAATGAAACTGGACCACTTTCTTACACCATATATATAAAATTAAATTCAAAATGGATGAAAGACCTAAATGTGAGACCTGAAACCATACAAAGAAGAAAAGATAGGCAGGAACATCTTTGACGTTGGCCATTGGATCTTCTTTCTAGATATGCCTCTGAGTTGAGGGAAACAAAAGCAAAAACACTATTGGGACTTCATCAAATTCAAAAGCTTCTGCAAATTGAAAGACACAACCAACGCTAAAAGGCAACATACAAAATGAAATGAGATATTTGTAAACAACATATCCAATAAAGAGTTAGTATGCAAAATACATAAAGCAAATCTTTTTTTTTTTTTTTTAATATATTTTTAATTTTTATTTATTTATGATAGTCACAGAGAGAGAGAGAGAGAGAGAGGGGCAGAGAGAGAAGCAGGCTCCATGCACCGGGAGCCCGATGTGGGATTCGATCCCGGGTCTCCAGGATCGCGCCCTGGGCCAAAGGCAGGCGCCAAACCGCTGCGCCACCCAGGGATCCCACATAAAGCAAATCTAAATCTCAGCATCGTAAACACAAATTATCCAACTGCAGATGGGCAGAAGACATTAATGGACTTTGTCTCTGACAAGACATCCAGATGGCCACCAGACACCAAAAGACACTCAGCATCACCCATCATCAGGGAAATGCAAATCAAAACCACAATAAGATGTCACCTGACAGCCATCAGAATGGCTAAAATTAACAAGAGAAGAAACAACAGGTGTTGTTGAGGCTTTGGAGAAAGGGTAGCCCCCTTACACTCCTGGTGGGCATGCGAACAGGTGCAGCCACTGTGGAAAACACTTTGGAGGGTCCTTGAGAAGTTAAAAATAGGGGATCCTTGGGTGGCGCACTGGTTTGGCACCTGCCTTTGGCCCTTGTCACGATCCTGGAGACCCGGGATCGAATCCCACGTTGGACACACAGTGCATGGATCGTGCTTCTCCCTCTGCCTGTGTCTCTGCCTCTCTCTCTGTGACTATCATAAAAAAAAATTAAAAAAGAAGTTAAAAATAGCGCTACCCTACGATTCCAAAATTGCAGAGCTAGGTATTTACCCCAAGGATACAAAAGTCATTTAGTAGATTCCAAGAGGGACACGTAGCCCAGTGTTTGTAGCAGCATTATCAACAACAGCCAAACTGTGGATACAGCACAGATGTCCATTGGCAGATGAATGGGCACAAAGATGTGGTAAATATACACACTGCGACATCACTCAGTCATCAGAAGGGATGAAATGAAGCCATTTCAATGACGTGGGAGAAGGAGAAAGGACTTATGCTAAATGAACTCAGTCAGTCATAGAAAGACAGATACCAAATACCATACAATTGCATTCACATGTGAATCTTAGGAAATCAAAAAAACTGGCAAAGGGGCAGAGGGGGGATGAGAGAAGCAAACAAAAAACACACTCTTAACCACAGAGAATAAACTAATAAATACCAGAGGAAGGTGGGGGGGATGGGGAATCAGGGGATGGGGATAGTGGAGGGCACCTGTGACCAGTACCAGGCGTTGTATCCAAGGGTTGAATCACTATGTGGTAAACCTGAAACTATATCATACTGTGTTTACAAAGAGGAATTCAAGTAAAACTTTAAAATTATAATTGGTAGTATTGATGAAACATGTACACACTAGAGATAAAATCAGAAAGGCAACTGAAAATCCAAATAAAGAGTATTTAGAGCCACAAAACCCCTCCTTACCTCAGCTTGGGAGAAGACTGCCATGCCTATTCTCACCCAAGTAAAAGCCTGGATTTTGATTCTCTGGGGAGGCCACTGACTTGGTGCAGTCAGGCTATCTTTGAACCCAAAACCTAAATAGAGTGCATAAAACTAAACTGCCCAAGATACTAGGAGTCCCAGTGCAAGCACATGCCGAGACCCAAACTAACCATACACAGACATAACCCTAACCCTATACTTAATCCTAATGTTAACCTAACCCTGAAACAAGACCTCACTAGTCGAAAACCAAACACAAACCCCAAGACCGAAACACATTCACTGAACCTTCCTGCCAACCCTCACCCTAACTCCTAAATGTCGGTTCACCTAAACTTAGGTTTCCTTAACGCTGAACCCTACGTTACATCTAACCCGAACCCTAACCTCTAACTGTACGTAACCTTAAAATAAGGTATTCAAATCCTATTCCTAATCTTAACCTGTACCATAACACTAACCCTCTAATACTAATCCTCTTATACCCCAAACTTTACCCTAACCCGTACCCTAAAACCAACCCCTAATACACTCCCTATCCCTATATCTGACCCTTTTCCAAAACCGTACCCAGACCCTGACCTGACCCTAACCCTAACCCCTAACCTAACCTTAACCCTAACCCTAGCCCTAACCCCTATCTTAATCCTAACCCTCGCCCTAACCCTAAACCTAGCCCTAGCTTTAACTCTAACCCTTAACTCAAACCCCTAACTCTAACCCCTAACCAAAACTCACACCCTAACCCCTAACCCTAACTGCAAACCTAAGCTCAACCCTAACTCTAACCATAACACTAACCCCAACTCCGAACCTCCTGCCCTAATCCCTAAAGCCTAAACCCTAACCCTAACACCAAATCCTGTCCCTAGCCCTAACCCAAATCCTAACTCCTAACCACTGACCCTTACCCTTATCTCTCACCCTAACCTCTAATCCATAACCATAAGCATAATCACTAACACCTAATATCTAACGTAAGGCTAACCACCAATTGCCTCCCCTCCCCTGACCCAACCATTCATTCTACCCATTCACTTACTCTATGATTCTGAGGAGTCCGTTTAGATATGGACGTGGCCCCCAATGGCACCTCCAGAGTCCTCCAGGGGGTCCTGAGGAAACCGGGCTCCTGTGAGTGTGCACGTGTCCCCACGTGTTCCTGAGCCATAGTCAGTGGGCCCTGAAGACGCCGGGTCTCCTGTCACTGTGGACTATGCTTCACATCCTCTGGAAGCCTCACAGCAGGTTCTCAGGAGGCCGGGGGCTTCTGTCAGCCTGGACATGGCCCCACGCCACCCAGAACACTCACCGTGGGTCCTGAGGAGGCTGTGGGCTCCTGTCAGCAAAGACCCAGCCTCATATATCCCAAAGCCAAAGTGCAGGTCCTGAGGACAACGGGGGTCTTGTCAGTGTTGAGGTGGACCCACATTTTCCTCAAGCCTCACCATAAGCCCTGAGGAGGCTGGGGGCTCCTGTCAGCATGGACGTGGCCCCAAATATTCCCAAAACTTCACAGTGCGTCCTTAGGAGGCCAGAGATTCCTGTCAGTGTGGATGCAGCACCCACATCTTTCTTAGGCCTCACCAGAGGCCCTGACAAGGCTGGGCTCTTCTGTCCGCATGGACGCATCCCCATATTTCCCGAAGACTACACCAGGGGTCCTGAGGAAGTCAGCGTCCTGTTGTGTGGACGTTACCACATATACTCCCGAATTGTCACCAATGGATCTAGGAGGCCACGGCTCCTGTCATCCTGAATGCGGCCCCCAGCTTCCAGAAGCCTCAATTTATATCCTGAGGGGCCTGGGAGTTCCTGCCAGAGTGGACGCGGTGCCACATTTTCCTGAAGCCTCCCCGCGGGTACTGAGGTGGACCAGGGGCTCCTGTCAGCCTGGATGCGGGCCCACAATTTCCTGAGCCTCTACGTGGGTCCTGAGGCAGCCAAGTGCTCCTGTCAGCGTGGACATGGTGCCACATCTTCCTGAAGCCTCCCCGCAGGTCCTGAGGTGGCCCACGGTCTCCTGTCAGCATGGATGCGGGCCCACAATATCTTGAAGCCTCCCCGTGAGTCCTGAGGCAGTCAGGGTCTCCTATCAGGGTGTATGCAGGCCCACATCTTCCAGAAGCCTCACTGCGGGTCCTGAGGAGACCCAGGCTCCTGTCAGCGTGAACGCAGCCCAATGTCCCCCTTTAGACTCCCTGAGCGACCTGAGGAGGCTGCGGCTCATCAGGGTCGATGTGTCCCCATGTCCTCCTCAGGCCTCCCCAGCACAGGCTGGCTCCTGTTAATGCTGGCAGAGGAGGCCTACTGCACATGCGGGTCCCCTGGGTGGGACCTGGTCTCGGGCGCCCACTTTGGGATGCTAGGCACTGCAGGAAGCTGTGTAGGAGGTGGCTTGCTGGTGCACGGGGCGGCACCTGCCTCCTTCCAGGCTCCAGCTGTGGCCTGTTAGCATCGGAAATGTCTCACTGAAACGGAGCCCAACACCCGTCTTTCCCAGAAATACTTAAGGACAAGGATTTGGAGCTCACAGACCGCAAAATGAAATGTGGACCAGACTTTGAGCAAGTCCTGCAAAACTCACTCAACCCTCTTCCACTGTGGGTGGGAACGCGGGCTGGTGCAGCCACCCTGGAAACAGTGTGGAGGCTCCTCAGGAAGGTACAAATAGAGCCGCCCTGCGACCAGCAGGTGCAGGGACAGGAGCTGACTTCGAAGATACAGATGCAGTGAGACTCAGGACACCTGTACCCCAATGTCCACAGCAGCCGTTTCCACAGTAGCCACACTGTGTGAAGTATCTCAGTGCCCTCAGGCAAATGATGGATAAAGAGGATGAGAGATAGATGATGGTCATAGAGAGAGGAATGGTACTCAGCTATCAAAGAGAAGGAAATCTTGCCATTTGCAATGATGTGGATAGAACTAGAGAAATCATGTTAAGTGAAATAAGTCAGTCAGGAAAGTGAATGACCGTGGGGTGTCATTCATAGGTGGAATTAAAGAAGCAAAGCAGATGAACATTTGTGAAGGGAAGGAAAAACAAATAAGATGAAAACAGATGCAGGAAATACAGACTGTTAATTATAGTGAAAAAATGAGGGTCGCTGGAGGGTAGGGGACAGGTGAGGGGATCACAGGGAACCAGCATGAAGGAGGGCTTGTGATGTCATGTGCACCGCTGTTATCTCCAACTAGTGAATCCCTGAATTCTTCCTCTGAAAGTATAATACACTATACGTTAATTAATTGGGTTTAAATTAAGTTAAAAAAATCAGTTGTATCAGAGCACAATTCTTTCTGGACTCTCTGTTCTGCTCCTTCAGCTTATGTCAAGAACACCACCCTTGAGTCTGATTTGTTTAAGTAGACTCCACGCCTCATCCATGGCCCAGCCCAGGGCTAGAACTCAGGACCCCAAGATCAGTACAGGAGGTGAGGTCAGGTGTCGAATGCTTAACTGACAGAGCCAGCCAGGGGCCCGAGAACAACACTGCTATATCCTGTGTCTCTGTGACATCGTTTGAAATAGGAAAGTGCTATGTCCCACTCTGTCCTGCTTCTCCAATACTGATTTCCTCTCTGGGGTCATTTGTGGGGGCAGATGGATGTTAAGGTTTTTTTTTTTCCTATTTCTAAGATCTGCCACCATGATTTTGATACGAATGACATTGAAACTGAGGGTGGCTTCAGGAACTGCGGACATTTTCCAAGATGAGGCTCCCACCCCACGAGCCCAGGAAGGCCTCCCAGAGCCTGGTATGGCTCAGTGCACAAGTCTTGTGCTCCTTTGGTTCTGTCTCATTATTTATTCTCTGTGATGCTCCTGAGAAGGGAGTCACGTCCTTCCTTTCCTTCCTGAGTGCTCATTGCCAGGACACAGCAAGGCTACTCTGCTCTGTAGGGTCAGTTTGTGTCCCCTGACTTTACTGAACTCACTCGTTAGTTCTAAGAGGCTTGGTGGAGGCTCTTGAGTTTCCTCTTTCTTGTACCACATCTTCAGCATATAGGGACAGTGTGAGTTCCCCTTCCAGTTGTGGAACTTTTGCTGTTTACAGCTTAAGGCCCTAGAAAGCCCCACAATAGAATAAAAACTGAGTCCAGGCAAAGGGCAGGAAGCCCCTATTAAAATGAGAACAGAGCTCAATGCCCTAGAAGGCACCATATCAAAATGTAAACAGAACTTGAGGAATTGCTCCAGCCCTCCTGGAGGTCCTGAGACCAGCACTTAAAACTAAGCTAAAACCCATCTCGGGGTCCAAGTCCCTGCTCCGCTATGTCGGGTGCACTTAGACACAAGCTCGAGCTTGTAAATAAACCCTCGTGTGTTTGCATCGGTGTCAGCTTCTCGGTGGTATCTCGGATTCCCAATCTTGGGCAAAACAGTCTGAGATAAAATATCAAAACCAAAAGAAGCTCAGACGCACACAGAGTAAAAACAGGGTTCTGAGAGAAGCAGCAGAGACCCGGTTGGTTGGCAGCTCTTCTGTTGAGGCCCCTGCAGATGGCGCGGGGATGCTCAGCCCCAGAGTCAGAGGACCCAGCTTCCCCACCCACATCCCGCCCATCAGCGCGGAGTCTAAGGGAGCAGCACAGCGCCGCCCACTGGAGACCAGAGGCGATGACACTCACTCAGCCTCTGACCCGCAGTTGAATCTCCCAGGCAGATGTGCACCTGAGAATCAGCGCCAAGGCCCTTCCCGAGACCCTGCACAGACCACTCAATGCCACCAACTTGTCAGACTACAGAGGCAGCAGAGCCTCAGCTCTGCCTGGAAAGTAGGGTGTAGCTTCCTTTGTACTTTGTGCTTTATTTTCATTTATTTTCTTTGATTCTATTTTATTAATTGCTTAATTCAATTTTTATTTATGTACCTTATATATTTCTTACTTTTACTATCATGGTACTTTAATTGTGTTTCTTATTTTGGGATTTAGAATCTTTAACAAGCAGGCCAAAATAATCTAGTGTGTTTTTTTTTTTTTTTGGGAGGGTAGTTGTTATTGTTTTTCTTGGTTTTCCTTTTTCTTCCTTCTTTCTTTTCTGGAAAAAAATAGTGAGATGGAGAAATTCAACTCCATAAAATAACATGAAGTAGTACTCACAGCCAGGAAGTTCATCAATACACATATATGATGTCTAACTACAGTTTAAAACAATGATTATAAAGATAGCATCTGGGCTGGAAAAAAAGCACAGAAGAAAACTAGAGAATCCCTTACTGTAGAAATAAAAGAACTAAAATCTAGTCAGGCCAATGTTAAAAATGATATAACTGAGATGCAGTCTCAAGTGGAAGCCTTAAAAACAAGAAAGGTTATGGACCACAAAGGCAGACATAGGGAACTCAACCACTTATTAAAACAATAACATTCATATCATAGGAGACTCAGATGATGAAGAGAGAGAAAAGGTGGGCCTTGCTCAGCCATTAGAAACGACAAATACCCACCATTTGATTCAACGTGGATGGAACTGGATGGTATCATGCTGAGTGAAGTAAGTCAATCGGAGAAGGACAAATATTGTA
This sequence comes from Canis lupus baileyi, assembly GCF_048164855.1. NCBI lineage: Eukaryota > Metazoa > Chordata > Mammalia > Carnivora > Canidae > Canis > Canis lupus. Next base: position 33,245,714 of record NC_132871.1, on the reverse strand, counting down.
TGTTCTCATTCACTTGGGGAATAAAAATAAGAGTGAAAGGGAATATAAGGGAACGGAGAAGAAATGTGTGGGAAATATCAGAAAGAGAGACAGAACATAAAGACTCCTAACGCTAGGAAATAAACTATGGGTGATGGAAGGGGAGGAGGGCGGGGGTGGGGGTGAATGGGTGACGTGTACTGAGGGGTGCACTTGACGGGTTGAGCACTGGGTGTTATTCTGTATGTGGGCAAATTGAACATCAATTAAAAGTAAATTTATTATTAAAAAAAAAGTTTGAAAGAAAGAAAAAGTGGCATCTGGTTGACTCAGTCAGTTAACCTTCTGCCTTAGGCTCAGATCATGATCCAGGTCCCAAGGCAGGCTCCCTGTTCAGCAGGGAACCTGCTTGTCCTTCTCCATCTGCCCTTCTCCCTCATGGTTTTTCTCTCCTCTCTCTCTCAAATAAATAAATAACATCCTGAAAAAGAAACAAACAAACAAACGCAGAAGGAAGAGAAATCTCCCATGTAGAATAATTTCAAAGAAGTTGTGCAGACATTCAACCCTCAAGTTGATTAGCATAGCCTCCCATTCTTATGTATCGAATACACATAGTAACTTCCTTCTACAAAATATAATATGAAAATCTTAATATAAAAATGATAATAAATAATAATAATAATAAAAAGAATCACTTTACTATGGAGAAAGCTGACAAACACTACCTCAGCAAGATGATAAGATCAATACCAAGACTGATAAATCATGTTGATAATATCTATCCTTTATATAATAAAAATGGTATTATCTCTCTGTATATAATCCACAAAAACAGTTCAATCATGAGTTAAACAACAGACATGTCCCAACTGAGGTATATTTTACAAAATACTCTACTTCTCAAAGTGTTCCAGTTCAATGACAACAAGGAAAGGCTGAAAGACTGTCACAATCCAGAGGAGCCTAAGAAAACATGAGTACAAATGGAATGGGATATGAGGGATGGTAACTTAGCAAAAACTAAGGAAATCTGAATAAAGTATGGACTTTGGTTAATGCGACTATTTTAATATTGATTCATTAGCTAATACTTGTACCGGACTAATATAACACCACAATCATATCCCTGCCCCACACCATCTACCCCCACACCATTGGCCCCCAGAAGGAGCCAGTGGAGCTGCCCGGTGGGACATGCTCAGCCTCCCCAGGGTTCTCTGCATACCCTGCTCCCATCAGAAGCCGGATTGTTCCATAGAGAACCCAGGGGTTGCAGGGAGGAGGGAAGGCAGAGATCCCCAAAATGGTGGGTGCAGGTGAGTGGAGCAGAGGACACATTGGGCCCTGCCTCCACCCACTGTCCCTCCTGGAGGGCGGGCACACCCTGCACAGGACATCAGCCCCTAACCCAAAGGGACCTGGGCTGACCTGGCTCCGCGCTCTGTGGGGGCTGAGTTGATTTGAGCCCCCCCCCAGGCCCAACACAAAGACTAATGGGATCCAGGCCCCCATGGTCCTGGCTAGCCCTGGATTCTGGCCCCAGGGTGAGCCAGACCTCTCAGAGCTGGATGTGGCCTCCTGGGCCCTGGGCGTGCCCCACAGATCCAGTTCGCTGACCTAGGGCAGGCCGTGGTTACCTGGGACACCCCAGAGTGGGGACAGGATGGATAGGCCAGTTGGCCCCACCCAACCCCACTCCAGGAGACAGGCTCCTCCAGGTATTGGGGCCCAGAGGGCCCAAGGCCGGGGTCCAGCTGCCCTCCGGGGGCCCAGTGCAAGAGCCCATGAGCTGCAGGTCCAGGTCATCTCTGCTGTCCTCAGAACAGTCACTATTGCTGAAATCGCCCCGACCCAGAGTCCACACATGCTCTCACGATGTGGACTCTAGCACCCGCTCCCGCACACCGTGGGATTCTTGCCCTCCCCTAAAGGACAGAAAGGTCTCCCTCCCCAAGGGAAGGCGCGCAGTAGGCTCTGAGCCTGTTTGCTGTAGAAACCAATAAAGTGTTGTGGTGCGAAAATACACAGCCAGGCCATTTCTGTGTCTCCCAGAACTCTGTGCATGGGGTGTGGAGAGACACCCAGAGAGGAGGAGGGGGCACCATCCAGACCCCAAACAGATCCTGCAGGGGCGCCGCCAGGTAAACACAGCTGATGTCACCATGTGCCTTACAGGGTCGGCCAGATGCCAGGGTCAGGACCCACAGACTTTTTTTTTAGATTATTTTTTTTAATTTATATTTATTTATGATAGTCACAGAGAGAGAGAGAGAGGGAGAGAGAGAGGCAGAGACATAGGCAGAGGGAGAAGCAGGCTCCATGCACCAGGAGCCCAATGTGGGATTCGATCCCGGGTCTCCAGGATCGCGCCCTGGGCCAAAGGCAGGCGCTAAACCGCTGTGCCACCCAGGGATCGCAGGACCCACAGACTTTACTGGGACTCAGGCTCTGCCCCCCAGGCCAGGAGGGGCTGGGACAGAGTGACAGCCAGGGAGCTTTAGGTCACCAGGGTCTGTGAACAGCGACGTGGGAGGTCTGTGCTCCCTCTGTCCAGAGGGCTGCAGATGGCCAAGTTCCGGGGCACTTCCTCCCCTCCCTGCATCCCTGTGCCTGTGTTCCTGGGGCACAGAGGGCCTGTGGGGCGGTCAGCGTGACCCTGGAAGGGATGTCAGGACACCAGGCCCTGGTGTTGTGCCCAAGATTGCAAATCAGGGAAACCACTAAGGAGCCCACACCGATGGAAACTCCCGAGGGTTTCTTTACAAGCTGGAGCTTGGGTCTAATTGCACCTGACACAGCGGAGCAGGGACGTGGATCCCGAGACTAAGAGGCATAGCAGCTTTATAGGGGCTAGTGGCCCATGGGATACACAGAAAGTTCCACAATCATGCCAGTCCACACGCTGGTGGCTGACTGAATTACACCTTACCCTATAGTATCCACTTGAGCTAGCCTATTACTTTGGTCAGAATCGTCGCACAGTTTTGGGGGGCACAAAGCAGCATTACATTGTTATGAGCCGATTTCCAATTAGGGTGTGCCTAGCGGTCTGACTAGGGTGGGGCAGCGCCTTAAGCAATAAGCAGCTCATGTGGGCGTCATAGGGGAGGAGGTGGGTGTAGCACAAAATGGAATCAGTTCTGCCCTGCTTGTCCAGGGGTAGGGGATTTTTGTTAACTTTCCTGGGTCCCACACTTGCAGCTCACGTACCTGGGACACCCTAACCTGGTGGACTCAGACTGCACACCTTGTGGTGCTGGATCTCTCACACTAGCATGTTGAGGGTACCCTCCTCGCCTTAGTGAATAGGGGCTGGGTGAGCATGGGGCTCGGCCTGAAGGCCAGGCAGCACAGGGGACCAAGAAACCTCAGCCCCGTCCCTACCCAGACTCCCAAACACAGGCAGTCCAAGGGCTCCCCCCAATGACCAGCTGGATCCTCAGGAGTTTACACCAGGGCGGCCCCGAGGTCTGGCTCCCTGCTGGAGAGGCATTGGGGAGAAGATAAGCAGCCAGCGCATGGCACGACCCACTGCTACACATGGGAATATGGCCAAGCCCGTCCTTCCAGCTCAGCTGACCCTCCAGCAGAAAGTCACTGCAAGAGTGAGCCCCGTGTCTGCCAGGAGAGCCTAGCTAGCCGCCCAGGGCCAGCACCAGAAATGATGTTGTGCCAACCATTTCGGCATTTGGGTGACCCAGCCAGAGGATTAGTAGCTGCACATGATAGCTGCATGTGATAGAGACACACACACCACAAAACCAACAAAAGTCGGAATCCCCCCAATGTTGTCTAACAGCAGCTGGATGGTTACATACACGACGCTGTGGTCCCCAATAGGATACATGAAAGACGCAATAAACCACGACTGCAGAGGTGCTGGAGGCACAGAGATGTGCCTGCTGGGTGCCAACAAGGAGCACAGAGGGGCAGGAAGCATCCTAAGGAGGCCCCTCCTTGGAAAGGACATCATGTCCCTGTGAAGGCTACGGAGGGTGAAATCTCTCCTGCTCTCTTTCAGCTTCAGGTTTTCCTCCTAAACGCCATTTTCCTCAATCATAAAACCAAAAATTTATTTTATGTTTTTAAATTTCTTTTTATTGGAGTCCAATTTGTATGAATTCTTGCTTCAGCAAGGGTGTCATTCAGGAGAGGAGGAGAGATCATGAATTCCCAGATAGGCAAAATATAAAGGAGTTCATTACCACTTAACATGTCCTGTAAGGAATTTTCAGAGGGACTCTTCTAGTGGGGGAAAAAAAGAGAACAAAAGCAACAAAGACTAGAAAGGACCAGAGAACGTCACCAGAAACTCCAACTCCTCCTGTAACACAAAGGCACAAAGTTCATATCTTTGAATAATCACTCTGAATGCTGATAGACTAAGTGCTCCATTCAAAAGATATAGCGTATCAGAGTGGCTTAAAACACAGGATCCGGGATGCCTGGGTGGCTCAAGGGGTTGAGCCTCTGCCTTTGACTCAGGCTGTGATCCTGGAGTCTGGGATCAAGTCCCATATTGGGCTCCTGGTGGGGAGTCTGCTTCTCTTTCTCCCTAATTTTCTCTCTCTCTCTCTCTTTCTCTCTCTCTCACTGTCTCTCATAAATAAAATCGTCATTAAAAAAACAAGATCCATCCTTACGCTGCCTACAAGATGCTCACCTTAGACCTATACACACCAGTAGATTCATAGTCAGGGGAGGGAAAATCATCTACCACGCTAATGGATATCAAACGAAAGCTGGAGGACCCATACTTATACCAGACAAACGAGATGTGAATCCAAACACTGGGGGACACCTGCTGGCTCAGTGGTTGAGCATCTGCCTTCAGCACAGGGTGTGAACCTGGGATCCCAGGATCGAGTCCCACATCGGCCTCCCTTAGGGGAGCCTGCCTCTCCCTCTGCCTATGTTTCTGCCTCTGCTTCTCTGTGTATCTCTCATGAAAAAATAAATAAAATATTTAAATCTCAAAAAGAAAAAAAAATACTGTAAGAAGAGATGAAGAAGAACATTATTTCATAATTAAAAAGACTCTCTATCAAGATCAAACAACTAAATATTTATGCTGCCAACATGGGAGTACCTAAATATAGAAACCAATTAACAACAAATGTACAGGAACTCACTGATAATAATACACTGATGGGTTTCAACAGCCACTTATGGCAATGGACCAATCGTCTAGCAGAAAATCAACAAGGGAACAATAGCCTTGACACACTGGACCACAGGGACTCAACAGATATAGTCAGAACATTAGATCTGAAAGCAGAATACACATTCCTTTCAAGTGCACATAGGACATTCTCCAAAACAGATCATATCAGGGCCCACAAATCAGCCTTCAACAGGTACAACAGGTACAGGAAGGTTGATAACACACCATGTACATTTTCGGAACACGGCGCTATGAAACTGGAAGTCGACAGTAAGAAAAAATTTGGACAGACCAAAAATATGTTAAGTTTATGATCATCCTACTAGAGAATGAATGCAGTAACCAGGAAATTAAAGAGGAAATTTAAAACAAATGAAAATGAAAACATGTTTCTCCAAACCTCTGGGATGTAGCAAAGGCAGTCGTAAGAGGGAAGTACATAGCAATACAGGCCTACCTGAAGAAACAAAAGTCTCCAATACACATCCTAACCCTACACCTGAAGGAGCTGAAAAAGGAATAGCAAACAAAGCCTAAAGCCTAAGAAGGAGGGAAAAAATAAAGAAGAGAGCAGAAATAAACAATACAGAAACAACAAAACAGTAGAAAGGAGTAACAAAACTAAGAGCTGGTTCTTTAAAATAATTAATAAAATGGATCAAGCCCTAGCCAGCCTTATCAACGAGAAAAGAGAAAAGACCTAAATAAATAAAATCACAAATGAGAGAAGAGAGATCACAATCAACACCAGAAAAATAAGACAATGATAAGGGAATACTATGAAAGATTATACGCTAACAAACTGGGAGACCTGGAAGAAATGGACAAATCCCTAGAAATGTGCAAACGAGCAAAACTGAAATAGGAAGAAACATAAAATATGAACAGACCCATGAGTAACAAAGAAATTGAATCAGCAAGGCACCTGGGTGCCTCAGTGGTGGAGCATCTGCTTTGGCTCAGGTCATGATCCCGGGGTCCTGGGGAATCAAGTCCCACATCAGGCTTCCTGCATGGAGCCTCATTTTCCCACTGCCTATAACTCTGCCTCTCTGTGTCTCTCATGAATACATAAATAAAGGTGCAGCCACTGTGGAAAACAGTCTGGAGGGTCCTTGAGAAGTTAAAAATAGGGGATCCCTGGGTGGCGCAGCGATTTGGCACCTGCCTTTGGCCCAGGGCGTGATCCGGGAGACCCAGGATCGAATCCCACGTCGGGATCCCGGTGCATGTAGCCTGCTTCTCCCTCTCCCTGTGTCTCTGCCTCTCTCTCTGTGACTATATCATAAAAAAAAAATTAAAAAAAGAAGTTAAGGGATCCCTGGGTGGCGCAGCGGTTTGGCGCCTGCCTTTGGCCCAGGGCGCGATCCTGGAGATCCGGGATCAAATCCCACGTCGGGCTCCCGGTGCATGGAGCCTGCTTCTCCCTCTGCCTGTGTCTCTGCCTCTCTCTCTCTCACTGTGTGCCTATCATGAATAAAAAAAAAAAAATTAAAAAAAAAAAGAAGTTAAAAATAGAGCTACCCTACGATTCCAAAATTGCAAACCCAGGTATTTACCCCGAGAATACAAAAGTAGTTTAGTAGATTCGAAGAGCAACACACAGCCCAGTGTTGGTAGCAGCGTTACCAACAACAGCGAAACTGTGTATAGAGCCCAGATGTCCATCGACAGAAGAATGGGCAGAGACGATGTGGTAAATATACACACTGCGACATCACTCAGTCATCAGAAGGGATGAAATGAAGCCATTTACAATGACGTGGGAGAAGTGGAAGGGACTTCTGCTAAATGAACTCACTCAGTCAGAGAAAGACAGATACCAACTACCATACAATTGCATTCACATGTGAATTTTAAGAAACCAAACAAACTGGTAAAGGGGCAGAAGGGTGGATGAGAGAAGCAAACAAAAAAACACACTCTTAACCACAGAGAATAAACTAAGAAATAACAGGGGAAGGTGGGGGGGATGGGGAATCAGGGGATGGGGATTGTGGAGGTCACTTCTGACCAGTACCACGCGTTGTATTCAAGGGTTGAATCACTATGTGGTAGAACTGAAACTATATCATACTATGTTTATAAACAGGATTTCAAGTAAAACTTTAAAATGATAATTGGTAGTATAGAGGAAACATGGGCACACAAGAGATAAAATCAGAAAGGAAACTGAAAATCCTAAGAGTCTTTAGAGCCACAAATCCCCTCCCCTTAGCTGAGCTCAGGAGAAGCCTGCCATGCCTATTCTCACCCCAGAGAAGCCTGGATTTTGATTCTCAGGGAAGGCCGCTGACTTGGTGGAGTCAGGCTATCTTTGAAACCAAAACCTAAATAGAGTGCATAAAAATAAACTTCCCAAGATGCTAGGACTCCCAGTGCAGGCACATGCCAAGACACAAACTCTAACCATACAGAGACATAACCCTAACCCTGAACTTAAGCCTAATGTTAACCTAACCCTTAAACAAGAACTATCACTAATCAAAAACCAAACACAAACCCCAAGACCGAAACACATTCACTAAACCTTCCTGCCAACCCTCACCCTAACTCCTAAACCTCTTCTAAACCTTTAACCCTGACGCTTATCTTAAATCTAACCCTAACCCTAACCTCTAACCCTAACCTTAACTTAATGTACTCAAATCCTATTCCTAACCTTAACCTGTACCCTAACCCTAACCCTCTAATACTAATCCTATCTCATATCCCAAACTGTACCCTAACCCGGACCCTAAAACTAATCCCTAACCCGCTGCCTAACCCTCTCTTACCCTATTCCAAAACCGTACCCTGACACTGACCTGACCCTAACCGTAACCCCTAACCAAACTCTAACCCTAATCCTAGCCCTAACCCGTATCCTAAACCTAACCCTCACCCTAACCCTAAACCTAGCCCTAACTTTAACTCTAACCCCTAATGCTAACCCTTAAACCTAATTCACACCCTAACCCCTAACCCTAACTGCAAGCCTAGCCGAACCCTAACTCTAACCATAACCCAAACCCCAACTCCTAACCTCGTGCCCTAATCCCTAAAGTCTAAACCCTAACCCTAACTCTAACTCCTGTCCCTAACCCAAACCCCCATCCTAACTCCTAACCACTGACCCTTACCCTTATCCCTCACCCTAACCTCTAATCTGTAACCATAAGCATAATCACTATCCCAACATCTAACCTAAGCCTAACCACCAACCACCTCCCCTCCCCTGACCGTACCATTCATTCTACCCATTCACTTATCCTATGGTTCTGAGGAGTCCCTTCTGACATGGACGTGGCCCCCAGTGGCGACTCCAGAGTCCTGCAGGGGGTCCTGAGGAAGCCGGGCTGCGGTGAATGCGGACGTGGCCCCACGTGTTCCAGAGTCATAGTCAGCGGGTACTGAGTACGCCGGGTCTCCTGTCAACGTGGAGTATGCCTCCTCTGGAAGGAGGAGGAACATCCTTCTGGATTCCTCACATCCTCTGGAAGCCTCACAGCAGGTTCTCAGGAGGCCGGGGGCTTCTGCAGCCTGGACATGGCCCCATGTCCCCTGAAAATTCACCCCGGGTCCTGAGGAGGCTGTGGGTTCCTGTCAGCCTAGACACAACCCCATGTGTCCCGAAGCCAAAGTGCAGGTCCTGAGGAGGACGGAGGTCCTCTGTCTTGACGTGGCCCCACATTTTCCTCAGCCTCACCATAAGACCTGAGGAGGCTGGGGGCTCTTGTCAGAATGACGTGGTCCCAAATCATCCCAATCGTTCAGTGTGTCCTGAGGAGGCTGGAGACTTCTATCAGTGTGGATTCGGCATCCACATATTTCTTAGGCCTCACCACTGGCTATGACAAGGCTGGCGTCTTCTGTCAGCATGGACGCATCCCCATATTTCCCGAAGTCTACACCGGGGGTCCTGAGGACATCAGCGTCCGGTTGTGTGGACGTGGCCCCACATCCTCCCGAAGTGTCACCGCAGGTTCTGAAGTGGCCGAGGCTCCTGTCACTGTGGATGCGGCCCCCAGCTTCCAGAAGACTCAACTTATGTCCTGAAGGGCCAATTAGCTCCTGCCAGAGTGGAAGCAGTGCCCCATCTTTCAGAAGCCTCCCCACATATTCTGAGGCGGCCCAGGGGCTCCTGTCAGCATGGATGGGGGCCCACATCTTACTGAAGCCTCCCCGCGGGTCCTGAGGCAGCCCAGGGGCTCCTGTCAGGGTGGGTGCAGGCCCACAATTTCCTGAAGCCTCCCCGCAAGTCCTGAAGTGGTCCAAGGGCTCCTGTCAGGGTGGATGTGGGCCCACATCTTCCTGAAGCCTCACCGTGTGTCCTGAGGAGACCGGGGCTCCTGTCAGCATGAAGGCTGCCCAATATCCCCCTGAAGACTCCCTGCAGGTTCTGAGGAGGCTGTGGCTCATCAGCGTGGACATGTCCCCACGTCTTCCTCAGGCCTCTCCAGCACAGGCTGGCTCCTGTTAGTGCAGGCAGACGAGACCTACTGCACATGCCTGCCCCTTGGCTTTGCCTGGGCTCAGGCACCCCTGCGGGATCCTCAGGCGCTACAGGAGGCACGTGCCCGTCCCCAGGCGCACCTCTTCCTCCTTCCATGCTCCAGCTGTGGCCTGTTAGCTTCGGAAATGTCTGACTGAAAAGGAGCCCAACACACAGCTTCCCCAAAAATACTTAAGGAGAAGGAATTGGAGCCCAAAGGACGCGAAACGAAATGTGGACCAGACTTTTACCACGTCCTGCAAAACTCACTCAACCCTCTTCCACTGGGGGCAGGACCGCGGGTTGGTGCAGACGCCATGGAAACAGTGTGGAGGCTCCTCCTGAAGTTACAAATAGAGCCGACTTGCGACCAGCATGTGTAAAGCCTGGAGCTCACTCCGAAGATACAGATGCAGTGAGACATGGGACAACTGCACCCCAATGTCCACAGCAGCCGGGTCCACAGTAGCCACACTGTGGGAGGACCCTCGGTGCCCTGTGGCAGATGATGGATAAAGAGGATGGTAGATAGATGATGGTCATAGAGAGAGGAATGGTACTCAGCTATCAAAGAGCAGGAAATCGGGATCCCTGGGTGGCGCAGCGGTTTGGCGCCTGCCTTTGGCCCAGGGCGCGATCCTGGTGACCCGGGATCGAGTCCCACGTCGGGCTCCCGGTGAATGAAGCCTGCTTCTCCCTCTGCCTGTGTCTCTGCCTCTCTCTCTTTCTCTCTGTGTGACTATCATAAATAAATAAAAATTAAAAAAAACAAAGAGCAGGAAATCTTGCCATTTGCAATGACGTGGATAGAAGGAGAGGGATCATCTTAAGTGAAATAGGTCAGTTGGAAAAGAGAATGACCGTGTGGTGTCATTCATAGGTGGAATTAAAGAAGCAAAGCAGATGAACATCTGTGCAGGGAAGGAAAAACAAATAAGATGAAAACAGATGCAGGGAATACAGACTCTTATATTTAGGAAACAAACTGAGTGTCACAGCAGGGGAGGGGACGGGGGAGTGCATAACGGGACTGGCATGAAGGAGGGCATGTGATGTCATGTGCACTGCGGTTATCTCCAACTGGTGAATCTCTGAATTCTTCCTCTGAAAGTATAATACACTATAAGTTAATTAATTGGGTTTAAATTAAGTTAAAAAATCAGTTGTATCAGAGCACGTTTCCTTCTGGACTCTCTGTTCTGCTCCTTCAGCTTATGGTGGGACCAACTCTCGTGGGTCTGGTTTGTTTAAGTAGGCGTCAGGCCTCGTCCATGGACCAGCCCAGGGCTAGAACACACGACCCCGCGATCAGGACGGGAGGTGAGGTCAAGTGTCGGATGTTTAACCGACGGAGCCAGGTGGGTCCCGAGGACAACACTGCTTTATCCTGTGTCTCTGTGACATCGTTTGAAATAGGAAAGTGCTGCATCCCACTCTGTCCTACTTCTCCAATTCTGATTTGCTCTCCGGGGTCATTTGTGGGGGCGGATGGATGTTATGGTTTTTTTTTTTCCTATTTATAGGATGTGCCACCATGATTTGATAGGAATGACATTGAAATAGAGGGTGGCTTCAGGAACTGCGGACATTTTCACAAGATGAGGCTCCCAAACCACGAGCCCAAGATGGCCTCCCAGAGCCTGGTATGGCTCAGTGCACAAGTCTTGTGCTCCTTTGGTTCTGTCTGATTATTTATTCTCTGTGATGCTCCTGAGAAGGGAGTCACGTCCGTCATTTCCTTCCTGAGTCCTCATTGTCAGGACACAGCAAGCCCCACAATAGAATAAAAACTGAGCCCAGGCCATATGCAGGAAGCCCCTATTAGAACAGATCTCAATGCCTTTGAAGGCCCCATATCAAAATGTAAACCGAACTTGAGGAATTGCTCCAGCCCTTTGGGAGTTCCCCGAGACCAGCCCTTAAAACTAAGCTAAAAACCACCTTGGGTTCCTAGTCCTTGCTCCACTGTGTCGGGTATACATGGACACAAGCTCGAGTTTGTAAGTAAACCCTCGTGTGTTTGCATCAGTGTCAGCTTCTCGGTGGTTTCTCGGATCGCAATCTTGGGCACAACAGTCTGAGATAAAAAAACAAAACCAAAAGAAGCTCGGACACAGGTAGAATGAACGCAGGGTTCTGAGAGAAACAGCGGGTACCCGGGGGCTTGGGAGCTCTCCTGTGGAGGCGCCAGCTGACTGGGGGGCAGGATGCTCAGCCCCAGAGCCAGAGGACACGGAGACCCCACCCGCATCCCGCCCATCAGCACAACGCCGCCCGCTGGAGCCCAGAGGCGCTGACGCCCACCCCGCTTCTGACCCCCACAGGTGCAACTCCCAGGCAGATGTGCACCTAACAATCAGCGCCCCGGCCCATGCCCAGACCCCACACAGACCATTTGCTGCCACCAAGTTGTCAGACCAGAGAGGCTGCAGGGCTTCAGCTCTGCCTCGAAAGTAGAGTCTAGATTCCTTTGTAGTTTGTGCTCTTTTTGCATTTATTTTCTTTGATTCTATTTTATTAATTGCCTTATTTTAACTTTTATGTATGTACCTTATATATTTCTTATTTTTACTTTCATGGTACTTTAATTGTGTTTCATATTTTGGGATTTAGAATCTTTTAATGAGCAGGCCAAAATAATCTGGTGGTTTTTTTTGGGGGGGAGGGCAGTTGTTATTGTTTTTCTTGGTTTTCCTTTTTCTTCCTTCTTTCTTTTCTGGAAAAAATAATGAAATGGAGAAATTCTCCTCCATAAAATAACACGAGGTAGTACTCACAGCCAGGAAGTTCATCAATACACATATATGATGTCTAAATACAGTTTAAAACAATGATTATCAAGATAGCAGCTAGGCTGGAAAAAGAGCACAGAAGAAAACTAGAGAATCCCTTACTGTAGAAATAAAAGAACTAAAATCTAGTCAGGCCAATGTTGAAAATGCTATAACTCTGATGCAGTCCCAAGTGGAAGCCCTAAAAACAAGAAACGTTATGGACCATAGAGGCAGATTTTGGGAACTCAGCCACTTATTAAAACAATAATATTCATATCATAGGAGACTCAGAAGATGAAGAGAGAGAACAGGTGGGCCTTGCTCAGCCATTAGAAATGACAAATACCCACCATTTGCTTCAACATGGATGGAACTGGAAGGTATTATCCTGAGTGACGTAAGTCAATTGGAGAAGGACAAACATTGTATGTTCTCATTCATTTGGGGAATATAGATAATAGTGAAAGGGAATATAGGGGAAGGGAGAAGAAATGTGTGGGAAATATCAGAAAGGGAGACAGAACATAAAGACTCCTAACTCTGGGAAAAGAACTAGGGGAAGAGGGCAGTGGGTGGGTGTGAATGGGTGACGGGCACTGCGGGGGGCACTAGACGGGATGAGCACTGGGTGTTATTCTGTATGCTGGCAAATAGAACACTAATAAAAAGTAAATTTAGTATTAAAAAAAAGAAAGAAACAAAGTGTGGCACCTGGGTTGCTCAGTCAGTTAAGCTTCTGTCTTAGGCTCGGATCATAATCCAGGTCCCAAGGCAGGCTCCCTGTTCATCTGGGAACCTGCTTCTCCCTCTCCCTCTGTCCCGCTCACTCATGCTTTTTCTCTCCTCTCTCTCTAAAATAAATAAATAACATCTTTGAAGAAAAACAATGAAACAAACCTAGATGGAAGAGAAATCTCCCATGTAGAAGAATTTCAAACAATTTGTGCAGACATTCCACCGTTAAGTTCATGAGCATAGCTTCCCACACTTATGTGTGCAATACACATAGTAACTTCCTTCTACAAAATATATTATGAAAAACTTAAAATAATAATGCTAATATAATAATAATAATAATCATAAAGAATCAGTTTACTACGGAGAAAGCTGACAAACCCTACTTCAGCAAGATGACAAGAACGATGCCAAGACTGATAAATCATGTAGATAGTATCGATTCTTTATATGCTATAATGAAAATGGGAGTATATCTCTGTATATAATCCACAGAAATATTTAAATCATGATATAAACAACAGACATGTCCCAATTGAGGTAAATTTTACAAAATACTCTACTTCTCAAAGTGTTCCAGTTCAACAACAACAAGGAAAGGCTGAAAGACTGTCACAATCCAGAGGAGCCTAAGAAAACAGGAGGACAAATGGAATGTCATATGAGGGGTGGTAACTTAACAAAAACTAAGGAAATCTGAATAAAGTATGGTCTTTGGTTAATGCGAATATTTTAATATTGATTCATTAGCTCATATTTGTACCGTACTAATATAAGATATCAACAATTGGAGAAACTGAGTGCAAGTGCATGCGAATGCTCTGTACTATCTTCTCAATTTCCCTATAAATCTTTGTTTTTTTCCTAATAAATAAGATTTATTTTGAAAATTGACTTAAATGAATCAGGCTCCAAGTGTAAAGACATTTTAAGAATCGTTGAATTAACTTTTGCCTTATTCTTAAAGAGTTCCTCGATGGGAACAAAGTAAGAATTTTATATCAGAAGGAAAGAAAAACACTTATGAACACGTATAATGCCTCCTCGATCTGAAAAGCAGGAACGGATAATAAATAGCAAAAATCAGATAAAAATACTTCTTTTATATTAGACACCATATTGCAAGTGCATTTAAAATTAGCAATGCATAACATTTATTTCCTGGACATTTGTCTTCCAAAGAGTTCACAGTGTTTCAGTGTCAGTTGAAAAAGGGGAAGAATCTCAGGGAAGAATCCTTCAGATAATAATAGGACCATTGGTACTAATGTCTCTCAGTTCATTCCAAATGATAAAGATGCACTTCCTAATGAGTGACTGAGCTGTGAAGAAAGAGAAGACAATCCCTCATCCCTCTGATTTACTTGTGTCAGAATATTTTAACCATAGTACTACGGATAGTAAATTATCCTTATTAAGAGGAAATACATCTCAGATTGGAATCTGAGCAATCAGAAGTGCAGAGAAAAAACACTTTGACTCGCTCTTCATCTTATAAAGAGAAAGGACAGCTTTTGTATGTACAAAGTCAGTTGTCAGGGTAGCCTCAGGGAGTAAGAGTCTGCAGCATCGAATCCCGCTGCACAGCTGGGACGCCCAGGAGCCAGGTCTTCCTGATCCCAAATCCCTGGGCCTGTCCCCCAACACTGGCTGTCAGGCTGAGGTCATTTGCCATTGATCTCTTAGGAGCTCCAGGTAAGGGGGAAGGAGCTACATAGGATGGGAATGGACGCAAGAGGCCAAAAAAACAAAGGCCTTTCCACTTTAAGTTCAGTGTTCGAACACGTCAAGCCATCCCAGGACCTTGTGAAGAAGAGCTGAAATTTACATTACTTCAGTTACAGGAAAAAAACAAAAGTTTACAGTTTATTGCCCTGGAAAGCCCCACAATAGGATAAGAACTGAGCCCACGCCAAGGGCTGGAAACGCCTATTAAAATGAGAACAGGGATCCCTGGGTGGCGCAGCGGTTTAGCGCCTGCCTTTGGCCCAGGGCGTGATCCTGGAGACCCAGGATCGAATCCCACGTCAGGCTCCCGGTGCATGGAGCCTGCTTCTCCCTCTGCCTGTGTCTCTGCCTCTCTCTCTCTCTCTCACTGTGTGCCTATCATAAATAAATAAAAATTAAAAAAAATAAAATAAAATAAAATAAAATGAGAACAGAGCTCAATGCCCATGAAGGCCCCATGTCAAAATGTAAACAGAACTTGAGGAATTGTTCCAGCCCTTCTGGAGGTCCGTGAGACAAGGCCTTAAAATCAAGCTAAAACCCAACTCGGGGTCCAGGTCCCTGCTCCGCTGTATTGGGTTCGGGTGTACTTGGACACAAGCTTGAGTTTGGAAATCAACCCTCATGTGTTTGCATTGGTATCAACTCTGTAGTGGTTTCTCAGATTCGCAATCTTGGGCACAACAACCCCATGTCCCCTTCCACCTGGGCTGAACCCCTATGCCATCCCACCCAGGCTGACCCTCATTCACCTCCCTGCCAACAACAGCTGGGCACAGGCCCTCACACAGTTCCACGGGCACAGTGGGCACTCCCACCTTCCCTGGTCTCCCAGAGGAAGGAAGGAGGTTTCTGCAAACACACTCCCATGGTTGCCCCAGGGCTCTCTGCCCAGCACAGCAGCTCGTGACAGGTCGGGGTCTGTATCCCTGACACCTGCTCCTCCTCCCCGGTTTTCCCACAGGAAATGAAGGAGGAGGCCCTGGTCTCCTCCTAGGACATCACGCAGGTAGACCTAGACGTCGACAGGATATTCAGCAGTCACATCATAGTTTGGTACTTCTAAAGGGTAGGGTGAGGCTCAGGGGCCAGGTGGGATCGGGCTCCAGGGGAGGACCAGGGGCTTCTGGGTCGGGAACACAGGGTTTCTGAGGCCGGGAGAAGAACAGCAGCCAGCAACACACAGTTGCATGGTAAGGTGCTGGGGATAACCCCCGTGCCCCCTCCCCCGGGGTCTCAGGGATGAGGAGGCCAGTAGGATGGGGGCTCCAGGGGATGCCATGTGAGCTGAACCCCAAAGGTGTGAGGGACGGCCCTCTGAAAAGCAGGGGGCGGGGTTGCGGGCCGTGGGGGGCAGTAAGGGGACCTGGGGGCTGGGTGCATGGCTGTGACTGGAGGACACACATCGATCCGATGAGGGTCGGACGGGTCAGGGTGTCACCCCTTATCAGTGCTTTATTTATTTCTAAATTCTATGCATTTAATTTGAGACAATTTGCAATTTGTAAACATACATAGTATGATGACCCAAGATATTGTCCCCGGTCCAGCCAGGGCCCTGCACTCACCACACGGAGCCCCAGGGGCAGGTGTCACAGCAAACCCCAGACTGGGGTCACCTTTATCTGTAGACGTCTCCTTGTGCATCTTAGAGAAAGGGTTTGCCGTGTGTCTGCCAGCCCCCCACCCCATCCCCCCATTTCCCAGAAACACATCATCCCCCTACATCATCATCCCCCATGGCATTGCCCCTACACCATCCCCCTTACACACACAAAGCCCCACACAATCCCCACCCACACTATACCTCAACACTATCCCCCCTACACCGGCCCCTACACTCCACCACCATCATACCCATGCCCCCACACCATCCACCACCACACCATCGGCCCTGAGCAAAGACCTGGTGCAGCTGCCCCCTGTGGCACATGCTCAGCCTCCACAGGGTTCTCTGGATACCCTGCTCCCATCAGAAGCCTGGGTGTTCCAGAGAGTACCCAGGGGTTGCAGGGAGGAGGGAAGACAGGGAGCCCCCGACAGGGTGTGTGCAGGTGAATGGTGCAGAGGACCCACTGTGCCCTGCCTCCGCGCACTGACCCTCCTGGAGCACGGCACACCCTGCACAGGACACCAGGCCCTAACCTAGAGGGACCTGGGCTGACTGGGCACCAGGCTCTGGGGAGCTGGGTTGATTTGAGCCCCCACCAGGCCCAACACAAAGACTAATGGGATCCAGGACCCCATGGCCCTGGCCAGCCCTGGATTCGGCCCCCGGGATGAGCGAGCCTTCTCACAGTTGGATGTGGCCTCCTGGGCACTGGGCGTGCTCCACAGATCCAGGTCACTGACCTAGGGCAGACTGGGGGAACACGGTACCCCCCAGGGTGGGGAGAGGAGGCGTAGGCCGGTGGGCCCCACCCACACCCACACAAGGAGGCAGGCTCCTACAGGTGTTGGGGCCCCAGGGGTCCCGAGGCCGGGGTCCAGCTACCCTGCAGGGACCCAGCACAGGAACCCATGAGCTGCAGTTCCAGGTCAGCTCTGCTGTCCTCAGAACCATCTCTCAGGCTGAAACCTCAGGACACACGCCCCCAACCAGAGTCCACATATGCTCCCAGGTGGGGGACTCCAGCACTCGCCCCCTCACCCTGTGTGATTCTTATCCTCCCCTAAAGACAAAAAGGTCTCCTTCCCCAGGGGAAGGCACGCACCCTCTGCTCTGAGCCCGTTTGTTATACAAATTCAATAAAGTGTTGTGGTGCGAAAATGCACAACCAGCCCATTTCTGTGTCTCCCAGAACTCTGTGTATAGGGCATGGAGAGACCCCCAGAGAAGAGGAGGTGGCACCACCGAGGCCCCAACCAGCCCATGCAGGGGCCCCGCTGGCACACACAGCTGACATCCCCACGTACCATCCAGGGGTGGCCGGACGCCAGGGTCAGGCCTCACAGACTTTACTGGGACTCAGCCTGTGCCCCGTGGGCCTGAATGGGCAGGACAGAGTGACATCCAAGGAGCCTCAGGTCACCAGGGTCTATGAAAAGTGACCTGAGAGGTCACTGCTCCCTCTGTCCAGGGGGCCGGGCCTGGACGGGTTCCGGGGCACTTCCTCCCCTCCCCGCAAACCGTGCCTGGGTGCCTTGGGCACAGAGGGCCTGCAGGGCAGTCAGCGTAGCTGTGGAAGTGATTTCAGGACAGCAGGCCCTTGTGTTGTGCCCAAGATTGCGAATCCGAGAAACCACCAAGGAGCCGACACCAATGCAAACTCCCGGGGGTCTCTTTACAAGCTGGAGCTTGGGTCCAAGTGCACCAGATACATTGGAGCAGGGACTTGGACCCCGAGACTAAGAGGCGAGGCAGCTTTATAGGGGCAAGCGGACCATGGGATATGCAGAAAGTTGCACAGTCATGTCGGTCCACATGTTGGTGGCCGATTGAATTACACCTTACCCTATAGTATCCACTTGAGCTGGTCTATTACTTTGGTCAGAATTGGTGCACAATTTTGGTGGGCACGAAGCAGGGTTACATTGTTATGAGCCGATTTCCAATTAGGGTGTGCCCAGTGGCCTGACTAGGGTGGGGCAGCTCCTTAAGCCATAAGCAGATCATTTGGGGGTCATAGGGGAGTTGGCGGGTGTAGCACAAAATGGAATCAGTCCTGCTCTGCTTGTCCAGGGGTAGGGGATTTTCGTTAAATTTCCTGGGTCCCACACTTATAGCTGAAGGACAGTCAGGACTGTCAACCCCCCCATCCCCACCCTGACTCCCACATACAGGTAGCCCCATGGCTCCCCACCATGGGCAGCCGGATCCTCAGGAGCTCCCCCCAAGGGTGGACCAAATGTCTGGTTCCCTGCTAGAGAGGCACTGGGGAGAAGAGAAGCAGCCAGCGCTTGGCAGGACCCACTGCCGGACATGGGAATGTGGCCGAGCCGGACCTTCCAGCTCAGCTGACTCTCTAGTGGAAAGTCACTGCATGAGCTTTCACGGGGTGGACAGGAGAGCCCAGCTAGCCACCCAGCACCAGCACCAGAAATGAGGTTTTGCCAACCATTTCGGGGTTTTGGGTTATCCAGCCAGAGGATCCAATAGCTGCACGTGATAGCTGCATGTGATAGAGACACACACACACCAAAACCAGCAAAAGTCGGAATCCCCCCAATGTTGTCAAACAGCAGCCGTATGGTTACATACAAGACACTGTGATCCCCAATAGGATACATGGAAGACGCTATAAACCACGACTGCAGACATTCTGGAGGCACGGAGATGTGCCTGATGGGTTCCAACAAGGAGCACAGAGGGGAAGGAAGCATCCTACAGACAGGGGGCACCTCCTAGGAAAGGACACCAGGTCCCTGTGAAGGCTACAGAGGGTGAAATATCTCCCCTTCTCTTTGTGCTTCTGGTTTTCCTCCTACATGCCATTTTCTTCAATCATATTAGAAAGAATTTATTTTATGTTTTTAAATTTATTTTTATTGGAGTCCAATTTGTATGAATTCTTTCTTCAGCAAGGGTGTCATTCAGGAGAGAAGGAGAGATAAAGATTTTCCTAGACAGGCAACATATAAAGGAGTTCATGACCACTTAACCAGTCCAGTATGGAATTTTAAGAGCGTCTCTTCTAGTGGGGGGAAAAAGAGACCAAAAGCAACAAAGACTAGAAAGGACCAGAGAAAGTCACCAGAAACACCAACTTTTCCGGAAACACAAAGGCACAAAGAAGAATTGAATGGAAAGCCAAAACAAGATACAAACATGTAACTCTATGATCCATTAATCAACAACGAGGCAGGAAAGAATATCCAAAACACAAAGACAGTCTCTTCAACAAACCCTAACCCTGACCACAGGATAAGAACAAATGTTGGGAAAACCAGGCAGCCAAATGCAGAAGAATGAAACTGGACCACTTTCTTACACCATATATATATAAAATAAATTCAAAATGGATGAAAGACCTAAATGTGAGATCTGAAACCATACAAAGAAGAAAAGATAGGTAGCAACGTCTTTGACATTTGCCACTGGATTTTCTTTCTAGATATGCCTCTGAGATGAGGGAAACAAAAGCAAAAATACTATTGGGACTTCATCAAATTTAAAAGCTTCCGCAAAGTGAAGGAAACAACCAAACCTAAAAGGCAACATACAAAATGAGAGGAGATATTTGTAAACAAAATATCCAATAAACATTTAGCATCCAAAATACATAAAGGAAATATAAATCTCAGTATCCTAAACAAAAATTATCCAACTGCAGATGGGTAGAAGACATGAATGGACTTTGTCTCTGACAAGACATCCAGATGGCCATGAGACAGACGGAAAGACACTAAGCGTCACCCATCAGCAGGGAAATGCAAACCAAAACCACAATGAGATGTCACCTGACAACCATCATAATGGCTAAAATTAAGAACAGAAGAAACAACAGGTGTCATTGAGGCTATGGAGAAGAGGGAGGCCCCTTACACTCCTGGTGGGCAGGCGAACAGGTGCAGCCACTGTGAAAAACACTGTGGAGGGTCCTCGAGACAATAAAAATAGGGGATCCCTGGGTGGCTCAGTGGTTTGGCACCTACCTTTGGCCCATGTCGTGATCCTGGATACCCGGGATCGAATCCCACGTCGGACTCACAGTGCATGGTGCCTGCTTCTCCCTCTGCCTGTGTCTCTGCCTCACTCTCTGTGACTATCATTAAAAAAAAATTTAAAACAAAGAGGTTAAAAATAGAGCTACACTACGATTCCAAAATTGCACAGCTAGGTATTTACCCCAAGGATACAGAAGTTGTTTAGTAGATTCAAAGAGGAACACGCAGCCCAGTGTTTGTAGCAGCATTATCAACAAGAGCCAAACTGTGGATACAGCCTAGATGTCCATCGACAGATGAATGGGCAGGGACGATGTGGTAAATATACACACTGCGGCATCACTCGGTCATCAGAAGGGATGAAATGAAGCCATTTACAATGACGTGGGCGAAGTGGAAGGACTTATGCTAAATGAACTCAGTCAGAGGAAGACATACCAAATACCATACAATTGCATTCACATGTGAATTTTAAGAAACCAAACAAACTGGCAAAGGGGCGGAGGGGGGGATGAGAGAAGCAAATAAAAACACACAGTATTAACCCCAGAGAATAAACTAATAAAACCAGAGGAAAGTGGGAGGGATGGGGAATCAGGCAATTGGGATAGTGGAGAGCACCTGTGACCAGTACCAGGCATTGTATCCAAGGGTTGAATCACTATGTAGTAAACCTGAAACTATATCATACTGTGTTTACAAAGAGGAATTCAAGTAAAACTTTAAAATAATAATTGATAGTATTGATGAAACATGTGCGCACAAGAGATAAAATCGGAAAGGCAACTGAAAATCCAAATAAAGAGTCTTTAGAGTCACAAATCCCCTCCTTAACTCAGCTTGGGAGAAGCCTGCCATGTCTTTTCTACCCCAGCAGAAGCCTGGATTTTCGTTCTCTGGGGAGGCCACTGACTTGGTGGAGTCAAGCTATCTTTGAACCCAAAACCTAAATAGAGTGCATAAAACTAAACTGCCCAAGATACTAGGAGTCCCATTGCCGGCACATGCCAAGACCCAAACTCTAACCATACACAGATATAACCCTAACACTACACTTAAGCCTAATGTTAACCTAAACCTTAAACAAGACCTATCACTAATCGAAAACCAAACACAAACCCCAAGACCGAAACACATTCACTGAACCTTCCTGCCAAACCTCACCCTAACTCCTAAACCTATTCTAAACCCTTAACCCTGAGCGATACCTTAAATCTAACCCTAACCTCTAAACCTAAACTTAACTTAATGTACTCAAATCCTATTCCTGACCTTAACCTGTACCCTAACCCTAACCCTCTAATACTAATCCTATCTCATACCCCAAACTGTACCCTAACCCTTACCCTAAAACTAACCCCTAACCCACTCCCTAAATGTATCTCTTACCCTCTTTCAAAACCGTACCCTGACCCTGACCCTGACCTGTCCCTAACCCTAACCCCTAACCAAACAATAACACGAAACCTAGTCCTAACCCCTATCCTAACCCTAACCCTCGCCCTCATTCTAAACCTAGCCCTAACTATAAGCCTAACCCCTCACCCTAAACCCTAACCCTAACTCACACCCTAACCCCTAACCCTAACTGCAAACCTAAGCCCAACCCTAACTCTAACCATAACCCTAACCCCAACTCCTAACCTCTTGCCCTAATCCCTAGAGCCTAAACCCTAACCTAACAGTAAATTCTGTCCCTTACCCTAACCACCATCCTAACTCTTAACTACTGACCATTACCCTTATGCCTCACCTAACCTCTAATCTGTAACCATAAGCATATTCACTAACACCTAACGTATAACCTAAGGCTAACCACCAACTGCCTCCCCTCCCCTAACGTTACCATTCATTCTACCCTTTCACTTACCATGTGGTTCTGAGGACTCCCTTCTGATGTAGACGTGGCCCCCAATGGCTCCTCCAGAGTCCTCCAGGGGGTCCAAGCGAGCCGGGCTCCTGTGAGTGTGGACATGGCCCAACGTGTTCCTGAGTCATAGTCAGCGGGTCGAGAGGACGCCGGGTCTCCTTTCACTGTGGACTATATCTCATATCCTCTGGAAGCCTCACAGTAGGTCCTCAGGAATCCGGGGGCTCCTGTCAGCATGGACATGGCCCCACGTCCCCCAGAAAACTCACCTCAGGTCCTGAGGGGGCTGTGGGCTCCTGTCAGCATAGACGCAGCCCCATATGTCCTGAAGCCAAAGTGCTGGTCCTGAGGAGGACGGGGTTCCTGTCAGGGTTGACGTGGCCCCTCCTTTTCCTCAAGCCTCACCATAAGACCTGAGGAGGCTGGGGCCTCCTGTCAGCATGGATGTGGCCCATAATCTTCCCAAACCTTCACAGTGGGTTCTGAGGAGGCAGGAGACTCCTGTCAGTGTGGATGCGGCACCCACATTTTTCTCAGGCCTCACCACAGGCCCTGACAAGGCTGGGGTCTTCTGTCCGCATGGACGCATCCCCATATTTCCCCAAGTCTACACTGGGGGTCCTGAGGAAGTCAAGGTCCTGTTCTGTCCATGTGGCCCCAAGTCCTCCCGAAGCATCACCGAGGGTTCTGAGGAGGCCGGGGTTCCTGTAACCATGAATGTGGCCCCCAGCTTCCAGAAGCCTCAACTTATGTCCTGAGGGGCCTGGGAGCTCCTGCCAGAGTGGACGTGGCACCACATTTCCTGAAGCCTCCCCGCAGGTCCTGAGGCTGCTCAGGGGCTCCTTTCAGTGTAGATGCAGGCCCACAATTTACTGAAACCTCCCAAGGGTCCTGCGATGGCTCAGGGCTCCTGTCAGTGTGGATGTGGACCCACATCTTCCTGAAGACTCCCCGCGCATCCTGAGGCGGCCCAGGGCTCCTGTCAGGGTGGATGCAGGCCCACATCTTCCTAAAGCCTCACCGCGGGGTCCTGAGGAGACTGGGGCTCCTGTCAGCATGAACGCGACCCACTTTCCCCCTGAAGACTTCCCGAGGGTCCTGTGGAGGCTACAGCTCATCTCGTAGATGCGTCCCCACATCCCCCTCAGGCCTCCCCAGCACAGGCTGGCTCCTGTTAATGCTGGCAGAGGAGGCCAACTGCACATGGGCGCACCATGGGAGGGTGCTGGGCTCGGGCGCCCCATGCGGGACACTCAGGCGCTGCAGGAGGCTGTGCAGGAGGCAGCCTGTGCTCCATGGGCCCCACCTGCCTCCTTTCAGGCTCCACCTGGGGCCTGTTAGCTTCAGAAACATCTCAATGAAAAGCAGCTCAACACCCGGCTTCCCCAAAAATACTTAAGGACAAGGAATTGGAGCCCACATGACGCGAAATGAAATGTGGACCAGACTTTTACCACGTCCTGCAAATCTCACTCAACCCTCTTCCACTGTGGGCGGGACCGCAGGTTGGTGCAGCCGCCCTGGAAACAGTGTGGAGGCCCCTCAGGAAGTTAAAATAGAGCCACCCTGCGACCAGCAGGTGAACGGCCTGGAGCTCACTCCGAAGACACAGATGCAGTAAGAAGTGGGACAACTGCACCCCAATGTCCATAGCAGCCGGGTCCACAGTAGCCACACTGTGGGAGGAGCCTCGGTGCCCTGTGGCAGATGATGGATAAAGAGGATGGGAGATAGATGATGGTCATAGAGAGAGGAATGGAACTCGGCTATCAAAGAGAAGGAAATCTTGCCATTTGCAATAATGTGGATAGAACTAAAGGGATCATGTTAAGTGAAGTAAGTCACTCGGGAAAGAGAATGACCATGTGGTGTCATTCATAGGTGGAATTAAAGAAGCAAAACAGATGAACTACTGTGAAGGGAAGGAAAGACAAGATCAAAACAGATGCAGGAAATACAGACTCTTAACGATAGGAAATGAACTGAGGGTCGCTGGAGGGGTGGGGGCATAACAGGGGAAATAGGAAAGTGCTGCATCTCACTCTGTCCTACTTCTCAAATACTGATTTGCTGTCCGGGGTTATTTGTTGAGGAGGATGGATGTTATGTTTTTTTTTCCTATTTCTAAGTTCTGCCACCATGATTTTGATAGAAATGACATTGAAACTGAGGGTGGCTTCAGGAACTGTGGACATTTTCACAAGATGAGGCTCCCACCCCACGAGCCCAGGAAGGCCTCCCAGAGCCTGGTATGGCTCAGTGTAGAAGTCTAGTGCTCCTTTGGTTCAGTCTCATTATTTCTCCTTGATGCTCCTGAGAAGGCCTTCACATCCTTCCTTTCCTTCCTGAGTGCTCACTGTTGGGATACTGCAAGGCTACTCTGCTCTGTAGGGTCAGTTTGTGTCCCGTGACTTTCCTGAACTCACTCCTTAGTTCTAACAGGTTTTGGTGTAGACTCTCGTGTTTCCTGTTTCTACTTCCGCATCTTCAGCATATAGGGACAGTGTGACGTCCCCCTTCCAGGTGTGGAACCTTTTATTTTTACAGCTTAATGTCCTAGAAAGCCCCACAATTGAATCAAAAGTGAGCCCAGGACAAGGGCAGGAAGCCCCTATTAGAATGAGAACAGAGCTCATTGCGCTTGAATGCCCAAATCAAAATGTAAATAGAACTTGAGGAATTACTCCAGCCCTTCTGGAGGTCCCTGAGATCAGCCCTTAAAACTAAGCTAAAA
The DNA here is from genome assembly GCF_048164855.1 of Canis lupus baileyi. Lineage (NCBI taxonomy): Eukaryota > Metazoa > Chordata > Mammalia > Carnivora > Canidae > Canis > Canis lupus. Next base: position 33,220,646 of record NC_132871.1, on the reverse strand, counting down.
CCCACCTCAGGGTACAAGTCCCTGCTCCGCTCTGTTGGGTATACTTGGACACAAGCTCGAGGTGGTAAAAAATCCTCGTGTGTTTGCATCAGTGTCAGCTTCTCGGAGGTTTCTCGGATTCGCAATCTTGGGCACAACAGTCTGAGATAAAAAAAGAAAACCAAAAGAAGCTCGGACGCAGGTAGTGATCCCAGGATTCTGAGAGAAGCGGCAGAGACCCAGGGGCTTGGGGGCTCTTCTGTGGAGGCCCCTGCAGATTGGGAGTAGGATTCTCAGCCCCAGAGCCTGAGGACCCAGAGACCCCACCCATATCCCGCCCATCTAGGCCTGGTCTGAGGGAGCAGCACAGCGCCACCCGCTGGGGGCCAGACGCGCTGAGGCCCACCCCGCCTCTGACCCCACTGATGCATCTCCCAGGCAGATGTGCACCTGACAATCAGCGCCATGGCCAATCCCCAGACCCTTCAGAGACCACTCGCTGCCACCAAGGTGTCGGACCACAGAGGCTGCAGAGCCTCAGCTCTGCTTGGAAAGTAGGGTCTAGCTTCCTTTGTACTTTGTGCTTTATTTTCATTTATTTTCTTTGATTCTTTTTTATTAATTGCCTTATTTAATTTTTATGTATGTACCTTATATATTTCTCATTTTTAGATTCATGGTACTTTAACTGTGTTTCTTATTTTGGGATTTAGAATCTTTTAAAATGCAGGCCAAAATAATCTGGTAGTTTTTTTTGGGTAGGGCAGTAGTTATTGTTTTTCTTGGTTTTTCTTTTCCTTCTTTCTTTCTTTTCTGGAAAAAAATAATGAGATGGAGAAATTCACCTCCATAAAATAATATGAGGTAGTACTCACAGCCAGGAAGTCCATCAATACAAATATATGATGTCTAACTACAGTCTAAAACAATGATTTAAAGATAGCATCTTGGCTGGAAAAAGAGCACAGAAGAAAACTAGAGAATCCTTTACTGTAGAAATAAAAGAAGTAAAATCTAGTCAGGCCAACGTTAAAAATGCTATAACTGAGATGCAGTACTAAGTGGAAGCATTAAAAGCAAGGAAGTTTATGGACCACAAAGGCAGATTTCGGAACTCAGCCACTTATTAAAACAATAACATTCATATTATGGGAGACTCCCAAGAGGAAGACAGAGGAAAGGTGGGCTAACTCAGCCATTAGAAATGACAAATAACCACCATTTCCTTCAACGTGGATGGCACTGGAAGGTATTATGCTAAGTGAAGTAAGTCAATCAGAGAAAGACAAATATTGTATGTTCTCATTCACTTGGGGAATATAGATAATAGTGAAAGGGAATATAAGGGAAGGGAGAAGAAATGTGTGGGAAATATCAGAAAGGGAGACAGAACATAAAGACTCCTAACTCTGGGAAACGAACTAGGGGTGATGTAAGGGGAGGAGGGCGGGGGTGGGGGAGAATGTGCTCCTCCTCCTCGGTTTTCCCGCAGGAAATGAAGGAGGAGGCCCTGGTCTCCTCCAGGGACATCACGCAGGTGGACCTGGATATCAACAGGATGTTCAGCAGTCACATCATATTTTGGGACTACTACGGGTTAGGGTGAGTTTGAGGGGCCAGGGGGGATCAGGACCCAGGGGAGGACCAGGGGATTCTGGGTAGGGAAAACGTGGCTTCTAAGGCAGGGGTCAAAACAGCAGCCAACAACACACCGCTCCATGGAGGGTGTTGGGGATGACCTCTATGTTGGGGATGACCTCTATGCCCACACCCCTGGGGCCTCGGGGATGAGGAGGCAACTAGGATGGGGCCTGCAGTGCTTGCCATGGGAGCTGAACCCCAAAGGGGAGAGGGACTGCCCCCTGAGAAGCAGGGGATGGGTGGGGGATGTGAGGGGCATGAACCAGACCTGGGGGTCAGACGGCATGGCCATGGCTGGAGCAGGACACACATCGATCCCATGAGGGTCGGACGGGTCAGAGTGACACCCACTCTCGGTGCTTTATATATTTCTAAATTCTATGCATTTGATTTGAGACAATTTGCAATTTGAAAACACACATAGTATGATGAACCCCAGATAATGCCCCCGGTCCAGCCAGGGCCCTGAACTGTCTACACCCGGCCCCAGGGGCAAGGGTCACAGCAAACCCCAGACTGGAGTCGCCTTTAAGTGTAGACGTCTCTTTGTGCATCTTCGAGGAGGGGATGCCCTGTGTCCGCAGGCCCCCCACGACATCCCCCTCATTCCCCACTCCCACTCCATCCCCCTACATCATCATCCCCAATTGCATCCCACCTACACCATCCCCCTCAAACCCACACAGCCCCACACAATCCCCACCCACACTATACCCCAACACCATCCGCCCTACACCATCCACCACACTCCACCACCATCATACCCCTGCCCCCACACCTTCCACCCCCACAACATTGGCCCCCAGCAAGGACCTGGTACAGGTGCCCCCTGTGGGACAAGCTCAGCCTCCCCGGGGTTCTCTGGATACCCTGCTCCCATCAGAAGCCCGGGTGTCCCATAGAGTACCCAGGGGTTGCAGGGAGGAGGGAAGACAGGGAGCCCCCGACAGGGTGTATGCAGGTGAGTGGTGCAGAGGACGCACTGTGCCCTGTCTCCGCCCACTGTCCCTCCTGGAAGGTGGCTTACACTGCACAGGACACCAGCTCCTAACCCAGGGGGATTTGGGCTGGCCTGGCCCCGGGCTCTGTGAGGGGGGGTGATTTGAGCCCCCACCCCAGTCCCAACAAAAAGACTAATGAGATCCAGCCCGCCATTGCCCTGTCCAGCGCTGGATTCTGGCCTCACACTGAGCGAGCCCTCTCACAGCTGGAGGTGGCCTCCTGGACCCTGGGCGTGCCCCACAGATCCAGGTCACTGACCTAGGGCAGCCCTGGAGATCCCAGGACACCCAGGTTGGGGAGGGCAGAGGTGGGCCGGTGGGACCCACCCACACCCACACTAGGAGGCAGGCTCCTGCAGGTGCTGGGGCCCCAGGGGCCCCGTGGCTGGGGTCCAGCTGCCCTGCGGGGACCCAGCTAGGAACCCATGAGCTGCAGGTCAAGGTCAGCTCTGCTGTCCTCAGAACCATCTCTCAGGCTGAAACCTCAGGACACACGCCCCCACCCAAGGTCCACACATGCTCCCAGGTGGGGGACTCCAGCACTCGCACCCCACCCATGTGATTCTTGCCCTCCCCTAAAGGACAGACATTCCCTCGCAGGGGAAGGCGCACACCCTCCACTCTGAGCCCATTTGCTGTAGAATGTCAATAAAGTGTTGTGATGCGAAAATGGACAGACGGACCGTTTCTGTGTCTCCCACACTGTGCACGGGGCGTGGATAGATCCACAAAGAGGAGGAGGGGAAACCACCCCATCCCCAAACAGCCCCTGCAGGGTCACCGCAAGGCACACACAGCTGACGTTCCCACGTGCCATCCAGGGGCGGCCAGACGCCAGGGTCAGGACCCCACAAACTATACTGTGACTCAGCCTGTGCCCAACAGGCCAGGAGGGCCTAGGACAGAGTGATGGCCACGGAGCCTCAGGTCAGCAGGGTCTCTGTAAAGCGACCTGGGAGGTCTGTGCTCCCTCTGTCAAGGGGGCCGGGGTTGGCTGGTTTCTGGTGTACCTTCTCCCCTCCCCGTATCTCTGTGCCTGTGTGCCTGGGGAACAGCGGGCCTATGGGGCTGTCAGCGTGACCCTGGATGGGATGTCAGGACAGCAGGCCCTTGTGTTGTGCCCAAGATTGCAAATCCAAGAAACCACCATTGAGCCGTCACTGATGCAAAATCCCGAGGATTTCTTTACAAGCTGGAGCTTGAGTCCAAGTGCCCCCAACACAGCGGAGCAGGGATTTGGACCCTGAGACTAAAAGGCGTAGTAGCTTTAAAGGGGCCAGTGGCCCATGGGATACACAGAATGTTGCACAGTCGTGTCGGTCCACACGCAGGTGGCCGATTGAATGACACCGTACCCTATAGGATCCACTTGACCTGGCCTATTTCTTTGGTGAGAATTGGCGTGCAGTTTTGGCCGGCACAAAGCAGGGTTATATTGTTATGAGCCGATTTCTGATTAGGGTGTGCCCAGCAGCATGACTGCGTTGGGGCAGCGCCTTAAGACATAAGGAGGTTATGTGGGGGTCATAGGGGAGGTGGGGGGTGTAGCACAAAATGGAATCAGTCCTGCTCTGTCCAGGGGTAGGGGATTTTTGTTAAATTTCCTGGGTCCCACACTTGCAGCTCATGCACCTGGGCCACCCTCACCAGGTGGACTCAGTGTGCACACCTTGTGGTGCTGGATCTCTCACACCAGCGTGTAGAGGGCACCCTCCTCGCCCTAGTGAGTAGGGGCTGGATGAGCATGCGGCTCGGCATGAAGGCCAGGCAGCACAGGGGACCGAGGAACCCCAGCCCCATCACCACCCCTACTCCCACACACAGGCTGCACCATGGCTCCCCGTAATGGGCACCTGACGCCTCTGGAGATCCCCCCAGGGCGGCCCCGAGGTCCCGCTCCCTGCTGGAGAGGCATCGGGGAGAAGAGAAGCAGCTGGCGCTCAGCTGGACCCACTGCCTGACATAGGAATGTGGCCGAGCCAGACCTTCCAGCTCAGCTGACCTTCCAGCGGAAAGTCACTGCAAGAGCCAGCCCCAGGTCGGCCAGGAGAGTCCAGCTAGCTGCCCAGCGCCAGCTCCAGAAATGATGTTCTGCCAACCATTTCAGTGTTTGGGTGACCCAGCTAGAGGATCCAATAGCTGCACGTGATAGACACACACACACCCCGAAACCAACAAAAGTCGGAATCCCCCAGTGTTGTCAAACAGCCGTCGAATGGTTACATACACGATGCTATGGTCCCCAGTAGGATACATGGAAGACGCTATAAATCACGACTGCAGAGGTGCTGGAGGCACGGAGATGTGCCTGCTGGGTTCCAACAAGGAGAGCAGAGGGCTAGGAAGCATATTTCAATGGGGGGGCCCCTCTTAGGAAAGGACACCATGTCCCTGTGAATGCTACGATTGTGAAATCTTTCCTCCTCTCCTTCAGCTTCTGGATTTCGTCCTCCTTTCTTCTTCCTAATTCTAGTTTACCCTCCACCCTGCATCCAAAACAATGACCAAAGAGGCTTCTTTATGATATCCGATCCTAAAAGGATGCTGAGCTCTGGCTACAGGGTTCAGAAACGATCATTTTCTAGCTGATCCCCCGAACTCGTGCCTTCATGGTCCTTCTCTCCCTACAGAATGAGGGGAACCACAGGTCTTACAATGAAAGACGCCCACTTCCACTCGGGCGGGACTGTCCCTTGTGGAGTACGTAATCTGGACCAAGTAGTCCAAATGGGGTGATCAAGAATAGGTCGCATGTGAGATATAAGCAAGCACTTACCTTTGATATCATGCTTTATTTGTTCAACCATTTATTATTCGTTAAATATTTTAATTCTATGTCCTGTCTATACCCAACACGGTGTTCAAACTCATAACCCTGAGTTCAAGATACCCCAACCAGGCCAGCCAGGCACCCCAGTGCCATGTTTCATAACTCTTTGATTCCTTGCCTATCTCTGCATCGAACTGGAACACTGAGTCCTTGACGGGGAGCTTTAGTAACCTCCGAATCCTAGAATGTTCTCACTGTATCCCAATCCTAGATTGACATTTACCATTGAATAGCAATTTAAATAAATAGTCAGTAAGATAACTACTACAGAAAAGGAAATTATCTAATTTTCACGTATGTGGTCCCTGCTCCCTGGGCTCCCAGGGAAGCTATGATTTCTTTAACATTGATCAAGGTCCAAATGACTCCACCACACCTCAAAGCGTGGGCTCAGTTTCTGCCCTGACACATGAAACACCCCTGCTTCAATTAACATGTATCAATCAATCAAAGGGAGCCTAACTGGCTCAGTGTGGTTCGTAAGAACATGGGACTCTTGTTCTTGGGGTAGCATGTTCAAGCCCAATGTTGGCTGTAGAGATTACAGAAAAATAAAATCTTAAAAATATCAATAGTTTATCTTGGGGAGACATACAAGGGCAGGGATCCAGCTGATGGTTCTACGCACAATATTATGCAGCAGAGCACAAAATGTGAACATTCAGATGTCTCCTAGAGTGGGGGACACACCAGCCTTAAGGTGTTCAGGTAGAGAAGTCAGGAGCAGTCCCTGGAGGGACAGGGTGGGCTCAGGATCCACAGGTCCCAAGGATGGTGGCACCAACTGTTCCCAGGCACAGGAGTGGGAATACGGCTGGGAGCAGTGGGACTCGGGCCAGCTCTGTGCCTTGTGTGGCCATAAGCTGCAAACGCCTGTGCAGTCACGGGGCCACGTTCCTGGGACAGGCCAGCAAAGGCCAGGAGTGGGAGGACACCCTCCCGGGCAGGAAGAGCACAAGTCTCCACCAGGGAAGCCCCTAAAATTTGGAGTTTTAAACTTCAGTAACTTGTCTGTGTGGAGGCTGACAAAATTGAGGCGGTTCCACTTTATGTTCACTGTTAGCACAAGTACTGCCATCCCAGGCCCCTGTGAATAAGAGCTAAAATTTACATTACTTCAGTTACAGGAAAAGGAAAAAAAAACCGCTTACAGCTTAAGGTCCCAGAAAGCCCCATATTAGAATGAGAACAGAGCTCAATGCCCTTGAAGGCCCCATATCAAAATGTAAACAGAACTTGAGGAATTGCTGCAGCCCTTCTGGAGGTCTCTGAGACCCGCCCTTAAAACTAAGCTAAAACCCACTTCGGGGTCCAAGTCCATGCTCCGCTGTGTCAGGTGTACTTGGACGCAAGCTCGAGTTTGGAAATCAACCATCGTGTGTTTGCATCGGTGTCGGCTCCTCAGTGGTTTCTCGGATTTGCAATCTTGGGCACAATACCTCCATGTCCCCTCCCCACCTGGGCTGACCACCTGTCCCCTCCCCCACAGGCTGACCCTCAGTCTCCTCCACGCCAACAACAGCTTGGAACAGGCCCTCACACAGGTCCCATGGGCTCGGTGGGTACTCCCGCCATCCCCGGCCTCCCAGGGCAAGGCAGGAGGTTTCGGCAGACCCACTCCCATGGTGTCCCCAGGGCTCCCTGCCCAGCATAGCAGCTCGTGACAGGTCGGGGTCTGTGTCCCTGATGCGGGCTCCTGCTCCCGGGTTTTCCCACAGGAAATGAAGGAGGAGGCCCTGGTCTCATCCAGGGACATCACGCAGATGGACCTGGACATCAACAGGACATTCAGCAGCCACACTATGTTTTGGGCCTGCTAGGGGGTCGGGTGAGACTGCTGGGCCAGGGGGCTTAGGGGCCCCAGGGGAGGCCTGGGGGCTTCAGGGTAGGGAAAACGGGGCTTCTGAAGCCGGGGGGAGCAACAGCAGGCAACAACACACCGCTCCATGGTAGGGTGATGGGGATGACCCACATGCCCCCAACCCCGGGGCCTCTGGGATGAGGATGCCAATTGGATGGGGCCTCCCGTGGTTTCCATGGGAGCTGAACCCCAAAGGGGAGAGGGATGGCGCCCTGAGAAGCAGGGGATGGCGTGGAGGACGTGGGGGGCAGGAACCAGACCTGGGGGCCAGGCGGCATGGCCACGGCTGGAGCAGGAAACACATCAATCCCATGAGGGTCGGACGGGTCAGAGTGACACCCACTCTCGGTGCTTTATATATTTCTAAATTCTATGCATTTAATTTGAGACAATTTGCAATTTGAAAACATACATAGTATGATGACCCCCAGATAATGACCCCGGTCCAGCCAGGGCTCTGCACTTACCACACGGCGCCACAGGGGCAGGTGTCACAGAAAACCTCAGACTGGGGTCGCCTTTAACTGTAGACGTCTCCTTGTGCATCTTAGAGGAAGGGGATGCCCTGTGTCCGCAGGGCCCCCACGCCATCCTTCTCATTCCCCACTCCCACATCATCCCCCTACATCATTATCCCCAATGGCATTCCACATAACACCATCCCCCTCAGAGCCACACAGCCCCACACAATCCTAACCCACACTACACCACAACACCATCCCCCCTACACCATCCCCCACACTCCACCACCATCATGCCCCTGGTCCCACACCATCTACGCCACACCATCGGCCACCAGAAAACCCGGTGCAGGTGCCCCCTGTGGGACATGCTCAGCCTCCCTGGGATTCTCTGGATACCCTGCTCCATCAGAACACCGGGTGTCCAATAGAGCACACAGGGGTTGCAGGGAGGAGGGAAGGCACGGAGTCCCCAACAGAGTGGGTGCAGGTGGGTGGTGCAAAGGACCCACTGTGCCCTGCCTCTGCTCACTCTCCCTCCTGGAGGGTGACACACCCTACACAGGACAACAGCCCCTAACCCAGTGGGACCTGGGCTGCCCTGGCACCAGGATCTGTGGGGGCTGGGTTGATTTGGGCCCCGCCCAGGCCCAACACAAAGACTAATGGGTTCCAGCTCCCCATGGCCCTGGGCAGCCCTGGATTCTGGCTCCACGCTGAGCGAGCCCTCTCACAGCTGGATGTGGCCTCCTGGGCCCTGGGCGTGACCCACATTTCCAGGTCGCTGACCTAGGGCAGCCCTGAGGATCCTGGTACACCCCATGGTGGGGAGAGCAGAGGTACACCAATGGGCCCCACCGGTACCCACACCAGGAGGCAAGCTCCTCCAGATACTGGGGCCCCAGGGGGCCTGAGGCCAGGGTCCAGCTGCCCTGTGGGAACCCAGCACAGGAGTCCATGAGCTGCAGGTCCAGTTCAGCTCTGCTGTCCTCAGAACCGTCTCTCAGGCTGAAAACTCAGGACACACGCCCCCACACGGAGTCCACACATGCTCCCAGGTGGGGGACTCCAGCACTGGACCCTCAACCCATGTGATTCTTGTCCTCCCGTAAAAGACAGAAAGGTCTCCCTCCCCAGGTGAAAGCGCGCACCCACTGCTCTGAGCCCATTTACTGTAGATAGTCAATAAAGTGTTGTGCACAGCCAGCCCTTTTCTGTGTCTCCCAGAACTCTGTGCACAGGGCATCGAGAGGCCCACAGAGAGGACGAGGGGGTATCACCCAGGCCCCAAACAGCCCCTGCAGGGGCACCGCAAGGCACACACAGCTGACATCCCCACGTGCCTTCCAGAGGCGGCCAGTCGCCAGGGTCAGGACCCCACAGACTATACTGGGACTCAGCTTGTGCCCCATGGGCCAGAACCGGCTAGGACTTAGTGACAGCCAGGGAACTTCAGGTCACCAGGGTCTGTGCAAAGCGACCTGGGAGGTCTGTGCTCCCTCTGTCCAGGAGGCCGGGGCTGGCCAGGTTCCGGGGCACGTACTGCCCTCCCCGCATCCCCATGTCAGTGTGCCTGTGGCTCAGAGGGCCTGTGGGGTGCTCAGCGTGGCCCTGGAAGGGATGTCAGGACAGCAGACCCTTGTGTTGTGCCCAAGACTGCGAATCCGTGAAACAACCAAGGAGCCGAGACCGGTGGAAACTATAAGGGTTTCTCTACAAGCTGGAGCTTGGTTCCAAGTGCACCTGACACAGTGGAGCAGGGACTTGGACCCCGAGACCAAGAGGCATAGCAGCTTTATAGGGTCAGTGGACCGTAGGATATGCAGAAATTTGCAATCATGTCGGTCCACACGCAGGTGTCTGATTGAATTACAACTTACCCTATAGTATCCACTTGAGCTGGCCTATTACTTTGGTCAGAATCGGTGCGCAGTTTTGGGGGACACAAAGTAGGGTTACATTGTTATGAGCCGATTTCCGATTAGGGTGTGCCCAGCAGCTTGACTTGGGTGGGGCAGCGCCTTAAGCCATAAGCTGCTCATGTGGGGGTCATAGGGAAGGTGGCGGGTGTAGCACAAAATGGAATCAGTCCTGCTCTGCTTGTCTAGGGGTAGGGGATTTTGTTAAATTTCCTGTGTCCCAACTTGCAGCTCAGCCACCTGGACAACGCTCACCAGGCAGATTCATTGTGCACACCTTGAGGTGCTGGATCTATCACAGCAGCGTGTGGAGGACACCCTCCTCGCCCTAGTGAGTAGAGGCTGGGTGAGCATGGGGCTCGGCCTGAAAGCCAGGCAGCACAGGGAACTGAGGAACCCCAGCCCCGTCCCCACCCCGACCTCCACACACAGACAGCCTCAGAGCCCACGCCATGGGCACCCGGCTCCTCAGGAGCTCCCCTCAGGGCGGCCCCGAGGACTGACTCCCTTCTGGAGTGGCATCGGGGAGAAGAGAAGCAGCCGGCGCTCGGCAAGACCCACTGCCGGACATGGGAATGTGGCTGAGCAGACCTTCCAACTCAGCTGACCCTCTGGCTGAAATTCACTACAGGAGCGAGCCCCGGGTCAGCCAGGAGAGCCCAGCTAGCCACCCAGTATCAGCACCACAAATCATGTTTTACCAACCATTTCGGCATTTGGGTTACCCAGGCAGAGGATCCGATAGCTGCACATGATAGCTTCATGTGATACACACACACACCCCACAACCAACAAAAGTCAGAATCCCCCCAATGTTGTCAAACAGCACCTGGATGGTTACATACACGACGCCGTGTTTCCCAAAAGGATACCTGGAAGACGCTATAAACCATGACTGCAGAGGTGCTGGAGGCACGGAGATGTGCCTGCTGGGTTCCAAAAAGGAGCACAGAGGGGCAGGAAGCATCCTACGGAGGGGGTGCCCCTCTTAGGAAAGGACACCAGGTCCCTGTGAAGGCTAAAGATGGTGAAATCTTTCCTCCTCACTTTCAGCTTCTGCTTTTCCTACTAAATGCCATTTTCTTCAATCATAATAACAAAAATTTATTTTATGTTTTTAAATTTCTTTTTATTGGAGTCCAATTTGTATGAATTTTTTCTTCAGCAAGGGTGTCATTCAGGATAGATGGAAAGATTTTCCTAGAAAGGCAAAGTATAAAGGAGTTCATGACCGCTAAACCAGTCCAGTAAGTAATGTTAAGAGGGACTCTTCTAGTGGGGGAGAAAAAGAGACCAAAAGCAACAAAGACTAGAAAGGCCCAGAGAACGTCACCAGAAACACCAACTCTACTGGTAACACAAAGGCACAAAGTTCCTATCTTTGAATAATCACTCTGAATGCTGATACTAAATGCTCCAATCAAAAGATATAGGGTATCAGAGTGCCTTAAAAAACAGGATCCGCGATGCCTGGGTGGCTCAGGTGTTGAGCCTCTGCCTTTGACTCAGGGTGTGATCTCAGAGTCTGGGATCGAGTCCCATATTGGGCTGCTGGTGGGGAGCCTGCTTCTCTCTTGGCCTAATTTTCTGCCCACCCCCCATCTCTCTCTCTCATGCTCTCAAAAATAAAATTGTTATTAAAAAAACAAGGTCCGTCGGTATGCTGCCTACTAGATGCTCACCTTAAACCTATAGACAACAGCAGATTGAAAGTCAGGGGATGGAAAATCATCTATCACGCTAATGGTTATGAAAAGAAAGCTGGAGGACCAATACTTATATTAGACAAACTAGATTTGAAACCAAACCCTGGGGTTCCCCTGGAGGCTCAGTGGTTGAACATCTGCCTTCTGCTCAAGGTGTGTTCCTGGGATCCCAGGATTGAGTCCCACATCGGCATCCATTTAGGGAACCTCTCTCCCTCTGCCTATGTTTCTGCCTCTGCTTCTCTGTGTATCTCTCATGAATAAATAAATAAAATATTCAATCTCAAAAAAGAAAGAACAAATACTGTAAGAAGTGATGAAGAAGGGCATTATTTCATAGTTAAAAAGACTATCAGGATCAAACAACTAAATATTTATGCTGCCAACATGGGAGTACCTAAATATGGAAATCAAATACCAATAAACGTACAGGAACTCACTGATAATAATACAATGACAGGGGATTTTAACACCTACTCACTTATGGCAATTGTCCAATCATCTATGCAGAAAATCAATAGGGGAACAATAGCCTTGACACACTGGACCACAGGGACTCAACAGATATAGTCTGAACATTTCTTCCTAAAGCAAAATAGACATTCCTTTCAAGTGCACATTGGACATTCTCCAGAACAGATCATATCATGTCCCACAAATCAGCCCTCAACAGGTACAACAGGTACAAGAAGGTTGATATCACACCCTGTACATTTTTTAACACGACGCTATGAAACACGAAGTCGACAGTAAGAAAAAAATTTGGACAGACCAAAAATACATGGAGATTATGAACATCATACTAAAGAATGAATGGAGCAACCAGGAAATTAAAGAGGAAATTTAAAACAAATGAAAATGAAAACATGTTTCTTCAAATCTCTGGGATGTAGCAAAGGCAGTCCAAAGAGGGAAGTACATAGCAATACAGGCCTATCTCAGGAAACAAGAAGTGTCTAATACACAACCTAACCTTACATCTAAATGAGCAGGAAAAGGAATTGGAAACAAAGCCTAAAGCCTACAGAAGAAGGGAAAAAATAAAGATGAGAGCAGAAATAAACAATACAGAAATTAAAAAAAAAACAGTAGAATGGAATAACAAAACTAAGAGCTGGTTCTTCAAAATAATTAATAAAAAAGGGATCCCTGGGTTGCGCAGCGGTTTGGCGCCTGCCTTTGGCCCAGGGCGCGATCCTGGAGATCCGGGATTGAATCCCACGTCGGGCTCCCGGTGCATGGAGCCTGCTTCTCCCTCTGCCTGTGTCTCTGCCTCTCTCTCTCTCTCTCTCTCTCTCTCTGTGACTATCATAAATAAAAAAAATAATAATAAAATGGATCAAGCCCTAGCCAGGGTTATGACGAGAAAAGAGAAAAGACCTAAATAAATAAAATCACAAATGAGAGAAGAGTGATCACAATCAACAGCAGAAAAATAAGACAATCATAAGGGAATACTATGAAATATTATATGCTAACAAATAGGGAGACCTGGAAGAAATGGACAAATCCCTAGAAATGTGCAAACAAGCAAAACTGATATAGGAAAAAATAGAAAATGTGAACAGACCCATAAATAGCAAAGGAATTGAATCAGAAAGGCACCTGGGTGCCTCAGTGGTTGAACATATGCTTTGGCTCAGGTCATGATCCCGGGGTCCTCGGGAATCAAGTCCCACATCAGGCTCCCCGCATGGAGCCTCATTTTCCCTGTGCCTATAGACCTATGCATCTCTGTGTCTCTCATGAATATATAAATAAAATCTTTAAAAAAGAAAAAAGATAAAAAGATGAGAAAGGACCCAAATAAAATCACATTTGAGAAAAGAGAAATAACCACAAACACTAGAGAAATACAAACAATTATAAGAGAATATGATGAAAAATTATATGGCAGCAACCTAGAACCTGGAAGAAATAGATAATTTCCTAGAAATATATAACATAGCAAAAATGAAGAAATAAGAAATTTGAACAGACAGTTAACCAGCAAAGAAATTGAATCAGGAATCAGGGTTCTCCCAACAGGAGACGCTTAGATCAATAGAACAGAATGGAAAGCCAAAACAAGATACAAACATGTATCTATGACCCATAATGGACAACAAGGCAGGAAGGAATATCCAATGGCACAAAGACAGTCTCTTCCACAAACCCTAACCCTGATCCCAGGATAAGAACAAATGGTATTGGGAAAACCAGGCAGCCAAATGCAGAAGAATGAAATTGGACCACTTTCTTACACCATATATATAAAAAATAAATTCAAAATGAATGAAAGACCTAAATGTGAGACCTGAAAGCATAAAAAGAAGAAAAGATAGGCAACAACGACTTTGACATTGGCCATTGCATCTTCTTTGTAGATACGCCTCTGAGGTGAGGGAAACAAAAGCAAACATCTTATTGGGACTTCATCAAATTGAAAAGTTTCTGCAAAGTGAAGGAAACAACCAAAGCTAAAAGGCAACATACAGGAGGAGGGGCAAGATGGCGGAAGAGTAGGGTCCCCAAGTCACCTGTCCCCACCAAATTACCTAGATAACATTCACAACATCCTGAAAATCTAGGAATTCGGCCTGGGATTTAAACAGAGAACAGATCAAATGCTACAGTGAGAAAAGTTCATGCTTCTATCAAGGTAGGAATATGGGAAAAAGAAATAAAGAAACAAAAGGCATCGAAGGGGGAGGAGCCCCACGAGGAACCAGGCTAAGGCCAGGCCAAGTGCCCCCCGGTCAGGAGAGCTTTGTCCCAGAGAAGCAGGATCTGCACCAATCTTCCTGGGCGGAATGGCGTTTGCCGGGATTCAGAGCAGAACCCCAGGAGGGCGGCGATACCCACGGGCTCCCTGGGACACTAACAGACACCTGCACTCCCAGGAGAGTGCACCTAGCTCCCTAAGTGCTGCAGGGCACATGCACTGACTTGGGAGCAGCTCAGAGGGGCTCGGGCAGGGCTCTGCGTGGAGGGGGTTGCATGCCCCGGGAGCAGCTTGGTGGCGGTGCCTCTGGCAGAAGAAGGGGCTCTGTGCAGAGGGGGCTGCGCAGCTCTGGGAGCAACTCGGAAGTGCTCAGGCAGCGGCTCCCTGAGGGGGCTGCATGACCAGGAGCAGCTCAGAGGGGCTAGGCGGCAGCTCTGGGGAGAGACGGCTGGGCGGCCAGGAGAGCGAATCCAACAGCACAGGCCCCAGAGCACAGGGCGCCAGGACACAGCCCAGGATTTGGCCTCCCCTGGGACAGGCAGAGGCCCAGATGGCCCAGGACAACAAGGATGCTCCTTCCCAGAGCTGAGCAGATCAGCGGCCCCACCCCAGAGCCTCCAGGCCCTGCAGATGGACTTCTCTGGAATTACTGTGGGTGCTGAATACAGGTTTCCAGAGCTGGCCACTGCCACTGGGGTTGTTCCTCCTAGGGCCTCACAGGGTAAACTACCCTCACTGAGCCCTGCACCAGGCAGGGGACAGAGCAGCTCCCCCAAGTGCTAACACCTGAAAATCAGCACAACAGGCCCCTCCCCCAGAAGACCAGCTAGACGGACAAGTTCCAGGGGAAGTCAAGGGACGTTAAGTATACAGAATCAGAATATACTCCCCCATGTTTTTTTTTATTTCTGATTGCTTACCCCACCCTTTTTCTCCCCTTTCTTTCTATTTCTTTCTCTTATTATTCCCATTTTTCTTCTTTCTTCCTTTATTCTTTTTTTCTTTTTCTCTTTTCTTTCCTTCTTTCTCTCCTCTCTTTTTCTCCTTTTCCCAATACAATTTGTTTTTAGCCACTCTGCACTGAGCAAAATGACTAGAAGGAAAACCTCACCTCAAAAGAAAGAATCAGAAACAGTCCTCTCTCCCACAGAGTTTCAAAATCTGATTTACAATTCAATGTCAGAAAGCCAATTCAGAAGCAAGATTATACAGCTACTGGTGGTTCTAGAAAAAAGCATAAAGGACTCAAAAGACTTCATGGCTGCAGAATTTAGATCCAATCAGGCCGAAATGAAAAATCAATTGAATGAGATGCAATCCAAACTAGAAGTCCTAACGATGAGAGTTAACGAGGTGGAAGAACGAGTGAGTGATATAGAAGACAAGTTTGTGGCAAAGAGAGAAACTGAGGTAAAAAGAGACAGACAATTAAAAGACAAGGAAGACAGATTAAGGGAAATAAACGACAGCCTGAAGAAGAAAAACCTACATGTATTTAGGGTTCCCGAGGGCACCAAAATGGACAAGGGCCAGAATAAGTATTTTAACAAATCCTAGCTGAAAACTTTCCTAATTTGAGAAGGGAAACAGGCATTCATATCCAGGAAATAGAGAGATCCCCCCCACTAAAATCAATAAAAACCATCAACACCTCGACATTTAATAGTGAAGCTTGCAAATTCCAAAGATAAAGAGAAAATCCTTAAAGCAGCAAGAGACAAGAAATCCCTGACCTTTATGGGGAGGAGCATTAGGGTAACAGCAGACCTCTCCACAGAGACATGGCAGGCCAGAAAAGGCTGGCAGGATATATTCAGGGTCCTCAATGAGACGACCATGCAACCAAGAATACGTTATCCAGCAAGGCTCTCATTCAAAATGGAAGGAGAGATAAAGAGCTTCCAAGACAGGCAGGAACTGAAAGAATATGTGACCTCCAAACCAGCTCTGCAAGAAATTTTAAGGGGGACTCTTAAAATTCCCCTTTAAGAAGAAGTTCAGTGGAACAATCCACAAAAACAGGGGCTGAATAGATATCATGATGACACTAAACTCATATCTGTCGATTAGTAACTCTGAATGTGAACGGGCTTAATGACCGCATCAAAAGGCGCAGGGTTTCAGACTGGATAAAAAAGCAGGACCCATCTATGTGCTGTCTACAAGAGACTCATTTTAGACAGAAGGACACCTACAATCTGAAAATAATGGGTTGGAGAACCATTTACCATTTAAAAGGTCCTCATAGGAAAGCAGGGGTAGCCATCCTTATATCAGGTAAACTAAAATTTACCCCGAAGACTGTAGTGAGAGATGAAGATGGACACTAAATCATACTTAAAGGATCTATCCCAGAAGAGGACTTAACAATCCTCAATATATATGCCCCGAATGTGGGAGCTGCCAAATATTTAAACCAATTAATAATGAAAGTGAAGAAATACTTAGATAATTATTATCTTATACTTGGTGACTTCTATCTATGTCTTTCTACCCTCGATAGGTCTTCTAAGGACAACATCACCAAAGAAACGAGAGCTTGAAATGATACACTGGAGCAAATAAATTTCACAGATATCTACAGAAATTTACATCCAAACTGAAGTGAATACACATTCTTATCAAGTGCACATGGAACTTTCTCCAGAATAGACCATATACTGGGTCACAAATCGCGTCTGAACCGATATCAAAAGATTCAGATCGTCCCCTGCATATTCTCAGACCATAATGCCTTAAAATTAGAACTAAATCACAACAAGAAGTTTGGAAGGACTTCAAACACATGGAGGTTAAGGACCATCGTGCTAAAAGATGAAAGGGTCAACCAGGAAATTGAGGAAGAATTCAAAAGATTCATGGAAACTAATGAGAATGAAGACACAAACGTTCAAAATCTTTGGCATGCAGCAAAAGCAGTCCTAAGGGGGAAATACATCACAATAGAAGCATCCATTCAAAAACTGGAAAGATCTCAAATACAAAAGCTAACCTTACTCATAAAGGAGCTAGTGAAAAAAAAGAAGCAGCTAGATCCTACACCCAACAGTATAAGAGAGTTAATTAAAATTCGAGCAGACCTCAAGGAAATCGAGACCAGAAGAAATGTGGAACAGATCAACAAAACCAGAAGTTGGTTCTTTGAAAGAATTAATAACATACATAAACCATTAGCCAGTCTTATTAAAAAGAATAGAGAGAAGACTCAAATTAATAAAATCATGAACGAGAAAGGAGAGATCACTACCAACACCAAGGAAATACAATCGATTCTAAAAACATATTATGAACAGCTATACGGAAATAAATTAGGCAATCTAGAAGAAATGGACGCATTCCTGGAAAGCCACAGACTACCAAAACTGGAACAGGAAGACATACAAAACCTAAACAGGCCAATACCAAGGGAGGAAATTGAAGCAGTCATCAAAAACCTCCCAAGTCAGAAAAGTCCAGGGCCAGATGGCTTCCCAGGGGAATTCTACCAAACCATACCTCTCCTACTAAAGCTGTTTGGAAAGAAAGAAAGAAAGAAAGAAAGAAAGAAAGAAAGAAAGAAAGAAAGAAAGAAAGAAAGAAGAGATGGAGTACTTCCAAATTAGTTCTATGAAGCCAGCATCACCTTAATTACAAAAACAGACAAAGACCCCACCAAAAAGGAGAATTACAGACCAATAGCCGTGATCAACATGGATGCAAAAATTCTCAACAAGATACTGGCCAATAGGATCCAACAACACATTAAGAAAATTTTTCACCATGAAAAAGTACGATTTATCCCCGGGACACAAGGCTGGTTCAACATTCATAAAACAATCAATGTGATTCATCATATCAGCAAGAGAAAAACCAAGAACCATATGATCCTCTCATTAGATGCAGAGAAAGCATTTGACAAAATAGAGCATCCATTCCTGATCAAAACACTTCGGAGCGTAGGGATAGAGGGAACATTCCTCGACATCTTAGAAGCCATCTACGAAAAGCCCACAGCAAATATCATTCTCAGTGGGGCAGCACTGGGAGCCTTTCCCCTAAGATCAGCAATGAGACAGGGATGTCGACTCTCACCACTGCTATTCAATATAGTATTGGAAGTCCTAGCCTCAGCAATCAGACAACAAAAAGACATTAAAGGCATTCAAATTGGCAAAGAAGTCAAACTCTCCCTCTTCACCGATGACATGACACTCTACCTAGAAAACCCAAACCCCTCCTCCCTCAAGATTGCTAGAACTCAAACAGCAATTTGGTAGCGTTGCGGGATACAAAATAAATGCCCAGAAATCAATGGCATTTCCATACAATAACAATGAGACTGAAGAAAGACAAATTAAGAAGTCAATCTCATTTTCAATTGCACCCAAAGCATAAGATACCTAGGAATAAACCTAACCAAGGAGGTTAATGAGGTATACCCTAAAAACTATAGAAAACTTCTGAAAGAAATTGAGGAAGACACAAAGAGATGGAAAAATATTCCATGCTCATGGATTGGCAGAATTAATGTTGTGAAAATGTCAATGTTACCCAGGCAAGGTACACGTTTAATGCAATCCCTCTCAAAATACCATGGACTTTCTTCAGAGAGTTAGAACAAATTATTTTAAGATTTGTGTGGAATCAGAAAAGACCCCGAATAGCCAGGGGGATTTTAAAAAACAAAACCATATCTAGAGGCATCACAATGCCAGATTTCAGGTTATACTACAAAGCTGTGGTCATCAAGACAGTGTGGTACTGGCACAAAAACACACATAGATCAATGGAACAGAATAGAGAACCCAGAAGTGGACCTTGAACTTTATGGTCAACTAATATTCGATAAAGGAGGAAAGACTATCCATTGGAAGAAAGACAGTCTCTTCAATAGATGGTGCTGGGAAAAATGGACATCCAACTTCAGAAGAATGAAACTAGACCACTCTCTTTCACCATACACAAAGATAAACTCAAAATGGATGAAAGATCTAAATGTGAGACAAGAGTCCATCAAAATCCTAGAGGAGAACACAGGCAAAACCCGTTTTGAACATGGCCACAGCAAGTTTTTGCAAGGTACATGCATGAAGACAAAAGAAACAAAAGCAAAAATGAATTATTGTGACTTCATCAAGATAAGAAGCTTTTGCACAGCAAAGAATACAGTCAACAAAACTAAAAACAACCTTCAGCATGGGAAAAGATATATGCAAAAGATGTATCAGATAAAGGGCTAGTTTCCAAGATCTATAAAGAACTTCTTAAATCAACACCAAAGAGACAAACAATCCAATCTTGAAATGGGCAAAAGACATGAAGAGAAATCTCACAGAGGAAAACATTGACATGGCCAACATCCACATGAAAAAATGCTCTGCATCAC
Source organism: Canis lupus baileyi (assembly GCF_048164855.1). Classification (NCBI taxonomy): domain Eukaryota; kingdom Metazoa; phylum Chordata; class Mammalia; order Carnivora; family Canidae; genus Canis; species Canis lupus. The sequence continues at coordinate 33,201,179 of NC_132871.1, read as the reverse complement.
TTGCCATTAGTGAAATACAAATCAAAACAACAATGAGATACCATGTCACATCAGTGAGAATGGAGAAAATTAACAAGGCAGGAAACCGCAAATGTTGGAGAGGATGCGGAGGAAAGGGAAGACTCTTACACTGTTGGTGGGAATGTGAACTGGTTCAGCCACTGTGGAAAACTGTGTGGAGGTTCCTCAAAGAGTTAAAAATAGACCTGCCCTATGACCCAGCAATTGCAGTGTTGGGGATTTACCCCAAATATTCAGATGCAATTCAACGCTGGGACACCTGCACACCGATGTTTATAGCAGAATGTCCACAATACCCAAACTGCAGATGGAGCCATGGAGTCCATCAAAAGATGAATATATAAAGAAGATGTGGTTTATGTATACAATGGAATATTACTCAGCCATTAGAAACGACAAATACCCAACATTTGCTTCAAAGTGGATGGAACTGGAGGGTATTATGCTGAGTGAAGTAAGTCAATCCGAGAAGGACAAACAGTGTATGTTCTCATTCCTTTGGGGAATATAAATAATAGTGAAAGGGAATATAAGGGAATGGAGAAGAAACGTGTGGGAAATATCAGAAAGGGAGACAGATCATAAAGACTACTAACTCTGGGAAATGAACTAGGGGTGCTGGAAGGGGAGGAGGTTGGGGGGTGGGGGTGAATGTATGACGGGCACTGAGGGGGACACTTGACGGGATGAGCACTGGGTGTTATTCTGTATGTAGGTCAATTGAACACCAATAAAAAATAAATTTGGGATCCCTGGGTGGCGCAGCGGTTTGGTGCCTGCCTTTGGCCCAGGGCGCGGTCCTGGATACCCAGGATCGAGTCGCACGTCGGGCTCCTGGTGCATGGAGCCGGCTTCTCCCTCTCCCTCTGTGTCTCTTCCTCTCTCTCTCTCTCTCTCTCACACTGTGTGCCTATCATAAATAAATAAAAAAATAAAAATAAAAATAAATATATTTTTTAAAAAAGATCAAACAACTAAATATTTATGCTGCCAACATGGGTGTACCGAAATATAGAAACCAATTAACAACAAACATACAGGAACTCACTGATAGTAATACAATGACAGGGAATTTTAACACCCACTAATGTCACGGACCGATCATCTATGCAGAAAATCAACAGGGGAACAATAGCCTTGACACACTGGACCACAGGGACTCCACAGATATAGTCTGAACATTTATTCCTAAAGCAGAATACACATTCCTTTCAAGTGCACATGGGACATTCTCCAGAATAGATCATATCATGGGCCACAAATCAGCCCTCAACAGGTACAACAGGTACAAGAAAGTTGGTATCACACCATGTACATTTTCAGACCACGAGGCTATAAAACACGAAGTCGACAGTAAGAAAAAATTTGGACAGACCAAAAATACTTGGAGATTATGATCATCCTACTAGAGAATGAATGGAGCAACCAGGAAATTAAAGAGGAAATTTAAAACAAATGAAAATGAAAACATGTTTCTTCAAAACTCTAGGATGTAACAAAGGCAGTCCTTAGAGGGAAGTAGATAGCAATACAGGCCTACCTCAAGAAACCAGAAGTCTGGGAACCCTGGGTGGCGCAGCGGTTTGGCGCCTGCCTTTGGCCCAGGGCACGATCCTGGAGACCCGGGATCGAATCCCACGTTGGGCTCCCGGTGCATGGAGTCTGCTTCTCCCTCTGACTATGTCTCTGCCTCTCTCTCTCTCTCTGTGACTATCATAAATAAATAAAAAAAGAAACAAGAAGTCTCCAATACACAACACAAACCTACACCTAAAGGAGCTGGAAAAGGAATAGGAAACAAAGCCTAAAGCCTGCAGAAGGGAAAAAATAAAGATGAGAGCAGAAAGAAACGGTACAGAAACAACAAAAGAGAAGTGAATAACGAAACTAAGAGGTGATTCTTCAAAATAATTAATAAAATGGAACAAGCCCTAGCCAGCCTTATCAACGAGAAAAGAGAAAAGACCTAAATAAATAAAATCACAAATGAGAGAAGAGAGATCACAATCAACACCAGAAAAATAAGACAATTATAAGGGAATACTATGAAAGATTATACGTTAACAAACTGGAAGACCTGCAAGTAATGGACAAATCCCTAGAAATGCGCAGACGAGCAAAACTGAAATAGGAAGAAAAAGAAAATATGAACTGACTCATAAGTAGCAAAGGAATTTAATCAGCAAGGCACCTGGGTGCCTCAGTGGTTGAGCATCTGCTTTGGCTCAGGTCATGATCCCGGGGTCGTGGTGGAGCACGTCCCACATCAGGCTCCCTGCATGGAGCCTCAGTTTTCCCCTGCCTATACCTCTGCCTCTCTGTGTCTCGCATGACTCCATAAATAAAATCTTTAAAAAAGAAAAAAGATAAAAAGATGAGAAAGGACCGAAATAAAATCACAAATGAGAAAAGAGAAATAACAACCAACACTATAGAAATACAAACGTTTATAAGAGAACATTATGAAAAATTATATCCCACCAAACTAGAACCTGGAAGAAATAGATCAATTCCTGGAAATATATAACATAGCAAAAATGAAAAAGGAAGAAATAAGAAACTTGAACAGACAGATAACCAGCAAAGAAATTAAATCAACCCTCAAGAATCTCCCAACATGAGACGCTTAGATCAATAGAACAGAATGGAATTCCAAAACAAGATACAAACCTGTAACTCTATGATCCATTAATCCACAACAAGGCAGGAAGGAATATACAATGGCACAAAGACAGTCTCTTCAACAAACCGTAACCCTGACCCCAGGATAAGAACAAATGGTGTTGGGAAACCGGCAGCCACATGCAGAAGAATGAAACTGGACCACTTTCTTACACCATATATATAAAAAATAAATTCAAAATGGAAGAAAGACCTAAATGTGAGACCTGAAACCATACAAAGAAGAAAAGATAGGCAGCAAAGTCTTTGACATTGGCCATTGGATATTCTTTCTTGATATGCCTCTGAGTTGAGGGAAACAAGAGCAAAAATACTATTGGGGCTTCATCAAATTCAAAAGCTTCTGCAAAGTGATAGAAACAACCAACGCTAAAAGGCAACATACAAAATGAAAGGAGATATTTGTAAACAACAGAACCAATAAAGAGTTAGTATGCAAAATACGTAGAGCAAATATAAATCTCAGCATCCTAAACACAAATTATCCAACTGCAGATGGGCAGAAGACATGAATGGACTTTGTCTCTGTCAAGACATCCAACGGCCACCAGACACACGGAAAGACACTCTGCGTCACCCATCATCAGGGAAATGGAAATGAAAACCACAATAAGATGTCACCTGACAGCCATCAGAAAGGCTAAAATTGACAACAGAAGAAACAACAGGTGTTGTTGAGGCTATGGAGAAGAGGGAGCCACTTACACTCCTGGTGGGCATGCGAACAGGTGCAACCACTGTGGAAAACACTGTGGAGCGTCCTTGAGAAGTTAAAAATAGGGGATCCCTGGGTGGTGCAGTGGTTTGGAACCTACATTGGCCCATGTCGTGATCCTGGAGACCTGAGATCGAATCCCACGCTGGACTCTCAGTCCATGAAGCCTGCTTCTCCCTCTGCCTGTGTCTCTGCCTGTCTGTCTGTGACTATCATAAAAAAAAATAAAAAAGAAGTTAAAAATAGAGCTACCCTATGATTCCAAAATTGCAGAGCTAGGTATTTACCCCGAGGATACAAAACTCGTTTAGTAGTTTCGATGAGGAACACGCAGCCCAGTGTTTGTAGCAGCATTATCAACAAGAGCCAAACTGTGGATACAGGCCACATGTCCATCAACGGTGAATGGGCAGAGACGATGTGGTAAATATACCCACTGCGACATCACTGGGTCAACAGAAGAGATGAAATGAAGCCATTTACAATGACTTGGGAGAAGTGGAAAGGACTTATGCTAAATGAACTCAGTCAGACAGAGTAAGACAGATGCTAAATACCATACAATTGCATTCACATGTGAATTTTAAGAAACCAAACAAACTGGCAAAGGGGCAGATGGGGGGATGAGAGAAGCAAACAAAAAAACACACTCTTAACCACAGAGAATAAACTAATAAATACTAGAGGAAGGTGGGGGGGATGGGGAATCAGGGGATGGGGATGGGGATAGTGGAGGGCACCTATGACCAGTACCTGGCGTTGTATCCAAGGGTTGAATCACTATGTGGTAAACCTGAAACTATATCATAATGTGTTTACAAACAGGAATTCAAGTAAATCTTTAAAATAATAATTGGTAGTATTGATGAAACATGTGCACACTAGCGCCTGTTAGCATCGGAAATGTCTCATTGAAACAGAGCCCAACACCCTGCTTCCCCAGAAATACTTAAGGACAAGGAATTGGAGCCCACAGACCGCAAAATGAAATGTGGACTGGACCTTAGCAAGTCCTGAAAAACTCACTCAACCCTCTTCTACTGTAGGCGGGACCGCGGGCTGGTGCAGCCGCCCTGGAAACAGTGTGGAGGCTCCTCAGAAAGTTACAAATAGAGCCGTCCTGCTACCAGTAGGTGAATGGCCTGGAGCTGACTCCGAATATATAGATGCAGTGAGACTCGGGACACCTGCACCCCAATGTCCACAACAGCCGGGTCCACAGTAGCCAGACTGTGTGAAGTATCTCGGTGCCCTCAGGCAGATGATGGATAAAGAGGATGGGAGATAGATGATGGTCATAGAGAGAGGAATGGTACCCAGCTATCAAAGAGAAGGAAATCTTGCCATTTGCAATGATGTGGATAGAACTAGAGAAATCAAGTTAAGTGAAATAAGTCAGTCGGGAAAGAGAATGACCGTGTGGTGTCATTCATAGGTGGAATTAAAGAAGCAAAGCAGATGAACATCTGTGAAGGAAAGAAATCAAATAACATGAAAACAGATGCAGGAAATACAGACACTTAATGATAGGAAACAAACTGAGGGTGCTGGAGGGTAGGGGACAGGTGAGGGGATCAAAGGGGACCGGCATGAAGGAGGGCACGTGATGTCATGTGCACTGCTGTTATCTGCAACTGGTGAATCCCTAAATTCTTCCTCTGAAAGTATAATACACTATACGTTAATTAATTGGGTTTAAATTAAATTAAGTTAAAAAAATCAGGGATCCCTGGGTGGCGCAGCGGTTTGGCGCCTGCCTTTGGCCCGGGGCGTGATCCTGGAGACCCTGGATCGAATCCCACGTTGGGCTCCCGGTGCATGGAGCCTGCTTCTCCCTCTGCCTGTGTCTCTGCCTCTCTGTCTCTCTCTGTGTGACTGTCATGAATAAATAAATAAAATCTTTTAAAAAAAAATCAGTTGTATCAGAGCACAATTCCTTCTGGACTCTCTGTTCTGCTCCTCAGCTTATGTCGGGACCACCACCCTTGAGTCCGGATTGTTTAAGGAGGCTCCACACCTTGTCCATGGCCCAGCCCAGGGCTAGAACTCACAACCCCGAGATCAGGACTGGAGGTGAGGTCAGGTGTCGAATGCTTATCTGACAGAGCCAGCCGGGGCCCGAGAACATCACTGCTATATCCTGTGTCTCTGTGACATTGTATGAAATAGGAAAGTGCCATGTCCCGCTCTGTCCTGCTTCTCCAATACTAATTTGCTGTCCGGGGTCATTTGTGGGGGCGGATGGATGTTATGGGTTTTTCTTTTCCTATTTCTAAGATCTGCCACCATGATATTGATATGAATGACATTGAAACTGAGGGTGGCTTCTGGAACTGCAGACATTTTGACAAGATGAGGCTCCCACCCCACGAGCCCAGGAAGGCCTCCCAGAGACTGGTATGGCTCAGTGCACAAGTCTTGTGCTCCTTTGGTTCCGTCTCATTATTTGTTCTCTGCGATGCTCCTGAGAAGGGAGTCACGTCCTTCATTTCCTTCCTGAGTGCTCATTTCCGGGACACAGCAAGGCTACTCTGCTATGTAGGGTCAGTTTGTGTCCCCTGACTTTACTGAACTCACTCCTTAGTTCTAACAGGCTTGGTGGAGGCTCTCGAGTTTCGTGTTTCTAGTACCACGTCTTCAGCATATAGGGACAGTGTGAGTTCCCCTTCCAGTTGTGGAACGTTTGCTGTTTACAGCTTAATGTTCTAGAAAGCCCCACAATAGAATAAAAACTGAGTCCAGGCAAAGGGCAGGAAGCCCCTATTAGAATGAGAACAGAGCTCAATGCCCTAGAAGGCCCCATATCGAAATGTAAACAGAACTTGAGGAATTGCTCCAGCCCTTCTGGAGGTCCTGAGACCAGCACTTAAAACTAAGCTAAAACCCTCCTCACGGTCCAAGTCCCTGCTCCGCTATGTCGGGTGTGCTGGGACACAAGCTCGAGCTTGTAAATAAACCCTCGTGTGTTTGCATCGGTGTTGGCTTCTCGGTGGTTTCTGAGATTCCCAATCTTGGGCAAACAGTCTGAGATAAAAAATGAAAACCAAAATAAGCTCGGACGCACGCAGAGTAAAAGCAGGGTTCTGAGCGAAGCAGCGGAGAACCGGGGGGCTCTTCTATCGAGGACCCTGCAGATGGGGGTGCCGGATGCTCAGCCCCAGAGCCAGAGGACCCAGCGTCCCCACCCGCATCCCGCCCATCAGCACTGAGTCTAAGGGTGCAGCACAGCGCCGCCCACTGGAGGCCAGAGGCGCTGACACCATCCCAGCCTCTGACACCGCAGGTGCATCTCCCAGGCAGATGTGCACCTGAGAATCAGCGCCAAGGCCCATCCTGAGACCCTGCACAGACCATTCACTGCCACCAAGTTGTCAGACCACAGAGGCAACAGAGCTTCAGCTCTGCCTGGAAAGTAGGGTGTAGCTTCCTTTGTACTTTGTGCTTTATTTTCATTTATTTTCTTTGATTCTTTTTTATTAATTGCCTTATTTTAATTTTTATGTATGTACCTTATATATTTCTTATTTTTACTATCATGGTACTTTAATTGTGTTTCTTATTTTGGGATTTAGAATCTTTAACAAGCAGGCCAAAATAATCTAGTGTTTTTTGGGGGAGGGTAGTTGTTATTGTTTTTCGTGGTTTTCCTTTTTCTTCCTTCTTTCTTTTCTGGAAAAAATAATGAGATGGAGAAATTCTCCTCCATAAAATAACATGAGGTAGTACTCACAGCCAGGAAGTTCATCAATACACATATATGATGTCTAACTACAGTTTAAAACAATGATTATAAAGATAGCAGCTGGGCTGGGAAAAAAGCACAGAAGAAAACTAGAGAATCCCTTACAGTAGAAATAAAAGAGTTAAAATCTAGTCAGGCCAATGTTAAAAATGCTATAACTGAGATGCAGTCCCCAGTGGAAGCCTTCAAAACAAGAAAGGTTATGGACCACAGAGGCAGACATAGGGAACTCAGCCACTTATTAAAACAATAACATTCATATCATAGGAGACTCAGAAGATGGAGAGAGAGAAAAGGTGGGCCTTGCTCAGCCATTAGAAATGACAAATACCCACCATTTGATTCAACGTGGATGGAACAGGAAGGTATTATGCTGAGTGAAGTAAGTCAATCGGAGAAGGACAAACATTGTATGTTCTCATTCACTTGGTGAATATAAATAAGAGTGAAAGGGAATATAAGGGAACGGAGAAGAAATGTTTGGGAAATATCAGAAATGGAGACAGAACATAAAGACTCCTAACTCTGGGAAATTAGGGATGATGGAAGGGGATGATGGAATACACATCATATATGTGTATTGATGAACTTCCTGGCTGTGAGTACTACCTCATGTTATTTTATGGAGGAGAATTTCTCCATCTCATTATTTTTTCCAGAATAGAAACTCTGGGAAATTAGGGATGATGGAAGGGATGATGGTGGGGGTCGGGGTGAATGGGTGACGTGTACTGAGGGGGGCACTTGACGGGATGAACACTGGGTGTTATTCTGTATGTGGGAAAATTGAACACCATAAAAAAGTAAATGTATTATTAAAGAAAAAAAAGAAATAAAAAGTGGCATCTGGTTGGCTCAGTCAGTTAAGCTTCAGCCTTAGTCTCAGATCATAATCCAGGTCCCAAGGCAGGCTCCCTGTTCAGCAGGGAACCTGCTTGTCCTTCTCCATCTGCCCCACTTGCTCATGGTTTTTCTCTCCTCTCTCTCTCTCAAATAAATAAATAACATCCTGAAAAAGAATCAAACAAACCCAGAAGGACGAGAAATCTCCCATGTAGAAGAATTTCAAAGAAGTTGTGCAGACATTCCACCCTCAAGTTGATTAGCATAGCCTCCCACTCTATGTGTGTAATACGCATAGTAACTTCCTTCTACAAAATATAATATGCAAATCTTAATATAAAAATGATAATAATAATAATAATTAATAATAATAAAAAGAATCACTTTACTACGGAGAAAGCTGACAAACACTACCTCAGCAAGATGATCAGATCAATACCAAGACTGATAAATCATGTTGATAATATCTATCCTTTATATGATATAATAAAAATGGCAGTATATCTCTGTATATAATCCACAAAAACAGTTCAATCATGAGATAAACAACAGACATTTCCCAACTAAGGTAAATTTTAAAAATACTCTACTTCTCAAAGTGTTCCAGTTCAACGACAACAAGGAAAGGCTGAAAGACTGTCACAATCCAGAGGAGCCTAAGAAAAGATGAGTACAAATGGAATGTGATATGAGGGATGGTAACTTAGCATAAACTAAGAAATTCTGAATAAAGTATGGTCTTTGGTTAATGCGACTATTTTAATATTGATTCATTAGCTAATATTTGTACTGGATTAATATACCACCACAAACATATCCCTGCCCCACAAAATCCACCTCCACACCATCGGCCCCCAGCAAGGGCCCCGTGCAGCTGCCCCCTGTGGGACATGCTCAGCCTCCCCGGGGTTCTCTGGATACCCTGCTCCCATCAGAAGCCCGATTGTCCCATAGAGAACCCAGGGGTTGCAGGGAGGAGGGAAGGCAAGGATACCCAAAATGGGGGGTGCAGTTGAGTGGTGCAGAGGACACATTGGGCCCTGCCTCCGCCCACTGTCCCTCCTGGAAGGCGGCACACCCTGCACAGGACACCAGCCCCTAACCCAAAGGGACTTGGGCTGACCTGGCCACGTGCTCTGTGGGGGCTGAGGTGATTTGAGCCCCACCAAGGCCCAACACAAAGACTAATGCGATCCAGGCACCCATGGTCCTGGCTAGCCCTGGATTCAGTCCCCAGGCTGAGTGAGCCCTCTCACAGCTGGATGTGGCCTCCTGGGCCCTGGGCGTGCCCCACAGATCCAGGTCGCTGACCTAGGGCAGGCCAGGGGATCCCGGGACACCCCAGGGTGGGGAGAGGATGGATAGGCTGGTTGGCCCCACCCGACCCCACACCAGACGGTAGGCTCCTCCAGATATTGGGGCCCCAGAGGGTGCAAGGCCGGGGTCCAACTGCCCTGCGGGTCCCCGTGCAGGAGCCCATGAGCTGAAGGTCCAGGTCATCTCTGCTGTCCTCAGAATAGTCACTCAGGCTGAAATCTCATGACACACGCCCCCACCCGGAGTCCACACGTGCTTCCACAATGTGGACTCTAGCACCCGCCCCCCACTGGGTGTGATTCTTGCCCTCCCCTAAAGGACAGAAAGGTCTCCCTCCCAAGGGGAAGGCGCACAATAGGCTCTGAGCCCGTTTGCTGTAGAAAGTCAATAAAGTGTTGTGGTGTGAAAATGCACAGCAAGGCCATTTCTGTGTCTCCCAGAACTCTGCATGGGGTGTGGAGAGACACCCAGAGAGGAGGAGGGGGCACCATCCAGACCCCAAACAGATCCTGCAGGGGCGCCTCCAGGTACACAGATGACGTCCCTCGTGCCTTACAGGGGCGGCCAGTCGCCAGGGTCAGGACCCATAGACTTTACTGGGACTCAGGCTCTGCCCCATGGGCCAGGAGGGGCTGGGACAGAGTGACAGCCAGGGAGCTTCATGTCACCAGGGTCTGTGCACAGCGACGTGGGAGGTCTGTGCTCCCTCTGTCCAGAGGGCCGCAGATGGCTGAGTTACAGGGCACTTCCTCCCCTCCCCGCATCCCTGTGCCTGTGTGCCTGGGGCACAGAGGGCCTGTGGGGCAGTCAGCGTGGCCCTGAAAGGGATGTCAGGACACCAGGCCCTGGTGTTGTGTCCAAGATTGTAAATCAGGGAAACCACCAAGGATCCCACAGCGATGGAAAATCACGAGGGATTCTTTACAAGCTGGAGCTTGGGTCTAATTGCCCCGGACACAGTGGAGCAGGGACGTGGATCCCGAGACTAAGAGGCATAACAGCTTTATAGGGGCCAGTGGCACATGGGATATGCCGAAAGTTGCACGATCATGCCGGTCCACACGCTGGTGGCCAATTAAATTACACCTTACCCTATAATATCCACTTGAGCTGGCCTATTACTTTGGTCAGAATCGTCCCACAGTTTTGGGGGACACAAAGCAGGGTTACATTGTTATGAGCCGATTTCCAATTAGAGTGTGCCCAGCGGCCTGGCTAGGGTGGGGGCAGCGCCCTAAGCAATAAGCAGGTCATGTAGGGGTCATAGGGGAGGTGGCGGGTGTAGCACAAAATGGAATCAGTTCTGCCCTGCTTGTCCAGGGGTAGGGGATTTTTGTTAAATTTCCTGGGTCCCACACTTGCAGCTCACGAACCTGGGCCACCCTCACCAGGTGGACTCAGTCTGCACACTTTGTGGTGCTGGATCTCTGACACCAGCGTGTGGAGGGCACCCTCCTCGCCCTAGTGAGTAGGGGCTGGGTGAGCATGGGGCTCGCCAGAAGGCCAGGCAGCACAGGGGACCGAGAACCCCAGCCCTGACCCCAACTCGACTCCCACACACAGGCAGCAACAGGGCTCTCCACCATGGGCAACTCCTCATTATCCCCCCAGGCAACGCTAAGGTCTGGCTCCCTGCTGGAGGCATCGGGGAGAAGACAAGCAGCCAGCGCTCAGCGGGACCCCCTGAGGACATGGGAATTTGGCCCAGTCGGACCTTCCAGCTCAGCTGACCCTCTAGCGTAAAGTCACTGCAGGAGCGAGCCCCGAGTTGGCAAGGAGAACCCAGCAATCTGCCCAGCGCCAGCACCAGAAATGATGTTGTGCCAACCATTTCGGCGTTTGAGTGACCCAGCCAGAGGATCAGATAGCTGCACTTCATATCTGCATGTGATACACACACAACCTAAAACCAACAAAAGTCGGAATCCCCCAATGTTGTCAAACAGCAGCCGGATGGTTACGTACACCACGCTGTGGTCCCCAATAGGATACATGGAAGACGCTATAAACCATGACTGCAGAGGTACTGGAGGCACGGAGATGTGCCTGCTGGGCTTCAAAAAGGAGCACAGAGAGGCAGGAAGCATCCTACGGAGGGTGTGCCCCTCCTAGGAAAGGGCACCAGGTCCCTGTGAAGGCTATGGATGGTGAAATCTGTCCTCCTCTTTTTCAGCTTCTGGTTTTCCTCCTCTTTTCTTCTTCCTAATTCTAGTTTAGCCTCCACCCTGCATCCAAGACAATGACCAAAGAGGCTTCGTTATGACACCCTGTCCTGAAGGAGGCCGAGCTCTTGCTACCGGGTTCAGAAATGGTCATTGCCTAAGTGTATGCTGATCCCCCGAACTCGTGGCTTCACGGCTCTTGTCTCCCTGCAGAACTAGGGGAACCACAGGTCTTACAATGAAAGACGCCCACTTCCACTCGGGCGAGACTATCCCTTGTGTAGGACGGCATCTGGGCCAAATAGTGCAAGCGGGGCGATCAAGAATAGTTCGCAATTGAGACATAAGCAAACACTTACCTTTGATGTCATGCTTTATTTGTTCATCCATTTATTATTTGTTAAATATTTTCGTTTCATGTCCTCTCTATACCCAACATGGAGTTCAAACTCACAACCCTGAGATCAAGATCCCCCAACCAGGTCAGCCAGGCACCCCAGTGCCATGTTTCATAACACTTTGCTTCCTTGTCTATCTCTGCATTGAACTGGAACATTAAGTCCTGGACAGGAAACTTTAGTTACCTCCGAAACCTAGAACGTTCTCACAGTATCCCATTCCTAGATTGACATTTACCATTGAATAACACTTTAAATAAATAGTAAAATAACTACTACCGTAAAGGAAATTGTCAACTTTTCACGTGTGTGGGCCCTGCTCCCTGGGCTCCCAGGGAAGCTATGATTTCTTTCACATTGATCAGGTCCAAATGACTCCACCACACCTCAAAGCGTGGGCTCAGTTTCTGCCCTGACACATGCAACATCCCTGCTTCAATTAACATGTATCAATCAATCAAAGAGAGCCTGACCGGCTCTGTGTGGTTCGTAAGAACATGGGACTCTTGTTCTTCGGGTAGCAAGTTCAAGCCCCATGTTGGCTGTAGAGATTACAGAAAAATAAAATCTTAAAAAAAAAATCAATCAGTTGATCTTGGGGAAACAGAGCCCCAGATCCCACAAGAGCAGAGAGCCAACTGACGAATCTATGCACAGTATTATAAGCAGCAGTGCACAAAATCTGAACTTTCAGAAGTCTCCTAGCATGGGGAACACACCAGAATTAAGGTGTTCAGGTGGAGAAGTGGGGGGCCGTCCCTGGAGCATCAGGGCGGGTTCAGGATCCCTGGGGTCCCAAGGACGGTGGCGCCAACTGTTCCCAGGCACAGGAGCAGGAACCCAGCTGAGAGCAGCAGGACTCGGGCCAGCTGTCTGCCCTGTGTGGCCATAAGCTGCAAATCCCTGTGCAGTCACGGGGCCCAGTTCCTGGGACAGGCCAGCAAAGGCCAGGAGTGCGAGGACGCCCTCCCAGACAGGAAGAGCACAGGTCTCCACCAGGGCAGCCCCTAAAATTTGGAGTTTTTAAATTCAGTCACTTGTCTGTGGGGAGACTGAGAAAATTGAGGCCGTTCCACATTAACTTCACTGTTAGCACAAGTACTGCCATCCCAGGACCCTGTGAATAAGAGCTAAAATTTACATTACTTCAGTTACAGGAAAAAAAGAAAAAAAACAGCTTACAGCTTAAGGTCCCAGAAAGCCCCATATTAGAATGAGAACAGAGCTCAATGCTCTTTTTTTAAATTTATTTTTGGTGTTCAATTTACTAACATACAGAATAATCTCCCAGTGCCCGTCACCCATTCACTCCCACCCCCCGCCCTCCTCCCCTTCTACCACCCCTAGTTCGTTTGAAGGCCTTATATCAAAATGTACACAGAACTGGAGGAATTGCTCCAGCCCTTCTGGAGGACCCTGAGACCAGCCCTTAAAACTAAGCTAAAACCCACCTCGCGGTCCAAGTCCCTGCTCCGCTGTGTGGGGTATACTTGGACCCAGTCTCGAGTTTGTAAATCAACCCTCGTGTGTTTGCATCCGTGTCGGCTCCTAGGTTGTTTCTCCAATTCGCAATCTTGGGCACAACACCCCCACGTCCCCTCCCCACCTGGGCTGATCCCCTGTCCCCTCCCACCCAGGCTGACCCTCAGTCATCTCCCGCCCACAGCAGCTCGCCACAGCCCCTCACAGAGGTCCCACGGCCACGGTGGGCACTCTGGCCATCCCCAGCCTCCCAGGAGAATAAAGGAGGTTTCGGCAGGACACACTCCCATGGTGGCCCTAGGGCTCCCTGCCTAGGATGGCAGCTGGTGACAGGCCGGTGTCTGTGTCCCTGATGCCGGCTCCTCCTCCCTGGTTTTCCCACAGGAAATGAAAGAGAAGGCCTCGTCTCCTCCAGGGACATCACACAGATAGACCTGGACATCAACAGTTGTTCGGCAGCAAAATCATGTTTGGGACTGCTAGAGGGTGGGGTGAGGCTGTTGAGCTAGGGGGCTTCAGGGCCCATGGGCCCTGTGGGGCGGTCAGCGTGGCCCTGGAAAGGATGTCAGAACACCATGCCCTGGTGCTGTGCCCAAGATTGTAAATCAGGGAAACCACCAAGGTGCCCACACTGATGCAAACTCCCGAGGGTTTCTTTACAAGCTGGATCTTGGGTCCAAGTGCACCCGACACAGAGGAGTAGGGACTTGGACACGGAGACTAAGAGGCATAGCAGCTTTATAGGAGCCTATATTATAAGGGAATACTATGAAAGATTATACGCTAACATACTGGGAGACCTGGAGGAAATGGACAAATCCCTAGAAATGTGCAAACGAGCTGAACTGAAATAGGAAGAAATAGATAATGTGAACAGACCCATAACTAGCAAAGGAATTGAATCAGCAAGGCATCTGGGAACCTCAATGGTTGAGCATCTGCTTTGGCTCAGGTCATGATCCCGGGGTCCTGGGGGATCAAGTCCCATATAAGGCTCCCCACATGGAGCCTCATTTTCCCTCTGCCTATACCTCTGCCTCTCTGTGTCTCTCATGAATACATAAATAAAATCTTTAAACAAGAAAAAAGATGAAAAGATGAGAAAGGACCCAAATAAAATCACAAATGAGAAAAGAGAAATAACAACCAACACTAGAGAAATACAAACAAGTATAAGAGAACATTAAGAAAAAATATATGCCAGCAACCTAGAACCTGGAAGAAATAGATCAATTCCTGGAAATATATAACATAGCAAAAATGAAAAAGGAAGAAATAAGAAACTTGAACACACAGATAACAGGCAGAGAAATTGAATCAGCAATCAAGAATCTCCCAACAGGAGACGCTTAGATCAATAGAATAGAATGGAAAGCCGAAACAAGATACAAACCTGTAACTCTATGATCCATTAATCCACAACAAGGCAGGAAGGAATATCCAATGGCACAAAGACAGTCTCTTCAACAAACCCTAAACTTGACCCCAGGATAAGAACAAATGTTGTTGGGAAAACCAGGCAGCCACATGCAGAAGAATGAAACTGCACCACTTTCTTACACCATATATATAAAAAATAAATTCAAAATAGATGAAAGACCTAAATGTGAGACCTGAAACCAATCAAAGAAGAAAAGATAGGCAGCAACGTCTTTGACATTGGCCACTGGATTTTCTTTCTATATATTCCTCTGAGGTGAGGGAACAAAAGCAAAAATACTATTGGGACTTCTTCAAATTGAAAAGCTTCCACAAAGTGAAGGAAACAACCAAAGCTAAAAGGAAACATATAAAATGAAAGGAGACATTGGTAAACAACACATCCAATGAAGAGTTAGTATGCAAAACACATAAAGGAAATATAAATCTCAAGATCCTAAAAACAAATCATGCAACTGGAAATGGGCAGAAAAATGAATGGACTTTGTCTCTGACAAGACAGCCAGAAGGCCACCAGACACACGGAAAGACAATAAGCGTCACCCATCATCAGGGAAATGCAAATCAAAACCACAGGGATATGTCACCTGAGAGCTGTCATAATGGCTAAAATTAACAACTCAAGAAAAAACAGGTGTTGGTGAGGCTATGGAGAAGGGGTAGCCCACTTACACTCCTGGTGGGCATGCGAACAGATGTAGCCACTGTGGAAAACAGTGTGGAGGGTCCTCGATAAGTTAAAAAAAAAAGGGGGATCCCTGGGTGGTGCAGTGGTTTGGTGCCTGTCTTTGGCCCAGGGCGCGATCCTGGATTCCTGGGATCGAATCCCACATCGGGCTCCCGGTGCATGGAGCCTGCTTCTCCCTCTACCTGTGTCTCTGCCTCTCTCTCTGTGACATTCATAAAAAAAATTTTTAAAAAAAGAAGTTAGGGATCCCTGGGTGGCGCAGTGGTTTAGCGCCTGCCTTTGGCCCAGGGCGCGATCCTGGAGACCCGGGATCGAATCCCACGTCGGTCTCCCGGTGCATGGAGCCTGCTTCTCCCTCTGCCTGTGTCTCTGCCTCTCTGTCTCTCTCTGTGACTATCATAAATAAATAAAAATAAAAAAATAAAAAAAAGAAGTTAAAAATAGAGCTAACATACGATTCCAAAATAACGGAATTGGGTATTTACCCCTAGGATACAAAAGTACTTTAGAAGATTCGAGGAGGGACACGCAGCCCAGTGTTTGTAGCAGCGTTATCAACAACAGCCAAACTGTGGATACAGGACTATGTCCATCGGCAGATGAATGGGCAGAGATAATGTGGTAAATATACACACTGTGACATCACTCGGTCATCAGAAAGGATGAAATGAAGCCATTTACACTGACGTGGAAGGAGTGGAAAGGATTTATGCTAAATGAACTCAGTCAGAGAAAGAGAGATACCAAATACCATACAATTGCATTCACATGTGAATTTTAAGAAACCAAACAAACTGGCAAAGGGGCGCAGGGAGCTGAGAGAAGCAAACCAAGATACCCACTCTTAACCACAGAGAATAAACTAATAAATATCAGAGGAAGGTGGGGGGATGGGGAATCAGGGGATAGGGACAGTGGAGGGCACCTGTGACCAGTACCAGGTGTTGTATCCAAGGGTTGAATCACTAAGTGGCAAACCTGAAAATATATCATACTGTGTTTACAAACAGGAATTGAAGTAAAACTTTAAAATAATAATTGGTAGTATTGATAAAACATGTGCGCACTAGAGATAAAGGGATCCCTGGGTGGCGCAGCGGTTTGGCGTCTGCCTTTGGCCCAGGGCGTGATCCTGGAGACCCGGGATCGAATCCCACATCGGGCTCCCGGTGCATGGAGCCTGCTTCACCCTCTGCCTGTGTCTCTGCCTTTCAGTCTCTCACTGTGTGCGTATCATGAATAAATAAAAATTAAAAAAAAATCCAAAGAAAGAGTCTTTAGAGCCACAAATCCCCTCCTTAGCTCAGCTCGGGAGAAGCGTGCCATGTCTATTCTCACCTCAGCAGAAGCCTGGATTTTGATTCTGTGGGGAGGTAACTGACTTGGGGGAGTCAGGCTATCTTTGAACCCAAAACCTAAATAGAGTACATAAAACTAAACTGCCCAAGATAGTAGGAGTCCCAGCGCAGGCACATGCCAAGACCCAAACTCTAACCATACACAGACATAACCCTAACCCTACACTTAATCCTAATGTTAACCTAAACTTTAAACAAGACCCATCACTAATCGACAACCAAACACAAACCCCAAGACCAAAACACATTCACTGAACCTTCCTGCCAACCCTCACCCTAACTCCTAAACCTATTCTAAACCCTTATCCCTGACCTCTATCTTAAATCTAACCCTAACCTCTAACCCTAACCTTAACTTAATGTACTCAAATCCTATTCCTAACCTTAACCTGTACCCTAACCCTAACCCTCTAATACTAATCCTATCTCATACCCCAAACAGCACTCTAACCTGTACCCTAAAACTAACTCCTAAACCACTCCCTAAACCTGTCTCTTAACCTTTTCCAAAACCGTAACCTGACCCTGACCTGACCCTAATCCGTAACTAAACACTAACCCTAACCCTAGCCCTAACCCCTATCCTAAACCTAACCCTCGCCCTATCCCTAAACCTAGCCCTAACTTTTACCCTAACCCCTAACACTTACCCCTAACCCTAACTCACACCCTAACCCCTAACCCTCAATGCAAACCTAAGTCCAACCCTAACTGTAACCATAACCCTAACCCCACCTCCAAACCTCCTGTCCTAATCCCTAAAGCCTAAACCCTAAACCTAACTCTAAATCCTGTCACTAACCTTAACCCCGTTCCCTAATCCCTAACCTCCATCCTAACTCCTAACCACTGACTCTTACCCTTATCCCTCACCCTAACCTGTATTCCTTAACCATAAGCTTAATCACAAACACCTAACCTCTAACCTAAGCCTAACCACCAACTGCCTCCCCTCCCCTGACCCTACCATTCATTCTACCCATTCACTTACCCTGTGGTGATGAGGAGTCCCTTCTGATGTGGACGTGGCCCCTAACGGCGCCTTCAGAGTTCTCCAGGGGGTCCTGAGGAAGCAGGGCTCCTGTGAGTGCGGATGTGGCCCCACGTCTTCCTGAGTCATAGTCAGCGGGTCCTGAGGACGCTGGGTCTCCTCTCACTGTGGACTATGCCTCACATCGTCTGGAAGCCTCACAGCAGGTCTTCAGGTGGTTGGGGGCTCCTTTCAGC
Organism: Canis lupus baileyi; assembly: GCF_048164855.1. Classification (NCBI taxonomy): domain Eukaryota; kingdom Metazoa; phylum Chordata; class Mammalia; order Carnivora; family Canidae; genus Canis; species Canis lupus. The sequence goes on along the minus strand of NC_132871.1, from coordinate 33,183,104 downwards.
CTGGATATGGCTCCACATCCCCCAGAAAACTCACCGTGCGTCCTGAGGAGCTGTGGGCTTCTATCAGCATAGACACAGCCCTATATTTCCCAAAGCCAAAGTGCATATCCTGAGGAGGACAGGGGTCCTGTAAGTGTTGAGGTGGCCCCACATTTTCTTCAAGCCTCACCATAAGACCTGAGGATGCTGGGGGCTCCTGTCAGCATAGATGTGGCCCCAAATCTTCCCAAACCTTCACAGTGGGTCCTGAGGAGGCTGGAGACTCCTGTCAGTGTGGATGCGGCACCATTTTCCTTAGGCCTCACCACAGGCCTGACAAGGCTGGGGTCTTCTGTCTGCATGGACGCATCTCATATTTCCTCAAGTCAACACCGGGGGTACTAAGGAGTCAGCATCCTGTTGTGTCGAAGTGACACAACGTCCTCCCGAAGTGTCACCGAGGGTTCTGAGGAGGCCGGGGCTCCTGTCACCGTGAATGCGGCCCCCATCTTCTAGAAGCCTCAACTTATGTCCTGAGGTGGCCCAGGGGCTCCTGTCAGCGTCGATACAGGCCCACATCTTCCTGAAGCCTCCCTGTGGGTCCTGAGGAGGCCCAGGAGCTCCTTTCAGCGTGGATGCGAGCCCACAATTTCCTGAAGCTGTGGCTCATCAGGGTGCACACGTCCCCACGTCCTCCTCAGGCCTCCCCAGCACAGGCTGGCTCCCGATAGTGCAGGCAGAGGAGGCTTACTGCACATTCATGCCCCCTGGGTTGGGCCTGGGCCAGGCGCCCCCTGCGGGATGCTCAGGCGCTGCAGGAGGCTGTGCAAGAGGCAGTGGGCGCTACAGGGGATGCACCTGCCTCCTTCCAGGCTCCTGCTGTGGCCTGTTAGCTTTGGAAACGTCTCACTGAGACGGAGCCCAACACCTGGCTTCCTCAGAAATACTTAAGGACAAGGAATTGGAGCCCACAGGACGCGAAATGAAATGTGGACCAGACTTTACATGTCCCGCAAAACTCACTCAACCCTCTTCCACTGTGGGCGAGACTGCGTGCTGGTGCAGACACCCTGGAAACAGTGTGGAGGCTCCTCAGGAAGTTACAAATAGAGCCGCCCTGCGACCAGCAGGTGAAGCCTGAACTCATTTCAAAGGTACAGATACAGTGAGACCAGGACACCTGCACCCCAATGTCCACAGCAGCCGGGTCCACAGTAGCCACACTGTGGCAGGAGCCTCGGTGCCCTGTGGCAGATGATGGATAAAAAGGATGGGAGAGAGATGATGGTCACAGACAGAGGAATGGCACTCAGCTATCAAAGAGAATGAAATCTTGCCATTTGCAATGATGTGGATAGAACTAGAGGGATCCTGTTAAATGAAATAAGTCAGTCAGGAAAGAGAATGACCGTGTGGTGTCATTCATAGGTGGAATTAAAGAAGCAAAGCAGATAACAACTGTGAAGGGAAGGAACAACAAATAAGATGAAAACCGATGCAGGAAATACAGACTCTTAATGATAGGAAACAAACTGATGGTCGTTGGAGGCGGGGGGATTAACAGGGGACCGGCATGAAGGAGGGCACGTGATGTCATGAGCACTGCTGTTAAATCCAACTGGTGAATCCCTGAATTCTTCCTCTGAAAGTATAATATACTATCCATAATTAATTTGGTTTAAATTAAACTAAGTTTAAAAAATCAGTTGTATCAGAGCACATTTCCTTCTGGACTCTCTGTTTTGCTCCTTCAGCTTATGCCGGGACCACCCCCCATGGGACTGGTTTGCCTAAGTCCATGGCCCAGCCCAGAGCTAGAACTCACAACTCCTGAGATCAGGACCGGAGGTGAGGTCAGGAGTTAGATGCTTAACCAACGGAGCCAGTTGGGGACCCAAGAACCACAATGCTTTATCCTGTGTCTCTGTGACATTGTTTGAAATAGGGAAGTGCTGCGTCCCGCTCTCTCCTGTTCCTCCAGTACTGATTTGCTGTCCGGGGTCATTTGTGGGGGTGGATGGATGTTATGGGTTTTTCTTTTCCTATTTCTAACATCTGCCACCATGATTTTGATAGGAATGACATTGAAACTGAGGGTGGCTTCAGGAAATGCGGACATTTTCACAAGATGAGGCTCCCACCCCACGAGCCCAGGAAGGCCTCCCAGAGACTGGTATGGCTCAGTGCACAAGTCTTGTGCTCCTTTGGTTCAGTCTCATTATTTATTCTCCTTGATGCTCCTGAGAAGAATGAAGTCACGTCCTTCATTTCCTTCCTGAGTGCTCATTGTCGGGACACAGCAAGGCTACTCTGCTCTGTAGGGTCAGTTTGTGTCCCGTAACTTTCCTGAACTCACTCCTTAGTTCTAACAGGTTTTGGTGGAGGCTCTGGGGTTGCCTGTTTCTAGTTCCGCGTCTTCAGCATATAGGGACAGTGTGATGTCCCCCTTCCAGGTGTGGAACCTTTGCTGTTTACAGCTTAATGTCCTAGAAAGCCCCACAATAGAATCAAAACTGAGCCCAGGCCAAGGGCAGGAAGCCCCTATTAGAATGAGAACAGGGCTCAATGCCCTTGAAGGCCCCATATCAAAATGTAAAGAGAACTTGAGGAATTGCTCTAGCCCTTCTGGAGGTTCCCGAGACCAGCCCTTAAAACTAAGCAAAAACCCACCTCGGGGTCCAAGTACCTGCTCCTCTGTGTCAGGCATACTTGGACAGAAGCTCGAGCTTGTAAATAAACCCTCATGTGTTTGCATCTTGTGGGATTCTCCGTGCTTTCTCGGATTCGCAATCTTGGGCACAACAGTCTGAGATAAGAAAACAAAACCAAAAGCAGTTCGGACGCGGGCAAAGTGAAAGCAGGGTTCTGAGAGATGCACTTGGGGGCTCTTCTGTGGAGGGCCTGCCGTCTGGGGGGTGGGATGCTTAGCCCCAGAACCAGAGGACCCAGCGTCCCCACCTGCATCACACCAAACAGCGCCGAGTCTCAGGGAGCAGCACAGTGCCACCCGCTGGAGGCCAGACGCGCTGAAGACCACCCCGCCCCTGACCCCGCAGGTGCATCTCCCAGGCAGATGTGCACCTGACAATCAGCGCCATGGGCCATCCCCAGACCCCGCACAGACCACTCGCTGCCACCAAGTTCTCGGACCACAGAGGATGCAGATCCTCAGCGCCGCCTGGAAAGTAGGGTCTAGCTTCCTTTGTACTTTGTGCTTTATTATCATTTATTTTCTTTGATTCTATTTTATTAATTGCCTTATTTTATTTTTTATGTATGTACCTTATATATTTCTTATTTTTACTATCATGGAACTTTAATTTTGTTTGTTATTTTGGGATTTAGAATCTTTTAACAAGGAGGCCAAAATAATCTAGTGGTTTTTTGGGGGGAGGGCAGTTGTTATTGTTTTTCTTGGTTTTTCTTATTCTTCCTTCTTTCTTTTCTGGAAAAAGTAATGAGATCGAGAAATTCACCTCCATAAAATAACATGAGGTAGTACTCACAGCCAGGAAGTCCATCAATACAAATATATGATGTCTAACTACAGTTTAAAACAATGAGTATAAAGATAGCATCTGGGCTGGAAAAAGAGCACAGAAGAAAACTAGAGAATCCCTTACAGTAGAAATAGAAGAACTAAAATTTAGTCAGGCAAACATTAAAAATGCTATAACTGAGATGCAGTCCCAAGTGGAAGCCTTAAAAACAAGGAAAGTTATGGACCACAGAGGCAGATTTAGGGAACTCAGCCACTTATTAAAACAATAACATTCATATCATAGGAGACTCAGAAGATCAAGGGAGAGAAAAGGTGGGCCTTACGCATCGAATAGAAACGACAGATACCCACCATTTGCTTCAAGGTGGATGTAACTGGAAGGTATTATGCTGAGTGAAGTAAGTCAATTGGAGAAGGACAAACATTGTATGTTCTCATTCACTTGGGGAATATAAATAATAGTGAAAGGGAATATAGGGGAAGGGAGAAGAAATGTGTGGGAAATATCAGAAAGGGAGACAGAACTAAAAGACTCCTACTCTGGGAAATGAACTAGGGGTGATGGAAGGGGAGGAGGGCAGGGGTCCGTGTGAATGGGTGATGGGCACTGAGGTGGGGCACTTGACGGGATGAGCACTGAGTTTTATTCTATATGTTGTCAAATTGAACACCAATAAAAAGTAAATATATTATTTTAAAAAAAGAAAGAAAGAGGGAAAGAAAGAAATAGTGGCACCTGGGTGGCTCAGTCAGTTAAGCTTCTGCCTTAAGTCAGATCATGATCCAGGTCCCAAGGAAGGCTCGCGATTCAGCAGGGAACCTGCTTCTCCCTCTCCCTCTGCCCCTGTCACTCATGGTTTTTCTCTCCTCTCCCTCTCAAATAAATAAATAACATCTTTGAAAAAGAAAAAAAAACCCACAAGAAGAGAAATCTCCCATGTAGAAGAATTTCAAACAATTTGTGCAGACATTCCACCTTCAACTTGATGAGCATAGCTTCCCACTCTTAGGTGTGGAATACACATAGTAACTTCCTTCTACAGAATATATTATGAAAAACTTAAAATAACAATGATAATATAATAATAATAATAATAATAATAATAATAATGAAGAAGAAGAAGAAGAAGAAGAAGAAGAAGAAGAAGAAGAAGAAGAAGAAGAAGAAGAAGATTCATCATCATCATCATCATCACTTAACTACGGGAAAAGATGACAAACACTACCTCAGCAAGATGATCAGATCGATACCAAGTCTGATAAATCATGTTGATAGCATCTATCCTTTATATGATATAATGAAAATGACAGTATATCTCTGTATATAATCCGGAAAAACACTTCAATCATGAGATAAACAACAGACATGTCCCAACTGAAGGAAATTTTACAAAATACTCTACTTCTCAAAGTGTTCCAGGGCAACAACAACTAGGAAAGGCTGAAAGACTGTCACAATCCAGAGGAGCCTAAGAAAACAGGAGGACAAATGGAATGTGATATGAGGGATGGTAACTTAGCAAAAACTAAGGAAATCTGAATAAAGTATGGTCTTTGGTTAATGCGACTATTTTAATATTGATTCATTAGCTAATATTTGTACCATACTAATATAAGATATCAATAATTGGAGAAATTGAGTGCAAGTACATGCGAATGCTCTGTACTATCTTCTCAATTTCCCTATAAATCTTTCTTGTTTTCCTAATAAATAAGATTTATTTTGAAAATTGACTTAAATGAATCAGGCTCCAAGTGTAAAGACATTTTAAGAATAGTTGAATTTACTTTTGCCTTATTCTTAAAGAGTTCCTTTGATGGAAACATAGTAAGAATTTTAGATCAGAAGGAAAGAAAAACACTTATGAACACGTATAATGCCTCCTCAACCTGAAAAGCAGGAACGGATAACAAATAGCAAAAATCAGATAAAAATACTTCTAGTATAATAGACACCATACTGCAAGGGCATTTAAAATTAGTAATGCATAACATTTATTTCCTTGACATTTGTCATCCAAAGAGTTCACGGTGTTTCAGTGTCACTTGAAACAGGGGAAGAATCTCAGGGAAGAATCCTTCACATAATAATAAGACCATTGGTAATAATGTCTCTCAGTTCTTTCCAAATCCATAAAGATGCATTTCCTGATGAGTGACTGAGCTGTGAAGAAAGAGATGAGAAACCCTCATCCTTCTGAATTACTTGTGTCAGAATATTTTAAGCATAGTACTACGGATAGTAAATTATCCTTATTAACAGGAAATACATCTCAGATTGGAATCTGAGCAATCAGATAGGCAGAGAAAAAGGCTTTGACTGGCTCTTCAACTTTAAAGATAAAGGACAGCTTTTGTATGTACAAAGTCAATTGTCAAGATAGACTTAGGCAATAAGAGTCTGCAGCATCGAATCCTGCTGCACAGCTGGGATGACCGCACCCCAGCTCTTCCTGATCCCAAATCCCTGGTCCTGTCCCCAACACAGGCTGCCACTCTGTGGTCATTTGGAATTGCTCTCTCAGGAGCTCTGGGGAAGGGGAAGGAGCAAGATAGGATGGGACGGGACTCAAGTAGGCCGAGAAAATGAAGGCCTTTCCACTTTAAGTTCAGCGTTCGAACATGTCAAGCCATCCCAGGCCCCTGTGAAGAAGAGCTGAAATTTACATGCCTACAGTTACAAGAAAAAAACAAAAGTTTACAGCTTAATGTCCTAGAAAGCCCCACATTAGACTAAGAACTGAGCCCAAGCCAAGGGCTGGAGGCGTCTATTAGAATGAGAACAGAGGTCAATGCCCTTGAAGGCCCCATATCAAAATGTAAACAGAACTTGAGGAATTACTCCAGCCATTCTGGAGGTCCCCGAGACAAGCCCATAAAAGCAAAACACCACCTTGGGGTCCAAGTCCCTGCTCTGCTGTGTCGGGTGTACTTGGACGCAAGCTCGAGTTTGGAAATCAACCCTTGTGTGTTTGCATCAGTGTCAGCTCTGTAGTGGTTTCACGGATTTGCAATGTTTGGCACAACACCCCATGTCCACTCCCACCTAGGCTGAACCCCTATGCCATCCCACCCAGGCTGACCCTCAGTCACCTCCCCGCCAACAACAGCTGTGCACAGGCCCTCACACAGGTCTCATGGGCACGGTGGGCACTCCTGCCATCCCCAGCCTCCCAGACGTAGGAAGGAGGTTCTGCAGGACACACTCCCATGGTTGCCCCAGGGCTCCCTGCTCAGCACGGCAGCTTGTGACATGTCGGGGTCTGTGTCCCTGATGCCTGCATCTCCTCCTTGGTTTTCCCACAGTAAATGAAAGAGGAGGCCCTGGTCTCCTCCTAGGACATCACGGAGGTATACTTGGACGTCAACAGGATGTTCAGCAGTCACATCATGTTTTGATACTACTACAGGGTAGGGTGAGGCTGAGGGGCCAGGGGGGATCGGGCTCCGGGGGAAGACCAGGGGTTTCTGGGTAGGGAATATGGGGCTTCTGAGGCCGGGGAAAGAACAGAAGCCAACAACACACGGCTGCATGGTAAGGTGCTGGGGATGACCCCCCGTGACCCCTCCCCCGGAGTCTCGGGGATGAGGAGGCCACTAGGATGGGGCCTCCAGGGGATGCCATGTGAGCTGAAAACCAAAGGAGTGATGGACGGCCCCCTGAAAAGCAGGGGTTGGGGGTGCGGACCGTGGGGGTCAATAAGGGTACAAGGGGGCAGGGTGCATGGCTGTGACTGGAGGAGGACACACATCGATCTGATGAGGGTCAGATGGGTCAGGGTGACACCCCCTCTCGGTGCTTTATATATTTCTAAATTCTATGCATTTAATTTGAGACAATTTGCAATTTGTAAACATACATAGTATGATGACCCGAGATATTGTCCCCGGTCCAGCCAGGGCCCTGCACTGACCACACGGGGCCCCAGTGGCAAGTGTCACAGCAAACCTCAGACCGGGGTCACCTTTTTCTGTAGATTTCCCCTGTGGATCTTAGATAAAGGGTTTGCCGTGTGTCTGCCAGCCCCCCCACTCCATCTCATTTCCCAGACCCACACCATCCCCTAACATCATCATCCCCCATGGCGTAACCCCTACACCATCCCCCTCACACACACACAGCCTCACACAATCCCCACCCACACTATACACCAACACAATCCCCCCTACACCATCCCCCACACTCTACCACCATCATACCCATGCCCCCACACCATCTACCCCCACACCATCGTCCCTGAGCAAGGACCCAATGCAGCTGCCCCCTGTGGGACATGCTCAGCCTCCCCAGGGTTCTATGGATACCCTGCTCCCATCAGAACCCCAGGTGTCCCATAGAGTACCCAGGGGTGGCAGGGAGGAGGGAAGACAGGCAGCCCCCAATCGCTGCAGAGGACCCACTGTGCCCTGCCATGCCCACTGTCCCTCCTGGAGCGTGGCACACCCTGCACAGGACACCAGCCTCTAACCTAGAGGACCTGGGCTGACTGGGCGCCAGGCTCTGGGGGGTTGGGTTGATTTGAGCACCCACCAGGCCCAACACAAAGACTAATGGGATCCAGCCCCCCTTGGCCCTGGCCAGCCCTGGATTCTGGCCCCGGTATGAGCGAGCCTTCTCACAGTTGGATGTGGCCTCCTGGGCACTGGGCATGCACCCACAGATCCAGGTCGCTGACCTAGGGCACACCGGGGGATCCCGCTAGACCCCAGGGTGGGGAGAGGAGGGGTAGGTCGGTGGGGCCCACCCACACCCACACCAGGAGGCAGGCTCGTACAGGTGTTGGGGCCCCAGGGGTCCCGAGGCCGGGGTCCAGCTGCCCTGCAGGGACCCAGCACAGGAGCCCATGAGCTGCAGTTCCAGGTCAGCTCTGCTGTCCTCAGAACCGTCACTCAGGCTGAAACCTCAGGACACACACCTCCAACCAGAGTCCACACATGCTCCCAGGTGGGGGACTCCAGCACTCGCCCCCCCCACTCCATGTGATTCTTGCTCTCCCCTAAGACAGAAGGGTCTCCTTCCCCAGGGGAAGGCGCGCACCCTCTGCTCTGAGCCTGTTTGCTGTAGAAAGTCAATAAAGTGTTGTGGTGCAAAAATGCACAACCAGCCCGTTTCTGTGTCTCCCAGAACTCTGTGCATGGGGCGTGGAGAGACCCACAGTGAGGAGGAGGGGGCAACACTGAGGCCCCAACCAGCCCATGCAGGGTTGCCACTAGGCACACACAGCTGATGTCCCCACGTGCCATCCAGGGGCGGCCAGACGCCAGGGTCAGGCCTCACAGACTTTACTGGGACTCAGCCTGTGCCCCGTGGGCCAGAATGGGTGGGAGAGTGTGACAGCTAGGGAGCCTCAAGTCACCAGGGTCTGTGCAAAGTGACCTGAGAGGTCACTGCTCCCTCTGTCCAGGGGGCCGGGGCTGGCCGGATTCCGGGGCACTTTCTCCCTCCCCGCATCCCCGTGCCTGGGTGCCTGGGGCACAGAGGGCCTGCAGGGTGGTCAGCGTGGCCATGGAAGTGATTTCAGGACAGCAGGCCCTTGTGTTGTGCCCAAGATTGTGAATCCAAGAAACCACCAAGGAGCCGACACCAATGCAAACTCCCGAGGGTTTCTTTACAAGCTGGAGCCCCCACTGGGACCAACCAAAAGTTGGTCCAAGTGCACCAGACACATTGCAGCAGGGACTTGGACCCTGAGACTAAGAGGAGAGGCAGCTTTATAGGGGCCAGTGGACCATGGGATATGCAGAAATTTGCACAGTCATGTTGGTCCACATGTAGGTGGCCGATTGAATTACACCTTACCCTATAGTATCCACTTGAGCTGGTCTATTACTTTGGTCAGAATCGCTGCGGGGTTTTGGCAGGCACAAAGCACGGTTACATTGTTATGAGCAGATTTCCGATTAGGGTGTGCCCAGCAGAATGACTAGGGTGGGGCAGCGCCTTAAGCCATAAGCAGGTCATTTGGGGGTCATAGGGGAGGTGGCAGATGTAACACAAAATGGAATCACTCCTGCTCTGCTTGTCCAGGGGTAGGGGATTTTTGTTAAATTTCCTGGGTCCCACACTTGCAGCTCATCAACCTGGACCACCCTCGCCAGGTGGACTCAGCGTGAACACCTTTTGGTGCTGGATCTCTCACACCAACGTGTGGAGCGCACCCTCCTTGCCCCAGTGAGTAGGGGGTGGGTGAGCCTGGGGCTCGGCCTGAAGGCCAGTCCGCACAGGGGAACAAAGAACCCCAGACCCATCCCCACTCTGAATCCCACATACAGGCAGCATAATGGCACCCCGCCATGGGCAGCCGGTTCCTCAGGAGCTCCCCACAAGGGTGGCCCAAATGTCTGGCTCCCTGCTGGAGAGGCATTGGGGAGAAGAGAAGCAGGCGGCGCTCGGCAGGACCCACTGCCAGACATGGGAATGTGGCCGAGCCGGACCTTCCAGCTCAGCTGACTCTCCAGTGGAAAGACACTGCATGAGCGAGCCCTGGGGTGGACAGGAGAGCCCAGCTAGCTACCCAGCGCCAACACCAGAAATGATGTTGTGCCAACCAATTCTGGGTTTTGGGTTACCCAGTCAAAGGATACGATAGCTGCATGTGATAGCTGCATGTGATAGACACACACACCCCAAAACCAACAAAAGTCAGAATCCCCCCAATGTTGTCAAACAGCAGCCGGATGGTTACATACACCACGCTGTGATCCCCAATAGGGTACATGGAAGACGCTATAAACCACGACTACAGACGTGCTGAAGGCACGGAGATGTGCCTGCTGGGTTCCAACAAGGGCACAGAGGGGAAGGAAGCATCCTACGGACGGGGGGCCCCTGCTAGGAAAGGACACCAGTTCCCTGTGAAGGCTACAGAGGGTGAAATCTCTCCTTCTCTCTTTGTGCTTCTGGTTTTCCTCCTACATGCCATTTTCCTCAATCATATTAGAAAGAATTTATTTTAGGTTTTTAAATTTCTTTTTATTGGAGTCCAATTTGTATGAATTATTCTTTCAGCATGGGTGTCATTCAGGAGAGAAGGAGAGTTAAAGATTTTCCTAGACAGGCAACATATAAAGGAGTTCATGACCACTTAATCAGTCCAGTAAGGAAGTTTAAGAGGGACTCTTCTAGTGGGGGAAAAAAAGAGACCAAAAGAAACATAGACTAGAAAGGACCGGAGAAAGTCACTGGAAACACCATCTCTTCCGGAAACACAAAGGCACAAAGTTCATATCTTTGAATAATCACATTGAATGCTGATAGACTAAATGCTCCAATCAAAGGTATAGGGTATCAGAGTGGCTTAAAAAACAGGATCCGGTATGCCTGGGTGGCTCAGGGGTTGAACCTCTGCCTTTGACTCAGGGTGTGATCCTGGAGTCTGGGATCAAGTCCCATATTCTGCTCCTAGTGGGGAGCCTACTTTTCTCACTGCCTAATTTTCTGCCCCTCTCTCTCTCTCTCTATCTCTCTCTCCCTCACTCTCTCATTTTAATCGTTATTAAAAAAACAAGATCCATCTGTATGCTGCCTACAAGATGCTCACATTAGACTTATAGGCACCAGGAGATTGAAAGTCAGGGGATGGAAAATCATCTATCATGCTAATGGATATCAAAAGAAAGCTGGAGGACCCATAATTATATGAGACAAACAAGATTTGAAACCAAACCTTAGGGGACACCTGGTGGCTCAGTGGTTGAGCATCTGCCTTCAGCTCAGGGGGTGATCCTGGGATCCCAGGATCAAGTCCCACATCGGCCTCCATTTGTGGAGCTTGCCTTTCCCTCTGCCTATGTTTCTGCCTCTGCTTCTTTGTGTATCTTTCAAGAATAAATAAATAAATAAAATATTTAAATTTCAAAAAAGAAAGAACAAATACTGTAAGAAGAGATAAAGAAGGGCATTATTTCATAATTCAAAAGACTCTCTATCAAGATCAAACAACTAAATATTTATGTTGCCAACATGGGAGTACATAAATATAGAAAACAATTAACAACAAACGTACAGGAACTCACTGATAATAATACAATGACAGGGGATTTTAACACCCACTTATGGCAATGGACCAATCGTGTATACAGAAAATCAACAGGGGAACAATAGCCTTGACACGCTGGACCACAGGGACTCAACAGATATAGTCTGAACATTTCATCCTAAAGCAGAACACCTTCCTTCATTTTTTTTATTATTTACGATAGTCACAGAGAGAGAGAGAGAAAGAGAGAGAGAGAGGGGCAGAGACATTGGCAGAGGGAAAAGCAGGCTCCATTCACTGGGAGGCCGACATGGGATTCGATCCCAGGTCTCCAGGATGGCGCCTTGAGCCAAAGGCAGGTGCTAAACCGCTGCGCCACCCAGGGATCCCTACACATTCCCCTCAACAGCACATGGGACATTCTACAAAACAGATCATATCATGGCCAACAAATCAGCCCTCAACAGGTACTACAGTTACAAGAAGGTTGATATCACACCCTGTACAGTTTTGGACCAGACACTATGAAACTTGAAGTCAACAGTAAGAAAAAAAATTGGACAGACCAAAAATATGTGGAGATTATGAACATCCTACTAGAAAATGAATGTAGTAACCAAGAAATTAAATAGGAAATTTAAAACAAATGAAAATGAAAACGTTTCTCAAAACATCTGGGATGTAGCAAAGGCAGTCCTAAGAGGGAAGTACATAGCAATACAGGCCTACCTCAAGAAACAAGAAGTCTCCAATACACAACCTAACTCTACAACTAAAGGAGCTGGAAAAGGAATAGCAAACATAGCCTGAAGCCTACAGACGAAGGGAAAAAATAAAGATGAGAGCAGAAATAAACAATGCAGAAACAACAAAACAGTAGAATGGAATAACGAAACTAAGAGCTGATTCTTCAAAATAATTAATAAAATAGACAAAGCCCTAGCCAGCCTTATCAACGAGAAAAGAGAAAAGACCTAATAAATAAAATCACAAATGAGAGAAGAGAGATCACAATCAACACCAGAAAAATAAGACAATTATAAGGGAATTCTATGAAAGGTTATACGCTAACATCTGGGAGACCAGGAAGAAATGGACAAGTCCCTAGGAATGTGCAAATGAGCAAAACTGAAATAGGAAGAAATAGAAAATGTGAACAGACCCATAACTAGCAAAGGAATTTAATCAGCAAGGCATCTGGGGGCCTCAGTGGTTGAGCATCTGCTTTGGCTCAGGTCACGAACCCGGACTCCTGGGGCATCAAGTCCCACATCAGGCTCCCCACATGGAGCTCCATTTTCACTCTGCCTATACCTCTGCTTCTCTGTATCTCGCATGAATACATAAATAAAATCTTTAAAAAAGAAAAAGATATAAAGATATGAAAGAACCCAAATAAAATCACAAATGAGAAAAGAGAAATAACCACCAACCCTAGAAATACAAATGTTTATAAGAGAACATTATGAAAAATCATATGCCAGCAACCCCGAACCTGGAAGAAATAGATCAATTCCTAGAAATATATAACAAAGCAAAAATGAAAAAGGAAGAAATAAGAAACTTGAACACACAGATAACAGGCAGAGAAATTGAATCAGGAATCAAGAATCTCCCAACAGGAGACGCTTATATCAATAGAATAGAATGGAAAGCCGAAACAAGATACAAACCTGTAACACTATGGTCCATTAAACGACAACAAGGAAGGAAGGAATATCCAAAGCACAAAGACCGTCTCTTCAACAAACCCTAACCCTGATGCCAGGATATGTACAAATGGTGTTGGGAAACCCAGGCAGCCACACGCAGAAGAATGAAACTGGACCACTTTCTTACACCATATATATAAAAAATAAATTCAAAATGGATGAAAGACCTAAATGTGGGACCTGAAATCATACAAAGAAGAAAAGATAGGCAGCAACATCTTTGACATTGGCCATTGGATCTGCTTTCCAGATATGCGTCTGAGCCAAGCGAAACAAAAGCAAAAATCCTATTGGGAGTTCATCAAATTGCAAAGCTTCTGCAAAGTGAAGGAAACAAGCAACGCTAAAATGTAACATATAAAATGAGAGGAGATATTTGTAAACAACACATCCAATAAAGAGTTAGTATCCAAAATACATAAAGCAAATATAAATGTCAGCATCCTAAACACAAATTATCCAACTGCAGATGGGCAGAAGACATGAATGGACTTTGTCTCTGTCAAGACATCCAGATGGCCACCAGACACATGGACAGACACCCAGCGTCACACATCATCAGGGAAATGCAAACCAAAACCACAATAAGATGTCACCTGACAGCCATCGAAATGGCTAAAATTAACAACACAAGAAACAACAGGTGTTGGTGAGGCTATGGAGAAGGGGGAACCCCCTTATACTCCTCGTGAGTATGAGATCAGGTGCAGCTACTGTGCAAAAGAGTAGGAGGGTCCTCAAGAAGTTAAAAGTAGAAGTACCCTATGATTCCAAAATTGCACAGCTAGGTATTTATCCCAAGGATATAAAAGTAGTCTCTTAGATTCAAAGAGGGACACGCAGCCTAGTGTTTGTAGCAGCATTATCAACAAGAGCCAAACTGTGGATACAGCCCAGATGTCCATCCACAGATGAATGGGCAGAGATGATGTGGTAAATATACACACTGTGACATCACTCAGTCATCACAAAGGATGAAATGAAGCCATTTACAATGACATGGGAGAAGTGGAAGGGACTTATGCTAAATGAACTCAGTCAGTCAGAGAAAGAAAGATAACAAATACCATACAATTGCATTCACAAGTGAATTTTAAGAAACCAAACAAACTGGCAAGGGGATTGATGGGGTGGGATGAGAGAAGCAAACCAAGAAACTCACTCTTAACCACAGAGAATAAACTAATAGGTACCACAGGAAGGTGGGGGGGGGATGGGGAATCAGGCTATGGGGATAGTGGAGGGCACCTGTGACCAGTACCAGGCATTGCATCCAAGGGTGAATCACTATGTGGTAAATCTGAAACTATATCATACTGTGTTTACAAACAGGAATTCAATAAAACTTTAAAATAATAATTGGTAGTATAGAGGATACATGTGCACACAAGAGATAAAATCAGAAAGGCAACTGAAAATCCAATTAAAGAGTATTTAGAGCCCCAAATCCCCTCCTTAGCTCAGCTCGGGAGAAGCCTGCCATGTCTATTCTCACCCCAGCAGAAGCCTGTATTTTGATTCTCTGGGGAGGCCACTGACTTGGTGGAGTCAAGGTACCTTTGAGCCCAAAACCTAAATAGAGTGCATAAAACTAAACTGCCGAAGATGCTAGGAGTCCCAGTGCAGTCACAGGTCAAGACTGAAACTCTAACCATACAGAGACATAACCCTAACCCTACACTTAATCTTAATGTTAACTGAAACCTAAAACAAGACCCATCACTAATCGACAACCATACACAAACCCCTGGACAGAAACACATTCGCTGAAACTACCTGACAAGCCTCACCCTAACTCCTTAACCTATTCTTTTTTTTTTAATTTTTTTTTAATTTTTATTTATTTATGATAGTCACAGAGAGAGAGAGAGAGAGGCAGAGACACAGGCAGAGGGAGAAGCAGGCTCCATGCACCGGGAGCCCGACGTGGGATTCGATCCCGGGTCTCCAGGATCCCGCCCTGGGCCAAAGGCAGGCGCTAAACCACTGCGCCACCCAGGGATCCCTCCTTAACCTATTCTAAGGTTTCCTTAACCCTGACCGCTACCTTAAATCTAACCCTAACCCTAACCTCTAACCCTAACCTTAAATTAATATACTCAAATCCTATTCCGAACCTTTTCCTGTACCCTAACCCTAACCCTCTAATACTAACCCTATCTCATACCCCAAAATGTACCCTAACCCGTACCCTAAAACTAACCCTTAACCCACTGCCTAACCCTATCTCTTACCCTTTTCCAAAACCATACCCTGACCCTACCCTGACCCTGACCTGACCATTACCTCTAACCAAACACTAACCCTAATCCTAACCCCTATCCTAACCCTACTGCTCACCCTAACTCTAAAGCTAGCCCTAACTTTAACCGTAACACCTAACCCTAACAACTAACCCTAACTCACATCCTAACACCTAATCCTAACTGCAAACCTAATCACAACCCTAACACTAACCATAACCCTAACCCCAGCTCCTAACTTCCTGCCCTAATCCCTAAGCCTAAACCCTAACCGTAACTCTAAATCCTGTCCCTACCCTAACACTAACCCTAAACCCTTTCCCTAACCCCTAACCTCCATCCAAATCCTAAACACTGACCCTTACCTTATCCCTCATGCTATCCTCTAATCCATAACCATAAGCATGATCACTAAACCCTAACATCTAACCTAACAACCAACTACCTCCCCTCCCCTGACCCTACCATTCATTCTACCCATTCACTTACCCTGTGGTTCTGAGTAGTCCCTTCTGAGGTGGACGTGGCCCCCAACGGTGCCTCCAGAGTCCTCCAGGGGGTGCTGAGGAAACCAGGATCCTGTGAGTGTGGACGTGGCCCCACGTGTTCCTGAGTCATAGTCAGCGGGTCCTGAGGACGCCGGGTCTCCTGTCACTGTGGACTATGCCTCACATCCTCTGGAAGCCTCACAGCAAGTCCTCAGGAGGCCGAGGGCTCCTGTCAGCCTGGACATGGCCCCATGGCCTCTAGAAAACTCACCGCGGGTCCTGAGGGGGCTGTGAGCTCCTGTAAGCATAGACACAGCCCCATATATCCCGAAGTCAAAGGGCAGGTCCTTAGGAGGCCGGAGACTCCTGTCAGTGTGGATTCGGCACCCATATCTTTCTTAGGCCTCACCAAAGGCCCTGACAAGGCTGGGGTCTCCTGTCTGCATGGAAGCATCCCCATATTTCCCGAAGTCTACGCCGGGGGTCCTGAGGACGTCAGCGTCCTGTTGTGTGGGCATGGCCACATGTCCTCCCATAACGTCACTGCAGGTTCTGAGGAGGCCAGGGCTGCTGACACTGTGGATGCGGCCCTCACCTTCCAGAAGCCTCAACCTATGTCCTGAGCGGCCCGGGAGCTCCTGCCAGAGTGGACACAGCACCACAGCTTCCTGAAGCCTCCCTGCAGTTCCTGAAGTGGCCCAGGTGTTCCTGTCAGGGTGGATGCGGGCCCACATCTTCCTGAAGCCTCACTGCGGTTCCTGAGGAGACCAGGGCTCATCAGCATGGTGCGTCCCCACGTCCTCCTCAGGCCTCCCCAGCACAGGTGGGCTCCTGTTAGTGCAGGTGGACGAGGCCTACTGAGCCTTTGCGGCCCTTGGGCAGGGCCTGGGCTCGGACGCCTACTGTGGGACGCTCAGGCACTGCAGGGGGATGTAGGAGGCAGCATCCCTGTGCGCAGGTCCACACCTGCTTCCTTCCAGGCTACAGCTGAGGCCTATGAGCTATGGAAACGTCTCACTGAAAAGGAGCCCAATACCTGGCTTCCCCAGAAATACTTAAGGACAATTATTGGAGCCCAGAGGATGCAAAATGAAATGTGGACCAGACTTTAACAACGTCCTGCAAAACTCACTCAACCTTACACTCTGTGGGCGGGACCGCAGGCTGGCACAGCCACCCTGGAAACGGTGTGGAGGCTCCTCAGGAAGTTAGAAATAGAGCCGCTCTGTGACCAGCAGGTGCACGGCCTTAGCTCACCCTGAAGATACAGATGCATGAGACTCGGGGACACCTGCCACCCAATGTCCACAGCAGCCGGGTCCACAGTAGCTACACTGTGGGAGGAGCCTCGGTGCCCTCAGGCAGATGATCGATAAAGAGGATGGAAGATAGATGATGGTCATAGATGATAGTTAGATGATAGGAACGGTACTCAGCTATCAAAGAGAAGAAAACATTGCCATTTGCAATGACGTGGATAGAACTAGAGGGATCATGTTAAGTGAAATAAGTCAGTCAGGAAAGAAAATTACCGTATGGTTGCATTCATAGGTGAAATTAAAGAAGCAAAGCAGATGAGCATCTGTGAAGGGAAGGCAAAACAAATAATATGAAAACAGAGATGGAGGAAAAAGAGACTCAATCACAGGAAACAAACTGAGTGTCGCTGTAGGGGAGGGGAGTGGAGGGACAGGGTAACTGGTAGACGGGCATAAAGGAGGGCACGTGATGTCATGAGCCCTGGTGTGATCTCCAACTGGTGATCCCTGAATTCTACCTCTGAAAGTATAATACACTATCCTGTTAATTAATTAGGTTTAAATTGAATTAAGTTTAAAAAATCAGTTGACGGTATCGGAGTGCATTTTCTTCCAGGCTCTCTATTCTGCTCCTTCAGCTTATGCCAGAACCACACCCCTGTGGGTTTGGTTTGTTTAAGTAGGCTCCATGCCTCATCCACAGTTCGGCACAGGGCTCGAATTCATGACCCCGAGATCAAGACCAAGGGTGAAGTCAGGAGTCGGATGCTTAACCAACGGAGCCAGCTGGGGCCCTAGAACCACACTGCTTTATCCTGTGTCTCTGTGACATTGGTTGAAATAGGAAAGTGGAGGGAGGGGCAAGATGGCGGAAAAGTAGGGTCCCCAAATCACCTGTCCCCACCAAATTACCTAGATAATTTTCAATATCCTGAAAATCTATGAATTCGGCCTGAGATTTAAAGAGAGACCAGCTGGAATGCTACAGTGAGAAGAGTTCGCACTTCTATCAAGGTAGGAAGAGGGGGGAAAGAAATAAAGAAACAAAAGGGGATCCCTGGGTGGCGCAGTGGTTTTGCGCCTGCCTTCAGCCCAGGGTGTGATCCTGGAGACCCGGGATCGAATCCCACGTCGGGCTCCCGGGGCATGGAGCCTGCTTCTCCCTCTGCCTGTGTCTCTGCCTCTCTCTCTCTCTCTGTGTGTGACTATCATAAATAAATAAAAATTAAAAAAAAAAAGAAACAAAAGGCATCCAAGGGGGAGGGGCCCCACGAGGTTCTGGGCTAAGGCCTGGGCGAGTGCCTCCAGGATAAGAAAGCTCTGACCCAGAGAAGCAGGAGCTTCACCAATCTTCCCGGGTGGAAAGGCACCCGCAGGGAATTGGAACAGGACTCCAAGATGGCGGGGATGCCCTCGGGCTCCCTGGAACACTAATAGACACCTGCGTGACCAGGAGACTGCACCATATCCCACGTCGAGCTCTCTAAAAGACTGCAGGGCCCACAGATGGACCCGGAGCAGCTTTGAGGGGCTTGGGTGGTGGCTCCACATGGAGGGGGCTGTGAGGCCAGGGTTTGGAGTGGGCTCTGGCAGAGGAAGAGGATCCCTGCGGAGAGGGCTGTGGGGCTCTGGGAACAGCTCAGAGGGGCTCGGGCAGTGGCGCCATGGAGGCAGCTGTGTGGCCGGGAGGGGGAATCCAACAGCGCAGGCACTGGAGCACAGGGCACCAGGACACAGCCCAGGATCCGGCCTCCCCCTGGGACAGGTAGAGCCTGGGAAGGCCCACGACAGCTAGGACGCTTCTGCCCAGAGCTGAGCAGATCAGCGTCCCCACCTTGGCACCTCCAGGCCCTGCAGAGGGAAAGCTCCATAGTTACTGTGGGAGCTGAATCCAGGGCTCCAGAGCTGCTGGCATCACTGGGATGGTTCCTCCTGTGGCCTCACAGGTTGAACGAGCCCTTCACCAGGCAGAGGGCAGAGCAGCTCGCCCCAGAGCTAACACCTGAAAGTCAGCAAAACAGGCCCCTCCCCCAGAAGACCAGCTAGACGGACAAGTTCCAGGGGAAGTCAAGGGACTTAAGTATACAGAATCAGAAGATACTCCCCGTGGTTTTTTCTTTTCTTTTCTTTATTCTTTTCTTTTCTTTGATTTCTTTTTGATTTGTTTGCATCCCCCACCCTTTATTCCTTTCTTTCTTTTTCTTTCTCTTTTTCTTCTCTTTTTTCTTTTTTTTCTTCCTTTTCTCTTTTTCTCTTTTCTTTCCTTCTTTCTCCCTCTTTTTCTCCTTTTCCCAATACAACTTGTTTTTGGCCACTCTGCACTGAGCAAAATGACTAGAAGGAAAACCTCACCTTAAAAGAAAGAAACAGTCCTCTCTCCTAAGAGTTACAAAATACGGATTACAATTCAATGTCAGAAAGCCAATTCAGAAACACTTATACAGCTACTGGTGGCTCTGGAAAAAAGCATAAAGGACTCAAGAGACTTCATGACTGCAGAGTTTAGATCCAATCAGGCAGAAATTAAAAATAAATTGAATGAGATGCAATCCAAACTAGAAGTCCTAATGACGAGGGTTAATGAGGTGGAAGAACGAATGAGTGATATAGAAGACAAGTTGATGGCAAAGAGGGAAACTGAGGAATAAAGAGACAGACAATTAAAAGACCAGGAAGACAGATTAAGGGAAATAAACGACAGCCTGAGGAAGAAAAACCTACGTGTAATTGGGGGTCCCCAGGGCGCCGAAAGGGACAGAGAGCCAGAATATGTATTTGAACAAATCCTAGCTGAAAACATTCCTAATCTGGGAAGGGAAACAGGCATTCAGATCCAGGAAATAGAGAGATCCCCCCCCTAAAATCAATAAAACCCATCAACACCTCCACATTTAATAGTAAAGCTTGCAAATTCCAAAGATAAAGAGAAGATCCTTAAAGCAGCAAGAGACAAGAAATCCCTGACCTTTATGGGGAGGAGCATTAGGGTAACAGCAGACCACTCCAGAGAGAACTGGCAGTTCAGAAAGGGCTGGCAGGATATATTCAGGGTCTTCAATGAGAAGACCATGCAACCAAGAATACGTTATCCAGCAAGGCTCTCATTCAAAATGGAAGGAGAGATAAAGAGCTTCCAAGACAGGCAGGAACTGAAAGAATATGTGACCTCCAAAGCCGCTCTGCAGGGAATTTTAAGGGAGACTTAAAATTCCCCTTTAAGAAGAAGTTCAGTGGAACAATCCACAAAACAAGGACTGAATAGATATCAAGATGACACTAAACTCATATCTGTCGATTAGTAACTCTGAATGTAAGCAGGCTTAATGACCCCATCAAAAGGCGTGGGGTTTCAGACTAGATAAAAAATCAGGACCCATCTATTTGCTGTCTACAAGAGACTCATTTTAGACAGAAGGACACCTACAGCCTGAAAATAAAAGGTTGGAGAACCATTTACCATTCAAATGATCCTCAAAAGAAAGCAGGGGTAGCCATCCTTATATCAGATAAACTAAAATTTACCCCGAAGACTGTAGTGAGAGATGAAGAGGGACACTACATCATACTTAAAGGATCCATCCAACAAGAGGACATAACAATCCTCTACATATATGCCCCGAATGTGGGAGCTCCCAAACATTTAAATCAATTAATAACCAAAGTAAAGAAATACTTAGATAATACACTTATACTTGGTGACTTAAGTCTAGCCTTTTCTATACTCAATAGGTCTTCTAAGCACAACATCTCCATAGAAATGAGAGCTTTAAATGATACACTGGACCCGATGGATTTCACAGATATCTACAAAACTTTACATCCAAACTCAACTGAATACACATTCTTTTCAATTTCAAGTGCACATGGAACTTTCTCCAGAATAATCCACATAATGGGTCACAAATCGAGTCTGAACCAATACCAAAAGATTGGGATTGTCCCCTGCATATTCTCAGACCATAATGCCTTGAAATTAGAACTAAATCATAACAAGAAGTTGGGAAGGATCTCAAACACGTGGAGGTGAAGGACCATCCTGCTAAAGATGAAAGGGTCATAGGAAATTAAGGAAAAATAAAAAAGATTCATGGAAACCAATGAGCATGAAGAGACAACCGTTCAAAATCATTGGAATGCCGCAAAAGCAGTCCTAAGAGGGAAATACATCGCAATACAAGCATCCATTCAAAAACTGGAAAGAACTCAAATACAAAAGCTAACCTTACTCATAAAGGAGCTAGAGACAACACAGCAGATAGATCCTACACCCAACAGAAGAGAGTTAATTAAAATTCGAGCAGAACTCAAGGAAATCGAGACCTGAAGAAATGTGGAAATCGAGACCTGAAGAAATGTGTTGCAGATCAACAGAACCGGGAATTGGTTCTTTGAAAGAATTAATAAGATACCTAAAGCATTAGCCAGCCTTATTAAAAAGAAGAGAGAGAAGACTCAAATTAATAAAATCATGAATGAGAAAGGAGAGATAACTACCAACACCAAGGAAATACAAACGATTTTAAAAACATATTTTTTTTTAAATTTTTTTTTTATGATAGTCACACAGAGAGAGAGAGGCAGAGACACAGGCAGTGGGAGAAGCAGGCTCCATGCACTGGGAGCCTGATGTGGGATTCAATCCCGGGTCTCCAGGATCGCACCCTGGGCCAAAGGCAGGCGCCAAACCGCTGCGCCACCCAGGGATCCCCTAAAAACATATTATTAACAGTCATACGCCAAAAAATTAGGCAATCTAGAATAAATGGACACTTACCTGGAAAGCCAGAAACTACCAAAACTGGAACAGGAAGGAATAGAAAACCTGAACAGACCAATAACCAGGGAGGAAATTGAGCACTCATCCAAAAATTCCCAAGACACAAAAGACCAGGGCCAGATGGTTTCCCAGGGGAATTCTAAAAAACTTTATTTTTTATTTTTTTTAATTTTTACTTATTTATGACAGTCACAGAGAGAGAGAGAGAGAGAGGCGCAGAGACATAGGCAGAGGGAGAAGCAGGCGCCACGCACCAGGAGCCTGATATGGGATTCGATCCCGGGTCTCCAGGATCGCGCCCTGGGCCAAAGGCAGGCGCTAAACCGCTGCACCACCCAGGGATCCTTCTAAAAAACTTTAAAGAAGAAACCATACCTATCCTACTAAAGCTGTTTGGAGAGATAGAAAGAGACGGAGTACTTCCAAATTCATTCTATGAAGCCAGCATCACCTTAATTCCAAAACCAGACAAGGACCCCACCAAAAAGGAGAATACAGACCAATATCCCTGATGAACATGGATGCAAAAATTCTCAATAAGATACTAGCCAATAGGATCCAACAATACATTAAGAATATTATTCACCATGACCAAGTAGGATTTATCCCCGGGACACAAGGCTGGTTCAACACTCATAAAACAATCAATGTGATTCATCATATCAGCAAGAGAAAAACCAAGAACCATATGATCCTCTCATTAGACGCAGAGAAAACATTTGACAAAATAGAGCATCCATTCCTGATCAAAACCCTTCAGAACATAGGGATAGAGGGAACATTCCTCGACATCTAAAAGCCATCCAGGAAAAGCCCAAAGCAAATATCATTCTCAATATGGAAGCACTGGGAGTATTTCCCTTAAGATCAGGAACAAGACAGTGATGTCCACTCTCACCACTGCTATTGAACATAGTAATGGAAGTCCTAGCCTCAGCAATCAGACAACAAAAAGAGATAAAGGCATTCAAATTGGCAAAGAAAAAGTCAAACTCTCCCTCTTCAACAAGGACATGATACTCTACCTAGAAAACCCAAAACCATCCCCGAAAAGATTGCTATAACTCATACAACAATTTGGTAGCGTGGCAGGATGCAAAATCAATGCCCAGAAATCAATGGCATTTCTATACACTAACAATGAGGCTGAAGAAAGAGAAATTGAGGAGGCAATCTCATCTACAATTGCACCCAAAAACATAAGATACCTAGGAATAAACCTAACCAAGGAGGTAAACGATCTCAACCATAAACACTATAGAACGCTACTGAAAGAAATTGAGGAAGACACAAAGAGATGGAAAAATATTCCATGCTCATGGATTGGCAGAATTATTATTGTGAAAAAGTCAATGTTACCCAGGGCAATGCACACGTTTAATGCAATCCCAATTAAAATACCATGGACTTTTTTCAGAGAGTTAGAACAAACTATTTTAATATTTGTGTGGAATCAGGAAAGACTCCGAATAGCCAGGGGAATTTTAAAAAAGAAAACCATATCTGGGGACATCACAATGCCAGATTTCAGGGTGTACCACAAAGCTATGGTCACCAAGACAGTGTGGTACTGCCACAAAAACAGACTCATAGATCAATGGAAGAGAATAGAGAACCCAGAAGTGGATCCTGAACTTCATGGTCAACTGATATTCGATAAAGTAGGAAAGACTATCCATTGGAAGAAAGACAGTCTCTACAATATATGGTGCAGGGAAAATGGACATCCACAGTCAGAAGAATGAAACTAGACCACTCTCTTTCACCATACACAAAGATAAACTGAAAATGGATGAACGATCTCAATGTGAGACAATGACTCCATCAAAATCCTAGAGGAGAGCACAGGCAACACCCTTTTTGAACTCGGCCACAGTAACTTCTTGCAAGATAAATCCATGAAGGCAAAAGAAACAAAAGCAAAAATGAACTATTGGGACTTCATCCAGATAAGATGCTTTTGCACAGCAAAGGATACAGTCAACAGAACTAAAACACAACCTAAAGAATGGGAGAATATATATGCAAAAGACGTATCAGATAAAGGGCTAGTTTCCAAGATTTATAAAGAACGTTTTAAACTCAAACCCAAGGAAACAAACAATCCAATCATGAAATGGACAAAAGACATGAAGAGAAATCTCACAGAGGAACACAAAGACATGGCCAACAAGCACATGAAAACATGCTCTGCATCACTTGCATACAGGAAAATACAAATCAAAACCACAATGAGATACCACCTCACACCAGTGAGCATGGCGGAAATTAAGAAGGCAGGAAACCACAAATGTTGGAGAGGTGTGGAGAAAAGGGAAGACTCTTACACTGTTGGTGGGAATGTGATCTGGTGCAGCCACTCTGGAAAACTGAGTGGAGGTTCCTCAAAGAGATAAAAAAGTGACTTGCCCGAAGACCCAGCAATTGCACCTTTGGGGATTTACCCGAAAGACTCAGATGCAGGGAAAAGCCGGGACTCCGGCACCCCAATGTTTATAGCAGAATGTCCACAATAGCCAAACTGTGGAAGGAGCCTTGGTGTCCATTGAAAGATGAATGTGTAAAGAAGATGAGGTTTATGTATAAAATGGAATATTATTTAGGCATTAGAAACGACAAATACCCACCATTTGCTTCAACATGGATGAAACTGGAGGGTATTATGCTGAGTAAAGTAAGTCAATCGGAGAAGGTCAAACAGTGTA
The DNA here is from genome assembly GCF_048164855.1 of Canis lupus baileyi. NCBI lineage: Eukaryota > Metazoa > Chordata > Mammalia > Carnivora > Canidae > Canis > Canis lupus. The sequence continues at coordinate 33,158,460 of NC_132871.1, read as the reverse complement.
TGTTCTCATTCATTTGGAGAATATAAATAATAGTGAAAGGGAATATAAGGGAATGGAGACGAAATGTGAGGGAAATATCAGAATAGCAGACAGAAAATAAAGACTCCTAACTCTGGGAATCGAACTAGAGGTGGTGGAAGGGGAGGTGGGCGGGGGTTGGGGATGACTGGGTGACGGGCACTGAGGGGGGCAGTTCACGGGATGAGCACTGGGGGTTATTCTGTGTATTGGTAAATTGAACACAAATAAAAAATTAACATATTAAAAAAAGATTCATGGAAACTAATGAGAATGAAGATACAACTGTTCAAAATCTTTGGGATGCAGCACAAGCAGTCCTAATGGGGGAATACATCGCAAGAGAAGCCTCCATTCAAAAACTGTAAAGAACTCAAATACAAGCTAACCTTACACATAGAGGAGCTAGGGAAAAAACAGCAGATAGATCCTACACCCAAGAGAAGAAGATAGTTATTTAAGATTTTAGCAGAACTCTATGAAATTGAGACCATAAGACCTGTGGAACAGAACAACAACAAAAAAACAGGAGTTGGTTTTTTGAAAGAATTAATAACATACATAAGCCATTAGTAAGCCTTATTAAAAAGAAGAGAGAGAAGATTCAAATTAATAAAATCATGGAAGAGAAAGGAGAGATCACTACCAACACCAAGGAAATACAAACGATTTTAAAAACATATTATGAACAGCTATATGCCAACAAATAAGGCAATCTAGAGATATGGAGGCATTCCTGGAAAGCCAGAAACTACAAAAACTGGAACAGGAAGAAATAGAAAACCTGAAGAGGCCAATAACCAGAGAGGAAATTGAAGCAATGATCAAAAACCTCCCAAGACACAAAAGTCCAAGGCCAGATGGCTTCCCAGTGAATTTCTATCAAACGTTTAAAGAAGAAAACATACCTATTCTACTAAAGCTGTTTGGAAAGATAGAAAGAGATGGAGTACTTCAAAATTCGTTCCATGAGGTCAGGATCACCTTAATTCCAAAACCAGACAAAGACCCCACCAAAAAGGAGAATTACAGCCCAATATCCCTGATGAACATGGATGCAAAAACTCTCAACAAGATACTAGCCAATAGGATCCAACCGTACATTACGATAATTATTCACCATGACCAAGTAGGATTTATCCCCGTGACACAAGGCTGGTTCAACAATAGAAAATAATCAATGTGATTCATCATATCACCAAGAGAAAAACCAAGAACCATATGATCCTCCCATTAGATGCAGAGAAAGCATTTGACAAGATAGAGCATCCATTGCTGATCAAGACACTTCACAGCGTAGGGATAGAGGGAACATTCCTCGACATCTTAAAAGCCATCTAGGAAAAGCCCACAACAAATGTCATTCTCAATGGGGAAGCATTGGGAGCCTTTACCCTAAGATCAGGAACAAGACAGGATGTCCACTCTCACCACTGCCATTCAACATAGTACTGGAAATCCTAGCCTCAGCAATCAGACAACAAAAAGACATTAAAGGCATTCATATTGGCCAAGAAGAAGTCAAACTCACGCTCTTCACCGATGACATCATACTCTACCTAGAAAACCCAAAAGCCTCCACCCCAAGATAGCTAGAAGTCATACAGCAATTTGGTAGCGTGGCAGGATACAAAATCAATGCCCAGAAATCAATGGCATTTCTATACATTAACAAATTGACTGAAGAAAGAGAAATTGAGGAGTCAATCTCATTTACAATTGCACCCAAAAGCATAAGATATCGATGAATAAACCGAACCAAAGAGGTAAAGGATCTCAACCATAAACACTATAGAATGCTACTGAAAGAAATTGAGGAAGACACAAAGAGATGGAAAAATATTCCATGCTCATGGATTGAGAGAATTAATATTGTGAAAATGTCAATGTTACCCAGGGCAATGTGCATGTTTAATGCAATCCCTATCAAAATACTATGGACTTTCTTCGGAGAGTTAGAACAAACTATTTTAAGATTTGTGTGGAATCAGGAAAGACTCCGAATAGCCAGGGGAATTTTAAAAAAGAAAAACATATCTGGGGGCATCAGAATGGCAGATTTCAGGTTGCATTAAAAGTTGTGGTCATCAATACTGTGTGGAACCGGCACAAAAACAGACACATAGATCAATGGAACAGAATAGAGAACCCAGAAGTGGACCTTGAACTTTATGGTCAACTAATATTCGATAAAGGAGGAAACACTCTCCATTGGAAGAAAGACATTCTCCTCAATAGATGGTGGTGGGAAAATTGGACATCCACATGCAGAAGAATGAAACTAGAGCACTCTCTTTCACCATACACAAAGATAAACTCAAAATGGATGAAAGATCTAAATGTGAGACAAGAATCCATCAAAATCGAAGAGGAGAACACAGGCAACACCCTTTATGAACTCGGCCACAGTAAATTCTTGCAAGGTACATTCACGAAGGCAAAAGAAAAAAAGCAAAAATCGACTATTGGGACTTCATCAAGATAAGAAGCTTTTGCACAGCAAAGGATACAGTCAACAAAACTAAAAGACAACCTACAGAATGGGAGAAGATATTTGCAAAAGACGTATCAGATAAAGGGCTAGTTTCCAAGATCTATAAAAAACTTCTTAAACTCAACACCAAAGGAACAAACAATCCAATAATGAAATGGGCAAAAGACATGAACAGAAATCTCACAGAGGAAGACATAGAAATGGCCAACATGCACATGAGAAAATGCTCTGCATTACTTGTCTCAGGGAAATACAAATCAAAACTACAATGAGATACCACCTCACACCAGTGAGCATGGGGAAAATGAACAAGGCAGTAAACCATAAATGTTGGAGAGGATTTTAAGAAAAGGGAACCCTCTTACACTGTTTCTGGGAATGTGAACTGGTGCAGCCAATCTGGAAAACTGTGTGGAGGTTCCTCAAAGAGTTAAAAATAGACCTGCCCTAAGACCCAGCAATTGCAGTGTTGGGGATTTACCCAAAGTATTCAGATGCAATGAAACGCCGGGACACCTGCACCCCGAAGTTTTTAACAGGAATGTCCACAATAGCGAAACTGTGGATGGAGCCATGGTTTCCATAGAAAGATGAATGGATATAGACGATGTGGTTTATGTATACAATGGAATATTACTCAGCCAGTAGAAATGACAAATACCCACCATTTGCTTCAACATCGATGGAACTGAGGGTATTATGCTGAGTGAAGTAAGTCAATTTGAGAAGGACAAACATATGTTCTCATTCAATTGGTTAATATAAATAATAGTGAAAGGAAATATAAGGGAATGGAGAAGAAATGTGTGGGAAATATCAGAAAGGGAGACAGAACATAAATACTCCTAACTCGGAGAAAGGAACTAGGGATGCTTTAAGGGGAGGAGGGATGGGGTTATGGTTGAATGTTTGAAGGGCACTGAGGGGGGTCCTTGCAGGGATGAGCACTGGGTGTTATTCTGTATGTTGGTAAATTGAACACCATAAATAATAAATTTATTTTTTTAAAAAAGTTCAGGGATCCCTGGGTGGCGCAGCGGTTTGGCGCCTGCCTTTGGCCCAGGGCGCGATCCTGGAGACCCAGGATCGAATCCCACGTCGGGCTCCCGGTGCATGGAGCCTGCTTCTCCTTCTGCCAGTGTCTCTGCGCCTCTCTCTCTCTCTCTGTGACTATCATAAATAAATAAAAATTTAAAAAAAATTAAAAAAAAAGTTCAAACAACTAAATATTTATGTTTCCAAAATGGGAGTACCTAAATATAGAAACCAATTAACAACAAACGTATAGATAGTCACTGATAATAATACAATGACAGGGGATTTTAACACCTACTTATGGCAAAGTACCTATCGTCTATACAGAAAATCAACAAGGGAAAAATAGCCTTGACACACTGGACCACAGGGACTCAACAGATACAGTCTGAACATTTTAACCTAAAGCAGAATACACATTCCTTTCAAGTGCACATGGGACATTCTCCAGAACAGATCATATGATGGGCCACAAATCAGGCTTCAACAGGTACAACAGGTAGAAGAAAGTTGATATCACACCCTGTACATTTTTGGACCACGATGTTATGAAACTCGAAGTCGACAGTAAGAAAAAATTTGGACAGACCAAAAATACGTGGAGATTATGAACATCCTACTAGAGAATGAATGGAGCAACCAGGAAATTAAAGAGGAAATTTAAAACAAATGAAAATGAAAACATGTTTCTCCAAACCTCTGGGATGTAGCAAAGGCAGTCCTGAGAGAGACGTACATAGCAATACAGGCCTACCTCAATAAAGAAGAAGTCTCCAATACACAGCCTAACCCTACACCTTAAGGAGTTGAAAAAGGAATAGCAAACAAAGCCTAATGCCTATAGAAGAGGGGGAAAATAAAGATGAGAGGATCAATAAACAATACAGAAACAACAAAGCAATAGAATGGAATAAAGAAACAAAGAGATGGTTCTTCAAAATAATCAAGAAAATGGATCAAGCCCTAGCCAGCCTTATCAACAAGAAAACAGAAAAGACCTAGATAAATAAAATCACAAATGAGAGAAGAGAGATCACAATCAACACCAGAAAAATTAGACAATTATAAGGGAATACTATGAAAGATTATAAGCTAACATACTGGGAGACCTGGAAGAAATGGACAAATCCCCAGAAATGTGCAAACGAGCAAAACTGAAATAGGAAGAAATAAAAAATGTGAACAGACCCATAACTAGCAAAGGAATTGAATCAGCAGGGCACCTGGGTGCCTCAGTGGTTGAGCATGTGCTTTGGCTCAGGTCATGATCCCGGGGTCCTGGGGAATGAAGTCCCACATCAAGCTCCCCGCATGGAACCTCAATTTCCCTGTGTCTATACCTCTGCCTCTCTGTGTCTCTCATGAATCCATAAATAAATCTTAAAAAAATGAAAAAAGATAAAATGATGAGAAAGGACCCAAATAAAATCACAAATGAGAAAAGAGATATAACAGCCAACACTAGAGAAATACAAACGATTATAAGAAAACATTATGAAAAAATATAAGCCAGCAACCTAGAACCTGGAAGAAATAGATCAAACCTAGAAATATATAACATAGTAAAAATGAAAAACGAAGAAATAAGACTTGAAAAGACAGATAACCAGTTAAGAAATTGAATCACTAATCAAGGATGTCCAAACAGGAGACGCTTAGATTAATAGAACAGAATGGAAAGCCAAAACAAGATACAAACATGTAACTCTATGATCCAATAATCGACAACAAGGCAGGAAGGAATATCCAAAGCACAAAGACAGTCTCTTCAACAAGCCCTAACCCTGACCCCAGGATAAGAACAAATGGTGTTGGGAAAACCAGGCAGCCACATGCAGAAGAATGAAACTGGACCCCTTTCTTACACCATATATATAAAAAATAAATTCAAAATGGATAAAAGACCTAAATGTGAGACCTGAAACCATACAAAGAAGAAAAGATAGCAAACGTCCTTGACATTTGCCATTGGATCTTCTCTCTAGATATGCCTGTAAGGTGAGGGAAACAAAAGCAAAAATACTACTGGGACTTCATCAAATTGAAAAGCTTCCACAAAGTGAAGGAAACAACCAAACCTAAAAGGCAACATACAAAATGAGAGGAGATATTTGTAAACAACACATCCAGTAAAGATTTAGTATCCAAAATACATAAAGGAAATATAAATCTCAGCCTCCTAAACACAACTTATCCAACTGCCAATGGGCAGAAGAAACGAATGGACTTTGTCTCTGACAAGACATCCAGATGGCCATGAGACACACGGAAAAACACTCAGCATCACCCATCAACAGGGAAATGCAAACCAAAACCACAATGAGATGTCACCTGACAGCCATCATAATGGCTAAAGTTAAGAACAGAAGAAACAACAGGTGTTGTTGAGGCTATGGAGAAGAGCGAGGCCTCTTACACCCCTGGTGGGCAGGCGAACAGGTGCAGCCACTGTGGAAAACACTGTGAAGGGTCCTCGAGAAGTTGAAAATAGGGGATCCCTGGGTGACTCAGTGGTTTGGCAACTGCCTTTGGCCCATGTCGCGATCCTGGAGAACTGGGATGGAATTCCACGTCGGACTCATAGTGCACGGAGCCTGCTTCTCCCTCTGCCTGTGTCTCTGCCTCTCTCTCTGTGACTATCATAAAAACAATTTTTTAAAAAGTTAAAAATAGAGCTACACTATGATTCCAAAATTGCACAGCTAGGTATTTACCCCAAGGATACAGAAGTTGTTTAGTAGATTCAAAGAGGAACACACAGCCCAGTGTTTGTAGCAGCATTATCAACAATAGCCAAACTGTGGATACAGCCCAGATGTCCATCGACAGATGAATGGGCCAAGACGATGGGTTAATATACACACTGCGGCATCACTCGTTCATCAGAAGGGATGAAATGAAGCCATTTACAATGACGTGGGAGAAGGGGAAAGGACTTATGCTAAATGAACTCAGTGAGAGGAAGACATATACCAAATACCATACAATTGTATTCACATGTCAATTTTAAGAAACCAAACAAACTGGCAAAGGGGCGGAGGGGGGGATGAGAGAAGCAAATAAAAAAACACACTATTAACCACAGAGAATAAACTAATAAATACCAGAGGAAGCTGGGGGGGATGGGGAACCAGGCGATGGGGATAGTGGAGGGCACCTGTGACCAGTACCAGGCGTTGTATCCAAGGGTTGAATCACCTTGTGGTAAACCTGAAACTATATCATACTGTGTTTACAAAGAGGAATTCAAGTAAAACTTTAAAATAATAATTGGTAGTATTGATGAAACATGTGCGCACAAGAAATAAAATCAGAAAGGCAAATGAAAATCCAAATAAAGAGTCTTTAGAGTCACAAATCCCCTCCTTAGCTCAGCTCGGGAGAAACCTGCCATGTCTATTCTGACCCCAGCAGAAGCCTGGATTTTGATTTTATGGGGAGGCCACTGACTTGGTGGAGTCAGGCTATCTTTGAACCCAAAACCTAAATAGAGTGCATAAAACTAAACTGCCCAAGATACTAGGAGTCCCAGTGCAGGCACATGCCAAGACCCAAACTCTAACCATACACAGATATAACCCTAACCCTACACTTAAGCCTAATTTTGACCTAACCCTTAAACAAGACCTATCACTAATCGAAAACCAAACACAAACCCCAAGACTGAAACATATTCACTGAACCTTCCTGCCAAACCTCAACCTAACTCCTAAACCTATTCTAAACCCTTAACCCTGACCGCTACCTTAAATCTAACTCTAACCCTAACCCTAACCTCTAAACCTAAATTGAACTTAATGTACTCAAACCCTATTCCTGACCTTAACCTGTACCCTAACCCTAACCTTCTAATACTAATCCTATCTCATACCCCAAACTGTACTCTAACCCATACCCTAAAACTAACCCCTAACCCACTCCCTTAACGTATCGCTCTTCCAAATCCGTACCCTGACCTGCCCTAACCCTAACCCCTAACCAAACAATAACCCTAACCCTTGTCCTAAACCCTATCCTAACCCTAACCCTCGCCCTAATTCTAAACCTAGCCCTAACTATAACCCTAGCCCCTCACCCTAAACCCTAACCCTAACTCACACCCTAACCCCTAACCCTAACTGCAAACCTAAGCCCAACCCTAACTCTAACCATAACCCTAACCCTAACTCCTAACCTCCTGCCCTAATCCCTAGAGTCTTAACCCTAACCCTAACACTGAATCCTGTCCCTTACCCTAACCCCCATCCTAACTCTTAACTAATGACCATTACCCTTATACCTCACCTAACCTCTAATCCATAAGCATAAGCATAATCACTAACACCTAACCTATAACCTAAGGCTAACCACCAACTGCCTCCCCTCCCCTAACCCTACCATTCATTCTGCCCTTTCACTTACCCTGTGGTTCTGAGGAGTCCCTTCTGATGTAGACGTGGCCCCCAATCGCTCCTCCAGAGTCCTCCAGGGGGTCCAAGCGAGCCGGGCTCCTTTGAGTGTGGACATGGCCCAACATGTTCCTGAGTCATAGTCACCAGGTCCTGAGGACGCCGGGTCTCCTGTCACTGTGGACTATGTCTCACATCCTCTGGAAGCTTCACAGCAGGTCCTCAGCAAGCTGGGGGCTCCTGTCAGCATGGACATGGTTCCATGTCCCACAGAAAACTCACCGCGGGTCCTGAGGGGGCTGTGGGCTCCTGATAGCATAGACGCAGCCCCATATGTCCTGAAGCCAAAGTGCTGGTCCTGAGGAGGACGGAGTTCCTGTCAGGGTTGACGTGGCCCCACATTTTCCTCAAGCCTCACCATAAGACGTGAGGAGGCTCGGGGCTCCTGTCAGCATGGATGTGGCCCATAATCTTCCCAAACCTTCACAGTGGGTTCTGAGGGGGCTAGAGACTCCTGTCAGTGTGGATGTGGCACCCACATTTTTCTTAGGCCTCACCACAGGCCCTGACAAGGCTGGGGTCTTCTGTCCGCATGGATGCATCCCCATATTTCCCCAAGTCTACATCGGGGGTCCTGAGGAAGTAAGGGTCCTGTTCTGTCCATGGGGCCCCAAGTCCTCCCAAAGCATCACCGAGGGTTCTGAGGAGGCCGGGGCTCCTGTAACCATGAATGCAGCCCCCAGCTTCCAGAAGCCTCAACTTATGTCCTGAGGGGCCTGGGAGCTCCTGCCAGAGTGGACATCGCACCACAACTTTCTGAAGCCTCCCCGCAGGTCCTGAGGCGGCTCAGGGGCTCCTGTCAGCGTGGATGTAGGCCCATATCTTCCTGAAGCCTCTCCGCTGGTCCTGAGGCTGCTCAGGGGTGCCTGTCAGCGTGGATGCGGGCCCACAATTTCCTGAAACCTCCCCGTGGGTCCTAAGGTGGCTCAGGGCTCCTGTCAGTGTGGATGTAGGCCCACAATTTCCTGAAGACTCCCCGCAGGTCCTGAGGGGGCCCAGGGGCTCCTGTCAGGGTGGATGCAGGCCCACATCTTCCTAAAGCCTCACCGCGGGTCCTGAGGAGACCGGGGCTCCTGTCAGCATGAACGCGACCCAATTTCCCCCTGAAGACTTCCCGCGGGTCCTCTGGAGGCTGCAGCTCATCAGCATAGACGCCTCCCCACATCCCCCTCAGGCCTCCTCAGCAAAGGCTGGCTCCTGATAGTGCAGGCAGAGGAGGCATACTGCACATGCCTGCTCCATGGGAGGGGTCTGGCCTCGGGCGCCCCCTGCGGGACACTTTCAGGCTCCAGCTGGGGCCTGTTAGCTTTGGAAACATCTCACTGAAAAGGAGCCCAACACCGGGCTTCTCAGAAATACTTAAGAACAAGGAATTGGAGCCCACAGGATGCGAAATGAAATGTGGACCAGAGTTTTACCACGTCCTACAAAACTCACTCAACCCTCTTCCACTGTGGGCGGGACCGCGGGTTGGTGGAGCCGCCCTGGAAACAGTGTGGAGGCCCCTCAGGAAGTTACAAAGAGAGCCACCCCGCGACCAGCAGGTGAACGGCCTGGAGCTTACTCCGAAGATACAGATGCAGTGAGACGTGGGACAACTGCACCCCAATGTCCACAGCAGCTGGGTCCACAGTAGCCAAACTGTGGGAGGAGCCTCAGTGCCCTGTGGCAGATCATGATAAAGAGGATGGGAGATAGATGATGGTCATAGAGAGAGGAATGGTACTCAGGTATCAAAGAGAAGGAAATCTTGCCATTTGCAATGATGTGGATAGAACTAAAGGGATCATGTTAAGTGAAGTAAGTCACTCGGGAAAAAGAATGACCGTGTGGTGTCATTCATAGGTGGAATTCAAGAAGCAAAGCAGATGAACTACTGTGAAGGGAAGGAAAGACAAATAAGATCAAAACAGATGCAGGAAATACAGACTCTTAACGATAGGAAATGAACTGAGGGTTGCTGGAGGGGTGGGGCATAACAGGGGAAATAGGAAAGTGCTGCGTCTCACTCTGTCCTGCTTCTCCAATACTGATTTGCTGTCCGGGGTTATTTGTTGAGGAGGATGGATGTTGGTTTTTTTTCCTATTTCTAAGTTCTGCCACCATGATTTTGATAGGAATGACTTTGAAACTGAGGGTGGCTTCAGGAACTGTGGACATTTTCACAAGATGAGGCTCCCACCCCACAAGTCCAGGATGGCCTCCCAGAGCCTGGTATGGCTCAGTGCACAAGTCTTGTGCTCCTTTGGTTCAGTCTCATTATTTATTCTCCTTGATGCTCCTGAGAAGGCCTTCACATCCTTTCTTTCCTTCATGAGTGCTCATTGTCGGGACACAGCAAGGCTACTCTGCTCTGTAGTTTCAGTTTGTGTCCCGTGACTTTACTGAACCCACTCCTTAGGTCTAACACGTTTTGGTGGAGGCTCTGGGGTTGCCTGTTTCTAGTTCCGCGTCTTCAGCAAATAGGGACAGTGTGACGTCCCCCTTCCAGGTGTGGATCCTTTGATTTTTACAGCTTTATGTCCTAGAAAGCCCCACTATTGAATCAAAACTGATCCCAAGCCAAGGGTAGGAAGCCCCTATTAGAATGAGAACAGAGCTCAATGCCCTTGAAGGTCCCATATCAAAATGTAAACAGAACTTGAGGAAATGCTCCAGCCCTTCTGGAGGTCCCCGAGACCAGCCCTTAAAACTAAGCTAAAAGCCACCTCAGGGTCCAAGTCCCTGCTCCACTCTGTCGGGTATACTTGGACACAAGCTCGAGGTGGTAAATAAACCCTCGTGTGTTTGCATCAGTGTCGGCTTCTCGGAGATTTCTCGGATTCGCAATCTTGGGCACAACAGTCTGAGATAAAAAAAGAAAACCAAAAGAAGCTCGGACGCAGGTAGAGTGAACGCAGGATTCTGAGAGAAGCGGCGGAGACCCGGGGGCTTGTGGGCTCTTCTGTGGAGGTCCCTGCAGACGGGGGGCAGGATGCTCAGCCCCAGAGCCAGAGGACCCAGAGACCCCACCCATATCCCGCCCATCTGGGCCGGGTCCGAGTGAGCAGCACAGCGCTGTCTGCTGGAGTCCAGACGCACTGATGCCCACCCCGCCTCTGACCCCGCAGATGCATCTCCCAGGCAGATGTGCACCTGACAATCAGCGCCATGGCCAATCCCCAGACCCTGCACAGACCATTCGCTGCCACCAGTTGTCGGACCACAGAGGCTGCAGAGCTTCAGCTCTGCTTGGAAAGAAGGGTCTAGCTTCCTTTGTACTTTGTGATTTATTTTCATTTATTTTCTTTGATTCTATTTTATAAATTGCCTTATTTTAACTTTTATGTATGTACCTTATATATTTCTCATTTTAGGTTTCATGGTACTTTAATTGTGTTTCTTATTTTGGGATTTAGAATCTTTTAACAACAAGGCAAAAATAATCTTTTTTTTTTTTTTGGGACGGCAGTTGTTATTGTTTTTCTTGGTTTTTCTTTTTCTTCTTTCGTTTCTGGAAAAAATAATGAGATGGAGAAATTCACCTCCATAAAATAATATGAGGTAGTACTCACAGCCAGAAGTCCATCAATACAAATATATGATGTCTAACTACAGTTTAAAACAATGATTATAAAGATAGCATCTGGGCTGGAGAAAGAGCACAGAAGAAAACTAGAGAATCCCTTACTGTAGAAATGAAAGAATTAAAATCTAGTCAGACCAACGTTCAAAATGCTATAACTGAGATGCAGTACCAAGTGGAAGCCTTAAAAACAAGGAAGGTTATGGGCGACAAAGGCAGACTTCGGAACTCAGCCACTTATTAAAACAATAACATTCATATCATGGGAGACTCCCAAGGTGAAGACAGAGGAAAGGTGGGCTTGCTCAGCCATTAGAAACGACAAATAACCACCATTTCCTTCAACGTGGATGAACCTGGAAGGTATCATGCTGAGTGAAGTAAGTCAATCAGAAAAAGACAAATATTGTATGTTCTCATTCACTTGGGGGATATAGATAATAGTGAAAGGGAATATAAGGGAAGGGAGAAGAAATGTGTGGGAAATATCAGAAAGGGAGACAGAACATAACGACTGCTAACTATGGGAAATGAACTAGGGGTGATGTAAGGGGGGGAGGGTGGGGATGGGGGTGACTGTGTGACGGGCACTGAGGGGGGCACTTGACGCGATGAGCACTGGTTGTTATTCTGTATGTAGGCAAATTGAACACCAATAAAAAGTAAATTTATTATTAAGTAAAAGAAAGAAAGAAAGAAAGAGAAAGAAAGAAAGAAAGAAAGAAAGAAAGAAAGAAAGAAAGAAAGAAAGAAAAAGAAAGAAAAGAAAGAAAGAAGAAAGAAAGAAAGAAAGCAAAGAAAGAAAGAAAGAAAGAAGAAAGAAAGAAAGAAAGAAAGAAAGAAGAAAGAAAGAAAGAAAGAAAGAAAGAAAGAAAGAAAGAAAGAAAGAAAGAGTGACACCTGAGTGGCTCAGTTAGTTAAGCTTCTGCCTTAGGGTCAGATCATGATCCAGGTCCCAAGGAAGGCTCCCTGTTCAGCAGGGAACCGGCTTGTCCCTCGCCCTCTGTCCCTCTAGCACATGTTTATCAGTCTTCTCTCTCTCAAATAAATAAATAGCATCTTTGAAAAAGAAACAAACAAACCCAGAGGGAAAAGAAATCTCCCATGTAGAAGATTTTCAAATAATTTGTGCAGACATTCCATCCTCAAGTTCCTGAGCGTAGCTTCCCAAGCTTAAGTGTGGAATACACATAGTAACTTCCTTCTACAAAATATATTATGAAAAACTTAAAATAATAATGATAATGTTATAATAATAATAATAATAATAATAATAATAAAGAATCACTTTACTACAGAGAAACCTGAGAAACACTACCTCAGAAAGATGATCAGATCGATACCAAGACTGATAAATCGTGTTGATAGTATCTATCCTTTACAAATATAATAAAAAATGGCAGTATATCTCTGTATATAATCAACAACAACAGTTCAATCATGAAACAAACAACAGACATATCCCAACTGAGGGAAATTTTACAAAATACTCTACTTCTCAAAATGTTCCAGTTCAACAACAACAAGGAAAGGCTGAAAGACTGTCACAATCCAGAGGAGCCTAAGGAAACATGAGGACAAATGGAGTGTGGTATGAGGGATGGTAACTTAGCAAAAACTAAGGAAATCTGAATAAAATATGGTCTTTGGTTATTGCAAAAATTTTAATATTGATTCATTAACTAATATTTGTACCGTACTGATATAAGATATCAATAATTGGAGAAATTGAGTGCAAGTGCATGAGAATTCTCTGTACTATCTTCTCAATTTCCCTATAAATCTTTGTTTTCTTTCTAAGAAATAAGATTTAATTTGAAAATTGACTTAAATGAATCAGGCTCCAGTGTGAAGACATTTTAAGGATCCTGAATTAAAAAAAAAAAAGAATCCTTGAATTATATTTTGCCTTATCCTTAAAAAGTTCCTTCGATGGGAACAAAGTAAGAATTTTATATCAGAAGGAAAGAAAAACACTTATGAACACGTATAATGCCTCCTCAACCTGAAGCAGGAAAGGATAATAAATAGCAAAAATCAGATAAAAATACTTCTATTATAATAGACACCATATTGCAAGTGCATTTAAAATTAGCAATGTATAACATTTATTTCCTTGACATTTGACTTCCAAAGAGTTCATAATGTTTCAGTGTCAGTTGAAACGGGAAGAATCTCAGGGAAGAATCCTTCACGTAATAATAGGACCATTGATACTAATGTCTCTCAATCATTTCCAAATCAATAAAGATGCATTTCCTGATGAGTGACTGAGCTGTGAAGAAAGAGATAAGAAACCCTCATCCCTTTGAATTACTTGTGTCAGAATATTTTAACCATAGTATTATGGATAGTAAATTATCCTTATTAACAGGAAATATGTCTCAGAGGGGAATCTGAGCAATCAGATGGGCAGAGAAAAAAATGCTTTAACTGGCTCCTGCACTTTTAAAGACAAAGGAGAACTTTTCTATGTACAAAGTCAGTTGTCAAGATAGCCTTAGGGAATAAGAGTCTGCAGCATTGAATCCTGCTGCAAAGCTGCGATGCCCCTGCCCCAGTTCTTCCTAATCTCAAATCCCTGGGCCTGTCCCACAACACAGGTAGCCATGCTGAGGTCATTTGCAATTTCTCTCTTAGGAGCTCCAGGGAGGGGGGCATGAGCTAGATAGGACAGGACTGGATGCTTGGAGGCTGAGAACATTAGGGCCATTCTACTTTACGTTCAGTATTAGCACAGGTCCAGCAATCCCAGGCCCCTGTGAAGAAGAGCTGAAATTTGCATTACTTCAGTTACTGTAAAAAAACAAAGTTTACAGCTTAATGTCTTAGAAAGCCCCACAATAGAATAAAAACTGAGCCTAAGCAAAGGGCTGGAAACCCAATTAGAATGAGAAGAGAGCTCAATGCCCCTGAAGGCCCCATATCAAAATGTAAACAGAACTGGAGGAATTGCTCCAGCCCTTCTGGAGGTCCCTGAGACCAGCCCTTAAAAGTAAGCTAAAACACTCCTCGGGGTCCAAGTCCCTGTTCCACTGTGTGGCGTATACTTGAACCCATGCTCGAGTTTGTAAAACAACCCACGTGTGTTTGCATCAGTGTCGGCTCTTTAGTGGATTCTCGGATTCGCCATCTTGGACACAACACCCCCATGACCCCTCCCCACCTGGACTGACCTCCTGTCCCCTCCCACCCATGCTGACCCTCAGTCACCTCCCCGCCCACAACAGCGGGGCACAGGCCCTCACACAGGTCCCACGGGCATGGTGGGCAATCCTGCCATCCCCAGGCTCCCAGGGGAAGGAAGTAGGTTTTGGCAGGACACACTACCATGGTGGCCCCAGGGCTCCCTGCCCAGGAGAGCACCTGTTGAAATGTCGAGGTCTGTGTCCCTGATGCCAGCTCCTCCTCCCTGGTTTTCCCACAGGAAATGAGAGAGTAGGACCTGGTCTCCTCCAGGGACATCACACAGGTGGACCTGGACGTCAACAGGATGTTCAGCAGTCACATCATATTTTGGGACTACCGGGGTAGGGTGAGGTTGAGGGGCCAGTGGGGATCAGGACCCAGGGGAGGACCGGGGCATTCCGGGTAGGGAAAACGGGACTTCTGAGTCGGGGGGCAGAACAGCAGCCAACAACAAACCGCTCCATGGTAGGGTGTTGGGGATGACCTCTGTGCCCCACCCCCAGGGACTCGGGGATGAGGAGGCCACTAGGATGGGGCCTCCAGGGCTTGCCATGGGAGCTGAACCCCAAAGAGAAGAGGGATGACCCCCTGAGAAGCAGGGGATTGGGTGGGGGACATGGGGAGCAGGAACCGGACCTGGGTGCCAGGTGGAATGGCCGCGGCAGGAGCAGGACACACTTCGATCCCATGTGGGTTGGACGGATCAGAGTGACACTCACTCTCAGTGCTTTACATGTTTCTAAGTTCTATGCATTTAATTTGAGACAATTTGCAATTTGAAAACACACATAATATGATGAACACTGTATAATGCCCCCGGTCCAGCCAGGGCCATGCACTGACCACACCCGGCCCTAGGGGCATGTGTTGCAGCAAACCCTAGACTGGAGTCTCCTTAAAGTGTAGACGTCTCCTTTTGCATCTTAGAGGAAGGGGATGCCCTGTGTCCGCAGGCCCCCCACGACATCTCCCTCATTCCCCACTGCCACTCTATCCACCTACATCCTCTACCTCAATGGGATCCCACCTACACCATCCCCCACACTCCACCACTATCATACCCCTGCCCCCACACCATCCACCCACACACCATCGGCCCCCAGCAAGGACCCGGTGTAGGTGACCCCTGTGGGACATGATCAGCCTCCCCGGGGTTCTCTGGAAACCCTGCTCCCATCAGAAGCCCAGGTGTCCCATAGAGTACTCAGGGGTTGCAGGGAGGAGGGAAGACAGGGAGCCCCCAACAGGGTGTGTGCAGTTGAGTGGTGCAGAGGAAGCACTGTGCCCTGCCTCTGCCCACTGTCCGTCCTGGAGGGTGGCACACCCTGCACAGGACACCAGCCCCTAACCCAGGGGGATCTGGACTGGCCTGGCCCCGGGCTCTGTGAGGGTGGGTCTGATTTGAGCCCCCGCCCCAGGCCCAAGAAAAAGACTAATGGGATCAGGCCCCCATGGCCCTGTCCAGTGCTGGATTCTGGCCCCACACTGAGCGAGCCCTCTCACAGCTGGATGTGGCGTCCTGGGCCCTGGGGATTCCCCACAGAACCAGGTTGCTGACCTAGGGCAGCCCTGGGGATCCCGGGACACCCAAAGTTGGGGAGAGCAGAGGTGGGCTGGTGGGCCCCACCCGCACCCACACCAGGAGGCTGACTCCTCCAGGTGCTGGGGCCGCAGGGGCCCCGTGGCTGGGGTCCAGCTGCCCTGCAGGGACCCAGCTAGGAACCCATAAGCTGCAGGTCTAGGTCAGCTCTGCTGTCCTCAGAACCGTCTCTCAGGCTGAAACCTCAGGACTCACGCCCCCACCCGAGGTCCACACGTGCTTCCAGCTGAGGGACTCCAGCACTCGCACCCCACTCATGTGATTCTTGCCCTCCCTAAAGGACAGACATTCCCTCCACAGGGGAAGGCGCGAACCCTCGACTCTGAGCCCGTTTGCTGAAGAATGTCTATTGACATGTGTTGTGGTGCAAAAATGCACAGCCAGCCCATTTCTGTGTCTGCCAGAACTCTGTGCACAGGGCGAGGATAGACCCACAGAGAGGAGGAAGGGGCACCACCCAGTCTCCAAACAGCTCCTGCATGGGCACTGCAAGGCACACACAGCTGATGTCCCCACGTGCCTTCCAGGGGTGGCCAGATGCCAGAGTCAGGACCCAACAAACTATACTGTGACTCAGCCTGTGCGCCATGGGCCAGGAGGGTGTGGGACAGAGTGACGGCCAGGGAGCCTCAGATCACCAGGGTCTATGTAAAGCGACCTGGGAGGTCTCTGCTCCCTCTGTCAAGGGGGCCGGGGCTGGCTGGTTTCTGAGGTACTTCCTCCCCTCCCCACATCTCTGTGCCTGTGTGCCTGGGGAAAAGAGGGCCTGTGGGGCCGTCAGCATGACCCTGGAAGGGATGTCAGGACAGCAGGCCCTTGTGTTGTGCCCAAGATTGCAAATCCAAGAAACCACCGATGAGCCATCACCGATGCAAACTCTGAGGATTTCTTTACAAGCTGGAGCTTGAGTCCAAGTGCACCCGACCAGCAGAGCAAGGATTTGGACCCTGAGACTAATAGGCATAGCAGCTTTTAAGGGGCCAGTGGCTCATGGGATACACAGAAAGTTGCAGTCGTGTCGGTCAACACGCAGGTGGCCGATTGAATGACACCGTACCTTATAGGATCCACTTGACCTCGACTATCACTTTGGTCAGAATCGGCCCACAGTTTTGGCGGGCACAGAGCAGTTTTACATTGTTATGAGCCGATTTCCGATTAGGGTGTGCCCAGCGGCTTGACTGGGTTGGGGCAGTGCCTTAAGACATAAGCAGGTTATGTGGGAGTCATAGGGGAGGTGGCGGGTGTAGCAAAAATGGAATCAGTCCTGCTCTGCTTGTCCAGGGGTATGGGAATTTTGTTAAATTTCCTGGGTCCCACACTTGCAGCTCACGCAACTGGGCCACCCTCACCAGGTGGACTCAGTGTGCACACCTTGTGGTGCTGGATCTCTCACACCAGCGTGAAGAGGGCACCCTCCTTGCCTGAGTGAGTAGGGGCTGGGTGAGCATGGGACTCAGCATGAAGGCCAGGAAGCACAGAGGATCGAGGAACCCCAGCCTCATCACCACCCCTACTCCCACACACAGGCTGCCCCATGGCTCTCCGTAATGGGCACCTGGCGCCTCTGGAGATCCCCCCAGGGCAGCCCGGAGGTCTGGCTCCCTGCTGGAGAGGCATTGGGGAGAAGAGAAGCAGCTGGCGCTCAGCGAGAACCACTGCCGGACATGGGAATGTGGCCAAGCCAGAACATCCAGCTCAGCTGACCCTCCAGCTGAAAGTCACTGCACGAGCCAGCCCCGGGTCGGCCAGAAGAGTCCAGCTAGCTGCCCAGCGCCAGCACCAGAAATGGTATTGTGCCAACCATTTCGGTGGTGGGTGACCAGGCCAGAGGATCCAATAGCTGCACGTGATACCTGCATGTGATAGACACACACTCACACCGAAACCAACAAAAGTCGGATTCCCCAATATTGTCAAACAGCATGTGAATGTTTACATACATGACGCTGTGGTCCCCAATAGGATACATGGAAGACGCTATAAATCACTACTGCAGAGGTGCTGGAGGCAAGGAGATGTGCCTGCTGGGTTCCTACAAGGAGAGCAGAGGGACAGGAAGCATACTTCAATGGGGGGGCCCCTCTTAGGAAAGGACACCAGGTCCCTGTGAAGGCTACGGATGGTGAAATCTTTCCTCCTCTCTTTCAGCTTCTGGATTTCCTCCTCCTTTGTTCTTCCTAATTCTAGTTTAGCCTCCACCCTGCATCCAAACCAATGACCAAAGAGGCTTCTTTATGATATCCGGTCCTAAAAGGAGGCTGAGCTCTGGCTACCGGGTTCAGAAACGATCATTTTCTAGGTGTATGCTGATCCCCCGAACTCGTGCCTTCGTGGCCCTTCTCTCTCTGCAGAATGAGGGGAACCACAGGTCTTACAATGAAAGACGCCCACTTCCACTCGGGCGGGACTATCCCTTGTGGAGGACGTCATCTGGGCCAAGTAGTGTAAACGGGGCGATCAAGAATAGTTCGCAGGTGAGACATAAGCAAACACTTACCTTTGATGTCATGCTTTATTTGTTCATCCATTTATTATTTGTTAAATATTTTAATTTTATGTCCTGTCTATACCCAATACGGTGTTCAAACTCATAACCCTGAGTTCAAGATCCCCCAACCAGGCCAGCCAGGCACCCCAGTGCCATGTTTCATAACTCTTTGCTTCCTTGCCTATCTCTGCATCCAACTGGAACATTGAGTCCTTGACGGGGAGCTTTAGTTACCTCTGAATCCTAGAATGTTCTCACTGTATCCCAATCCTAAATTGACATTTACCATTGAATAGCACTTTAAATAAATAGTCAGTAAGATAACAACTACAGAAAAGGAAATTATCAAATTTTCACATATGTGGTCCCTGCTCCCTGGGCTCCCAGGGCAGCTATGGTTTCTTTAACATTGATCAAGGTCCAAATGACTCCACCACACCTCAAAGCGTGGGCTCAGTTTCTGCCCTGACACACGCAACATCCCTGCTTCAATTAACATATATCAATCAATCAAAGGGAGCCTAACTGGCTCGGTGTGCTTCGTAAGAACATGGGACTCTTGTTCTTGGGGTAGCATGTTCAAGCCCAATGTTGGCTGTAGAGCTTACAGAAAAATAAAATCTTAAAAAAAATCAATCAGTTTATCTTGGGGAGACATAGCCCTGGATTCCACAAGGGCAGGGAGCCAGCTGATGGTTCTACGCACAGTATTATATGCAGCAGAGCACAAAATGTGAACTTTCAGAAGTCTCCTAGAGTGGGGGACACACCAGCCTTAAGGTGTTCAGGTGGAGAAGTCAGGTACAGTCCCTGGAGCGACAGGGTGGGCTCAGGATCCCACGGGACCCAAGGATGGTGGCACCAACTGTTCCCAGGCACAGGAGCGGGAATGCGGCTGAGAGCAGTGGGACTCGGGCCAGCTGTCTGCCCTGTGTGGCCATAAGCTGCAAACCCCTGTGCAGTCACCGGGCCGCGTTCCTGGGACAGGCCAGCAAAGGCCAGGAGTGGGAGGACACTCTCCCGGGCACGAAGAGCGCAGGTCTCCACCAGGGCAGCCCCTAAAATTTGGAGTTTTAAGCATTAGTAACTTGTGGTTGACAAAATTGACGCGGTTCCACTTTAAGTTCACTGTTAGCACAAGTACTGCCATCCCAGGTCCCTGTGAATAAGAGCTAAAATTTACATTACTCCAGTTACAGGAAAAAAAGAAAAAAACAGCTTAGAGCTTAAGGTCCCAGAAAGCCCCACATTAGACAGAGAACAGAGCTCAATGCCCTTGAAGGCCCAATATCAAAATGTAAACAGAACTTGAGAAATTGTTCCAGCCCTTCTGGAGGTCACCGAGACCAGCCCTTAAAACTAAGCTAAAACCCACTTCGGGGTCCAAGTGCATGCTCCTCTGTTTCGGGTGTACTTGGATGCAAGCTCGAGTTTGGAAATCAACCATCGTGTATTTGCATTGGTGTCGGCTCCTCAGTGGTTTCTCGTATTTGCAATCTTGGGCACAACACCTCCATGTCCTCTCCCCACCTGGGCTGACCCCCTGTCCCCTCCACCCAGGCTGACCCTCAGTCACCTCTCCACCCACAACAACTTGGGACATGCCCTCACACAGTTCCCATGGGCTCGGTGGGCACTCCCGCCATCCCCAGCCTCCCAGGACAAGAGAGAATGTTTTGGCAGACCAACTCCCATGGTGGCCACAGGGCTCTCTGCCCAGCATGGCAGCTCGTGACAGGTCGGGGTCTGTGTCCCTGATGCGAGCTCCTGCTCCCTGGTTTTCCCACAGGAAATGAAGGAGGAGGCCCTGGTCTCCTCCAGGGACATCACGCAGGTAGACCTGGACGTCAACAGGATGTTCAGCAACCACACTATGTTTTGGGCCTGGTAGGGGGTCAGGTGAGGCTGCTGGGCCAGGGGGCTTAGGGGCCCCAGGGGAGGCCTGGGGGCTTCGGGGTAGGGAAAATGGGGCTTCTGAAGCCGAGGGGAGCAACAGCAGCCAAACAACACACCGCTCCATGGTAGGGTGATGGGGATGACCCACATGCCCCCAACCCCGGGGCCTCAGGGATGAGGTGGCCAATTGGAAGGGGCCTCCAGTGGTTGCCATGGGAGCTGAACGCCAAAGGGGAGAGGGACGGTGCCCTGAGAAACAGGGGATTGGGTGGGGGAAGTGGGGGGCAGGAACCAGGCCTGGGGGCCAGGCGGCATGGCCACGGCTAGAGCAGGACACACATCAATCCCATGAGGGTCGGACAGGTCAGAGTGACACCCACTCTCGTTGCTTTATATATTTCTAAATTCTATGCATTTCATTTGAGACAATTTGCAATTTGAAAACATACATAGTATGATGACCCCCAGATAATGACCCCGGTCCAGCCAGGGCCCTGCACTGACCACACGGTGCCACAGGGGCAGGTGTCTCAGCAAACCCCAGACTGGGGTCGCCTTTAACTGTAGAAGTCTCCTTGTGCATCTTAGAGGAAGGAGATGCCCTGTGTCCGCAGGCTCCCCACACCATCCTGCTCATTCTCCACCCCCACTTCATCCCCCTACATCATTATCCCCAATGGCATTCCACATAACACCATCCCCCTCACAGCCCCACAGCCCCACACAATCCTAACCCACACTACACCACAACACCATCCCCCCTACACCATTCCCCACACTCCACCACCATCATACCCCTGATCCCACACCATCTACCCCACACCATCGGCCCCCAGCAAAGACCCGGTGCAGGTGACCCCTGTGAGACATGCTCAGCCTCCCTGTGATTCTCTGGATACCCTGTTCCCATCAGAAGACCGGGTGTTCAATAGAGCACACAGGGGTTGCAGGGAGGAGTGAAGGCACAGAATCCCCAACAGAGTGGGTGCAGGTGAGTGGTGTAAAGGAACCACTGTGCCTTGCCTCCGCCCACTCTCCATCCTGGAGGGTGACACACCCTGCACAGGACAACAGCCCCTAACCCAGTGGGACCTTGGCTGCCCTGGCACCATGATCTGTGGGGGCTGGGTTGATTTGGGTCCCCCCCAGGGTCCAACACAAAGACGAATGTGTTCCAGCCCCCCATGGCCCTGGGCAGGCCTGGATTCTGGCCTCACGCTGAGCGAGCCCTCTCACAGCTGGATGTGGCCTCCTGGGCCCTGGGCGTGACCCACAGATCCAGGTCGCAGACCTAGGGCAGCCCTGAGGATCCCAGTACACCCCAGGGTGGGGAGAGCAGAGGAGGCCGGTGGGACCCACCCACACCCACACCAGAAGGCAAGCTCCTCCAGATACTCGGGCCCCAGGAGGCCCGAGGCCAGGGTCCAGCTGCCCTTTGGGAACCCAGCGCAGGAGCCCATGAGCTGCAGGTCCAGTACAGCTCTGCTGTCCTCAGAACTGTCTCTCAGGCTGAAATCTCAGGACACACGCCCCCACCCGGAGTCCACACATGCTCCCAGGTAGTGAACTCCAGCACTCAACCCCCAACCCATGTGATTCTTGTCCTCCCGTAAAGGACTGAAAGGTCTCCCTCCCCAGGTGAAGGCGAACACCCACGGCTCTGAGCACGTTTACTGTAGAAAGTCAATAAAGTGTAGTGGTGTAAAAATGCACAGCCAGCCCTTTTCTGTGTCTCCCAGAACTCTGTGCACGGGGTGTGGAGAGACCCACAGAGAGGAGGAGGGGGCATCTGCCAGGCCCCAAACAGCCCCTACAGGGACACCGCAAGGCATACACAGCTGACGTCCCCACGTGCCTTCCAGGGGTGGCCAGACGCCAGGGTCAGGACCCCACAGACTATACTGGGACTCATCCTGTGCCACGCGGGCCAGAATGGGCTAAGACAGAGTGACGGCCAGTGAACCTCAGGTCACCAGGGTCTGTTCATAGCGACCTCGGAGTTCTGTGCTCCCTCTGTCCAGGAGGCCGGGGCTGGCCCAGTTCCAGGGCACGTACTACCCTCCCCGCATCCCCATGCCAGTGTGCCTAGGGCACAGAGGGCCTGTGGGGCACTCAGCGTGGCCCTGGAAGGGATGTCAGGAGAGCAGGCCCTTGTGTTGTGCCCAAGACTACGAATCTGAGAAACCACCAAGGAGCCGACACTGTAGCAAACTCCCGAGGGTTTCTCTACAAAGTGGAGCTTGGGTCCAAGTTCACCCGACACAGCGGAGCAGGGACTTACACCCCGAGACTAAGAGGCATAGCAGATTTATAGGGTCAGTGGACCGTGGGATATGCAGAAATTTGCACAGTCATGTCGGTCAACACGCAGGTGGCTGATTGAATTACACCTTACACTATAGTATCCACTTGAGCTGGCCCATTACTTTGGTCAGAATCGGTGTGCAGTTTTGGGGGACAAAGCAGGGTTACATTGTTATGAGCCGATTTCCGATTAGGGTGTGCCCAGCAGCTTGACTTGAGTGGTGCAGTGCCTTAAGCCATAAGCTGGTCATTTGGGGGTCATACGGGAGGTGGCGGGTGTAGCACAAAATGGAATCAGTCCTGCTCTGCTTGACCATGGGTATGGGAATTTTGTTAAATTTCCTGGGTCCCAACTTGCAGCTCATGCACCTGGGCAACGCTCACCAGGTGGACTCAGCGTGCACACCTTGTGGTGCTGGATCTATCACAGCAGCGTGTGGAGGACACCCTCCTCGCCCTAGTGAGTAGAGGCTCTGTGAGCATGGGGCTCGGCCTGAAAGCCAGGCAGCACAGGGGACTGAGGAACCCCAGCCCCGTCCCCACCCCGACCACTCAGATGCAGCCTCAGCACTCCCAGCCATGGGCACCCAGGTCCTCAGGAGCTCCCGCCAGGGTGGCCCCGAGGTCTGAATCCCTGCTGGAGAGGCATCAGGGATAACAGAAGCAGCCGGAGCTCGGCAAGACCCACTGCCGGACATGGGAATGTGGCCAAACCAGACCTACCACCTCAGCTGACCCTCCAGCTGATTCACTACAGGAGAGAGCCGCGGGTCGGCCAGGAAAGCCCAGCTAGCCACCCAGCATCAGCACGAGAAATGATGTTGTACCAACCATTTCGGCGTTTGGGCTACCCAGACAGAGGATCTGATAGCTGCACATGATAGCTTCATGTGAGAGACACACACACACCCCACAACCAACAAAAGTCAGAATCCCCCCAATGTTGTCAAACAGCAGCTGAACGGTTACATACACGATGCCGTGGTCCCCAATAGGATACCTGGAAGACGCTATAAACCATGACTGCAGAGGTGCAGGAGGCATGGAGATGTGCCTGCTGTGTTTCAAAAAGGAACGCAGAGGGGCAGGAAGCATCCTATGGAGGGGGGGTGCCTCCTAGGAAAGGACACCAAGTCCCTGTGAAGGCTACGGTTGGTGAAATCTTTCCTCCTCTCTTTCAGCTTCTGCTTTTCCTCCTAAATGCCATTTTCCTCAATCATAATAGCAAAAATTTATTTTATGTTTTTAAATTTCTTTTTATTGGAGTCTAATTTGTATGAATTCTTTCTTCAGCAAGGGTGTCATTCAGGATAGATGGAAAGATTTTCCCAGACAGGCAAAGTATAAAGGAGTTCATGACTGCTAAACCAGTCCACTAAGGAATTTTAAGAGGGACTATTCTAGTGGGGGAAAAAAGCGACAAAAGCAACAAAGACTAGAAAGGACCAGAGAATGTCACCAGAAACACCAACTCTACAGGTAAAACAAAGGCACAAAGTTCATATCTTTGAATAAGCACTTTGAATGCTAATACTAAATGCTCCAATCAAAAGATATAGGGTATCAGAGTGGCTTAAAAATCAGGATCCGGGATGCCTGGGTGGCTCAGGGGTTAAGTCTCTGCCTTTGACTCAGGGTGTGATTCTAGAGTCTGGGATCGAGTCCCATATTGGGGTCCCGGTGGGGAGCCTGCTTCTCTCTTGGCCTAATTTTCTGCCTCTGTCTCTGTCTCTGTCTCTCTCTCATGCTCTCAAAAATAAAATTGTTATTAAAAAAACAAGGTCCATCGGTATGCTGCCTAATAGATGCTCACCTTAGACCTATAGACAACAGGAGATTGAAAGGCAGGGAATGGAAAATCATCTATCATGCTAATGGTTATGAAAAGAAAGCTGGGGATCCCTGGGTGGCGCAGCGGTTTGGCGCCTGCCTTTGGCCCAGGGCGCGATCCTGGAGACCCGGGATTGAATCCCAAATTGGGCTCCCGGTGCATGGAGCCTGCTTCTCCCTCTGCGTATGTCTCTGCCTCTCTCTCTCTCTCTCTCTGTGTGACTATCATAAATAAATAAAAATTAAAAAAAAAAAGAAAAGAAAGCTGGAGACCAATACTTATATTAGAGAAACTAGATTTGAAACCAAACCCTGGGGGTCACCTGGTGGCTCAGTGGTTGAGCATCTGTCTTCGGCTCAAGGTGTGTTCGTGGGATCCCAGGATCGAGGCCCACATTGGCATCCCTTTGGAGAGCCTCTCTCCCTCTGCCTATGTTTCTGCCTCTGCTTCTCTGTGTATCTCTCATGAATAAATAAATAAATAAAATATTTAATCTCAAAAAGAAAGAACAAATACTGTAAGAAGTGATGACGAAGGGCATTATTTCATAGTTAAAAAGACGATCCATCAGGATCAAACAACTAAATATTTATGCTGCCAACATGCGAGTACCTAAATATGGAACCCAATTACTAATAAATGTACAGGAACTCACTGATAATAATACAATGACAGGGGATTTTAACAGCTACCCACTTATGGCAATGGACCGATCATCTATGGAGAAAATCAACAGGGGAACAATAGCCTTGACACACTGGACCAAAGTGACTCAACAGATATAGTTTGAATATTTCTTCCTAAAGCAAAATACACATTCCTTTCAAGTGCACATGGGACATTCTCCAGAATAGATCATATCATGGGCCACAAATCAGCCCTCAACAGGTACAACAGGTACAAGAAGGTTGATATCACACCCTGTACATTTTCGACCACGACGCTATGAAACTCGAAGTCGACAGTAAGAAAAAATTTGGACAGACCTAAAATACGTGGAGATTATGAACATCCTACCAGAGAAGGAATGGAGCAACCAGGAAATTAAAGAGGAAATTTAAAACAAATGAAAATGAAAACATGTTTCTCCAAACCACTGGAATGTAGCAAAGGCAGTCCAGAGGGAAGTACATAGCAATACAGGCCTATCTCAGGAAACAAGAAGTCTCTAATACACAACCTAACCTTATACCTAAAGGAGCTGGAAAATGAATAGGAAACAAAGCCTAAAGCCTACAGAAGGGAAAAAATAAAGATGAGAGCAGAAATAAACAATACAGAAACAGTAGAATGGAATAACGAAACTAAGAGCTGTTCTTCAAAATAATTAATAAAATGGATCAAGCCCTAGCCAGCCAAATGAACGAGAAATGAGAAAAGACCTAAATAAATAAAATCACAAAAGAGAAAAGAGAGAACACAATCAACACCAGAAAAATAAGACAATCATAAGGGAATACTATGAAAGATTATATGTTAACAAACTGGGAGACCTGGAAGAAATGGACAAATCCCTAGAAATGTGCAAACAAGCAAAACTGAAATGGGAAGAAATAGAAAATGTGAATAGACCCATAACTAGCAGAGGAATTGAATCAAAAAGGCACCTGGGTGCCTCAGTGGTCGAGCATGTGCTTTGGCTCAGGTCATGATCCCGGGGTCCTGGGGAATCAAGTCACACATCAGGCTCCCCGCATGGAGGCTCATTTTCCCTGTGCCTATACCTAAGCATCTCTGTGTCTCTCATGAATACATAAATAAAATCTTTAAAAACAAAAAAAGATAAAAAGATGAGAAAGGACCCAAATAAAATCACAAATGAGGAAAGAGAAATAACAACATTAGAGAAATACAAACAAGTATTAGAGAATATGATGAAAAACTACATGCCAGAAACCTAGAACCTGGAAGAAATAGATCAATTCCTGGAAATATATAACATAGCAAAAATGAAAAATGAAGAAATAAGAAATTGAACAGACAGTTACCAGCAAAGAAATTGAATCAGCAATCAGGGTTCCCCAACAGGAGACTCTTAGATCAATAGAACAGAATGGAAAGCCAAAACAAGATACAAACATGTATCTATGACCCATAATGGACAACAAGGCAGGAAGGAATATCCAAAGGCACAAAGACAGTCTCTTCAACAAACCCTAACCCTGACCCCAGGATAAGAACAAATGGTGTTGGGACAACCAGGCAGCCATATGTAGAAGAATGAAACTGGACCACTTTCTTACACCATATATATAAAAAATGAATTCAAAATGGATGAAAGACCTAAATGTGAGATCTGAAACCATACATAGAAGAAAAGATAGGCAGCAACGTTTTTGACATTGGCCATTGGATCTTCTTTCAGGATATGCCTCTGAGTTGAGGGAAACAAAAGCAAAAATCCTATTGGGACTTCATCAAATTGAAAAGCTTCTGCAAAGTGAAGGAAACAACTAAAGCGAAAAAGCAACATACAGGAGGAGAGGCAAGATGCCTGAAGAGAAGGGTCCCCAAGTCACCTGTCCTGACCAAATTACCTAGATAAACTTCAAATCATCCTGAAAATCTAGGAATTCAGCCTGAGACTTAAACAGAGACCAGATAGAATGCTACAGTGAGAACAGTTCACACTTCTATCAAGGTAGGAAGATGGGGAAAAAGAAATAAAGATACAAAAGGCATCCAAGGGGGAGGGGCCCCACAGAGCCAGGCTAAGGCCAGGGCGAGTGCCCCCCGGGCAGGAGACCTCTGTCCCAGAGAAGCAGGAGCTGCACCATTCTTCTAGGGGGAAATGACGCCAGCAGGGATTCAGAGCAAACCCCAGGAGGGCGGGGATACCCTCGGGCTCCATGGGACACAAACATACACCTGCACTCCCAGGAGATTGCACCGAGCTCTCTAAGGGCGGTAGGGCACATGCATTGACCCAGGAGCAGCTCTGAGGGGATCCGGCAGCGGCTCTGTGCGGAGGGGGCAGCGGGTCCCTGGGAACAGCTAGGTGGCGGCGCCTACGGCAGAGGAAGTGGCTTCATGTGGAGGGGGCTGTGGGGCTCCAGGAGCAGCTCAGAGGGGCTATGGCGGCTCCGTGGAGAGGTGCCTACCCGGCCGGGAGCGAGAATCCAACAGCGCAGGTCGGGGAGCACAGGACCGGGACACAGCCCAGGATTCGGCCTTGCCCGGGACAGGCAGAGGCCTGGAGGCCCCAGGACAGCAAGGACGCTCCTGCTCAGAGCTGAGAAGATCAGCAGCCCTGCCCCAGAGCCTCCAGGCCCTCAGACGTACTGCTCCAGAGTTACTGGGGAGGCTGAATACAGGTGTTCCGACCTGGCTGCTGCCACTGGGGTTGTTCCTCCTTGGGCGTCACAGGGTATACAACCCTCACTGAGCGCTTCACCAGGCAGGGGGAGAGGAGCTCCACCAAGGGCTAGCACCTGAAAATCAGCACAACAGGCCCCTCCCCCCAGAAGACCAGCTAGACGGACAAGTTCCAGGGGAAGTCAAGGGACTTAAAGTAGACAGAATCAGAAGATACTCCCCCATGTTTTTTTTAAATTTTTGATTGCTTCCCCCATCCTTTTCCCCCCTTTTCTTTCTTTTTCTTTCTCCTTTTATTCTCTTTTTTGCTTTTTTCTTCCTTTTTCCTTTTTTCTTTTTCTCTTCTCTTTTTTTCTTTCTCTCTTCTCTTTTTCTCCTTTTCCCAATACTACTTGTTTTTGGCCACTCTGCACTGAGCAAAATGACTAGAAGGAAAACCTCACCTCAACAGAAAAAACAGTCCTCTCTCCCACAGAGTTACAAATCGGGATTACAACTCAATGACAGAAAACCAATTCAGAAGCACTATTATTCAGCTACTGGTGGCTCTAGAAAAAAGCATAAAGGACTCAAGAGACTTCATGACTGCAGAATTTAGATACAATCAGGCAGAAAGTAAAAAACAATTGAATGAGATGCAATCCAAACTAGAATTCCTAATGACGAGGGTTAACGAGGTGGAAGAACGAGTGAGTGACATAGAAGACAAGTTGATGGCAACGAGGAAAACTGAGGAAAAAAGAGACAGACAATTAAGACACCAGGAAGACAGATTAAGGGAAATAAACGACAGCCTGAGGAAGAAAAACCTATGTGTAATTGGGGATCCTGAGGGCGCCGAAAGAGACAGAGGGACAGAATATGTATTTGAACAAATCCTAGCTGAAAACTTTCCTAATCTGGGAAGGGAAACAGGCATTCAGATCCAGGAAATAGATCCCCCCTAAAATCAATAAAAACCGTCCAACACCTCGATTTAATAGTGAAGCTTGCAAATTCCAAAGATAAAGAGAAGATCCTTAAAGCAGCAAGAGACAAGAAATCCCTGACCTTTATGGGGAGGAGCAGACCTCTCCACAGCGACCTGGCAGGCCAGAAAGTGCTGGCTGGATATATTCAGGGTCCTTAATGAGAATAACATGCAACCAAGAATACTTTATCCAGCCAGGCTCTCATTCAAAATGGAAGGAGAGATAAAGAGCTTTCAAGACAGGCAGGAACTGAAAGAATATGTGACCTCCAAACCAGCTCTGCAAGAAATTTTAAGGGGGACTCTTAAAATTCCCCTTTAAGAAGAAGTTCAGTGGAACAATCCACAAAAACAAGGACTGAATAGATGTCATGATGACACTAAACTCA
Organism: Canis lupus baileyi; assembly: GCF_048164855.1. NCBI lineage: Eukaryota > Metazoa > Chordata > Mammalia > Carnivora > Canidae > Canis > Canis lupus. The sequence continues at coordinate 33,128,915 of NC_132871.1, read as the reverse complement.
TATCTGTTGATAGTAACTCTGAACGTGAATGGGCTTAATGACCCCTTCAAAGGCGCAGGGTTTCAGACTGGATAAAAAATCAGGACCCAACTATTTGCTTTCTACAAGAGACTCATATTAGACAGAAGGACACCTACAATCTGAAAATAATGGGTTGGAGAACCATTTACAATTCAAATGGTCTTCAAAAGAAAGCAGTGAAAAAAAAAAAAAAGAAAGAAAGCAGTGGTAGCCATCCATATATCAGATCAACTAAAATTTACCCCGATGACTATAGTGAGAGATGAAGACGGACACTAAATCATACTTAAAGGATCTATCCAACAAGAGGGCTTAACAATTCTCAATATATATTCCCCAAATATCGGAGCTGCCAAATATTTAAACCAATTAATAACGAAAGTGAAGAAATACTTAGATAATAATTATCTTATACTTGGTGACTTCAATCTAGGCCTTTCTACCCTCAATAGGTCTTCTAAGCACAACATCTCCAAAGAAACGAGAGCTTTAAATGATACACCGGAGCAGATAGATTTCACAGATATCTACAGAACTTTACATCCAAACTGAACTGAATAAACATTCTTCTCAAGTGCACATGGAACGTTCTCCAGAATAGACCACATACTGGGTCACAAATCACGTCTGAACCGATACCAAAAGATTCAGATCATCCCCTGCATATTCTCAGACCATAATGCCTTAAAATTAGAACTAAATCACAACAAGAAGTTTGGAAGGACCTCAAACACGTGGAGGTTAAGGACCATCCTGCTAAAAGATGAAAGGTTCAACCAGGAAATTGAGGAAGAATTAAAAGGATTCATGGAAACTAATTGGAATGAAGATACAAAAGTTCAAAATCTTTGGCATGCAGCAAAAGCAGTCCTAAGGGGGAAATACATCACAATAGAAGCATCCATTCAAAAACTGGAAAGATCTGAAATACAAAAGCTAACCTTACTCATAAAGGAGCTAGAGAAAAAAACAGCAGCTAGATCCTACACCCAAAGAAAATAAGAGATTTAATTAAAATTAGAGCAGACCTCAAGGAAACTAAGACCATAAGAAATGTGTAGATCAACAAAACCAGGAGTTGGTTCTTTGAAAGAATTAATACCATACATAAACCAATAGCCAGTCTTATTAAGAAGAGAGACAAGACTCAAATTAATAAAATCATGAATGAGAAAGGAGAGATCACTACCAACACCAAGGAAATACAAACAATTTTAAAAAACATATTATGAACAGCTATACGGAAATAAATTAGGCAATCTAGAAGAAATGGATGCTTTCCTGTAAAACCAGAAACTACCAAAACTGGAACAGGAAGACATAGAAAACCTAAACAGGCCAATAACCAGGGAGGAAATTGAAGCAGTCATCAAAAACCTCCCAAGTCACAAAAGTCCAGGGCCAGATGGCTTCCCAGGGGAAATCTATCAAACGTTTAAAGAAGAAACCATACCTCTCCTACTAAAGCTGTTTGGAAAGATAGAAAGAGATGGAGTACTTCCAAATTCGTTCTATGAAGCCAGCATCACCTTAATTCCAAAACCAGACAAAGACCCCACCAAAAAGGAGAATACAGACCAATATCCCTGATGAACATGGATGCAAAAATTCTCAACAAGATACTAGCCAATAGGATCCAACAATAAACTAAGAATATTATTCACCATGACCAAGTAGGATTTATCCCCGGGACACAAGGCTGGTTCAACACGTGTAAAAAAATCAATGTCATTCATCATATCAGCAAGAGAAAAACCAAGAACCATATGAACCTCTCATTAGATGCAGAGAAAGCATTTGACAAAATAGAGGATCCATTCCTGATCAAAACTCTTCAGAGCGTAGGGATAGAGGGAACAATCCTCGACATCTTAAAAGCCATCTACGAAAAGCCCACAGCAAATATCATTCTCAGTGGGGCAGCACTGGGAGTCTTTCCCCTAATATGGGGAACAAGACAGGGATGTCCACTCTCACCATTGCTATTCAACATAGTCTGGAAGTCCTAGCCTTAGCAGTCAGACAGCAAAAAGACATTAAAGACATTCAAATTGGCAAAGAAGAAGTCAAAATCTCCCTCTTCTCAGATGACATGATACTCTACCTAGAACACCCAAAAGCCTCCACCCCAAGATTGCTAGAACTCATACAGCAATTTGGTAGCATTGCAATATAAAAACTCAATATCCAGAAATCAATGGCATTTCTATACACTGACAATGAGACTGAGGAAAGAGAAATTAAGGAGTCAATTTCATTTACAGTTGCACCCAAATCAAAAGATACCTAGGAATAAACCTAACCAAGGAGGTAAATGATCTATACCCTAAAAACAATAGAACACTTCTGAAAGAAATTGAGGAAGACACAAAGAGATGGAAAAATATTCCATGCTCATGGATTGGCAGAATTAATATTGTGAAAATGTCAATGTTACCCAGGCAATGTACGTGTTTAATGCAATCCCTATCAAAATACCATGGACTTTCTTCAGAGAGTTAGAACAAATTATTTTAAGATTTGTGTGGAATCAGAAATACCCCGAAAGCCAGGGGAATTTTAAAAAAGAAAACCGTATCTGGGGGCATCACAATGCCAGATTTCAGGTTGTACTACAAAGCTGTGGTCATCAAGACAGTGTGGTACTGGCACAAAAACAGACACATAGATCAATGTAATAGAATAGGGAACCCAGAAGTGGACCTTGAACTTTATGGTCAACTAATATTCGATAAAGGAGGAAAGACTATCCATTGGAAGAAAGACAGTCTCTTCAATAGATGGTGCTGGGAAAATTGGACATCCACCTTCAGAAGAATGAAACTAGACCACTCTCTTTCACCATAAACAAAGATAAACTCAAAATGGATGAAAGACCTAAATGTGAGACAAGAATCCATCAAAATCCTAGAGGAGAATACAAGCAACACCGGTTTTAAACTTGGACACAGCAACTTCTTGAAACGTACATCCATGAAGGCAAAAGAAAAAAAAGCAAAAATGAACTATTGTGACTTCATCAAGATAAGAAGCTTTTGCACAACAAAGGATACAACAACAAAACTAAAAGACAACCTACAGCATGGGAGAAGATATATGCAAAAGAGGTTTCAGATAAAGGGCTAGTTTCCAAGATCTATAAAGAACTTCTTAAAATCAACACCAAAGAGACAAACAATCCAATCATGAAATGGGCAAAAGACATGAAGAGAAATCTCACAGAGGAAGACACTGACATGGCAACATGCACATGAAAACATGGTCTGCATCACTTGCCCTTAGGGATATACAAATCAAAACCACAATGAGATAACACCTCACACCAGTGAGAATGGGGAAAATTAAAAAGGCAGGAAACCACAAATGTTGGAGAGGATGCGGAGAAAAGGGAACCCTCTTACACTGCTGTTGGGAATGTGAACTGGTGCAGTCACACTGGAAAACTGTGTGGAGGTTCCACAAAGTGTTAAAAATAGACCTGCCCGATGACTCAGCAATTGTACTACTGGGGATTTACCCCAAAGATTCAGATGCAATGAAACGCCGGGACACCTCCACCCCGATGTTTATAGCAGAATGTCCACAATAGCCAAACAGTGTCAGGAGCCTTGGTGTCCATCGAAAGATGAATGGATAAAGAAGATGTGGTTTATGTATACAATGGAATAAAATTCAACCATTAGAAACGACAAATACCCAACATTTATGTCAACGTGGATGGAACTGGAGGCTATTATGCTGAGTGAAGTAAGTCAATCGGAGAAGGACAAACAGTGTATTTTCTCATTCCTTTGGGGAATATAAATAATAGTGAAAGGGAATATAAGGGAATGGAGAAGAAACGTTTGGGAAATATCAGAAAGGGAGAGAGATCATAAAGACTCCTAACACTGGGAAAAGAACTAGCAGTGCTGGAAGGGGAGGAGGGCGGGGGGTGGGGGTGAATGGGTGACGGACACTGAGGGGGACACTTGACGGGATGAGCACTGGGTGTTATTCTGTATGTTGGTCAATTGAACACCAATAAAAAATAAATTTATTTAAAAAAAAAGATCAAACAACTGCATATTTATGCTGCCAACATGGGAGTACCGAAATATAGAAACCAATTAACAACAAACGTACAGGAACACACTGATAATAATACAATGACAGGGGATTTTAACACCCACTTATGGCAATGGACCGATCGTCTATGCAGAAAATCAACAGGGGAACAATAGCTGTGACACACTGGACCAAAGTGACTCAACAGATATAGTCTGATCATTTCTTCCTAAAGCAGAATACACATTCCTTTCAAGTGCCCATGGGACATTCTCCAGAATAGATTATATCATGGACCACGAATCAGCCCTCAACAGGTACAACAGGTACAAGACGGATGGTACAACACCATGTATATTTTCGGACGACGACGCTATGAAACTTTAAGTCGACAGTAAGAAAAAATTTGGACAATCCAATAATTCATGGAGATTATGATCATCCTACCAGAGAAGGAATGGAGTAACCAGGAAATTAAAGAGGAAATTTAAAACAAATGAAAATGAAAACATGTTTCTTCAAACCTCTAGGATGTAGCAAAGACAGTCCTTAGAGGGAAGTAGATAGCAATACAGGCCTACCTCAAGAAACAAGAAGTCTCCAATACACAACCCAACACTACACCTAAAGGAGCTGGAAAAGGAATAGGGAACAAATCCTAAAGCCTCCTTAAGAAGGAAAAAATAGGGATCCCTGGGTGGCGCAGCGGTTTGGCACCTGCCTTTGGCCCAGGGCGCGATCCTGGAGACCCGGGATCGAATCCCACATCAGGCTCCCGGTGCATGGAGCCTGCTTCTCCCTCTGCCTGTGTCTCTGCCTCTCTCTCTCTCTCTCTCTCTCTCTATCATAAATAAATAAAAAAAATATTTAAAAAAAAAAGAAGGAAAAAATAAAGATGAGAGCAGAAATAATCAATACAGAAACAACAGAACAGTAGAATGGAATAATGAAACTAAGAACTGGTTCTTCAAAATAACTAAGGAAATGGATCAAGCCCTAGCCAGCCTTATCAACAAGAAAACAGAAAAGAACTAAATAAATAAAATCACAAAAGAGAGAAGAGAGATCACAATCAACTCCAGAAAATAAGACAATTATAAGGGAATATTATAAAAGATTATACGCTAACAACCTGGGAGACCAGAAAGAATTGGAGAGATCCCAAGAAATGTGCAAACGAGCAAAACTGAAAGAGAAAGAAATAGAAAATGTGACAAGACCCATAACTAGCAAAGGAATTTAATCAGCAAGGCACCTGTGTGCCTCAGTGGTTGAGCATCTGCTTTGGCTCAGGTCATGATCCCGGGGTCCTGGGGAATCATGTCCCACATCAGACTCCCTGCGTAGAGCCTCATTTTCCCCCTGCCTATACCCCTGCCTCTCTGTGTCTTGCATGAATACATAAATAAAATATTTAAAAAAGAAAAAAGATAAAAAGATGAGAAAGGACCCAAAAAAAATCAGAAACGAGATAAGAGAAATAACAAACAAAACTAGAGAAATAAAAACGTTTATAAGAGAACATTATGAAAAATTATATGCCAGCAACCTAGAACCTGGAAGAAATAGATCAATTCCTGGAAATATATAACACAGCAAAAATGAAAAAGGAAGAAATAAGAAACTAGAACACACAGATAACCAGCAATGAAATTGAATCAGCAATCAGGAATCTCCCAACAGGAGATGCTTAGATCAATAGAATAGAATGGAATGCCAAAGCAAGATACAAACCTGTAACTCTATGATCCATTAATCGACAACAAGGCAGCAGGGAATATCCAATGGCACAAAGATAGTCTCTTCAACAAACCCTAACCTGACCCCAGGATAAGAACAAATGGTGTTGGGAAAACCAGGCAGCCACATGCAGAAGAATGAAACTGGACCACTTTCTTACACAATATATATAAAAAATAAATTCAAAATGGATGAAAGACCTAAATGTGAGACCTGAAACAATGAAAAGAAGAAAAGATAGGCAACAACGTCTTTGACGTTGGCCATTGGATCTTCTTTCTAGATGTGCCTCTGAGTTGAGGGAAACAAAAGCAAAAATACTCTTGGGACTTCATCAAATTCAAAAGCTTCTGCAAAATGAAAGAAACAACCAACGCTAAAAGGCAACATACAAAATGAAAGGAGATATTTGTAAACAACACATCCAATAAACAGTTAGTATGCAAAATACGCAAAGCAAATATAAATCTCAACCTCCTAAACACAAATTATCCAACTGCAGATGGGTAGAAGACATGAATGGACTTTGTCTCTGACAAGACATCCAGATGGCCACCAGACACCGAAAGACACTCCGCGTCACACATCATCAGGGAAATTCAAATGAAAACCACAATAAGATGTCACCTGACAGCCATCAGAATGGCTAAAATTAACAACAGAAGAAACAACAGGTGTTGTTGAGGCTATAGAGAAGAGGGAGCCCCCTTACACTCCTGGTGGGCATGCGAACAGTTGCAGCCACTGTGAAAAACACTGTGGAGGGTCCTCGAGACGTTAAAAATAGGGGATCCCTGGGTGGTGCAGCGGTTTGGTACCTGCCTTTGGCCCATGTCGCGATCCTGGAGACCTGGGATCGAATCCCACGTCGGACTAACAGTGCACGGAGCCTGCTTCTCCCTCTGCCTGTGTCTCTGCCTCTCTCTCTGTGACTATCATAAAAAAATTAAAAAAGAAGTTAAAAATAGCGCTACCCTACAATTCCAAAATTGCAGAGCTAGGTATTTACCCCGAGGATACAAAAGTCTTTTAGTAGATTCCAAGTAGGATACGCAGACCAGTGTTTGTAGCAGCGATATCAACAACAGCCAAACTGTGGATACAGCCCAGATGTCCATCGACAGATTAATGGGCAGAGACGATGTGGTAAATATACCCACTGCGACATCACTCGGTCATCAGAAGCGATGAAATGAAGCCATTTACAATGATGTGGGAGAAGTAGAAATGACTTATGCTTAATGAACTCAGTCAGCCAGAGAAAGATATGAAATACCATACAATTGCATTCACATGTGAATTTTAAGAAACCAGACAAACTGGCAAAGGGGCAGAGTGGGGGGATGAGAGAAGCAAACAAAAAAACACACTCTTAACCACAGAGAATCAACTAATAAATACCAGAGGAAAGCTAGGGAGATGGAGATAAGGGGATGGGGATAGTGGAGGGCACCTGTGACCAGTACTAGGCGTTGTAACCAAGAGTTGAATCACTATGAGGTAAACCTGAAACTATATCATACTGTGTATACAAACAGGAATTCAAATAAAACTTTAAAATAATAATTGGTAGTATTGATGAAACATGTATGCACTAGAGATAAAATAAGAAAGGCAACTGAAAATCGAAATAAAGAGTCTTTAGAGCCACAAATCCCCTCCTAGCTCAGCTCGGGAGAAGCCTGCCATGTCTATTCTGACACCATCAGAAGCCTGGGTTTTGATTCTCTGGGGAGGCCACTGACTTGGTGGAGTCAGGCTATCTTTGAACCCAAAACCTAAATAGAGTGCATAAAACTAAACGGCCCAAGATGCTAGGAGTCCCAGTGCAGGCACATGCCAAGTCCCAAACTCTAACCATACACAGACATAACCCTAACCCTAATATTACTTAATCGTAATGTTAACCTAACCCTTAAACAAGACCCATCACTAATCGAAAAACAAACACAAACCCCAAGACCAAAACACATTCACTGAACCTTCCTGCCAACCCTCACCCTAACTCCTAAATGCAGGTGCACCTAAACTTAGGTTTCCTTAACCCTGACCCCTACATTAAATCTAACACAAACCCTAACCTCTAACCCTATCCTTAAAATAAGGTATTCAAATCCTATTCCTAACCTTAACCTGTACCCTAACCCTAACCCTCTAATACAAATCCTATCTCATACCGCAAACTGTACCCTAACCCATACCCTAAAACCTACCCCTAACCCACTCCCTAATCCTATATCTTGTCCTTTTCCAAAACCGTACCCTGACCCTGACCTGACCCTAACCCTAAACCCTAACCAAACACTAACACTAACCCTAGCCCTAACCCCTATCCTAATCCTAACCCTCGCCTAACCCTAAACCTAGCCCTAACTTTAACTCTAACCCTTAACTCTAACCCCTAACTCTAACCCCTAACCCTAAGTGCAAACCTAAGCCCAACCCTAACTCTAACCATAACCCTATCCCCAACTCCTAACCTCCGGCCCTCATCCCTAGAGCCTAAACCCTAACCCTAACACTAAATCCTGTCCCTTACCCTAACCACCATCCTAACTCTTAACACTGACCAATACCCTTATGCCTCACCTAACCTCTAATTCGTAACCATAAGCATAATCACTAACCCCTAACATCTAACATAAGGCTAACCACCAACTTCCTCCCCTCCCCTAACCCTACCATTCATTCTACCCTTTCACTTACACTGTGGTTCTGAGGAGTCCCTTCTGATATGGACGTGGCCCCCAATGGCTCCTCCAGATTCCTCCAAGGGGTCCTGAGGACGCCGGGCTCCTGTGAGTGTGGACGTGGCCCCACGTGTTCCTGAGTCATAGTCAGCGGGTCCTGAGGACGCTGGGTCTCCTGTCACTGTGGACTATGCCTCACATCCTCTGGAAGCCTCACAGCAGGTTCTCAGGAGGCCGGGGGCTCCTGTCAGCCTGGACATGACCCCACGTCCCCCAGAAAACTCACCGCAGGTCCTGAGGAGGCTGTGGGCTCCTGTCAGCATACATGCAGCCCCTTATGTCCCGAAGCCAAAGTGCAGGTCCTGAGGAAGACAGGGTTCCTGTCAGCATTGACATGGTCCCACATTTTCCTCAAGCCTCACCATAAGACCTGAGGAGGCTGGGGACTCCTGTCAGCATGGACGTGGCCTCAAATCTTCCCAAAAATTCACAGTGTGTCCTGAGGAGGCTGGAGACTCCTGTCACTGTGGATGCGGCACCCACAGTTTTCTCAGGCCTCACTACAGGCCCTGACAAAGCTGGGGTCTTCTGTCCACATGGACGCATCCACATATTTCCCCACGTCTACACCAGGGGTCCTGAGGAAGTCAGCGTCCTGTTGTGTCGATGTGGCCCCAAGTCCTCCTGAAGCATAGCCGAGGGTTCGAGGAGGCCAGGGCTCCTGTAACCATGAATGCGGCCCCCCGCTTCCAGAAGCCTCAACTTATGTCCTGAGGGGCCCGGGAGCTCCTGCCAGAGTGAACGCGTCACCACATCTTCCTGAAGCCTCCCCACAGTTCCTGAGGCTGCTCAGGGGTCCCTGTCAGCGTGGATGTGGGCCCACAATTTCCTGAAACCTCCCCGCCAGTCCTGAGGTGCTCAGGGCTCCTGTCACCGTGAATGTGGGCCCACATCTTCCTGAAGCCTCCCCGCGGGTCCTGAGGCGGCCCAGGGGCACCTGTCAGGGTGGATGCGGGCCCAAATCTTCCTAAAGCCTCAACGCGGGTCCTGAGGAGACCGCGGTTCCTGTCAGCATGAATGTGGCCCAATTTCCCCCTGAAGACTCCCCGCGGGTCCTGAGGAGGCTGCAGCTCATCAGCATAGATGCGTCCCCATGTCTTCTGCAGGCCTCCCCAGCACAGGCTGGCTCCTGTTAGTGCAGGCAGAGGAGGCCTACTGCACATGCGTGCCCCATGGGAGGGGTCTGGGCTCAGGCGCCCCCTGCGGGATGCTCTGGTGCTACAGGAGACTGTGCAGGAGGCAGCAGGTGCTCTATGGGCCGCACCTGCCTCCTTTCAGGCTCCAGCTGGGGCCTGTTAGTTTCGGAAACATCTCACTGAAAGGAGCCCAACACCCGGCTTCCCAGAAATACTTAAGGACAAGGAATTGGAGTCCGCAGGACGTGAAATGAAATGTGGACCAGACTTTTACCACGTCCTGCAAAACTCACTCAACCCTCTTCCACTGTGGGCGGGACCGCGGGTTGGTGCGGCCACCCTGGAAACAGTGTGGAGGCCCCTCAGGAAGTTACAAATAGAGCCGCCCCGCGACCAGCAGGTGAACGGCCTGGAGCTTACTCCGAAGATACAGATGTAGTGAGACTTGGGACACCTGCACCCCAATGTCCACAGCAGCTGGGTCCACAGTAGCCACACTGTGGGAGGAGCCTCGGTACCCTCTGCCAGATGATGGATAAAGAGGATGGGAGATAGATGATGGTCATAGAGAGAGGAATGGTACTCAGCTATCAAAGAGAAGGAAATCTTGCCATTTGCAATAATGTGGATAGAACTAAAGGGATCATGTTAAGTGAAGTAAGTCACTCGGGAAAGAGAATGACCATGTGGTTTCATTCATAGGTGGAATTAAAAAGTAAAGCAGATGAACAACTGTGAAGGGAAGGAAAAACAAATAAGATGAAAACAGATGCAGGAAATACAGACCCTTAATGATAGGGAACAAACTGAGGGTAGCTGGAGGGGGCAGATAACAGGAGACAGGCATGAAGGAGGGCACGTGATGTCTTGAGCACTGCTGTTATCTCCAACTGATGAATCCCTGAATTCTTCCTCTGAAAGTATAATACACTATACATTAATTAATTGGGTTTAAATTAAGTTAAAAAAATCAGTTCTTTCAGAGAACATTTCCTTCTGGAATCTCTATTTTGCTCATTCAGCTTATGCCGGGACCACCCCCCGTGGGTCTGGTTTGTCTACGTAGGCTCCACGCCTCATCCTTGGTCCAGCATAGGGCTAGAACTCACAACCCATGAGATCAGGACCGGAGGTGAGGTCAGGAGTCGGATGCTTAACCGACGGAGCCAGCCAGGAGCCTGAGAACCACACTGCTTTATCTCTGTGACATCTTTTGAAATAGGAAAGTGCTGCGTCCCACTCTGTCATGCTTCTCCAATACTGATTTGCTGTCCGGGGTCATTTGTTGTGGGGCTTGGATGTTATGGGTTTTTTTTCCTTTTTCTAACATCTGCCACCATGATTTTGATAGGAATGACATTGCAACTGAGAGTGGCTTCAGGAACTGCGGACATTTTCACAAGATGAGGCTTCCATCCCACAAGCCCAGGACGGCCTCCCAGAGCCTGGTTTGGCTCAGTGCACAAGTCTTGTGCTCCTTTGGTTCAGTCTCATTATTTATTTTTCTTGATGCTCCTGAGAAGGGCGTCACATCCTTCATTTACTTCCTGAGTGCTCATTGTCAGGACACAGCAAGGCTACTCTGCTCTGTAGGGTCAGTTTGTGTCCCGTGACTTTTGAACTCACTCCTTAATTCTAACAGGATTTGGTGGAGGCTCTCGGGTTTCTCGTTTCTAGTACCTCTTCTTCAGCATATAGGGACAGTGTGACGTCCCCCTTCCAGGTGTGGAACCTTTGCTGTTTACAGCTTAATGTCCTAGAAAGCCCCACAATTGAATCAAAACTGAGCCCAGGCCAAGGGCAGGAAGCCCATATTAGAATGAGAACAGGGCTCAATTCCCTCAAAGGCCCCATATCAAAATGTAAACAGAACTTGAGGAATTGCTTCTGCCCTTCTGGAGGTTCCCGAGACCAGCCCTTAAAACTAAGCTAAAACCCACCTCAGGGTCCAAGTCCCTGCTCTGCTATGTCGGGTATACTTGGATACAAGATCGAGCTTGTAAATAATCCCTCGTGTGTTTGCATCGGAATCGGCTTCTTGGTGGTTTCTCATATTCGCAATCTTGGGCACAACAGTCTGAGGTAAAAAACAAAACCAAAGAAACTCGGACGCGGGCAGAGTGAAAGCAGGGTTCTGAGAGAAGCGGCTGAGACCGGGGGGCTTGGTGGCTCCTTTGGTTCCTGCTGCCTGCAGACTGGGGGGCGGAATCCTCAGCCCAAGGGCCAGAGGACCCAGTGTCCCCACCCGCATCCCCCCCATGAGCGCCGAGTCTCAGGGAGCAGCACAGCGCCGCCCGCTGGAGCCCAGAGATGCTGACGCCCACCCTGTCTCTGATCCCTGCAGGTGCATATCCCAGGCAGATGTGCACCTGACAATCTGCACCACATCCCATCCCCAGACCCCACACAGACCACTCGCTTCCACCAAGTTGTCAGACCACAGAGGCTGCAGAGCTTCAGCTCTGCCTGGAAAGTATGGTCTAGCTTCCTTTGTACTTTGTGCTTTATTTTCATTTATTTTCTTTGATTCTTTTATATTAATTGCCTTACTTTAATTTTTATGTATGTACCTTATAAATTTCTTATTTTTACTTTCATAGTATTTTAATTGTGTTGCTTTTTTTAATTTTTTCAATTTTTTATGATAATCACAAACAGAGAGAAAGAGAGAGAGTGAGAGAGAGAGAGAGAGAGAGAGAGGTAGAGATACAGGCAGAGGGAGAAGCAGGCTCCAGGCACTGGGAGCCCGATGTGGGATTTGATCCAGAGTCTACAGGATCGTGCCCTGGGCCAAAGGCAGGCAATAACCGCTGCGCCACCAGGGATCACTTTAATTGTTTCTATTTTGGGAGTTAGAATCTTTTAACAAGCAGGCCAAAATAATCTGTTGTTTTTTTTTTGGGGGGGGAGGGCAGTTGTTATTGTTTTTCTTGAATTTCTTTTTCTTCCTTCTTTCTTTTCTGGAAAAAAATAATGAGATGGAGAAATTCACCTCCATAAAATAACATGAGGTTCTAATCACAGCCAGGAAGATCATCAATACACATATATGATGTCTAACTACAGTTTAAAACAATGATTATAAAGATAGCAGCTGGGTTGGATAAAGAGCACAGAAGAAAACTAGAGAAACGTTTACTGTAGAAATAAAAGAATGAAAAACTAGTCAGGCCAATGTTAAAAATGCTATAACTGAGATGCAGTCCCAAGTGGAAACCTTAAAAACCAGAAAGGTTATGGACCACAGAGACAGACGTAGGGAAGTCAGCCACTTATTAAAACAATAACATTCATACCATAGGAGACTCAGAAGATGAAGAGAGAGAAAAGGTGGGACTTGCTTAGACATTAGAAACGACAAATTCCCACCATGTACTTCAAGGTGGATGGAACTGGAAGGTATTATGCTCAGTGAAGTAAGTCAAACGGAGGACAAACATTGTATGTTCTCATTCATTTGGGGAATATAGATAATAGTGAAAGGGAATATAAGGGAACGGAGAAGAAATGAGTGGGAACTATCAGAAAGGGAGACAGAACATAAAGACTCCTAAATCAGGGAAATGAACTAGGGGTGATGGAAGGGGAGGAGGGCGGGCGGTGGGGGTGAATGGGTTATGAGCACTAAGGGGGACACTTGACAGGATGAGCAGGGGGTGTTATTCTGTATGTTGGCAAATTGACACCAATAAAATATAAAATTATTATTAAAAATAAAGGAAGAAAGAAAGGAAGAAAGGAAGAAAAAGAAAGAAAGAAAGAAGAAAGAAAGAAAGAAAGAAAGAAAGAAAGAAAGAAAGAAAGAAAGAAAGAAAGAAGAAGAAGAGAAAGAAAGAAAGAAAGAAAGAAAGAAAGAAAGAAAGAAAGAAAGAAAGAAAGAAAGAAATAATGAGTGGCACCTGTGTGGCTCTGTCAGTTAAGCTTTTCCCTTAGGCTCAGATCATGATCCAGGTCCCAAGGAAGGCTCCTTGTTCAGCAGGGAACCTGCTTCTCCCTCTCCCTCTGCCCCTCTCGTTCATGCTTTATCTCTCCTCTCTCTCTCAAATAAATAGAAAACATCTTTGAAAAAGAAACAAACAAACAAACCCACAAGGAAGAGAAATCGCCCATTTAGAACAATTTCAAACAATTTGTGAAGACACTCCAGCCTCAAGTTCATGAGCATAGCTTCCCACTCTTAAGGGTGGAATACACATAGTAACTTCCTACTACAAAATATAATATGAAAAACTTAAAATATAGATAATATAATAATAATTAATAATAATAATAATCAGTTTACTATGGAGAAAGCTGACAAACACTACCTCAGCAAGATGATCAGATCGATACCAAGACTGATAAATCATGTTGATAGTATGTATCCTTTATATGATATAATGAAAATGGCATTATATCTCTGTATATAATCTACAAAAACAGTTCAATCATGAGATAAACAACAGACATGTCCCAACTGAGGGAAATTTTACAAAATACTCTACTTCTCAAAGTGTTCCAGGGCAACAACAACAATAAAGGCTGAAAGACTGTCACAATCCAGAGGAGCCTAAGAAAACAGGAGGACAAACGGAATATGATATGAGGGTTGGTAACTTAGCAAAAACTAAGGAAATCTGTATAAAGTATGGTCTTTGTTTTAGTTTTTGTTTTTTTAGTTTTTTGTTTTTGGTCTTTCTTTAAAGCAAATTTTTAATATTGATTCATTAGCTAATATTTGTACCATACTAATATAAGATATCAATAATTGGAGAAATTGAGTGCCAGTGCATGTGAATGCTCTGTACTATCTTCTCTATTTCCCTAAAATCTTTGTTTTTTCCTAATAAATAAGATTTATTTTGATAATTGACTTAAATGAATGAGGCTCCAAATGTGAAGACATTTTAGAATAGTTGAATTAACTTTTGCTTTATTCTTAAAGAGTTCCTTTGATGGAAACAAAGTAAGAATTTTAGATCAGAAGGATAGAAAAACACTTATGAACACGTACAATGCCTCCTCAACCTGAAAAGCAGGAACGGATAATAGCAAAAATCAGATAAAAATACTTCTATTATAATAGACACCATATTGCAAGTGCATTTAAAATTAGCAGCGCATAACATTTATTACCTTGACATTTGTCTTCCAAAGAGTTCACAGTGTTTCAGTGTCAGTTGAAACGGGGGAAGAATCTCAGGGAAGAATCCTTCACATAATAATAGGACCATTGGTAATAATGTCTCTCAGTTCATTCCAAATCCATAAAGATGCATTTCCTGATGAGTGACTGAGCTGTGAAGAAAGAGATGAGAAATCCTCATCCCTCTGAATTACTTGTGTCAAAATATTTTCACCATAGTACCACGGATAGGAAATTATCCTTATTAACAGGAAATATGTCTCAGATTGGAATCTGAGCAATCAGATGGGCAGAGAAAAATTGCTTTGACTCGCTCTTCATCTTTTTAAGACAAAGGAGAGTTTCTCTATGTACAAAGTCAGTTGTCAAGATAGCCTTAGGGAATAAGAGTCTACAGCATGGAATCCCGCTGCGCAGCTGGGAAGCCCGTGCCCCAGGTCTTCCTGATCCCAAATCCCTGGGTCTGTCCCCCAACAGACGCTGTCATGCTGAGGTCATTTGCAATTGCTCTCTTAGGAGCTCTGAAGAAGGGAGCAGGAGATAGGATGGAACGGGAAGCATGGAGGCCAAGAAAATTAAGGCCATTCCAATTTAAATTCAGTGTTAGCCCAAGTCCACCCATCCCAGGTCCCTGTGAAGAAGAGCTGAAATTTACATTACTTCAGTTACAGGAAAAAAACAAAAGTTTACAGCTTAATGACCTAGAAAGCCCCACAATAGAATAAAACTGAGCCCAGGCCAAGGACAGGAAGCCTCTATTAGAATGAGAACAGAGCTCAATGCCCTTGAGTGTCCCATATCAAAATGTAAACAGAACTTGAGGAATTGCTCCAGCCCTTCTGGAGGTCTCTGAGACCAGCCCTTAAAACTAAGCTAAAACCCGCCTCGGGATCCAAGTCCCTGCTCCACTCTGTTGGGTATACTTGGACACAAGCTCGAGCTTGTAAATAAACGCACGTGTGTTTGAATCAATGTTGGCTTCTCCGTGGTTTCTTGGATTCGCAGTCTTGGGCACAACACTCTGAGATAAAAAAACAAAACCAAAAGAAGCTTGCTTGGACACAGGTACAGTAAACGCAGGTTTCTGAGAGAATCAGCGAGACCCGGGGGCTTGGGGGCTCTTCTGTGGAGGCCCTTGCAGACTGGGGGACCAGATGCTCAGCCCCAGAGCCAGAGGACCCAGAGACCCCACCCGCATCCTGCGCATCAGGGGGTTCTCAGGGAGCAGCACTGCACCACCCACTGGAGGCCAGAGGTGCTGACGCCCACCCCGCCTCTGACCCCGCAGGTGCATCTACCACGCAGATGTGCACCTGATAATCAGCGCCAGAGCCCATCCCAAGACCCTGCACAGACCACACACTGCCACCA
This sequence comes from Canis lupus baileyi, assembly GCF_048164855.1. Lineage (NCBI taxonomy): Eukaryota > Metazoa > Chordata > Mammalia > Carnivora > Canidae > Canis > Canis lupus. Next base: position 33,112,725 of record NC_132871.1, on the reverse strand, counting down.
TGTTGTTGGACCACAGAGGATGCAGAGATTCAGCTCTGCCTGGAAAGTAGGATCTAGGTTCCTTTGTACTTTGTGCTTTATTGTCATTTATTCTCTTTGATTTTTTTTTATTAATTGCCTTATTTTAATTTTTATGTATGTACCTTATATATTTCTTATTTTTACTTTCTTGGTACTTTAATTGTGTTTCATATTTTGGGATTTAGAATCTTTTAAAATGCAGGCCAAAATAATCTGGTGTTTTTTTTGGAGGGCAGTTGTTATTGTTTTCCTTGGTTTTTCTTTTTCTTCCCTCTTTCTTTTCTGGAAAAGGTAATGAGATGGATAAATTCACCTCCATAAAATAACATGAGGTAGTACTCACAGCCAGGAAGTCCATCAATACACATATATGATGTCTAACAGCAGTTTAAAACTATGATTATTTTTTTTAATTTTTTTTTAATTTTATTTATTTATGATAGTCACAGAGAGAGAGAGAGAGGCAGAGACACAGGCAGAGGGAGAAGCAGGCTCCATGCACTGGGAGCCTGATGTGGGATTCGATCCCAGGTCTCCAGGATCGCGCCCTGGGCCAAAGGCAGGCGCCAAACCACTGCGCCACCCAGGGATCCCCTAAAACTATGATTATAAAGATAGCAGCTGGGCTGGAAAAAGAGCACAGAAGAAAACTAGAGAATCCCTTACTGCAGAAATAAAAGAACTAAAATCTAGTCAGGCCAACCTTAAAAATGCTATAACTGAGATGCAGTCCCAAGTGGAAGCCATAAAAACAAGAAAGGTTATGGACCGCAGAGACAGACGTAGGGAAGTCAGCCACTTATTAAAACAATAATATTCATATCTTAGGAGACTCAGAAGATGAAGAGAGAGAACAGGTGGGCCTTGCTCAGCCATTAGAAACGACAAATACCCACCATTTGCTTCAACGTGAATGGAACTGAAGGTATTATGCTGAGTGAAGTAAGTCAATCGGAGAAGGACAAGCATTGTATGTTCTCATTCATTTGGGGAATATAGATAATAGTGAAAGGGGATATAAGGGAACGGAGAAGAAATGTGTGGGAAATATCAGAAAGGGAGACAGAACATAAAGACTCCTAACTCAGGGAAATGAACTAGGGGTGATGGAAGGGGAGGAGGGCGGGCGGTGGGGGTGAATGGGTGATGGGCATTGAGGGGGGCACTTGATGGATGAACACTGGGTGTTTTTCTGTATGCTGGCAAATTGAAAACCAATAAAAAAATAAAATTATTATTAAAATAAAAGAAAGAAAGAAATGAAAGAAAGAAGAAAGAAAGAAAGAAAGAAAGAAAGAAAGAAATGAAAGAAAGAAAGAAAGAAAGAAAGAAAGAAAGAAAAAAGAAAGAGAGAGTGGCACCTGGGTGGTCATTCAGTTAAGCTTCTGCTGTAGGCGCAGATCATGATCCAGGTCCCAAGGCAGGCTCCCTGTTTAGCAGGGAACCTGCTTCTCCTTCTCCCTCTGCCACTCTCGCTCATGCTTTTTCTCCTCTCTCTCATATAAATAAATAACATCATTGAAAAAGAAACAAACTCAGAAGGAAGAGAAATCTCCCATGTAGAAGAATTTCAAGCAATTCGTGCAGACATACCACACTCAAGTTCATGAGCATAGCTTCAAACTTTTATGTGTGCAAGATACATAGTAACTTCCTTCTGCAAAATATATTATGAAAAACCTAAAATAATAATGATAATATAATAATTAATAATAATAATAATAAAGAATCACTTAACTACGGAGAAACCTGACAAACACTACCTCAGCAAGATGATCAGATCGATACCAAGACTGATAAATCATGTTGATAGTATCTATCCTTTATATTATATAATGAAAATGGCAGTATATCTCTGTATATAATCCACAAAAACAGTTCAGTCATGAGATAAACAACAGACAGGTCCCAACTGAGGGAAATTTTACAAAATACTCTACTTCTCAAAGTGTTCCAGTTCAACAACAAAAAGGAAAGGCTGAAAGACTGTCACAATCCAGAGGAGCCTAAGAAAACAGGAGGATAAATGGAATGTGATATGAGGGATGGTAACTTAGCAAAAACTAAGGAAATCTGAATAAAGTATGGTCTTTGGTTATTGCGAATATTTTAATATTGATTCATTAGTTCATATTTGTACCGTACTAATATAAGATATCAATAATTGGAGAAATAGAGTGCCAGTGCATGCGAATGCTCTGTACTATCTTCTCAATTTCCCTATAAATCTTTGTTTTTTTCCTAATAAATAAGATTTATTTTGAAAATTGACTTAAATGAATCAGGATCCAAGTGTGAAGACATTTTAAGAACAGTTGAATTAACTTTTGCCTTATTCTTAAAGAGTTCCTTCGGTGGGAAGAAAGAAATAATTTTATATCAGCAGGAAAGAACAACACTTATGAACACGTATAATGCCTCCTCAATCTGAAAATCAGGAACGGATAATAAAAGCAAAAATCAGAAAAAAATACTTCTATTATAATAGACACCATATTGCAAGTGCATTTAAAATTAGCAATGCATAACATTTATTTCCTGGACATTTGTCTTCCAAAGAGTTCACAGTTTTTCAGTGTCAGTTGAATTAGGGGAAGAATCTCAGGGAAGAATCCTTCACATAATAATAGGACCATTGTAATAATGTTTCTCAGTTCTTTCCAAATCCATAAAGATGCATTCCCTGATGAGTGACTGAGCTGTGAAGAAAGAGATGAGAAAGCATCATCCCTCTGAACCATTTGTGTCAGAATATTTTAAGCATAGTACTACGGATAGTAAATTATCCTTATTAATGGGAAATACGTCTCAGATTGGAATCTGAGCAATTAGATGGGCAGAGAAAAAAAACTTAGACTCACTCCTCATCTTTTATTTTTTTTTATTTATTTTTTTATGATAGTCATACAGAGAGAGAGAAAGGCAGAGACACAGGCAGAGGGAGAGGGAGAGGGAGAGGGAGAGGGAGAGGGAGAGGGAGAAGCAGGCTCCATTCACCGGGAGCCCGATGTGAGATTCGATCCCGGGTCTCCAGGATCGCGCCCTGGGCCAAAGGCGGGCGCCAAACCGCTGCGCCACACAGGGATCCCCCCACTCCTCATCTTTTAAAGATAAAGGAGAGCTTTTCTATGTACAAAGTCAGTTGTTAAGATAGCCTTAGGGAATAAGAGTCTGCAGCATGGAATCCTGCTGCACAGCTGGGACGTCCACGCCCCAGGTCTTCCTGATCCCAAATCCCTGGGCCTGTCCCCCAACACAAGCTGCCAAGCTGAGGTCATTTGCAATTGCTCTCTTAGGAGCTCCAGGGAAGGGGAAAGAGCTAGATAGGATGGGACTGGACACAAGGAGGTCAAGAAAATGAAGGCCTTTCTACTTTAAGTTCAGTGTTCGAACAAGTCCAGCCATCCCAGGCCCCTGTGAAGAAGACCTGAAATTTACATTACTTCAGTTACAGGAAAAAAACAAAGGTTTACAGCTTAATGGCCTAGAAAGCCCCACAATAAAATGAAACTGAGCCCATGTCAAGGGCTGGAAGCGCCTATTAGAATGAGAGCAGAGCCCAATACCCTTGAAGGCCCCATATCAAAATGTAAACATAACTTGAGGAATTGCTCCAGCCCTTCTGTAGGACCCTGAGACAAGCCCTTAAAACTAAGCTAAAACCCACCTCAGGGTCCACGTCCCTGCTCCGCTGTGTTGGGTGTACTTGGACGCAAGCTGGAGTTTGGAAATCAACCCTTGAGTGTTTGCATTGGTGTCAGCTCCTTAGTGGTTTCTCAGATTCGCAAACTTGGGCACAACACCCCCATGTCCCCTCCTACCTTGGCTGAACCCCTATCCCCTCCCACCCAGGGTAACACTCAGTCTCCTCCCGGCCTACAACAGCTGGGCACAGGCCGTCACACAGGTCCCATGAGCATGGTGGGGACTCCCGCCGTCCCTGGCCTCCCAGAGGAAGGAAGGAGGTTTTGTCAGTAGACACTCCCATGGTGGCCCCAGGGATCCCTGCCCAGAACAGACTGGTTGGGGTCTGTGTCCCTGATGCCAGCTCCTCCTCCCCGGTTTTCCCACAGGAAATGAAGGAGGAGACCCTAGTCTCTTCTAGGGACATCACGCTGGGGGACCTGGACATCAACAGGATGTTCAGCAGTCACGTCATGTTTTGGGACTACTAGGGGGTAAGGTGAGGCTGAGGGGCCAGGGGGATCGGGACCCGGGAGGACCGGGGGCTTATGGATAGGGAACACAGGGCTTCAGAGCCTGGGGAAGAACAGCAGCGAACAACACACCGCTCCATGGTAGATTGTTGGGGATGAACACCGTGCCCCCACCCTCAGGGTCTCAGGGATGAGGAGGCCACTAGGACGGGGCCTCCAGGGATTGCCATGTAAGCTGAACCACAAAGGGGTGAGGGACGGCCCCCTGAAAAGCAGGGGGCTGGGGTGAGGGCCGTGGGGCCAGAAGGGGACCTGGGGGCAGGGTGCATGGCCGTGACTGGAGGACACGCATCGATCTGATGAGGTTCGGACGGGTCAGGGTGATACCCACCCTCAGGACTTTATATATTTCTAAATTCTATGCATTCAATTTGAGACAATTTGCAATTTGTAAACATACATAGTATGATGACCCCCAGATAATGCCCCTGGTCCAGCCAGGGCCCTGCACTCACCCAGGGGCAGGTGTCACAGCATACCCCAGACTGGGGTCGCCTTTATCTGTAGACGTCTCCGTGTGCATCTTAGAGAAAGGGGATGCCCTGTGTCCGCAGGCCCCCCACACCATCCTCCCATTCCTCAGACCCACACCATCCCCTAACATCATCATCCCCCATGGCATAGCCCCTACACCATCCCCCTCACACACTCACAGCCTCACACAATCCCCACCCACACTATACCCCAACACCATCCCCGCTACACCATCCCCCACAACCCACCACCATCATACCCTTGCCCCCACACCATCGACCCCCACACCATCATCCCTGAGCAAGGATCCAGTGCACCTGCACCCTGTGGAACATGCTCAGACTCCCCGGGGCTCTCTGGATACCCTGCTCACATCAGAAGCCCGGGTGTCCCATTGAGTACCCAGCGGTTGCAGGGAGGAGGGAAGGCAGGGAGTCCCGGACAGTGTGTGTACAGGAGAGTGGTGCAGAAGACACACTGTGCCCTGCCTCCACCCACTGTCCCTCCGGGAGTGCGGCACACCCTGCACAGGACACCAGCCCATAACCCAGAGGGACCTGGACTGACTTGGGCCCAGGCTCTGTGGGGGCTGGGTTGATTTGAGCCCCCACCAGTCCCAACTCAAAGACTAATGGAATCAGGCCCCCATGGCCCTGGCCAAACCTGGATTCTTGCCCCGGGCTGAGCGAGCCCTCTCAAAGTGGATGTGGCCTCCTGGGCCCTGGGCGTGACCCACCGATACAGGTCGCTTATCTAGGGCAGCCCTGGGGATCCTGGGACACACCAGTGTGGGGAGAGGAGGGGTACGCCGGTGGGCCACACCTGCACCCACACCATGAGGCAGGCTCCTCCAGGTGCTGGGGCCGCAGAGGGTCCGAGGCAGGGGTCCAGCTGCCCTGCGGGGACCCAGCAAAGGAGCCCATGACCAGCAGGTCCAGGTCAGCTCTGCTGTCCTCAGAACTGTCACTCAGGCTGAAACCTCAGGACACACGCCACCACCCGGAGTCCACACATGCTCCCAGATGGGGGACTCCAGGACTCGCCCACCCACCCCATGTGATTCTTGCCCCTACATAAAGGACAGAAAGGTCTCCTTCCCCAGGGGAAGACACACACCTACGGCTCTGAGCCCATTTGCTATACAAAGTCAATAAAGTGTTGTGGTGCGAAAATGCACAGCCAGCCCATTTCTGTGTCTCCCAGAACTCTGTGCACGGGGGGTGGAGAAACCCCCAGAGAGGAGGAGGGGGCACCACCTAGGCCCCAACCAGCCCCTGCAGGGGCACCACCAGGCAAACACAGCTGACGTCCCCACGTGCCTTCCCGGGGCGGCCGGACCCACTGCCAGACATGGAAATGTGGCCGAGCCGGAACTTCCAGCTCAGCTGACCCTCCAGCTGAAAGTCACTGCATGAGTGAGCACCAGTGTGGCCATGAGAGCCCAGCTAGCCGCCCAGTACCAGCACCAGAAATGATATTCTGCCAACCATTTTGGGGTTTTGGGTGACCCAGCCAGAGGAACCGATAGCTGCACGGGATAGCTGCATGTGATAGACACACACGCACCTCAAAACCAACAAAAGTCGGAATCCCCCCAATGTTGTCAAACAGCAGCCAGATGGTTACATACACTACGCTGTGGTCCCCAAAAGGATACATGGAAAACGCTATAAGCCATTACTGCAGAGGGGCTGGAGGCACCGAGATGTGCCTGCTATGATCCAACAAGGAGTGCAGAGGGGCAGGAAGCATCCTCCGGAGAGGGGGCCCACCTAGGAAAGGACACTAGGTCCCTGTGAAGGCTACAGAGGGTGAAATCTGTCCTCCTCTCTTTGAGCTTCTGGTTTTCCTCCTAAATGCCATTTTCCTCAATCATATTAGAAAGAATTTATTTTATGTTTTTAAATTTCTTTTTATTGGAGTCCAATTTGTATGAATTGTTTCTTCAGCAAGGGTGTCATTCAGGAGAGAAGGAGAGATAAAGATTTTCCTAGACAGGCAACATATAAAGGAGTTCATGACCACTTAACCAGTCCAGTAAGGAATTTTAAGAGGGACTCTTCTAGTGGGGGAAAAAAAAGAGACCAAAAGCAACAAAGACTAGAAAGGACCAGAGAACGTCACCAGAAACACCAACTCTTCTGGTAACAGAAATGCACAAAGTTCATATCTTTGAATAATCACTCTGACTGCTGATAGACTAAATGCTCCAATCAAAAGACATAGGGTTTCAGAGTGGCTTAAAAAGCAGGATCCAGGATGCCTGGGTGGCTCAGGGGTTGACCCTCTGCCTTTGACTCAGGGTGTGATCCTGGAGTCTTGGATCGAGTCCCGTATTGGGCTCCTGGTGGGGAGCCTCTTTCTCTCTCTGCCTAATTTTCTGCCTCCCTCTCTCTCTCACTATCATAAATAAAATTATTATTAAAAAACAACATCCAGGGATCCCTGGGTGGCGCAGCGGTTTGGCGCCTGCCTTTGGCCCAGGGCACGATCCTGGAGACCCGGGATCGAATCCCACGTCGGGCTCCCGGTGCATGGAGCCTGCTTCTCCCTCTGCCTGTGTCTCTGCCTCTCTCTCTCTCACTGTGTGCCTATCATAAATAAATAAAAAATTAAAAAAAAAAAAAAAACAACATCCATCTGTACCCTGCCTATAAGATGCTCACCTTCGACCTATAGACACCAACAGATTGAAAGACAGGGGATGGAAAATCATCTATGACGCTAATGGATATCAAAAGAAAGCTGGAGGACTCATACTTATATCAGACAAATGAGATTTGAAACCAAAACTTGGGGGACACCTGGTGGCTCAGTGGTTGAGCATCTGCCTTCGGCTCAGGGTGTGATTCTGGGATCCCAGGATCGAGTCCCACATCAGCCTCCCTTTGGGGAGCCTGCCTCTCACTCTGCTATGTTCCTTCCTCTGCTTCTCTGTGTAATTCTCATGAATAAATAAATAAATATTTTAAATTTCAAAAAAGAAAGAACAAATACTGTAAGAAGAGATGAAGAAGGGCATTATTTCATAATTAAAAAGACTCTCTATCATGATCAAACAACTAAATATTTATGCTGCCAACATGGGAATACCTAAATATAGAAACCACTGTTGGGAATGTGAACTGGTGCAGCCACTCTGGAAAACTTTGTGGAGGTTCCTCAATGAGATAAAAATAGACCTTCAAGACAACCCAGAAATTGCACTGTTGGGGATTTACCCCAAAGATTCAGATGCAATGAAACGCCGGGACACCTGCACCCCGATGCTTACATTAGGAATGTCCACAATAGCCAAACTGTGGAAGGAGCCTCGGTGTCCATCGAAAGTTGAATGAATAAAGAAGATGTGGTTTATGTATACAATGGAATATTACTCAGCCATTAGAAGTGAACAGCTCCCGAGTTACTGTGTGGGCTGGATACAGGTTTCCAGAGCTGGCCGCTGCCACTGGGGTTGTTCCTCCTGGGACCTCACGGGGTAAACTAACTGCACTGAGCCCTGCACCAAGAAGGGGACAGAGCAGCTCCCCCAAATGCTAACACCTGAAAATCAGCACAATACGCCCCTCCGCCAGAAGACCAGCTAGACGGACAATTTCCAGGGGAAGTCAAGGGACTTAAAGTACACAGAAACAGAAGATACTCCCACATGTTTTTTTTTTATTTCTGATTGCTTCCCCCACCCTTTTTCCCATTTTCTTTCTTTTCTTTCTTTTTTTATTCTCTTTTTTCCTTCTTTCTTCCTTTATTCTTTTTCCTTTTTCTCTTTTCTTTCCTTCTTTCTCTCCTCTCTTTTTCTCCTTTTCCCAATTCAATTTGATTTGGCCACTTGGCACTCAGGAAAATGACTAGAAGGAAAACCTCACCTCAAAAGAAAGAATCAGAAACAGTCCTCTCTCCCAGAGTTACAAAATCTGGATTACAACTGAATGTCAGAAAGCCAATTCAGAAGGACTATTATACAGCTAATGGTGGCTCTAGAAAAAAGCATAAAGGACTCAAGAGATTTCAGGACTGCAGAATTTAGATCCAATCAGGCTGAAATTAAAAATCAATTGAATGCAATGCAATCCAAACTAGAAGTCCTAATGACGAGGGATAATGAGGTGGAAGAACGAGTGAGTGACATAGAACACAAGTTGATGGCAAAGAGGGAAACTGAGGAAAAAAGAGACAGATAATTAAAAGACCAGGAAGACAGATTAAGGGAAATAAACGACAACCTTAGGAAGAAAACCCTATGTGAAATTGGGGTTCCCAAGGGTGCCAAAATGGACAGAGGGCCAGAATATGTATTGGAACAAATCATAGCTAAAAACATTCCTACTCTGGGAAGGGAAACAGGCATTCAGATCCAGGAAATACAGAGATACCCCCCTAAAATCAATAAAAACCGTCCAACACCTCGACATTTAATCGTGAAGCTTGCAAATTCCAAAGATAAAGAGAAGATCCTTAAAGCAGCAAGAGATAAGAAAATCCTGACATTTATGGGGAGGAGCATTAGGGTAACAGCAGACATCTCTACAGCGACCTGGCAGCCCAGAAAGGGCTGGCAGGATACATTCAGGGTCCTCCATGAGAAGAACATGCAACCAAGAATACTTTATCCAGCAAGGCTCTCATTCAAAATGGAAGGAGAGATAAAGAGCTTCCAAGACAGGCAGGAACTGAAAGAATATGTGACCTCCAAACTAGCTCTGCAAGAAATTTTAAGGGGGACTCTTAAAATTCCCCTTTAAGAAGAAGTTCAGTGGAACAATCCACAAAAACAAGGACTGAACAGATATCATGAAGACACTAAACTCATATTTGTTGATAGTAACTCTGAACGTGAACAGGCTTAATGACCCCATCAAAATGCGCAGGGTTTCAGACTGGATAAAAAAGCAGGACCCACCTATACCTGTCTACAAGAGACTCATATTAGACAGAAGGACACCTACAACCTGAAAATGAAATGGTGGAGAACAATTTACCATTCAAAAAGTCCTCAAAAGAAAGCAGGGGTAGCCATCCTTATATCAGATAAACTAAAATTTACCCAGAAGACTGTAGTGAGAGATGAAGAGGGACACTAAATCATACTTAAGGGATCTATCCCACAAGAGGACTTAAAAATCCTCAATATATGCCCCGAATGTGGGAGCTCCCAATTATTTAAACCAATTAATAACCAAAGTGAAGAAATACTTAGATAATAATACACTTATACTTGGTGACTTCAATCTAGCTCTTTCTACCCTCGATAGGTCTCTAAGCACAACATCTCCAAAGAAACAAGAGCTTTAAATGATACACTGGACCAGATGGATTTCACAGAAATCCATAGAACTTTACATCCAAACTCAACTGAATACACATTCTTCTCAAGTGCACATGGAACTTTCTTCAGAATAGACCACATACTGGGTCACAAATAGGGTCTGAACCGATACCAAGGGATGGGGATCGTCCCCTGCATATTCTCAGACCATAATGCTTTGAAATTAGAACTAAATCACAACAAGAAGTTTGGAAGGACCTCAAACACGTGGAGGTGAAGGATCAACCTGCTAAAAGATGAAAGGGTCAAATAGGAAATTAAGGAAAAATTAAAAAGATAAATGGAAACTAATGAGAATGAATGTACAACCGTTCAAATTCTTTGGGATGCAGAAAATGCAGTCCTAAGGGGGAAATATATCACAATACAAGAATCCATTAAGAAACGGGAAACTACTCAAATACAAAAGCTAACCTTACACTAAAGGGGCTAGAGAAAAAAAGGTGATAGATCCTACACCCAACAGAAGAATAGAGTTAATTAACATTCGAGCAGAACTCAAGGAAATCGAGACCAGAAGAACGGTGGAACAGATCAACAGAATGAGGAAATGGTTCCTTGAATGAATTAATAAGATAGATAAACCATTGGCCAACCTTATTAAAAAAAAGAGAGAGAAGACTCAAATTAATAAAATCATGAATGAGAAAGGAGAGATCACTACCAACACCAAGGAAATACAACGATTTTAACAACATATTATGAACAGCCATACACCAATAAATTATGCAATGTAGAAGAAATGGACGCATTCCTGGAAAGCCAGAAACTACCAAAACTGGAACAGGAACAAATAGAAAACCTAAACAGGCCAATAACCAGGGAGGAAATTGAAGCAGTCATCCAAAACCTCCCAAGACACAAAAGTCCAGGGCCAGATGGCTTCCCAGGGGAATTCTATCAAACGTTTAAAGAAGAAAACATACCTATCCTACTAAAGCTGTTTGGAAAGATAGAAAGAGATGGAGTACTTCCAAATTCATTCTATGAAGGCAGCATCACCTTAATTCCAAAACCAGACAAAGACCCCACCAAAAAGGAGAATTACAGACCAATAGCCCTGATGAACATGGATGCAAAAATTCTCAACAAGATATTAGCCAATAGGATCCCACAGTACATTAAGAAAATTATTCACCATGTCCAAGTAGGACTTATCCCTGGGACACAAGGCTGGTTCAACACTCATAAAACAATCACTGTGATTCATCACATCAGCAAGAGACAAACCAAGAACCATATGAACCTCTCATTAGATACAGAAAAGTATTTGAAAAAATAGAGCATCCATTCCTGGTCAAAACACTTCAGAGCGTAGGGATAGAGGGAACATTCCTCGACATCTTAAAAGCCATCTAGGAAAAGCCCACAGCAAATATCATTCTCAATTTGGAAGCACTGGGAACCTTACCCCTAAGATCAGGAACAAGACAGGATGTCCACTCTGACCACTGCTATTCAAAATAGTACTGGAAGTCCTGCCTCAGCAATCAGACAACAAAAAGAAATAAAGTCATTCAAATTGACAAAGAAGTCAAACTCTCCCTCTTCGCCAATGACATGATACTCTACCTAGAAAAACTAAAAGCCTCCACCCCACGATTGCTAGAACTCATACAGCAATTTGGTAGCATTGCAGGATATAAAATCAATGCCCGAAAATCAATGGCATTTCTATACACTAACAATGGGACTGAAGAAAGAGAAATTAGGGAGTCAGTCTCATTTACAATTGCACCCAAAATCATAAGATACCTAGGAATAAACCTAACCAAGGAGGTAAAGGATCTATACCCTAAAAACTATAGAAAACTTCTGAAAGAAATTGAGGAAGACACAAAGAGATGGAAAAATATTCATGCTCATGGATTGGCAGAATTAACATTGTGAAAATATCAATTTTACCAAGGCAATGTTCACCTTTAATGCAAACCCTATCAAAATACCATGGACTTTCTTCAGAGACTTTGAACTAATTATTTTAAGATTTGTGTGGAATCAGGATCCCTGGGTCATGCATCGGTTTGGCTCCTGCTTTTGGCCCAGGGCACGATCATGTAAACCCAGGATTGAATCCCATGTCAGGCTCCTGGTGCCTGGAGCCTGCTTCTCCCTCTGACTGTGTCTCTGCCTCTCTCTCTCTCTCTCTGTTTGTGACTATCATAATAAAAAAAGACTTGTGTGGAATCAGAAAAGACCCTGAATAGCGAGGCGAATTTTAAAAAAGACAACCATATCTAGGGGCATCACAATGCCAGATTTCAGGGTGTACTACAAAGCTGTGGTTCAAGACAGTGTGGTACTGGCACAAAAACAGACAAATGGATCAATGGAACAGAAGAGAGAACCCAGAAGTGGACCCTGAACTTTATGGTCAACTAATATTCGATAAAGTTGGAAAGACTATCGATTGGAAGAAAGACAGTCTCTTCAATAAATGGTGCTGGGAAAATGGACATACACATGCAGAAGAAAGAATGAAACTACACCACTCTCTTTCACCATACACAAAAATAATCTCAAAATGAATGAAAGATCTAAATGTGAGACAAGAGTCCATCAAAATCCGAGAGGAGAACACAGGCTATATCTTTTTTTGAACTTGGCCACAGTAACCTCTTGGAGATACATCCACGAAGGCAAAATAAACAAAAGCAAAAATGAACTATTGTGATTTCATCAAGATAAGAAGCTTTTGCACAGCAAAGGATAAATTCAACAAAACTAAAAACAACCTACAGAATGGGAGAAGATATTTGCAAATGACGTATCAGATAAAGGGTTAGTTTCAAAGATCGATAAAGAACTTCTTAAAATCAACAACAAAGAGACAAAGAATCCAATCATGAAATGGGCAAAAGACATGAAGAGAAATCTCACAGAGGATGACATTGCCATGGCCAACATGAACATAAAAAAATGCTCTGCATCACTTGCTATCATAGAAATACAAATCAAAACCACAATGAGAACCACCTCACACCACTGAATGGGGATAATAAACAAGGCAAGAAAAAAACGAATGTTGTAGAGGATGCAGAGAAAAGGGAAGACTCTTACACTTTTGGTGGTAATGTGAACTGGTGCAACCACTCTGGAAAACTGTCTGGAGGTTCCTCAAAGAGTTAAAAATAGACCTGCCCTAAGACCCAGCAATTGCACTGTTGGGGATTTACCTCAAAGATTCAGATGCAATGAAACGCGGGGACACCAGCACCCTGATGTTCATAGCAGCAACGTCCACAATAGCCAAAATGTGGAAGGAGGCTTGGAGTCCTTTGAAAGATGAATGGATAAGGAACATGTGGTTTATGTATACAATGGAATATTACTGAGCCATTAGAAACGACAAATACCCACCTTTTGCTTCAACCTGGATGAAACTGGAGGGTTTTACGCTGAGTGAAGTAAGTCAATCGGAGAAGGACAAACATATGTTCTCATTCAATTGGTTAATATAAATAATAGTGAAAGGGAATATAAGGGAATGTAGAAGAAATGTGTGGGAAATATCAGAAAGGGAGACAGAACACAAAGACTCCTGACTCTGAGAAAGGAACAAGGGATGCTGGAAGGGGAAGAGGGCAGGGGGTGCGGGTGAATGGGTGACGGGCACTGAGCGGGGCACTTGCCGGGATGAGCCTGGGTGTTACTCTGCTTGTTGGTAAATTGAACACCAATAAAAAATAAATTTATTTTTTAAAAAAAGTTCAAACTAACTAAATATTTATGCTGCAAACATAGGAGTACCTAAATATAGAAACCAATTAATGACAAACGTACAGGAACTCACTGATAATAATACAATGACAGGGGATTTTACCACCCAATGATGGCAATGGACTGATCGTCTATGCAGAAAATCAACAGGGGAACAATTGCCTTGACACACTGGACCACAGGGACTCAACAGATATAGTATGAACATTTCATCCTAAAGCAGAACACACATTCCTTTCAAGTGCACATGGGACATTCTCCAGAACAGATCATATCATGGCCCACAAATCAGCCATCAACAGGTACAACAGGTACAAGAAGGTTGATATCACACCCTGTACATTTTCAGACCACGACGCTAAGAAACTCGAAGTCGACAGTAAGAAAAAATTTGGACAGACCAAAAATACGTGGAGATTATGAACATCCTACTAGAGAATGAATGGAGCAACCAGGAAATTAAGGAGGAAATATAAAACAAATGAAAATGAAAACATGTATCTCCAAACATCTGGGATGTAGCAAAGGCAGTCCTAAGAGGGAAGTACATAGCAATACAGGCCTACCTCAAGAAATAAGAAGTCTCCAATACATAAGGTAACCCTACACCTAAAGGAGTTGGTAAAGCAATAACAAACAAAGCCTAAAGCTTACAGAAGAAGGGAAAAAATAAAGATGAGAGCAGAAATAAACAATACAGAAAAAAAACAGTAGAATGGAATAACGAAACTAAGAGCTGGTTCTTTTTTTTTTTTATAGTCACACAGAGAGAGAGAGAGAAAGGCAGAGACACAGGCAGAGGGAGAAGCAGGGTCCATGCACTGGGAGCTCGACGTGGGATTCGATCCCGGGTCTCCAGGATCACGCCCTGGGCCAAAGGCAGGCGCCAAACCACTGCGCCACCCAGGGATCCCTAGAGCTGGTTCTTCAAAATAATTAATAAAATGTATCAAGCCCTAGCCGGCCTTATCAATGAGAAAAGAGAAAACCTAAATAAATAAAATCACAAATGAGAGAAGAGAGATCACAATCAACACCAGAAAAATAAAACAATTATAAGGGAATACTATGAAAGATTATATGCTAACAAACTGGGAGACCTGGAAGAAATGGACAAATCCCTAGAAATGTGCAAACGAGCAAAACTGAAATAGGAAGAAATAGAAAATATGAACAGACCCATAATTAGCAAAGAAACAGAATCAGTAAGGCACCTGGGTGCCTCAGTGGTTGAGCATCTTTTTTTAGCTAGGGTCATGTTCCCAGGCTCCTGGGGGATAACGTCCCACATCAGGCTCCCTGCATGGAGCCTCATTTTCCCTCTGCCTATAACTCTGCCTCTCTGTGTCTCTCATGAATACGTAAATAAAGGTGCAGCCACTATGGAAAACAGTCTGGAGGATCCTTGAGAAGTTAAAGATAGGGGATCCCTGGGTGGCACAGCGGTTTGGCAACTGCCTTTGGCCCAGAGCGTGATCCTGGAGACCCGGGATAGAATCCCACATCGGGCTACTAGTGCATGTAGCCTGCTTTTTTCTCTGCCTGTGTCTCTGCCTCTCTATCTGTGACTATCATAAAAAAAATTTTAAAAAGGAGTTAAACTAGAGCTACCCTACGATTCCAAAATTGCACACCTAGGTATTTACCCTGAGGATACAAAAGTAGTTTAGTAGATTCGAAGGGGAACACGCAGCCCAGTGTTGGTAGCAGCATTATCAACAACAGCGAAACTGTATACAGCCCAGATGTCCATCGACGATGAATGGGCAGAGACGATGGGGTAAATATACACACTGCAACATCACTGGGTCATCAGAAGGTATGAAATGAAGCCATTTACAATGACGTGGGAGAAGTGGAAGGGACTTACGCTAAATGAACTCAGTCAGTCACAGTAAGACAGGTACCAAATACCATACAATTGCATTCACATGTGAATTTTAAGAAACCAAACTGGCAAAGGGGCAAATGGGGGGATGAGAGATGCAAACCAAGATACACACACTTAACCACACAAAATAATCTAATAAATACCAGAGGAAGATGGGGCGGATGGGGAATCAGGGGATGGGGATAGTGGAGGTCACCTCTGACCAGTACCAGGCGTTGTATTCAAGGGTTGAATCACTATGTTGTAAACCTGAAACTATATCATACTGTGTTTACAAACAGGAATTCAAGTAAAACTTTAAAATAATAATTGGAAAAAAAAATAAATAAAATAATAATTGGTAGTATAGAGGATACATGTGCGCACAAGAGATAAAATCAGAAAGGCAACAGAAAATCCAAACAAAAGTCTTTAGAGCCACAAACCCCTCCTTAGCTGAGCTCAGGAGAAGCCTGCCATGCCTATTCTCACCCCAGCAGAAGTCTGGATTTTGATTCTCTGGGGAGGCCACTGACTTGGTGGAGTCAGGCTATCTTTGAAACCAAAACCTAAATACAGTGCATAAAACTAAACTGCCCAAGATGCTAGGAGTCCCACTGCAGGCACATGCCAAGACCCAAACTCTAACCATACACAGACATAACCCTTACCCTACACTTAAGCCTAATGTTAACCTAACACTTAAACAAGAACTATCACTAATCAAAAACCAAACACAAACCCCAAGACCAGGGATCTCTGGGTGGCGCAGCGGTTTGGCGCCTGCCTTTGGCCCAGGGCGCGATCCTGGAGACCCGGGATCGAATCCCACATCGGGCTCCCGGTGCATGGAGCCTGCTTCTCCCTCCGCCTGTGTCTCTGCCTCTCTCTCTCTCTCTCTGTGACTATCATAAATAAAAAACAAAACAAAACAAAACAAAAACAAACCCCAAGACCGAAACAAATTCACTGAACCTTCCTGCCAACCCTCACTCTAACTCCTAAACCTATTCTAAACCCTTAACCCTGACCCTTACCTTAAATCTAACCCTAACCTCTAACCATAACCTTAACTTAATGTACTCAAATCGTATTCCTAAACTTAACCTGTACACTAACCCTAACCCTCTAATACTAATCCTATCTCATACCTAAAAGTGTACCCTAACCCGTACCCTAAAACTAATCCCTAACCCACTGCCTAGCCCACTCTTAACCTTTTCCAAGCGGTACCCTGACCCTGACCTGACCCTAAACCTAACCCCTACCAAACACTAACCCTAATCCTATCCCTAACCCCTATCATAAACCTAACCCTCGCCCTAACCCTCAACCTAGCCGTAACTTTTACTCTAACCCCTAACCCTAACCCCTGACCCTAACTCACACCCTAAACCCTAACCGCAAACCTAGCCCAAACCTAACTCTCACCATAACCCAAACCCCAACTCCTAACCTCCTGCCCTAATCCCTGAAGTCTAAACCCTATCCCTAACTCTAACTCCTGTCCCTCACACAAACCTCTATCCTAACTCCTAACCACTGACCCTTACCCTTATCCCTCACCCTAACCTCTAATCCGTAACCATAAACATAATAATAACCCCTAACATCTAACCTAAGCCTAACCACCAAAGCCTCCCCTCCCCTGACCCTACCATTCATTCTACCCATTCACGTACCCTATGGTTCTGAGGAGTCCCTACTGATATGGACGTGGTCCCCAATGGCACCTCCAGAGTCCTCCAGGAGGTCCTGTGGAAGCCGGGGTCCTGTGAGTGCAGACGTGGCCCCACGTGTTCCAGAGACTTAGTCAACGGGTCCTGAGTACGCCTGGTCTCCTGTCAACGTGGGTATGCCTCACATCCTCTGGAAGCCTCACAGCAGGTTCTCAGGAGGCCCGGAGCTCCTGTCAGCCTGGACATGGCCCCACGTCCCCCAGAAAACTCACTGTAGGTCCCGAGGAGGCTGTGGGTTCCTGTCAGCCTAGACGCAGCCCCATGTCTCCCAAAGCCAAAGTGCAGGTCTTGAGGAGGACGGGGGTCCTCTCAGTCTTGACGTGGCCCCACATTTTCCTCAGCCTCACCATAAGACCTGAGGAGGTTGGGGGCTCCTGTCAGCATGGACGTGGCCCCAAATAATCCCAGTCCTTCACAGTGCATCCTGAGGAGGCCGGAGACTCCTGTCAGTGTGGATTCGGCATCCACATTTTTCTTAGGCCTCACCACAGGCTCTGACAAGGCTGGGGTCTTCTGTCCACACGGACGCATCCCCATATGTCCCAACATCTACATCGGGGGTCCTGAGGACATCAGTGTCCGGTTGTGTGGACGTGGCCCCACATCCTCCCGAAGCATCACCACAGGTTCTGAGGTGGCCGAGGCTCCTGTCACTGTGGATGCGGCCCCCAGCTTCCAGAAGCCTCAACTTATGTCCTGAGGGGCCCATTAGCTCCTGCCAGAGTGAACGCGGCACCACATCTTTCAGAAGCCTCCCCGCGTGTCCTGAGGTGGCCCAGGGCCTCCTGTCAGCGTGGATGCGGACCCACATCTTACTGAAGCCTCCCCGCGGGTCCTGAGGCAGCCCAGGGGCTCCTGTCAGGGTGGATGTGGGCCCACATCTTCCTGAAGCCTCACCATGTGTCCTGAGGAGACCGGGGCTCCTGTCATCGTGAACGCTGCCCAGTATCCCCCTGAAGACTCCCCGCAGATTCTGAGGAAGCTGTGGCTCATCAGTGTGGACGTGTCCCCAGGTCTTCCTCAGGCCTCCCCAGCACAGGCTTGCTCCTGTTAGTGTAGGCAGACGAGGCCTACTGCACATGCGTGCCTTAAGGGTGGTGCCTGGGCTCAGGCGCCCCCTGCGGGATGCTCAGGTGCCCCCTGCGGGATGCTGAGGCGCTGCAGGAGGCTGTGCAGGAGGCAGAGTGCCCATCCCCAGGCCCACCTCTGCCTCCGTCCAGACACCAGCTGTGGCCTGTTATCTCCGGAAACTTCTGACTGAAAAGGAGCCCAACACCCAGCTTCCCCAAAAATAC
The DNA here is from genome assembly GCF_048164855.1 of Canis lupus baileyi. Classification (NCBI taxonomy): domain Eukaryota; kingdom Metazoa; phylum Chordata; class Mammalia; order Carnivora; family Canidae; genus Canis; species Canis lupus. Next base: position 33,094,060 of record NC_132871.1, on the reverse strand, counting down.
TTAAGGAGAAGGAATTGGAGCCCAAAAAGCGAAATGAAATGTGGACCAGACTTTTACCACGACCTGTAAAACTCACTCAACCCTCTTCCACTGTGGGCGGGACAACGGGCTGGTGCAGCCGCCCTGGAAACAGTGTGGAGGCTCCTCAGGAAGTTCCCAATAGAGCCGCCCTGCGACCAGCAGGTGTACAGCCTGGAGCTCACTCTGAAGATACAGATGCAGTGAGACGTGGGTCAACTGCACCCCAATTTCCACAGCAGCCGTGTCCACAGTAGCCACACTTGGGTTGAGCCTCGGTGCCCTCTGCCAGATGATGGATAAAGAGGATGGGAGATAGATGATGGTCATAGAGAGAGGAATGGTACTCAGCTATCAAAGAGAAGGAAATCTTGCCATTTGCAATGACGTGGATAGAACTAGAAGGATCATCCTAAGTGAAATAGGTCAGTCGGAAAAGAGAATGACCGTGTGGTGTCATTCATAGCTGGAATTAAAGAAGCAAAGCAGATGAACATCTGTGAAGGGAAGGAAAAACAAATAAGATGAAAACAGATGCAGGAAAGACAGACTCTTAATTAAAGGAAACAAACTGGGGATCCCTGGGTGGTGCAGCAATTTGGCGCCTGCCTTTGGCTCAGGGCGCGATCCTGGAGACCCGGGATCGAATCCCACATCGGGCTCCCGGTGCATGGAGCCTGCTTCTCTCTCTGCCTGTGTCTCTGTCTGCACCCCCCCCCTCTCTCTGTGCGTGTGTGTCTATGGTAAATAAATAAATAAATAATTTTAAAAAAATAAAGGAAACAAACTGAGTGTCGCTGCTAAGCGGGGACGGGGGAGGGGATAACATGGGACCAGCATGAAGAAGGGCACGTGATGTCACGAGTACTGCGGTTATCTCCAAATGTTTAATGCCTGAATTCTTCCTCTGAAAGTATAATACACTATACATTAATTAATTGGGTTTAAATTAAATTAAGTTAAAAAAATCTGTTGTATCAGAACACGTTTCCTACTGGACTCTCTGTTCTGTTCCTTCACCTTATGCTGGGACCAACCCACATGAGTGTGGTTTGTTAAGTAGGCGTCAGGCCTCGTCCATGGACCAGCCCAGGGCGAGAACTCACGACCCTGAGATCAGGACCGGAGGTGAGGTCAGGAGTCGGATGCTTAACTGATGGAGCCAGGAGGGGTCCCGAGGAAAACACTGCTTTATCCTGTGTCTCTGTGACATCGTTTGAAATAGGAAAGTGCTGCGTCCCACTCTGTCCTGCTTTTCCAATACTGATTTGCTGTCCGGGGTCATTTGTGGGGGCGGATGGATGTTATGGGTTTTTTTTCCTATTTATAGGATGTGCCACCATGATTTGACAGGAATGACACTGAAATTGAAGGTGGCTTCAGGAACTGTGGACATTTTCACACGATGAGGCTCCCAACCCACGAGCCCAGGACGGCCTCCCAAAGCCTGGTATGGCTAAGTGCACAAGTCTTGTGCTCCTTTGGTTCAGTCTCATTTATTCTCTGTGATGCTCCTGAGAAGGGAGTCACGTCTGTCACTTCTTTCCTGAGTGCTCATTGTCAGGACACAGCAAGCCCCACAATAGAATAAAAACTGAGCCCAGACCAACGGCAGGAAGCCTCGATTATATGTTCTCATTCATTTGGGGAATATAAATAATAGTGAAAGGGAAAATAAGGGAAGGGAGAAGAAATGTGTGGGAAATATCAGAAACGGAGACAGAACGTAAAGACTGCTAACTCTGGAAAACGAACTAGGGGTGGTAGAAGGGGAGGAGGGCGGGGGGTGGGAGTTATTCTGTATGTTAGTAAATTGAACACCAATAAAAAAAAAAAAGAACAGATCTCAATGCCCTTGAAGGCCCCATATCAAAATGTAAACCGAACTTGAGGAATTGCTCCAGCCCTTAAAACTAAGCTAAAACCCACCTCCGGGTCCAAGTCCCTGCTCCGCTCTGTCCGGTTTCCTTGGACACAAGCTCGAGCTTGTAAATAAACCCTCGTGTGTTTGCATCAGTGTCAGCTTCTTGGTGGTTTCTCAGATTCGCAATCTTGGGCACAACAGTCTGAGATAAAAAATCAAAACCAAAAGAAGCTCGGACGCAGGTAGAGTGAACGCAGGGTTCTGAGAGAAGCAGCGGAGACCCGGGGGCTTGGGGACTCTTCTCTGGAGGCCCCAGCAGACAGGGGGGTGGGATGCTCAGCGCCAGAGCCAGAGGACCTAGCATCCCCACCGGTATCCCGCCCATCAGAGCCGGGTCTCAGGGAGCAGCCCAGTGCTGCCCGCTTCAGCCCAGAGACGCTGACGCCCACCCCGCCTCTGACCCCCGCAGGATTAACTCCTAGGCAGATGTGCACCTGACAATCAGCACCACGGCCCATCCCCAGACCCCACACAGACCATTTGCTGCCGCCAAGTTGTTGGACCACAGAGGCTGCAGAGCTTCAGCTCTGCCTGGAAAGTAGGGTCTAGATTCCTTTGTACACTGTGCTCTTTTTTAATTTATTTTATTTGATTCTTTTTTATTAATTGCCTTATTTTAATTTTTTATACCTTATATATTTCTTTTTTTACTTTCATGGTACTTTAATTGTGTTTCATATTTTGGGATTTAGAATGTTTTAACAAGCAGGCTAAAATAATCTGGTTTTTTTTTGGGAGGGCAGTTGTTATTGTTTTTCTTGATTTTTCTTTTTCTTTCTTCTTTCTTTTTTGGAAAAAATAATGAGATTGAGAAATTCTCCTCCATAAAATAACATGAAGTAGTACTCACAGCCAGGAAGTTCATCAATAAACATATATGATGTCTAACTACAGTTTAAAACAATGATTATAAAGATAGCAGCTGGGCTGGAAAAAGAGCACAGAAGCAAACTAGAGAATCCCTTACTATAGAAATAAAAGAACTTAAATCAAGTCAGTCCAACGTTAAAAATTCTATAACTGAGATGTAGTCCTAAGTGGAAGTCTTCAAAACAAGAAAGGTTATGGACCAAAGAGGCAGACTTAGGGAGTTCAGCCACTTATGAAAACTATAACATTCATATCATAGGAGACTCAGAAGATGAAGAGAGAGAAAAGGTGGACCTTGATCAGCCATTAGCAACGACAAATACCCACCATGTACTTCAAGGTGGATGGAACTGGAAGGTATTATGCTGAGTGAAGTAAGACAATCAGAGAAGGACAAACATTGTATGTTCTCATTCATTTGGGGAATATAGGTAATAGTGAAAGGGAATATAAGGGAAGGGAGTAGAAATGTGTGGGAAATATCAGAAAGGGAGGCAGAACATAAAGTCTTCTAACTCTGGAAATGAACTAGGGGTGATTGAATGGAGGAGGGCAGGGGTGAGGATGAATGGGTGACGGGCACTGAGGGGGCACTAGACGGGATGGGAACTGGGTGTCATTCTATATTTGGCAAATTGAACACCAATAAAAATTAAATTTATTATTAAAAAAAAGAAAGAGTGGCACCTGGGTGGCTGAGTTAGTTAAGCTTCTGCCTTAGGCTCAGATCATGATCCAGGTCCCAAGGCAGGCTCCCTGTTCAGCATGGAACCTGCTTCACCCTCTCCCTCTACCCCTCTCGCTCATGCTTTTTCTCCTCTCTCTCTCTCTCATATAAATAAATAACATCTTTGAAAAAAAATCAAACAAACCTAGAGGGAAGAGAAATCTCCCATGTAGAAGAATTTCAAAGAATTTGTGCAGAAATTCCACCGTCAAGTTCATGAGCATAGCTTCCCACTCTTATGTGTGCAATACACGTAGTAACTTCCTTCTAAAAATATATTATGAAAAACCTAAAATAATAATGATAATACACTAATAATAATAAAAATATTTAAAAAATAACAAAAATGAATCAGTTTACTACGGAGAAAACTGACAAACATTACCTTAGCAAGATGATCAGATCGATACCAAGACTGAGAAAACATGTGATACTATCTATCCTTTATATGATACAATAAAATGGCAGTATATCTCTGTATATAATCCACAAAAACAGTTCAATCATGAGATAAACGACAGACATGTCCCAACTGAGGGAAATTTTCCAAAATACACTCCTTCTCAAAGTGTTCCAGTTCAACAACAACAAGGAAAGGCTGAAAGACTGTCACAATCCAGAGGAGCCTAAGAAAACAGGAGGACAAATGGAATGTGATACGAGGGATGGTAACTTAGCAAAAACTAAGGAAATCTGAATACAGTATGGTCTTTGGTTAATGCGACTATTTTAATATTGATTCATTAGCTCATATTTGTACCGTACTAATATAAGATATCAATAATTGGAGAAATAGAGTGCCAGTGCATGTGAATGCACTATACTATCTTCTCAATTTCCCTATAAATCTTTGTTTTTTTCCTAATAAATAAGATTTATTTTGAAAATTGACTTAAATGAATCAGGATCCAAGTGTGAAGACATTTTAAGAATAGTTGAATTAACTTTTGCCTTATTCTTAAAGAGTTCCTTTGATGGAAACAAAGTAAGAATTTTAGATCAGAAGGAAAGAAAAACACTTATGAACACGTATAATGCCTCCTCAACCTGAAAAGCAGGAACGGATAATAAATAGCAAAAATCAGATAAAAATAATTCTAGTATAATAGACACCATACTGCAAGTGCATTTAAAATTAGCAATGGGGGATCCCTGGGTGGCATAGCGGTTTGGCGCCTTCCTTCTGCCCAGGGCGCAATCCTGGAGACCCGGGATCGAGTCCCACGTCGGGCTCCCGGTGCATGGAGCCTGCTTCTCCCTCTGCCTGTGTCTCTGCCTCTCTCTCTCTCTGTGACTATCATAAATAAATAAAAGAAAAAAATAAAAAAATAAAATTAGCAATGCATAACATTTATCTCCTTGACATTTGTCTTCCAAAGAGTTCACAGTGTTTCAGTGTCAGTTGAAATAGGGGAAGAATCTCAGGGAAGAATCCTTCACATAATAATAGGACCATTGGCAATAATGTCTCTCAGTTCATTCTAAATCCATAAAGATGCATTTATTGATGATTGACTGAACTGTGAAGAAAGAGATGAGAAACCCTTCCCTCTGAATTACTTGTGTCAGAATATTTTAACTATAGTACTACAGATAGTAGTAAATTATCCTTATTAACAGGAAATACATCTCAGATTGGAATCTGAGCAATCAGATGTGCAGAGATAAAACTATATGCCTCGCTCCTCAACTTTTAAAGACAAAGGAGAGCTTTTCTATGTACAAAGTCAGTTGTCAAGATAGCCTCAGGGAATAAGATTCTGCAGCTTCGAATCCCGCTGCAGAGCTGGGACACCCATGCTCCAGGTCTTCCTGATCCCAAATCACTGGGCCTGTTGCCCAACACAGGATGCCACGCTGAGGTTATTTGCAATTGCTCTCTTAGGAGCTCTGGGGAAGGGGGAAGGAGCTAGATAGGTGGGACAGGAAGCAAGGAGGCTGAGAAAATTAAGGCCATTCCAATTTAAATTCAGCATTAGCACATGCCCAGCCATCCCAGGTCCCTGTTAAGAAGAGCTGAAATTTACATTGCTTTAGTTACAGGAAAAAAACAAAAGTTTACAGCTTAATGTCCTAGAAAGCCCCACAATAGAATCAAAACTAAGCCCATGCCAAGGGCTGGAACCGTCTATTAGAATGAGAGCAGAGCTCAATACCCTTGAAGGCCCCATATCAAAATGTCAACAGAACTTGAGGAATTGCTCCAGCCCTCTGTAGGACCCCAAGTCAAGCCCTTAAAACTAAGCTAAAACCCACCTCGGGGTCCAAGTCTCTGCTCCGCTGTGTTGGGAGTACTTGGACGCAAGCTCGAGTTTGGAAATCAACCCTTGTGTGTTTGCATTGGTGTCAGATACTTAGTGGTTTCTCGGATTCGCAATCTTGGGCACAACACTCCCATGTCCCCTCCCACCTTGGCTGAACCCCTATCCCCTCCCACACAGGGTGAAACTCAGTCACCTCCCCGCCCACAACAGCTGGGCACAGGCCGTCACACAGGTCCCACGGGCACGGTGGGCACTCCCGTCATCCCTGGACTCCCAGAGGAAGGAAGGAGGTTTCCGCAGGACACACTCCCATTGTGGTCCCAGGGCTCCCTGCCCAGCATGGCAGCTCGTGACAGGTCGGGGTCTGTATCCCTGGCGCCTGTTCCTCCTCCCTGGTTTTCCCACAGGAAATGAAGGAGGATGCCCTTTTCTTCTCCAGGGACATCACAAAAGTAGACCTGGACGTCAACAGGATGTTGGGCAGCCACATCATGTTTTAGGACTGCTAGGGGGTCGGGTGAGGCTGCTTGTACAGGGGGCTTTGGGGCCCCGGGGGCTTCTGGGTAGGGAAAACAGGGCCTCTGTGCCAGGGGGAGCAACGGCAGCCAACAACACACTGCTCAATGGTAGGGTGATTGGGATGACCCCCGTGCCCACCCCCCGGGCCTCAGGGATGAGTGGCCAGTAGGATGGGGCATCCAGGGGTTGCCATGGGAGTTGAAAACCAAAAGGGATAGGGACGGCCCCATGAGAAGCAGGGGATGGGGTGGGGGATGTGGGGGGCAGGGACCGGACCTGGGGGCCAGGCATCATGGCCGCGGCTGGAGCAGGACACACATCAATCCCATGAGGGTCGGATGGGTCACAGTGACACCCACTCTCGGTACTTTATATATTTCTAAATTCTATGCATTTAATTTGAGACAATTTGCAATTTGAAAGCATACATATTATGATGACCCCCAGATAATGCCCCCGGTCCAGCCAGCCACCTGCACTGACCACACCGTGCCCGAGGGGAAGGTGTCACAACAAACCCCAGACTGGGGTCGCCTTTAACTGTTGAAGTCTCCTTCTGGATCTTAGGGGAAGGAGATACCCTGTGTCCGCAGGCCCCCCACGACATCCCCCTCATTCCCCAATCCTACTCCACCCCCCTACATCATCATTCCCAATGGCATCCCACCTACACCATCCTCCTCACACCCACACAGCCCCACGCAAACCCAATCCACACTATACCCCAACACCATCCCCCTACACCATCCCCCACACTCCACCACAATCATACCCCTGCCCCCACACCATCCACCCCCACACCATTTACCTCCAGCAAGGACCAGGTGCCGGTGACCCCTGTGGGACATGCTCAGCATCCCGGCATTTCTCTGCATACCCTGATCCTATCAGAAGCCCGTGTGTCTCAAAGAGTACCCAGGGGTTGCAGAGAGGAGGAAAGACAGGGAGACCCTGACAGGGTGGGTGCAGGTGAGTGGTTCAGAGGATGCACTGTGCCCTGCCTCTGCCCACTGTCTCTCCTGGAGGGCGGCACACCCTGCATAGGACACCAGCCCCTAACCCATAGGGACCTGGGCTGACCTGGCCCCAGGCTCTGTGGGGGCTGAGTTGATTTGAGCCCCTCCAGGCCCAACACAAAGACTAATGGGATCCAGCCCCCCATGGCCCTGGCCAGCCCTGGATACTGGCCCCAGGCTGAGCGAGCCCTCTCACAGCTGGATGTGGCCTCTTAGGCCCTGGGTGTACCCCACAGATCCAGGTCACTGACCAAGGGCGCCCTTTGGATCCTGGGACACCCCAGGGTGGGGAGAGCAGGAGTAGGTCGGTGGGCCCCACCCGCACCAACACCAGGAGGCAGGCTGCTCCAGGTGCTGGGGCCAATGGGAGCCCAAGGCCGGGGTCCAGCTGCCCTGCACGGACCCAGCGCAGGAGCCCATGAGCTGCAGGTCCAGGTCAGCTCTGCTGTCCTCAGAACCATCTCTCAGGCTGAAACCTCAGGACATATGCCCCCACCCAGATTCCACACATGCTCCCAGGTGGGGGACTCCAGCACCCGTCCCCCCAACCCGTGTCATTCTTTCCCTCCCCTAAAGGACAGAAAGCTCTCCCTCCCCAGGGGAAGTTCAGAATGGGCACGCAATTTTGGGGGACACAAAGCAGGGTTACATTGTTATGAGCTGATTTCCGATTAGGGTGTGCACAGCGGCCTGACTATGGTGGGGCAGCACCTTAAGCCATAAGCAGGTCATGTGGGGGTCATCCTGGAGGTGGCAGGTGTAGCATAAAATGGAATCAGTCCTGCTCTGCTTGTCCAGGGGTAGGAGATTTTTTGTTAAATTTCCTGGGTCCCACACTTGCAGCTCACGCACCTGGGCCACCCTCACTAGGTGGACTCAGCCTGCATACCTTGTGGTGTGGGATCTCTCACACCAGCATGTGGAGGGCACCCTCCTTGCCCGAGTGAGTAGGGGCTGGGTGAGCATGGGGCTCGGCCTGAAGGCCAGGCAGCACAGAGGACCGAGGAATCCAGCCCCATCCCCACACCAACTCCCACACACAGGCAGCCCCTGGGCTCCCTGCCATGTGCACCCAGCTCCTCAGGAGCTCCCCGCATGGCGGCCCCGAGTTCTGGCTCCCTGCTGGAGAGGCATCGGGGAGAAGAGAAGCAGCCGCCATTGGCGGGCCACACTTCCGGACATGGGAATTTGGCCAAGTCGGACCTTCCAGCTCAGCTGCCCCTCCAGTGGGAATGTCACTGCACAAGCGAGCACCGGGTCGGCCAGGAGTGCTGGCTAGCCGCCCAGCTCCAGCACCAGAAATGATATTGTGCCAACCATTTCAGCATCGGGGTGACCCAGCCAGAGGATCCGATAGCTGCATGTGATAGCTGCGTGTGATAGACACACACACACCCCAAAACCAACAAAAGTCAGAATCCCCCCAATGTTGTCAAACAGCTTCCGGATGATTCCATACACGACGCTGTGGTCCCCAATAGGATACATGGAAGGTGGTATAAAGCATGACTGCAGAGGTGCGGGAGGTATGGAGATGTGACTGCTGGGTTTCAACAAGGAGCGCAGAGGGTCAGGAAGGGGGGGCCAATACTAGGAAAGGATAACAGGTTGCTGTGAAGGCTACAGATGGTGAAATCCGTCCTCCTCCGGTTCAGCTTCTGGTTTTCCTCCTAAATGCCATTTTCCTCAATCATAATAGCAAAAATTTATTTTATGTTTTTAAATTTCTTTTTATTGGAGTCCAATTTGTATGAATTCTTTCTTCAGCAATGGTGTCATTCAGGATAGAAGGAGAGAGAAAGAGTGTCCCAGACAAGCAAAATAGAAAGGAGTTCAGGACCACTTAACCAGTCCAGTAAGGAATTTTAAGAGGGACTGTTCTAGTGGGTGAAGAAAAGAGACCAAAAGCAACAAAGACTACAAAGGACCAGAGAACGTCACCAGAAACACCAACTCTACCGGTAACACAAAGGCAATAAGTTCATATCTTTCAATAATCACTCTGAATGCTGATAGACAAAATGCTCCAATCAAATGATAGAGGGTATCTGAGTGGCTTAAAAAGCAGGATCCGGGATGCCTGGGTGGCACAGGGGTTGAGCCTCTGCCTTTTACTCAGGGTGTGATCCTGGAATCTGGGATCCAGTCCCATATTGGGCTCCTGGTGGGGAGCATGCTTCTCTCTCTGCCTAATTTTCTGCCTCTCTCTCTCTCTCTCTCTCTCACTCATAAATAAAATCGTTATTAAAAACCAGATCCATTGGTATGCTGCCTACAAGATGCTTCGTTAGACCTATAGACACCGGGAGATTGAAAGTAGGGCATGGAAAACCATCTATAAAAGTAATGGATATCAAAAGAAAGCTGGAAGACCCATACTTATATCAGAATAACTAGATTTGAAACCAAACCCTGGGAGACACCTGGTGGCTAGTGGTTGAGCATCTGCCTTCAGATCAGGGGGTGATCCTGGGATCCAAGGATCGAGTCCCACATCGGCCTCCCTTTGGGGAGCCTGCCTGTCCTTCTGCTTATATTTCTGCCTCTTCTTCTCTGTGTATCTCTCATGAATAAATAAATAAAATATTTACATTTCAATAAAGAAAGAACAAATACTGTAAAAAGCGATAAAGAAGGGCATTATTTCATAATTTAAAAGAACCTCTATCAAGATCAAAAAACTAAATATTTATGCTGCCAACATGGGTGTACCTAAATATAGAAACCAATTAAAAACAAACGTACAGAAACTCACTGATGAGAATACAATGCCAGAGGATTTTAACAACCACTTATGGCAATGGACCGATCGTCTATAGAGAAAATCAACAAGGGAAAAATAGCCTTGACACACTGGACCACAGGAACTCAACAGATATAGTCTGAACATTTCAACCTAAAGCAGAATACACATTCCTTTCAAGTGCACATGGGACATTCTCCAGAACAGATCATATCATGGCCCACAAATCAAGCTTCAACAGGTACAACAGGTACAAGAAGGTTGATAGCACATCCTGTACATTTTCAGGCCACGACGCTATGAAAATCGAAGTCGACAGTAAGAAAAAATTTGGACATAGCAAAAATACGTGGAGATTATGAACATCCTACTAGAGAATGAATGGAGCAACCAGGAAATTAGAGAGGAAATTTAAAACAAATGAAAATGAAAACATGTTTCTCCAAACCTCTGGGATGTAACAAAGGTAGTCCTAAGAGGGAAGTATATAGCAATACAGGCCTACCTCAAGAAACAAGAAGTCTCCAATACACAGCCTAACCCTACACCTTAAGGAGCTGGAAAAGGAATAGCAAACAATGCCTAAAGGCTATAGAAGAGGGGGAAAAATGAAAGCAGAAATAAACAATACAGAAACAACAAAGCAGTAGAATGGAATAACGAAACAAAGGGATGGTTCTTCAAAACAATTAAGAAAATGGATCAAGCCCTAGCCACCCTTATCAACGAGAAAAGAGAAATGACCTAAATAAATAAAACCACCTTGAGAGAAGATAGATCACAATCAACACCAGAAAAATTAGACAATTATAAGGGAATACTATGAAAGCTTATATGCTAACATACTGGGAGACCTGGAGGAAATGGACAAATGCCTAGAAATGTGCAAATGAGCAAAACTGATATAGTTAGAAATAGAAAATGTGAACAGACCCATAACTAGCAAAGGAATTGAATCAGCAATGCACCTGGGTGCCTCATTGGTTGAACATCTCCTTTGGCTCAGGTCATGATCCCGGGGTCCTCGGGAATCAAGTCCCACATCAGGCTCCCCGCATGGAGCCTCAATTTCCCTCTGCCTATACCTCTGCCTCTCTGTGTCTCTCACGAATACATAAATATAATCTTTAAAAAAGAAAAAAGATGAAAAGATGAGAAAGGACCCAAATAAAATCACAAATGAGAAAAGAGAAATAACAACCAACACTAGAGAAACACAAACGATTATAAGAGAACATTATGAAAAATTATATGTCAGCAACCTAGAACCTGGAAGAAATAGATCAATTCCTAGAAATATTTAACACAGGAAAAATGAAAAAGGAAGAAATAAGAAACTTGAACAGACAGATAACCAGCAAAGAAATTGAATCAGCAATCAAGGGTCTCCCAACAGGAGACGCTTAGAACAATAGAACAGAATGGAAATCCGAAACAAGATACAAACCTGTAACTCTATGATCCATTAATCGACAACAAGGCAGGAAGGAATATCCAAAGGCAGAAAGACAGTCTCATCAACAAACCCTAACCCTGAGCCCAGGATAAGAACAAATGGTGTTGGGAAAACCAGGCAGCCACATGCAAAAGAATGAAACTGGACAACTTTCTTACACCATATATATAAAAAATGAATTCAAAATGGATGAAAGACCTAAAAGTGAGACCTGAAACCAATCAAAGAAGAAAAGATAGGCAGCAATGTCTTTCACATTGGGCATAGGATCTTCTTTCTAGATATGCCTCTGAGGTGAGGGAAACAAAAGCAAAAATATTATTGGGACTTCATCAAATTGAAAAGCTTCCACAAAGTGAAGGAAACAACCAAAGCTAAAAGGCAACAAACAAAATGAGAGGCGATATTTGTAAACAATACATCCAATAAAGAGTTAGTATGCAAAATACATAAAGCAAATATAAATCTCAGCATCCTAAACACAAATTATACAACTGCAGATGGGCAGAAGAAATGAATGTACTTTGTCTCTGACAAGACATCCCGATGACCACCAGACACACGGAAAGACACTCAGCGTCACCCATCATCAGGGAAATGCAAACCAAAACCACAATGAGATGTCACCTGACATCTGACAGCTGCCAGAATGACTAAAATTAACAACACAAGAAACTATAGGTGTTGGTGAGGCTATGGAGAAGGGGGATCCCCCTTATACTCCTGGTGGGCATGTGAAAATGTGCAGCCACTGTGGAAAACAGTGTGGAGCGTCCTCGAAAATTTAAAAGTAGGAGATCCCTGGTGGCGCAGCGGTTTGTCTCCTGCTTTTGGCCCAGTACGTGAACTTGGAGACCCAGGATCGAAACCCACATCGGGATCCAGGGACTCCTGTCAGGGTGATGCAGGCCCAGGGGCTCCTATCAGGGTGATTCAGGGTTATGCGGGCCCAAGGGCTGCTGTCGGGGTGATGCGGGCTCACATCTTTCTGAAGCCTCCCCGAGGGTCCTGAGGTGGCCCCGGGGCTCCTGTCAGCATGGATGCGGGCCCAAAATTTCCTGAAGCCTCCCCGTAGGTCCTGAGATGGCCCAGGGGCTCCTGTCCTGGTGGATTCTGCCCCAAATCTTCCTGAAGCCTCACCGCGGGTCCTGAGGAAACCGGGACTCCTATCAGCATGAACACCGCCCAATGTCCCCCTGAAGACTGCCCGCGGGTCCTGAGGAGGCTGCAGCTCACCAGGGTGGACGCGTACCCACGTCCTCCTCAGGCCTCCCCAGCAGAGGCAGGCTCCTTTTAGTGCAGACAGATGAGGCCGACTGGGCATGCGCGCCCCCTGGGTGGGGCCTGGGCATGCGGGCCCCCTGGGTGGGGCCTGGCGCTCGGGCGCCCCCTGCGGGATATTTTCACAAGATGGGGCTCCCACCCCACGAGCCCAGGACGGCCTCCCAGAGCCTGGTATGGCTCAGTGCACTAGTGTTGTGCTCCTTTGGTTCCGTCTCATTATTTATTTTCCTTGATGCTCCTGAGAAGGGAGTCACATCCCTCATTTCTTTCCTGCGTGCTCATTGTCAGGACACAGCAAGGCTACTCTGCTCTGTAGCGTCAGTTTGGGTCCCGTGACTTTACTGAACTCACTCCTTAGTTCTAACAGGTTTTGGTGGAGGCTCTCGGGTTTCCTGTTTCTAGTACATGTCTTCAGCATATAGGGACAGTGTGACGTCCCCCTTCCAGGTGTGGAACCTATGTGTTTACAGCTTAATGTCCTAGAAAGCCCAGCAATGGAATAAAAACAGAGCCCAGGCCAAGGGCAGGAAGCCCCTATTCGAATGAGAACAGAGCTCAATGCCCAAGAAGTCCCCATATCAAAATGTAAACAGGACTTGAGGAATTGCTCCAGCCCTTCTGGAGGTCCCCGAGACCAGCCCTTAATACTAAACAAAAACCCACCTCAGGGTCCAAGTCCCTGCTCCGCTGTGTTGGGTATACTTGGACACAAGCTCGAGCATGGAAATAAACCCTCGTGTGTTTGCATCGGTGTCGGCTTCTTGGTGGTTTCTCGGATTCACAATCTTGGGCACAACAGTCTGAGATTAAAAAACAAAACCAAAAGAAGCTGGAACACAGGCAAAATAAACGCAGGGTATGGAGAGAAACGGCGGAGACCCGGGGGCTTGGGGAATCTTCTGTGAAGGCCCCTGCAGACTGGGGAGCAGGATGCTCAGCCCCAGAGCCACAGTACCCAAGTCCCCACCGGCGTCTGGCCCAGTCTCAGGGAGCAGCACAGCGCCACGTGCTGGAGGCCAGAGGCGCTGACGCTCACCCCGTCTCTGACCCCGCAGGTGCATCTCCCAAGCAGATGTGCATTGGACAACCAGCGCCATGGCCCATCCCCAGACCCCGCACAGACCACCCGCTGCCACCAAGTTGTGGAACCACAGAGGCTGCAGAGCTTCATCTTCAGCTCTGCCTGGAAAGTAGGGTCTATTCTCCTTTGTACTTTGTGCTTTATATTCATGTATTTTCTTTGATTCTTTTTTATTATATGCCTTATTTTAATTTTTATGTATGTACCTTATATATTACTTATTTTTACTTTTATGGTATTTTAATTGTGTTTCTTTTTTTAATTATTTAAAATTTATTTATGATAGTCACAGAGAGAGAGAGAGAGGCAGAGACACAGGCAGAGGGAGAAGCAGGCTCCATGCCGGGAGCCCAACGTGGGATTCAATCCCGGGTCTCCAGTATTACGCCCTGGGCCAAAGACAGGCGCTAAACCGCTGTGCCACCCAGGGATCACTTTAATTGTGTTTCTTATTTTGGGATTTAGAATCTTTTAACAAGCAGGCCAAAATAATCTGGTGTTGTTTTTTTTTGTTGTTTTTTTTTTTTTTTTTGGAGGGCAATTGTTATTGTTTTTCTTGGTTTTTCTCTTTCTTCCCTCATTCTTTTCTAGAAAAAAACAATGAGATTGAGAAATTCACCTCCATAAAATAACATGAGGTTCTACTCACAGCCAGGAAGTTCATTAATACACATATATGATGTCTAACTACAGTTTAAAACAATGATTATAAAGATAGCTGCTGGGCTGGAAAAAAGAGCACAGAAGAAAACTAGAGAATCCCTTACTGTACAAATAAAAGAAATAAAACCTAGTCAGGCCAACGTTAAAAATGCTATAACTCTGACGCAGTCCCAAGTGGAAGCCTTAAAAACAAGAAAGGTTATGGACCATAGAGGCAGATTTAGGGAACTCAGTCACTTATTAAAACAATAACATTCATATCATAGGAGACTCAGAAGATGAAGAGAGAGAACAGGTGGGCCTTGCTCAGCCATTAGGAACAACAAATACCCACCATTTGCTTCAACGTGGATGGAACTGGAAGGTATTATGCTGAGTGAAGTAAGTCAATCGGAGAAGGACAAACATTGTATGTTCTCATTCATTTGGGGAATATGGATAATAGTGAAAGGGAATATAAGGGAAGGGAGAAGAAATGAGTCGGAAATATCAGAAAGGGAGACAGAATATAAAGACTCCAAACTCTGGGAAATGAACTAGTGGTGATGGAATGGGAGGAGGGCGGTGGGTGGGGGTGAAAGGGTGACGGGCACTGAGGGGGGCACTAGACGGGATGAGCACTGGGTGTTATTCTGTATGCTGGGAAATTGAACACCAATAAGAAAATAAATTTATTATTAAAAAAGAAAGAAAAAGAAAGAAAGAAAGAAAGAAAGAAAGAAAGAAAGAAAGAAAGAAAGAAAGAAAGAAAGAGTGGCACTTGGGTGGTCATTCAGTTAAGCTTCTGCCTTAGGCTCAGATCAAGATCCAGGTCCCAAGTCAGGCTCCCTGTTCAGCAGGGAACCTGATTCTCCCTCTCCCTCTGCCGCTCTCGCTCATGCTTTTTCTCTCCTCACTCTCACAAATAATTAAATAACATCGTTGAAAAAGAAACAAACCCAGAAGGAAGAGAAATCTCCCATGTAGAATAATTTCAAACAATTTGTGTAGACATTCCACCCTCAAGTTCTTGAGCATAGCTTCCCACTCTTATGTGTGCAATACACATAGTAAATTGCTTCTAGAAAATATATTATGAAAAACTTAAAATAATAATGATAATATAATAATAATAATAATAATAATAATAATAATAATAAAGAATCACTTTACTACAGAGAAACCTGGCAAACACCTCAGCAAGATGACCAGATCGATACCAAGACTGATAAATCATGTAGATAGTATCTATTTTTTATATGATATAATGAAAATGGGAGTATATCTCTGTATATAATCCACAAAAACAGTTCACTCATGAGATAAACAACAGACATGTCCCAACTGAGGGAAATTTTGCAAAATATTCTACTTCTCAAAGTGTTCCAGTTCAACAACAACAAGGAAAGGCTGAAAGACTGTAACAATCGAGAGGAGCCTAAGAAAACAGGAGGACAAATGGAATGTGATATGAGACGTGGTAAGTTAGCAAAAACTAAGGAAATCTGAATAAAGTATAGTCTTTGGTTAATGCGACTATTTTAATATTGATTCATTAGCTAATATTTGTACTGTACTAATATAAGATATCAATAAATGGAGAAATTGAGTGCAAGTGTATGCGAATGCTCTGTACTATCTTCTCAATTTCCCTGTAAATCTTTGTTTTTATCCTAATAAATAAGATTTATTTTGAAAATTGACTTAAGGGAATCCCTGGGTGGTGCAGCGGTTTAGCGCCTGCCTTTGGCCCAGGGTGTGATCCTGGAGACCCGGGATCGAATCCCACATCAGGCTCCCGGTGCATGGAGCCTGCTTCTCCCTCTGCCTGTGTCTCTGCCTCTCTCTCTCTCTGTGTGACTATCATAAATAAATAAAGATTTAAAAAAAAAAGGAAATTGACTTAAATGAATCAGGCTCCAAGTCTGAAGACATTTTAACAATCATTGAATGAACTTTTGCCTTATTCTGAAAGAGTTCCTTCGATGGGAACAAAGTAAGAATTTTATATCAGAAGGAATGAAAAACACTTATGAACACATATAATGCCTCCTCAACCTGAAAAGCAGGAACGGATAATAAATAGCAAAAATCAGATAAAAATACTTCTATTATAATAGACACCATATTGCAAGTGCATTTAAAATTAGCAATGTATAACATTTATCTAATTGACATTTGTATTCCAAAGTGTTCACAGTGTTTCAGTGTCAGTTGAAACAGGGGAAGAATCTCAGGGAAGAATCCTTCACATAATAATAGGACCATTGGTACTAATGTCTCTCAATTAATTCCAAATCCATACAGATGCATTTCCTGATGAGTGACTGAGCTGTGAAGAAAGAGATGAGAAACCCTCATCCCTCTGAATTACTTGTGTCAGAATATTTTAACCATAGTACTACAGAATGTAAATTATCCTTATTAACAGGAAATACGTCTCAGATTGGAATCTGAGCAATCAGATGGGCAGAGAAAAAACGCTTTGACTCGCTCCTCATCTTTTAAAGACAAAGGAGAGGTTTTCTATGTACAAAGTCAGTTGTCAAGACAGCCTTAGGGAATAAGAGCCTGCAGCATCGAATCCCGCTGCACAACTGGGACGCCCGCGCCCCAGATGTTCCTGATCCCAAATCCCTGGGCCTGTCCCCCAACACACACTGCCAGGCTGAGGTCATTTGCAATTGCTCTCTTAGGAGCTCCGGGGAAGGGTGAAGGAGCTAGATAGGATGGGAAGGGACGCAAGGAGGCCAAGAAAATGAAGGCCTATCCACTTTACGTTCAGCGTTTGAACAAATCCAGCCATCACAGGCCCCTGTGAAGAAGAGCTGAAATTTACATTACTTCAGTTACAGGAAAAAAAACAAAAGTTTACAGCTTAATGTCCTAGAAAGCTCCCACAATAGAATAAGAACTGAGCCCACGTCAAGGGCTGGAAGTGCCTATTAGAATGAGAACAGAGCTCAATGTCCTTGAAGGACCCATATCAAAATGTAAAGAGAACTTGAGGAATTGCTCCAGCCATTCTGGAGGACCCCGAGACAAGCCCTTAAAACTAAGCTAAAACCCACCTCGGGGTCCAAGTCCCTGCTCCGCTGTGTTGGGTGTACTTGGACACAAGCTCAAATTTGGAAATCAACCCGTGTGTTTGCATTGCTGTCAGCTCCTTAGTGGTTTCGAGGATTCGCAATCTTGGGCACAACACCCCCATGTCCCCTCCCACCTGGGCTGAACCCCTATCCCCTCCCACCCAGGGTGACACTCAGTCACCTGTCCACTCACAACAGCTGGGCACAGGCCGTCACACAGGTCCAACGGGCATTGTGGGCACTCCCGCTGTCCCTGGCCTCCCAGAGGACGGAAGGAGGTTTCGGCAGGACACATTCCCATGGTGGCCCCAGGGCTGCCTGCCCAGCATGGCAGCTTGTGAGAGGTCAGGTCTGTGTCCCTGACACCTGCTCCTCCTCCCCGGTTTTCCCACAGGAAATGAAGGAGGACGCCCTTGTCTCCTCCTAGTACATCACTCAGGTAAACCTGGACGTCAACAGGATGTTGGGCAGCCACATCATGTTTTAGGACTGCTAGGGGGTCAGGTGAGGCTGCTGGGCCAGGGGGCTTCGGGGCCCCGGTGGCTTCTGGGTAGGGAAAACGGGTTCTCTGAGGCCAGGGTAGCAACAGCAGTCAACAAGTCACCACTCCATGGTAGGGTGATGGGGATGACCACCATGCTCACACCCCTGCGGCCTCAGGGATGCGGAGGCCACTAGGATGGGGACTCCAGGGGTTGCCATGGGAGCCGAACACCATAGGGGAGAGGGACAGCCCCTTGAGAAACAGGGGATGGGGTGCGGGTCGTGGGGGGCAAGAACTGGACCTGGGGGCCAAGCAGCATGGCCATGGCTGAAGCAGGACACACATCGATCCCATGAGGGTCAGATGGGTCAGAGTGACACCCACTCTCAGTGCTTTATATATTTCTAAATTCTATGCATTTAATTTGAGACAATTTGCAATTTGAAAACATACAAATTATGATGACCCCCAGATAATGCCCCCAGTCCAGCCAGGGCCCTGCATTGACCACACCACGACTCAGGGGCAGGTGTCACAAGAAACCCCAGACTGGGTTCGTCTTTAACTGTAGAAGTATCCTTCTGCATCTTAGGGGAAGGAGATACCCTGTCCCCACAGGCCCCCGATGACATCCGGCTCATTCCCCACTCCCACATCATTCCCCTACATTATCATGCCAAATGGGATCCCACCTACACCATCCCCCTCACACCCACACAGCCCCACACAACTCCACCCAGACTATACCACAACACCATCCCCCCTACACCATCCCCACACTCCACCACAATCATACATTTGCCCCCACACCATCTACCCCCACACCATTTACCCCGAGCAAGGACCCAGTACAGGTGCCCCCTGTGGGACATGCTCAGCCTTCCCGGGGTTCTCGGCATACCCTGATCCCATTACAAGCCCGGGTGTCCCATAGTGTACCCAAGTGTTGCAGGGAGGAGGAAAGACAGGGAGCCCCCGACAGGGTGGGTGCACCTGAGTGGTGCAGAGGATGCGTCATGCCCTGTCTCTACCCACTGTCCCTCATTTAGGGCGGTACACCCTGCACAGGACACCAGCCCCTAACCCATAGGGACCCGTGCTGACCTGGCCCTGGGCTCTGTGGGGGATGAGTTGATTTGAGCCCCCACCAGAACCAACACAAAGACTAATAGGATCCAGCCCCGCATGGCCCTGGCCAGCCCTGGAATCTGGCCCCGGGCTGAGCGAGCCCTCTCACAACTGGATGTGGCCTCTTGGGCCCTGGGTGTACCCCACAGATCCAGGTCGCTGACCTAGGGTGCCCTGTGGATCCTGGGACACCCCTGGGTGGGGAGGCAAGGGTAGGCCGGTGGGCCCCACCAGCACCCACACCAGGAGGCAGGCTGGTCCAGGTGCTGGGGCCCCAGGACCCTGAGGGCGGGGACCAAGTGCCCTTCGAGGACCCATCACAGGAGCCCATGGGCTGTAGGTCCAGGTCAGCTCTGCTGTCCTAAGAACCGTCTCTCAGGCTAAAACCTCAGGACTCATGTCCCCACCTGGATTCCACACATGCTCTCAGGTGGGGGACTCCAGCACCCGCCCCCCCCAACCCATGTCATACGTGCCCTCCCCTAAAGGACAGAATGGTCTCCCTCCCCAGGGAAGGCACGCACCCTCGGCTCTGAGCCCATTTGCTGTAGAAAGTAAATAAAGTGTTGTGGTGGGAAAATACACAGCCAGCCCATTTCTGTGTATCCGAGAAAACTGTGCACGGGGCTTAGAGAGACCCCCAGAGAGGAAGAGGGGCCACAACCCAGGCCCCACCAGCCCCTGCAGGGGCGCTGCCACGCACAAACAACCGACTTCCCCATGTGCCTTGCAGGGGCGGCCAGACGCCAGGGTCAGGACCTGACAGATTTTACTGGGACTCAGGCTGTGCCCCGCAGGCCAGGAGGGGTGGGACAGAGTGACAGCCAGGAAGCCTCAGGTCACCAGGGTCTGTGCAAAGCCACCCGGAGGTCTGTGCTCCCTCTGTCCAGGAGGCAGGGGCTGGCTGGGTTCCAGGGAAATTCCTCCACCCATCATCCCCGTGCCTGTGTGCCTGGGGCAGAGAGGGCCTGCACGGTGGTCAGCATGGCCCTGGAAGGGATGTCAGGACAGCAGTCCCTTGTGTTGTGCCCAAGATTGTGAATCCAAGGAACCACCGAGGAGCCAACACCGATGCAAACTCACAAGGCTTTCTTTACACGCTGGAGCTTGTGTCCAAGTGCACCCGACACAGAGGTGCAGGGACTTGGACCCCGAGACTAAAAGGCGTAGTAGCTTTATAGGGGCCAGTGCACATGCATATGCAGAAAGTTGCACAGTCATGTCGGTTCACACGCAGGTAGCCGATTGAAATACACCTTACCCTACAGTATCCACTTGAGCTGGCGTATTACTTTGGTCAGAATCGGGGCACAGTTTTGGGGGGCACAAAGCAGGGTTACATTGTTATGAGCTGATTTCTGATTAGGGTGAGCCCAGCGGCCTGACTAGGTTGGGGCAGTGCCTTAAGCCATAAGCAGGTCATGTGGGGGTCATCCTGGAGATGGCGGGTGTAGCACGAAATGGAAACAGTCCTGCACTGCTTGTCCAGGGCTAGGAGATTTTTGTAAAATTTCTTGGGTCCCACACTTGCAGCTCACACACCTGAGCCACCCTCACTAGGTGGACTCAGCGTGCACACCTTGTGGTGTGGGATCTCTCACACCAGAGTGTGGAGGGCACCCTCCTTGCCCGAGTGAGTAGGGGCTGGGTGAGCATGGGGCTCGGCCTGAAGGCCAGGCAGCATAGCAGACCGAGAAACCACAGCCCCATCCCCACCCCAACTCCCACACACAGGTAGCCCCTGCACTCCCCGTCATGGACACCCAGCTCCTCAGGAGCTCCCCCCAGGGTGGCACCGAGGTCTAGCTCCCTGCTGGAGAGGCATCCGGGAGAAGATAAGCAGCCAGCGCATGGCACGACCCACTGCCGCACATGAGAATATGGCCAAGCCGGACCTTCCAGCTCAGCTAACCCTCCAGTGGAAAGTCACTGCACGAGCGAGCCCTGGGTCTGCCAGGAGAGCCTAGCTATCTGCCCAGCGCCAGCACCAGAAATGATGTGCCAACCGTTTTGGCATTTGGGTGACCCAGCCAGAGGATCCAATACCTGCATATGATAGCTGCATGTGATAGAGACACACACACCACAAAACCAACAAAAGTCGGAATCCCCCCACTGTTGTCTAACACCAGCCGGATGATTCTATACATGACGCTGTGGTCCCAAATAGGATACATGGAAGAAGCAATAAACCATAACTGCAGAGGTGCTAGAGGCACAGAGATGTGTCTGCTGGGTTCCAACAAGGAGCACAGAGGGGAAGGAAGCATCCTACAGAGGGGAGGCCTCTCCTTGGAAAGGTCATCATGTCCCTGTGAAGGCTACAGATGGAGAAATCGTTCCTCCTCTCTTTCAGCTTCTGGTTTTCCTCCTAAATGCCATTTTCCTCAATCATAAGACCAAAAATTTATTTTACGTTTTTAAATTTCTTTTCATTGGAATCCAATTTGTATGAATTCTTGCTTCAGCAAGGGTGTCATTCAGGAGAGAAGGAGAGAGAACAATTTTCCCAGACAGGCAAAATATAAAGGAGTTCATGACCACTTAAACATTCCAGTAAGGAATTTTAAGAGGGACTCTTCTACTGGGGGGAAAAAAGAGAACAAAAGCAACAAAGACTAGAAAGGCACAGAGAACGTCACCAGAAACATCAACTCTTTCGGTAACACAAAGGCACAAAGTTCATATCTTTGAATAATCACTCTGAATGCTGATAGACTAAATGCTTCAATCAAAAGATATAGGGTATCAGAGTGGCTTAAAACACATGATCCGGGATGCCTGGGTTGCTCAAGGGGTTGAGGATCTGCCTTTGACTCAGGCTGTGATTCTGGAGTCTGGGATCGAGTCCCATATTGGGCTCCTGGTGGGGAGCATGCTTTTCTCTCTGCCTAATTTTCTGCCTCTCTCTCTCTCTCTCTCTTTCTCATAAATAAAATCGTTATTAGAAAAACAAGAGCCATCTGTATGCTGCCTACAAGATGCTCACGTTAGACCTATAGACACCAGCAGATTGACAGGGGATGGAAAATCATCTACCACGCTACGGATATCAAACAAAAGCTGGAGGACCCATACTTATATAAGACAAATGAGATTTGAAACCAAACCCTGGGGGACACCTGGTGGCTCAGTGGTTGAGCATCTGCCTTCGGCTCAGGGTGTGATCCTGTGATCCCAGGATCAGCCTCCCTTTGGGGAGCCTACCTCTCCCTCTGCCTATGTTTCTGCCTCTGCTTCTCTGTGTATCTCTCATGAATAAATAAATAAAATATTTATATTTTAAAAAAGAAAGAACAAATACTGTAAGAAGTGATGAAGAAGGGCATTATTTCATAATTAAAAGACTCTCTATCAAGAACAAACAACTAAATATTTATTTTCTGTCAACATGGGAGTACCTAAATATAGAAACCAATTAAAAACAAACATACAGAAACTCACTGATAGTAATACAATGACAGGGGATTTTAACAACCACTTATGGCAATGGACCGATCGTCTATACAGAAAATTAACAAGGGAAAAATAGCCTTGACACAGTGGACCACAGGGACTCAACAGATATACTCTGAACATTTCAACCTAAAGCAGAATACACATTCCTTTCAAGTGCACATGGGACATTCTCCAGATCATTCATTGCCCTCAAATCAGCCCTCAACAGGTACAACAGGTACAAGAAGGTTGATATCACACCCTGTACATTTTCGGACCAGGACGCTATGAAACTCAAAGTCGACAGTAAGAAAAAATTTGGACAGACCAAAAATACGTGGAGATTATGAACATCCTACTAGAGAATGAATGGAGCAACCAGGAAATTAGAGAGTAAATTTAAAACAAATGAAAATGAAAACATGTTTCTCCAAACCTCTGGGATGTAGCAAAGGTAGTCCTAAGAGGGAAGTACATAGCAATACAGGCCTACCTCAAGAAACAAGAAATCTCCAATACACGGCCTAACCCTACACCTTAAGGAGCTGGAAAAGGAATAGCAAACAATGCCTAAAAGCTATAGAAGAGGGGAAAAAATGAAAGCAGAAATAAACAATACAGAAACAACAAAGCAGTAAAATGGAATAACAGAAGAAAGGGTCGGTTCTTCAAAACAATTAAGAAAATGGATCAAGCCCTACTCACCCTTATCAATGAGAAAAGAGAAAATACCTAAATAAATAAAACCACAAATGAGAGAAGAGAGATCACAATCAACACCAGAAAAATAAGACCATTTTAAGGGAATACTATGAAAGCTTATACACTAACATACTGGGAGACCTGGAGGAAATGGACAAATGCCTAGAAATATGCAAATGAGTAAAACTGAAATAGGAAGAAATAGAAAATGTGAACAGACCCATAACTAGCAAAGGAATTGAATCAGCAATGCACCTGGGTGCCTCATTGGTTGAACATCTCCTTTGGCTCAGGTCATGATCCCGGGGTCCTGGGGAATGAAGTCCCACATCAGGCTCCCCACATGGAGCCTCAATTTCCCTCTGCCTATACCTCTGCTTCTCTGTGTCTCTCAGGAATACATAAATAATATCTTTAAAAAAGAAAAAGATAAAAAGATGAGAAAGGACCCAAATAAAATCACAAATGAGAAAAGAGAAATAACAACCAACACTAGAGAAATACAAACGATTATAAGAGAACATTATGAAAAATTATATGCCAGCAACATAGAACCTGGAAGAAATAGATCAATTCCTGGAAATATATAACATAGCAAAATGAAAAAGGAAGAAATAAGAAACTTGAACAGACAGATAACCAGCAAAGAAATTGAATCAGCAATCAAGGGTCTCCCAACAGGAGACGCTTAGATCAATAGAACAGAATGGAAAGCCGAAACCAGATACAAACCTGTAACTCTATGATCCATTAATTGACAACAAGGCAGGAAGGAATATCCAAAGCACAAAGACAGTCTCTTCAACGAACCCTAACCCTGACCCCTGGATAAGAACAAATGGTGTTTGGAAAACCAGGCAGCCACATGCAAAAGAATGAAACTGGACCACTTTCTTACACCATATATATAAAAAATAAATTCGGGATCCCTGGGTGGCACAACGGTTTGGCGCCTGCCTTTGGCCCAGGGCTCGATCCTGGAGACCTGGGATCGAATCCCATATTGGGTTCCCGGTGCATGGAGCCTGCTTCTCCCAATACCTGTGTCTCTGCCTCTCTCTCTATCTCTCTGTGACTATCATAAATAAATAAAAATTTAAAAAAATATTTAAAAAAAGAAAAATACATAAATTCAAAATGAATGAAAGACCTAAATGTGAGACCTGAAACCATACAAAGAAGAAAAGATAGGCAGCAACATCTTTGACATTGGCAATTGGATCTTCTTTCTAGATATGCCTCTGAGGTGAGGGAAACAAAAGCAAAAATAATATTGGGACTTCATCAAATTGAAAAGCTTCTGCAAAGTGAAGGAAACAACCAAAGCTAAAAGGCAACATACAGGAGTACGGGCAAGATGGCAGAAGAGAAGGGTCCCCAAGTCACCTGTCCCCACCAAATTACCTAGATAACCTTCAAATCATCCTGAAAATCTAGGAATTCGACCTGAGTTTTAAACAGAGACCAGATAGAATGCTACAGTGAGAAAAGTTCACGCTTCTATCAAGGTAGGAAGATGGGAAAAAGAACTAAAGAAACAAAAGGCATCCAAGGGGGAGAGGCCCCACAAGGAGCCGGGCTAAGGCCAGGGCGAGTGTCCCCCGGTCAAGAGAGCTCTGTATCAGAGAGGAGGAGCTGCACCAATCTTCCAGAGTGGAATGGCGCCCACAAGGATTCAGAGCAGTACCCCAGGAGGGCAGAGATACCGTCGGGCTCCATGGGACACTCCCAGGAGAGTGCACCTAGCTCCTTAAGGGCTGCAGGGCACATTGATTGACCCAGGAGTAGCTCTGAGGGGCTCGGGTGGTGGCTCTGTGAGGAGGGCGTTGCGGGTCCCTGGGAGCAGCTAGGTGACGGGGCCTAGGCCAGAGGAAGTAGCTCATAGAGTAGCTCAGAGGGGCTTTGGCGGTAGCTACATGGAGAGGTGGCTGCACGGCTGGGAATGAGAATCCAACAGCACAAGCTCCGGAGAACAGGGCGCTGGGACACAGCCCAGGATTTGGCCTCCCCCGGGACAGGCAGAGGCCCGGAGGGCCCAGGACAGTAAGGATGCTCCTGCCCAGAGCTGAGCAGATCAGCAGCCCCACACCGGAGGCTCCAGGCCCTGAAGATGGACTGCTCCGGTGTTATGGCGGGGGCTGAATACAAGTTTTCAGATCTGGCCGTTGCCACTGGGGTTGTTCCTCCTTGGGTGTCACGGGGTAAACAAGCCCCATTGAGCGCTTCACCAGGCAGGGAGAGAGGAGCTCCCGCAAGGGCTAACACCTGAAAATGAGCACAATATGACCCTCCCCCACAATACCAACTAAACAGACAAGTTCCAGGGGAAGTCAAGGGACTTAAAGTATACAGAATCAGAAGATACTCCCCCAAGTTTTTTTTTTATTTCTGATTGCTTCCACCATTTCCCCCCTTTCTTTCTTTTTCTTTCTCATTTTATTCTCTTTTTTGCTTTTTTTTCCTCCTTTTTCCTTTTCTTTTCCTCTTCTCTTTCCTTCTTTCTCTCCTCTCTTTTTCTCCTTTTCCCGATACAACTTCTTTTTGGCCCCTCTGCACTGAGCAAAGTGACTAGAAGGAAAACATCACTTAAAAAGAAAAAAACAGTCCGCTCTCCCACAGAGTTACAAATCTGGATTACAATTCAACGTCAGAACAACAATTCAGGCCAATAAGAAGAGAGGAAATTGAAGCAGTCATCCAAAACCTCCCAAGACACAAAAGTCCAGGGCCAGATGGATTCCCAGGGGAATTCTATCAAACATTTAAAGAAGAAACCATACCTATCCTACTAAAGCTGTTTGGAAAGATAGAAAGAGATGGAGTCCTTCCAAATTAGTTCTATGAAGCCAGAATCACCTTAACTCCAAAACCAGACAAAGACCCCACCAAAAAGGAGAATACAGACCAATATCCCTGATGAACATGGATGCAAAAATTCTCAACAAGATACTAGCCAATAGGATCCAACAATACATTAAGAAAATTATTCACCATGACCAAGTAGGACTTATCCCTGGGACATAAGGCTGGTTCAACACTCGTAAAACAATCAATGTGATTCATCATATCAGCAAGAGAAAAACCAAGAACCATATGATCCTCCCATTAGATGCAGAGAAAGCATTTGACAAAATAGAGCATCCATTCCTGATCAAAACACTTCAGAGCGTAGGGATAGAGCGAACATTCCTCGACATCTTAAAAGCCATCTAGGAAAAGTCCACAGCAAATATCATTCTCAATGGGCAGGACTTGGAGCCTTTCCCCTAAGATCAGGAACAAGACAGGGATGTCCACTCTCACCACTCCTATTCAACATAGTACTGGAAGTCCTAGCCTCAGCAATCAGACAACAAAAAGACATTAAAGGCATTCAAATTGGCCAAAAAGTAGTCAAACTCTCCCTCTTCACCGATGACATGATACTCTACCTAGAAAACACAAAGCCCTCCCCCCAGGATTGCTAGAACTCATACAGCAATTTGGTACCCTGGCAGGATACAAAATCAATACCCAGAAATCAATGGCATTTCTATACACTAACAATGAGACTGAAGAAAGAGAAACTAAGGAGTCAATCTCATTTACAATTGCACCCAAAAGCATAAGATACCTAGGAATAAACCTAACCAAGGAGGTAAATGATCTATACCCTAAAAACTATAGAAAACTTCTGAAAGAAATTGAGGAAGACACCAAGAGATGGAAAAATATTCCATGCTCATGGATTGGCAGAATTAATATTGTGAAAATGTCAATGTTCCCCAGGCCATGTTCACGATTAATGCAATCCCTATCAAAGTACCATGAAATTTCTTCAGAGAGTTAGAACAAATTATTTTAAGATTTGTGTGGAAACAGAAAAGACCCCGAATAGCCAGGGGAATTTTAAAAAAGAAAACCATATCTGGAGACATCACAATGCCAGATTTCAGGTTGTACAACAAAGCTGTGTTCACCAAGACAGTGTGGTACTGGCACAAAATTAGACACATAGATCAATAGAACAGAATAGAGAACCCAGAAGTGGACCCCGAATTTTATGGTCAATTCATATTTGATAAAGGAGGAAAGACTATCCATTGGAAGAAAGACAGTCTCTTCAATACATGGTGCTGGGAAAATGGATATCCACATGCAGAAGGATGAAACTAGACCACTCTCTTTCACCATACACAAACATAAACTCAAAATGGATAAAAATTCTAAATGTGAGACAAGAGTCCATTAAAATCCTAGAGGAGAATACAGGCAACACCTTTTTGAACTTGGCCGCAGTAACTTCTTGCAAGATACATCCACGAATGCAAAACAAACAAAATCAAAAATGAGCTATTGTGGCTTCATCAAGATAAGAAGCTTTTGCACAGCAAAGGATACAGTCAACAAAAGTAAAAGACAACTTACAGAATGGGAGAAGGTATTTGCAAATGACGTATGAGATAAAGGGCTAGTTTCCAAGATCTATAAAGAACTTATTAAACTCAACACCAAAGAAACAAACAATTCAATCATGAAATGGGCAAAAGGCATGAAGAGAAATCTCACAAGGAAGACATTGACATGGCCAACATGCACATGAAAAAATGCTCTGCATCACTTGCCATCAGGGAAATACAAACCAAAACCACAATTAGATACCACCTCACACAGGTGAGCATGGGGAAAATTAACAAGGCAGGAAACCACAAATGTTGCAGAGGATGCAGAGAAAAGGGAACCCTCTTACACTGTTGGTGGGAATGTGATCTGGTGCAGCCACTCTGGAAAACTGAGTGGAGGTTCCTCAAAGAGTTATAAATAGACCTGCCCTACGACCCAGCAATTGCACAGTTGGGGATTTTCCTCAAAGATTGAGATGCAATGAAACGCCGGGACACCTGCACCCTGATGTTTATAGCAGAAATGTCCACAATAGCCAAAATGTGGAAGGAGGCTTGGTGTCCATCGAAAGATGAATGGATAAAGATGATGTGGTTTATGTATACAATGGAATATTACTCAGCCATTAAAAACGACAAATACCCACCATTTGCTTCAACATGGATGAAACTGGAGGGTATTACACTGAGTGAAGTATGTCAATCAGAGAAGGACAAATAGTGTATGTTCTCATTCATTTGGGGAATATAAATAATAGTGAAAGGGAATATAAGGGAAAGGAGAAGAATTGTGTGGGAAATATCAGAATTGGAGACAGAACATAAAGACATCTAACTCTGGGAAACGAACTAGGGGTGGTAGAAGGGTAGGAGGGTGGGTGGTGGGGAGAATGGTGATGGACACTGAGGGGAGCACTTGATGGGATGAGCACTGGGTGTTCTTATGTATGTTGGTTAATTGAACACAAATAAAAAATTAATTTATTAAAAAAAGATTCATGGAAACTAATGAGAATGAAGATACAACTGTTCAAAATCTTTGGGATGCTGCACAAGCAGTCCTATGGGGGAAATACATCACAATAGAAGCCTCCATTCAAAAACTGTAAAGAACTCGAATACAAAGGTAACCTTACACATAAACTAGCTAGGGAAAAAAACAGCAGATAAATCCTACACCCAGCAGAGGAAGAGAGTTATTTAAGATTCGAGCAGAACTCAACGAATTCGAGACCAGAAGAACTGTAGAACAGATCGACAAAACCAGGAGTTGCTTCTTTGAAAAGAATAAGATACATAAACCATTAGCCAGTCTTATTAAAAAGAAGAGAGAGAAGATTCAAATTAATAAAATCATGAATGAGAAAGGAGAGATCACTACCAACACCAAGGAAATACAAACGATTTTAAAAACATATTATGAACAGCCATACGCCAATAAATTAGGCAATCTAGAAGGAATAGACACATTCCTGGAAACCCACAAACTACCAAAACTGGAACAGGAAGAAATAGAAAACCTGAACAGGCCAATAAGAAGAGAGGAAATTCAAGCAGTCATCCAAAACCTCCCCAATTCTGTATGTTAGTAAATTGAACACCAATAAAAAAAAAAAAAAAAAAAAAAAAAAAAAAAAAAACCTCCCAAGACACAAAAGACCAGGGCCAGATGGCTTCCCAGGGGAATTCTATCAAACGTTTAAAGAAGAAACCATACCTCTCCTACTAAAGCTGTTTGGAAAGATAGAAAGAGATGGAGTACTTCCAAATTCGTTCCATGAGGCCAGCATCACCTTAATTCCAAAACCAGACAAAGACCCACCAAAAAGGAGAATACAGACCAATATCCTTGATGAACATGGATACAAAAATTCTCAACAAGATACTAGCCAATAGGAGCCAACAGTACATTAAGAAAATTATTCACCATGAAAGAGTAGGATTTATACCAGGGACACAAGGCTGATTCAACACTCGTCAACCAAACAATGTGATTCATCATATCAGCAAGAGAAAAACCAAGAACCATATGATCCTCCCATTAGATGCAGAGAAAGCATTTGACAAAATAGAGCATTCATTGCTGATGGAAACCCTTCAGAGCATAGGGATATCGGGAACATTCCTCGACATCTTAAAAGCCATCTACGAAAAGCCCACAACAAATATCATTCTCAATGGGGAAGCACTGGGAGCCTTTCCCCTAAGATAAGGAACAAGACCAGGATGTCCACTCTCACCACTCCTATTCAAAATAGTACTGGAAGTCCTAGTCTCAGCAATCAGACAAAAAAAAGACATTAAAGGAATTCAAATTGGCCAAAAAGTAGTCAAACTCTCCCTCTTCACCGATGACATGATACTCTACCTAGAAAACCCAAAAGCCTCCACGCCAAGATTGCTAGAACTCATACAGCAATTTGGTAGCATTGCAGGATACAAAATAAATGCCCAGAAATCAATGGCATTTGTATACACTAACAATGAGTCTGAAGAAAGAGAGATTAAGGAGTCAATCTCATTTACAATTGCACCCAAAAGCATAAGATACCTAGGAATAAACCTAACCAAGGAGGTAAAGATCGAAACCATAAACACTATAGAATGCTTCGGAAAGAAATTGAGGAAGACACAAAGAGTTGGAAATATATACGATGCTCATGGATTGGCAGAATTAATATTGTGAAAATGTCGTGTTACGCAGGGCAATGTACACATTCAATGCAATCCCTATCAAAATACTATGGACTTTCTTCGGAGAGTTAGAACAAATTATTTCAAGATTTGTGTGGAATTAGAAAATACCCCAAATAGCCAGGGGGATTTTAAAAAAGAAAACCATATCTAGGGGCATCACAATGCCAGATTTCAAGTTGTACTACAAAACTGTGGTCATCAGGGCAGTGTGGAACTGGCACAAAAACAGACACATAGATCAATGGAACAGAATAGAGAACCCAGAAGTGGACCTTGAACTTTATGGTCAACTAATATTCGATAAAAGAGGAAAGACTATGCATTGGAAGAAAGACAATCTCTTCAATAGATAGTGTACGAAAATTGGACATCCACATGCAGAAGAATGAAACTAGACCACTCTCTTTCACCATACACAAAGATAAACTCAAAATGGACGAAAGATCTAAATGTGAGACAAGAGTCCATCAAAATCCTAGAGGAGAACACAGGCAACACCCTTTTTGAACTCAGCCACGGTAAATTCTTGCAAGATTCATCCACAAAGGCAAAAGAAACAAAAGCAAAAATGAACTATTGTTACTTCATCAAGATAAGAAGCTTTTGCACAGCATAAATACAGTCAACAAAACTAAAAGACAACTTACAGAATGGGAGAAGATATTTGCAAATGACGTATCAGATAAAGGGCTAGTTTCCGAGATCTATAAAAAATTCTTAAAATCAACACCAAAGAAACAAACAATCAAATCATGAAATGGGCAAAAGACATGAACAGAAATCTCACAGACGAAGACATAGACATGGCCAACATGCACATGAGAAAATGCTCAGCATCACTTGCCTCAGGGAAATACAAATCAAAACTACAATGAGATACCACCTCACACCAGTGAGCATGGGGAAAAGGAACAAGGCAGGAAACCACAAATGTTGGAGAGGATGCGGAGAAAAGGGAACCCTCTTACACTGTTGGTAGGAATGTGATCTGGTGCAGCCACTCTGGAAAACTGTGTGGAGGTTCCTCAAAGAATTAAAAATAGACCTGCCCTATGACCCAGCAATTGCACTCTTGGGGATTTACCCAAAATATTCAGATGCAATGAAATGCCGGGACATCTGCACCCCGATGTTTTTAGCAAGAATGTCCATAATACCGAAACTGTGGACAGAGCCATGGTGTCCATCGAAAGATGAATGGATAAAGAAGATGTGGTTTTTGTATACAATGGAATATTACTCAGCCATTAGAAACAACAAATAGCGACCATTTGCTTCTACGAGGATGGAACTGGAGGGTATTATGCTAAGTGAAGTAAGTGAATCGGAGAAGGACAAAAGTATGTTCTCATTCAATTAGTTAATATAAATAATAGTGAAACGGAATATAAGGGAACGGAGAAGAAATGTGTGGGATATATCAGAAAGGGAGACAGAACATAAAGACTCCTAACTCTGAAAAAGGAACAAGGGATGCTGGAAGGGGAGGAGGGCGGGGGTGCGGGTGAATGGGTGAAGGGCACTGAGCGGGTCCCTTGCCGGGATGAGCACTGGGTGTTATTGTGTTGTTTGGTAAATTGAAGAACAATAAAAAATAAATTTATTTTTAAAAAAAGTTCAAACAACTAAATACTGATGCTGCCAACATGGGAGTACGTAAATATAGAAACCAGTTAACAACAAACATACAGGAATTCACTGATAATAATACAATGACAGAGGATTTTAAAACATACCCACTTATGGCAATGGACCGATCGTCTATGCAGAAAATCAACAGGGGAACAATAGTCTTGACACACTCCAGTGTCCACAGGGAATCAACAGATATAGTCTGAACATTTCTTCCTAAAGCAGAATACACATTCCTTTCAAGTGCACATGGGACATTCTCCAGAACAGATCATATCATGGCCCACAAATCAGCCCTCAACAGGTACAACAGGTACAAGAAGGTTGATATCACACCCTGTACATTTTCAGACCATGACTCTATGAAACTCGAGGTCGACAGTAAGATAAAAATTGGACAGACCAAAAATACGTGGAGATTATGAACATCCTACTAGAGAATGAATGGAGCAACCAGGAAATTAAAGATCAAATTTAAAACAAATGAAAATGAAAACGTTTCTCCAAACCTCTGGGATGTTGCAAAGGCAATCCTAAGAGGGAAGTACATAGCAATACAGGCCTATCTCAAGAAACAAGAAGTCTCCAATACACAACCTAACCCTACGCCCAATAGGCTGGAAAAGGAATAGCAAACAAAGCCTAAAGCCTATAGAAGAAGGGAAAAAATAAAGATGAGAGAAGAAATAAACAATGCAGAAAAAAACAAAACAGTAGAATGGAATAATGAAACTAAGAGCTGGTTCTTCAAAATAATTAATAAAATGGATCAAGCCTTAGCCAGCCTTATCAACGAGAAAAGAGAAAAGACCTAAATAAATAAAATCACAAATGAGAGAAGAGAGATCACAATCAACACCAGAAACATTAGACAATTATAAGGGAATACTATGAAAGATGATATGCTAACAAACTGGGAGACCTGGAAGAAATGGACAAATCCCTAGAAATGTGCAAACGAGCAAAACTGAAATAGGAAAAAATAGAAAATATGAACACACCCATAATTAGCAAAGAAATTGAATCAGCAAGGCACCTGGGTGCCTCAGTGTTTGAGCATCTGCTTTGGCTCATGTCATGATCCTGGGGGAATCACGTCCCACATCAAGCTCCCCACATGGTGCCTCATTTTCCCTCTGCCGATAACTCTGACTCTCTGTGTCTCTCATGAATACATAAATAAAGGTGCAGCCCCTGTGGAAAACAGTCTGGAGGGTCCTCGAGAAGTTAAAAATAGGGGATCCCTGGGTGCGCAGTGGTTTGGCGCCTGCCTTTCGCCCAGGGCCTGATCCTGGAGACCCGGGATCGAATCCCACGTCGGGCTCCCGGGGCATGTAGCCTGCTTCTCCCTCTACCTGTGTCTCTGCCTCTCCCTCTGTGACTATCATAAAAAAAATTTTAAAAAGAAGTTAAAAATAGAGCTACCCTACGATTCCAAAATTGCACAGCTAGGTATTTAACCCGAGGACACAAAAGTAATTTAGTAGATTTGAAGAGGAACACGCAGCCAAGTGTTCATAGAAGCATTATCAACAACAGCAAAACTGTGTATACACCCCAGATGTCCATCTACAGATGAATGGGCAGAGATGATGTGGTAAATATACACACTGCGACATCACTCGGTCATCAGGAAGGATGAAATGAAGCCATTTACAATGACGTGCGAGAAGTGGAAGACACTTATGCTAAATGAACTCAGTCAGAGAAAGACAGATACCAAGTACCATACAATTGCATTCACATGTGAATTTTAAGAAACCAAACAAACTGGCAAAGGGGCAGAGGGGGGGATGAGAGAAGCAAACAAAAAAAAAACACACTCTTAGTC
Organism: Canis lupus baileyi; assembly: GCF_048164855.1. Taxonomy (NCBI): domain Eukaryota; kingdom Metazoa; phylum Chordata; class Mammalia; order Carnivora; family Canidae; genus Canis; species Canis lupus. Next base: position 33,060,133 of record NC_132871.1, on the reverse strand, counting down.
ACAGAGAATAAAGTAATCAACACCAGAGGAAGGTGGGGGGGATGGGGAATCAAGGGATGGGGATAGTGGAGGTCACTTCTGACCAGTACCAGGCATTGTATTCAAGGGTTGAATCACTATGTGGTAAACCTGAAACTATATCATACTGTGTTTACAAAGAGGAATTCAAGTAAAACTTTAAAATAATAATTGGTAGTATAGAGAAAACATGTGCGCACAAGAGATAAAATCAGAAAGTCAACTGAAAATCCAAACAGTCTTTAGAGCCACAAATCTGGGATCCTTGGGTGGCGCAGCGGTTTGGCGCTTGCCTTTGGCTCAGGGCGCGATCCTGGAGACCTGGGATCAAATCCCACGTCGGGCTGCTGGTGCGTGGAGCCTGCTTTTCTCTCTGCCTGTGTCTCTGCCTCTCTCTCTCTCTGTGTGACTATCATAAATAAAAAAAAAAAGAACTAGAGCCACAAATCCCCTCCTTAGCTCAGCTCAGGAGAAGCCTGCCATGCCTATTCTCACCCCAGCAGAAGCCTGGATTTTGATTCTCTGGGGAGGCCACTGACTTGGGGGCATCAGGCTATCTTTGAACCTGAAACCTAAATAGAGGGCATAAAACTAAACTATCCAAGATGCTAGGATTCCCAGTGCAGGCACATGCCAAGACACAAACTCTAACCATACACAGACATAACACTAACCATACACTTAAGCCTAATGTTAAGGTCATCCTTAAACAAGAACTATCACTAATCAAAAATCAAACACAAACCCCAAGACCGAAGCACATTGACTGAACCTTCCTGCCAGCCCTCACCCTAACTCTTAAACCTATTCTAAACCCTTAACTCTGACCCTTACCTTAAATCTAACCCTAACCATAACCTCTAACCCTAACCTTATCTTAATGTACTCAATTCCTTATCCTAACCTTAACCTGTACACTAACCCTAACCCTCTAATACTAATCCTATCTCATACCCCAAACTCTACACTAAACTGTACCCTAAAACTAATCCCAAACCCACTGCCTAACCCTCTCTTACCCTTTTCCAAAACCGTACCCTGACCCTGACCTGTCCCTAACCCTAACCCCTAAAAAAACACTAAACCTAACCCTAGCCCTAACCCCTATCCTAAACCTAACCCTCACCCTAACCCTAAACCTAGCCCTAACTTTAACTCTAACCCCTAACCCTAAACACTAACACTAACTCACACCCTAACCTGTAACCCTAACTGCAAATCTAGCCCAACCCTGACTCTAAGCATAACCCAAACCCCAACTCCTAATCTCCTGCCCTAATCCCTAACGTCTAAACCCTAACCCTAACTCTAACTCCTGTCCCTAACCCAAACCCCCATTGTAACTCCTAACCACTTACCCTTACCCTTATCCCTCACCCTAACCTCTAATCCATAACCATAAGTATAATGGTTATGGATTATATAAGTATAATGACTAACCCCTAACATGACTAACCCCTAAGCCTAACCACAAACTGCCTCCCCTCCCCTGACCGTACCATTCATTCTACCCATTCACTTACCCTATGGTTTTGAGGAGTCCCTTCTGACATGGACGAGGCCCACAACGGCGCCTCCAGTGTCCTCCAGGGTGTCCTGAGGACGCCGGGCTCCTGTGAGCGTGGACGTGGCTCCACGTGTTCCAGAGTCATAGTCAGCGGGTCCTGAGTACGCCAGGTCTCCTGTCACTGTGGAGTATTCCTCACATCCTCTGGAAGCCTCACAGCAGGTTCTCAGGAGGCCGGGGGCTCCTGTCAGCCTGGACATGGCCCCATGTCCCCTGAAAACTCACCTCAAGTCCTGAGGAGGCTGTGGGTTCCTGTCAGCCTAGACGCAGCCCCATGTGTCCCGAAGCCAAAGTGCAAGTCCTGAGGAGGACGGGGGTCCTCTCAGTCTTGACGTGACCCCACATTTTCCTCAGCCTCACCATAAGACCTGAGGAGGCTGGGGGCTCCTGTCAGAATGGACGTGGCCCCAAATCATCCCAATCATTCACAGTGGGTCCTCAGGAGGCCAGAGACTCCTGTCAGTGTGGATTCAGCATCCACATTTTTCTTAGGCCTCACCACAGGCTCTGACAAGGCTGGGGTCTTCTGTCCGGTTGGACGCATCCCGATATTTCCCGATGTCTACACCGGGGGTCCTGAGGACATCAGTGTCTGGTTGTGTGGACATGGCCCCATGTCCTCCTGAAGCGTCACCACAGGTTCTAAGGTGGCCGGGGCTCCTGTCACTGTGGATGCGGCCCCCAGCTTCCAGAAGACTCAACTTATGTCCTGAGGGGCCCATTAGCTCCTGCCAGAGTGGTCACGGCGCCACATGTTTCAGAAGCCTCCCCGCATGTCCTGAGGTGGCCCAGGGGCTCCTGTCAGCGTGGATGCGGGCCCACATCTTACTGAAGCCGCCCCGTGGGTCCTGAGGCAACCCAGGGGCTGCTCTCAGGGTGGGTGTGGGCCAACTATTTCCTGAAGCCTCCTGGGAGGTCCTGAAGCAGTCCAGGGGCTCCTGTCAGGGTGGATGTGGACCCACATCTTCCTGAAGCTTCACCGTGTGTCGTGAGGAGACTGGGACTCCTGTCAGCGTGAACGCTGAGCAATATCCCCCTGAAGACTCCCCACAGGCTCTGAGGAGGCTGTGCTCATCAGCGTGGATGTGTCCCCCCGTCTTCCTCAGGCCTCCCCAGCACAGGCTGGCTCCTGTTACTGGAGGCAGAGGAGACCTACTGCGCATGAGTGCCCCCTGTGCAGTGCCTGGGCTCGAGCACCCCCTGCGGGATGCTCAGATGCTACAGGAGCTGTGCAGGAGGCACCTGCCCATCCCTGGGCCCACCTCTGCCTCCTTCCAGGCTCCAGCTGGGGCCTGTTAGCTTCGGAAACAGCTCACTGAAAAGGAGCCCAACACCCGGGTTCCTCAAAAATACTTAAGGAGAAGGAATTGGAGCCCAAAGGACACGAAATGAAATGTGGACCAGACTTTTACCACGTCCTGTAAAACTCACTCAACCCTCTTCCACTCTGGGCGGGACAGCGGGCTGGTGTAGCCGCCCTGGGAACGGTGTGGAGGCCCCTCAGGAAGTTACAAATAGAGCCGCCCTGCGACCAGCAGGTGTACGGCCTGGAGCTCACTCCGAAGATACAGATGCAGTGAGACTCGGGACACCAGCACCCCAATGTCCACAGCAGACGTGTCCACAGTAGTCACATTGTGGGAGGAGCCTCAGTGCCCTCTGACTGATGATGGATAAAGAGGATAGGAAATAGATGATGGTCATAGAGAGAGGAATGGTACTCAGCTATCAAAGAGAAGGAAATCTTGCCATTTGCAATGACGTGGATAGAAGGAGAGGGATCATCTTAAGTGAAATAGGTCAGTCGGAAAAGAGAATGACCGTGTGGTGTCATTCATAGAAGGAATTAAAGAAGCAAAGCAGATGAACATCTGTGAAGGGAAGGAAAAACAAATAAGATGAAAACAGATGCAGGGAATACAGATTCTTATATATAGGAAACAAACTGAGTGTTGCTGCAAGGGAGGGGACGAAGGAGGGGATAACAGGGGACCAGCATGAAGGAGGGCACATGATGTCACGAGGACTGCTGTTAGCTCCAACTGGTGAATCCCTGAATTCATCCTCTGAAAGTATAATACACTATATGTTAATTAATTGGCTTTAAATTAAATTAAGTTAAAAAATCAGTTGTATCAGAGCACGTTTCCTACTGGACTTTCTGTTCTGCTCCTTCAGCTTATGCTGGGACCACCCTCGTGGGTCTGGTTTGTTTACGTAGGCATCAGGCCTCGTCCATGGACCAGCCCTGGGCTAGAACTCACGGCCCCGAGATCAGGACCGGAGGTGAGGTCAAGATTCAGATGTTTAACCAACAGAGCCAGGCGGAGTCCCGAAGACAACACTGCTTTATCCTTTGTCTCTGTGACATCGTTTGTTTTATTATTTTTTTAAAATATTTTTTTAATTTTTTAATTAACTTATAGTCAGAGAGAGAGGCAGAGACACAGGCAGAGGGAAAAGCAAGCTCCATACACGGGGAGCCCGACATGGAATTCGATCCCGGGTCTCCAGGTTCACGCCCTGGGCCAAAGGCAGGCGCCAAACCGCTGCGCCACCCAGGGATCCCTGTGACATCGTTTGAAATACAAAGTGCTGTGTCCCACTCTGTCCTGCTTCTCCAATACTGATTTGCTCTCCGGGGTCATTTGTGGGGGCTGTTGGATGTTTTGGGTTTTTTTTTCCTATGTATAGGATCTGCCACCATGACTTGACAGGAATGTCATTGAAATTGAGGGTGGCTTCAGGAACTGCGGACATTTTCACAAGATGAGGCTCCAAACCAATGAGCCCAGGACGGCCTCCCAGAGCCTAGTGTGGCTCAGGGCACAAGTCTTGTGCTCCTTTGGTACAGTCTCATTATTTATTCTCTGTGATGCTCCTGAGAAGGGATTCACGTCCGTCATTTCCTTCCTGATTGCTCATTGTCTGGACACAGCAAGCCCCAAAATAGAATAAAAACTGAGCCCAGGCCAAGGGCAGGAAGCCCCTATTAGAAAAGATCCACTGCCCTTGAAGGCCTCATATCAAAATGTAAAAAGAACTTGAGGAATTGCTCCAGCCCTTCTGGAGGTCTCCGAGACCAGCCCTTAAAACTAAGCAAAAACCCACCTCGGGGTCCAATTCCCTGCTCCGCTGTGTCAGGTATACTTAGACTAAAGATTGAGCTTGTAAATAGTCCCTCGTGTGTTTGCATCGGAATTGGCTTCTCGGTGGTTTCTCAGATTCGCAATCTTGGGCACAACAGTCTGAGATAAAAAAACAAAACCAAAAGAAGCTGGACGCGGGCAGAGAGAAAGCAGGGTTCTGAGAGAAGTGGCGGAGACCCGGGGGCTTGGGGAATCTTCTGTGGAGGACATGTAGACTGGGGGGCGGAATGCTCAGCCCCAGAGCCAGAGGACCCAGAGACCCCACCCGCATACCGCCCATCAGTGTCGAGTCTCAGGGAGCAGCACAACACTGCCCACTGGGGGCCAGAAGTGCTGACGCCCCCCCCCACCTCTGACCCCGCAGGTGCATCTCCCAGGCAGATGTGCACCTGACAATCAGTGCCATGGCCAATCTCCAACCCCGCACAGAGCACTCGCTGCCACCAAGGTGTCGGACCACAGAGGCTGCAGAGATTCAGCTCTGCCTGGAAAGTATGGTCTAGTTTCCTTTGTACTTTGTGCTTTATTGTCATTTATTTTCTTTGATTCTATTTTATAAATTGCCTTATTTTATTTTTATGTATGTACCTTATATAATTCTTATTTTTAGTTTCATGGTACGTTAATTTTGTTTCTTATTTTGGGATTTAGAATCTTTTAACAACCAGGGCAAAATAATCTGGTGGTTTTTTTGGGAGGGCAATATTTTTGTTTTTCTTTTTCTTCCTTCTTTCTTTTCTTGGAAAAAATAAAGAGATGGATAAATTCACCTCCATAAAATAACATGAGGAAGTACTCACAACCAGGAAGTCCATCAATACAAATATATGATGTCTAACTACAGTTTAAAACAATGATTATAAAGATAGCATCTGGGCTGGAAAAAGAGCACAGAAGAAAACTAGAGAATCTCTTACTGTAGGAATAAAATCTAGTCAGGCCAACGTTAAAAATGCTATAACTGAGATGCAGTCCCAAGTGGAAGCCTTAAAAACAAGGAAGTTTATGGACCACAAACGCAGACTTGGAAACTCAGCCACTTATTAACACAATAGCATGCAAATCATGGGAGACTCAGAAGATGAAGAGAGTGAAAAGGTGGGCCTTGCTCAGCCATTAGAAATGACAAATAACTACCATATCCTTCAACGTGGATGGAACTGGAAGGTATTATGCTGAGTGAAGTAAGTTAATCAGAGAAGAACAAATATTGTATGTTCTCATTCACTTGGGGGATATAGACAATAGTGAAAGGGAATATAAGGGAAGGGAGATGAAATGTGGGGGAAATATCAGAAAGGGAGACAGAACATAAAGACTCCTAAATCTGGGAAACGAACTAGGGGTGATGGAAGGGGAGGAGGGCGGGGGTGGGGGTGAATGTGTGATGGGCACTGAGGGGGGCACTTGACGGGATGAGCTCTGGGTGTTATTCTGTATGTTGGCAAATTGAACACCAATAAAAAGTAAAAGAAAAAAAGAAAGAAGGAAGAAAGAAAGAAAGAAAGAAGAAAGAAAGAAAGAAAGAAAGAAAGAAAGAAAGAAAGAAAGAAAGAAAGAAAGAAAGAATGGCACCTGGGTGGCTCAGTCTGTTAAGCTTCTGCCTTAGGGTCGGATCATGATCCAGGTCCAAGGAAGGCTCCCTGTTCAGCAGGGAACCTGCTTCTCCCTCTCTCTCTGCTCCTATAGCACATGTTTTCCACTCCTCTCTCTCTTAAATAAATAAATAGCATCTCTGAAAAAGAAACAAACAAACCCAGAGGGAAAAGAAATCTCCCATGTAGAAGATTTTCAAACAATTTGTGCAGACATTCCACCGTCAAGTTCATGAGCATGCTTCCCACTCTTATGTGTGGAATACACATAGTAACTTCCTTCTACAAAATATAATATGAAAAACTTAAAATAATAATGATAATATAATAATATTAGTAGTAATAATAATAGTAACGAATCACTTTACTACAGAGAAATCTGACAAACACTACCTCAGCAAGATGATCAGATCGATACCAAGACTGATAAATCATGTTGATAGTATCTAACCTTTTTATGATATAATAAAAATAGCAGTATATCTCTGTATATAATCCACAAAAACAGTTCAATCATGAGATAAACAACAGACATGTCCCAACTGAGGGAAATTTTACAAAATACTCTACTTCTTACAGTGTTCCAGTTCAAAAACAACAAGGAAGGGCTGAAAGACTGTGACAATCCAGAGGAGCTTAAGAAAACATGAGGACAAATGGAGTGTGATATGAGGAATGGAGACTTAGCAAAAACTAAGGAAATCTGAATAAAGTATGGTCTTTGGTTATTGCGAAAATTTTAATATTGATTCATTAGCTAATATTTGTACCATACTGATATAAGATATCAATAATTGGAGAAATTGAGCGCAAGTGCATGAGAATTCTCTGTACTATATTCTCAATTTCCTTATAAAACTTTGTTTTCTTTCTAAGAAATAAGATTTAATTTGAAAATTGACTTAAATGAATCAGGCTCCCGTGTGAAGACATTTTAAAAATCGTTGAATTACCTTTTGCCTTATTCTTAAAGAGTTCCTTCGATGGGAACAAATAATAATTTTATATCAGAAGGAAAGAAAAACACTTATGAACATGTATAATGCCTCCTCAACCTGAAGCAGGAAAGGATAATAAATAGCAAAAATCAGATAAAAATACTTCTATTATAATAGACACCATATTGCAAGTGCATTTAAAATTAGCAATGTATAACATTTATTTCCTTGACATTTGTCTTCCAAAGAGTTCACAGTGTTTCAGTGTCAGTTGAAACAGGGGAAGAATCTCAGGGAAGAATCCTTCACATAATAATAGGACCATTGGTACTAATGTCTCTCAATTATTTCCAAATCCATACAGATGCATTTCCTGATGAGTGACTGAGCTGTGAAGAAAGAGATGAGAAACCCTCATCCCTCTGAATTACTTGTGTCAGAATATTTTCACCATAGTACTACGGATAGTAAATTATCCTTATTAACAGGATATGTCTCAGATTGGAATCTGAGCAAACAGATGGGCAGAGAAAAAATGCTTAACTTGCTCAACTTCTAAAGACAAAGGAGAACTTTTCTATGTACAAAGTCAGTTGTCAAGATAGCCTTAGGGAAAAAGAGTCTGCAGCATGGAATCCTGCTGCACAGCAGGGACGCCCGTGCCCCATGTCGTCCTGATCCCAAATACCTGGGCCTGTCCCCCAACACATGCTGCCACGCTGAGGTCATTTGCAATTTCTCTCTTAGGAGCTCCAGGGAGAGCGGCATGAGCTAGATAGGACGAGACAGGATGTGTGGAGGCCGAGAACATTACGGCCATTCTACTTTAAGTTCAGTATTAGCACAGGTCCAGCAATCCCAGGCCCCTGTGAAGAAGAGCTGAAATTTTCATTATTTCAGTTACTGGAAAAAAACAAAAGTTTACAGCTAATGTCTTAGAAAGCCCCACAATAGAATAAAAACTGAGCCTAAGCCAAGGGCTGGAAGCCCCAATTAGAATGAGAAGAGAGCACAATGCCCTTGAAGGACCCATATCAAAATGTAAACAGAACTTGAGGAATTGCTCCAGCCCTTCTGGAGGTCCCTGAGACAAGCCCTTAAAACTAAGCTAAAACCTTCCTTGGGGTCCAAGTCCCTGCTCCACTGTGTGGGGTATACCTGGAAACACGCTCGAGTTTTGAAATCAACCCTCGTGTCTTTGCATCGGTGTCTGCGCCTTAGTGGTTTCTCGGATTTGCAATCTTTGGCAAAACACCCCCATGACCCCTCCCCACCTGGACTGACCTCTGTCCCCTCCCACCCAGGCTGACCCTCAGTCATCTCCTCACTGACAACAGCTGGGCACAGGGCCTCACACAGTTCCACGGGCACGGTGGTCACTCCAGCTGTCCCCAGCCTCCCAGGGGAAGGAAGGAGGGTTTGGCAGGACACACTCCCATGGTGACCCCAGGGCTCCCTGCCCAGGAGAACACCTGGTGACAGGTCGGGTTCTGTGTCCCTGATGCCAGCTCCTCCTCCCCGGTTTTCCCACTGGAAATGAAGGAGGAGGCCCTGGTCTCCTCCAAGGACATCACACAGGTGGACCTGGACGTCAACAGGACGCTCAGCAGTCACATCATATTTTGGGACTACTACGGGGTAGGGTGAGGTTGAGGGGCCAGGGGGATCAGGACCCAGGGGAGGACCAGGGGATTCTGGGTAGGGAAAATGGGGCTTCTGAAGCAGGGGGCAAAACAGCAGCCAACTACACACCATTCCATGGTAGGGTGTTGGGGATGACCTCTATGCCCACACCCCTGGGGCCTCAGGGATGAGGAGGCAACTAGGATGGGGCCTCCAGGGCTTGCCAAGGGAGCTGAACCCCAAAGGGGAGAGGGACTGCCCCCTGAGAAGCAGGGGATGGGGTGGGGGACATGAGGGGCATGAACCGGACCTGGGGGCCAGGCGGCATGGACGTGGAGCAGGGATTTGGACCCTGAGACTAAGAAGCGTAGCAGCTTTAAAGGGGCCAGTGGCCCATGGGATACACAGAAAGTTGCACAGTCGTGTCGGTCCACACGCAGGTGGCCGATTGAATTACACCTTACCCTATAGGATCCACTTGACCTGGCCTATTACTTTGGTCAGAATTGGCGTGCAGTTTTGGCAGGCACAAATCAGGGTTACATTGTTATGAGCAGATTTCCGATTAGGGTGTGCCCAGCGGCTTGAATGTGTTGGGGCAGCGCCTTAAGACATAAGCGGGTTATGTGGGGGTCATAGGGGAGGTGGCAGGTGTATCACAAAATGGAATCAGTCCTGCTCTGCTTGTCCTTGGGTATGGGCTTTTTGTTAAATTTCTTGGGTCCCACACTTGCAGCTCATGCACCTGGGCCACCCTCACCAGGTGGACTCAGTGTGCACACCTTGTGATGCTGGATCTCACACCAGCGTGTAGAGGGCACCCTCCTCGCCCTAGTGAGTAGGGGCTGGGTGAGCATGGGGCTCAGCATGAATGCCAGCCAGCATAGGGGACCGAGGAACCCCTGCCCCATCACCACCCCTACTCCCACACACAGGCTGCCCCATGGCTTCCCGTAATGGGCACCCGGCGCCTCTGATAATCCCCCCAGGGCGGCCCCTAGGTCCAGCTCCCTGCTGGAGATGCATCGGGGAGAAGAGAAGCAGCTGGCGCTCAGCGGGAACCACTGCCAGACATGGGAATGTAGCCGAGCCAGTCCTTCCAACTCAGCTGACCTTCCAGTGGAAAGTCACTGCATGAGCCAGCCCCGGGTCGGCCAGGAGAGTCCAGCAAGCTGCCCAGTGCCAGAACCAGAAATGATGTTGTGCCAACCATGTCGGTGTTTGGGTGACCCAGCCAGAGGATCCGATAGCTGCACGTGATAGCTGCATGTGATAGACACACACACACACACACCCTGAAAGCAACAAAAGTCGGAATCCCTCAATGTTGTCAAACAGCAGTCAAATGGTTACATACACGATGCTGTGGTCCTCAATAGGATACATGGAAGACGCTATAAATCACGACTGCAGAGGTGCTGGAGGCACAGAGATGTGCCTGTTGGGTTCCAACAAGGAGAGCAAAGGGGCAGGAAGCATACTTCAATGGGGGGGCCCCTCTTAGGAAAGGACATCAGGTCCCTGTGAAGGCTACGGATTGTGAAATCTTTCCTCCTTTCTTTCAGCTTCTGGATTTCCTCTTCCTTTGTTCTTCCTAATTCTAGTTTACCTCCACCCTGCATCCAAACCAATGACCAAAGAGGCTTCTTTATGATATCCGGTCCTAAAAGGAGGCTGAGCTCTGGCTACCAGGTTCAGAAACGATCATTTTCTAGGTGTATGCTGATCCCCCGAACTCGTGCCTTCATGACACTTCTCTCCCTGCAGAACGAGGGGAACCACAGGTCTTACAACGAAAGACGCCCACTTCCACTCGGGCAAGACTGTCCCTTGTGGAGGACGTCATCTGGGCCATGTAGTGCAAGTGGGGTGATCAAGAATAGGTCGCAGGTGAGACATAAGCAAGCACTTACCTTTGATATCATGCTTTATTTTTTCATCCATTTATTATTTGTTAACTATTTTTTTTAATTTATTTATGTATGATAGTCACAGAGAGAGAGAGAGAGGCACAGACACAGGCAGAGGGAGAAGCAGGCTCCATGCACTGGGAGCCCGATGTGGGATTCAATCCCGGGTCTCCAGGATCGCGCCGTGGGCGAAAGGCAGGTGCTAAACCGCTGCGCCACCCAGGGATCCCCTAACGATTTTAATTTTATGTCCTGTCTATACCCAACACGGTGTTCAAACTCATAACCCTGAGTTCAAGATACCACAAACAGGACAGCCAGGCAACCCAGTCCCATGTTTTAAAACTCTTTGCTTCATTTCCTATCTCTGCATCGAACTGGAACATTGAGTCCATGACGGGGAGCTTTAGTAACCTCTGAATCCCAGAACGTTCTCACTGTATCCCAATCCTAGATTGACATTTACCATTGAATAGCACTTTAAATAGTCAGTAAAATAATACTACAGAAAAGGAAATTATCTAATTTTCACATATGTGGTCCCTGCTCCCTGGGCTCCCAGGGCAGCTATGGTTTCTTTAACATTGATCAAGGTCCAAATGATTCCACCACACCTCAAAGTGTGGGCTCAGTTTCTGCCCTGACACATGCAACACCCCTGCTTCAAATAACATGTATCAATCAATCAAAGGGAGTCTAACTGGCTCGGTGTGGTTTGTAAGAACATGGGACTCTTGTTCTTGGGGTAGCATGTTCAAGCCCAATGTTGGCTGTAGAGATTACAGAAAAATAAAATCTTAAAAAAAATCAATCAGTTTATCTTGGGGAGACATAGCCCCTGATCCCACAAGGGCAGGGAGCCAGCTGATGGTTCTACGCACAATATTATGCAGCAGAGCACAAAATGTGAACTTTCAGAAGTCTCCTAGAGTGGGGGACACACCAGCCTTAAGGTGTTCAGGTGGAGAAGTCAGGGGCAGTCCCTGGAGTGACAGGGTGGGCTCAGGATCCCATGGGTCCCAAGGATTGTGGCACCAATTGTTCCCAGGCACAAGAGCGGGAATGCAGCTGAGAGTAGCAGGACTTGGGCCAGCTGTCTGCTCTGTGTGGCCATAAGCTGCAATCCCCTGTGCAGTCACGGGGCCGCATTCCTGGGACAGACCAGCAAAGGCCAGGAGTGGTAGGACAACTTCCCGGGCAGGAAGAGCACAGGTCTCCACCAGGGCAGCCCCTAAATTTGGAGTTTTAAACTTCAGTCACTTGTCTGTGTGGAGGCTGACAAAACTGAGGCGGTTCCACTTTAAGTTCACTGTTAGCACAAGTACTGCCATCCCAGGCCCCTGTGAATAAGAGCTAAAATTTGCATTATTTCAGTTACAGGAAATAAAGAAAAAAACAGCTTACAGCTTAAAATCGAATAAAGCCCCATATTAGAATGAGAACAGAACTCAATGCCCTTGAAGGCCCCATATCAAAATGTAAACAGAACTTGAGGAATTGCTCCAGCCCTTCTGGATGTCCCTGAGACCAGCCCTTAAAAGTAAGCTAAAACCCACTTTGGGGTCCAAGACCATGCTCCGCTGTGTCGGGTGTACTTGGGCGCAAGCTCGAGTTTGGAAATCAACCATCGTGTGTTTGCATCGGTCTCGGCTCCTTAGTTGTTTCTCCAATTCAGAATCTTGGGCACAACACCCACAAGTCCCCTCCCCACCTGGGCTGATCCCCTGTCCCCTCCAACCCAGGGTGACCCTCAGTCACCTCCCGCCCACAGCAGCTCGGCACAGTCCCTCACAGAGGTCTCACGGCCACAGTGGGCACTCTGGCCGTCCCCGGCCTCCCAGGAGAAGAAAGGAGGTTTCGGTAGGACACACTACCATGGTGGCCCCAGGGCTTCCTGCCCAGGATGGCAGCTGGTGACAGGCCGTGGTCTGTGTCCCTGATTTCAGCTCCTCCTCCCTGGTTTTCCCACAGTAAATGAAGGAGGAGCCCTCGTCTCCTCCAGGGACATCACGCAGATAGACCTGGACATCAACAGGAAGTTCGGCAGCCAAATCATGTTTTGGGACTGTTAGGGGGTGGGGTGAGGCTGCTAAGTCAGGGGGCTTCAGGGCCCCAGGGGAGTCCCAGAGGCTTCTGGGTAGTGAACACAGGGCTTAAGAGGCCGGGGGAATCGACAGCAGCCAGCAACACACCACTGTATGGTAGGGTGCCGGGGAAGACCACCGTGCCCCAACCCCCAGGGCTTCGGGGATGAGGAGGTCACTACGTTGACACCTCTAGGGGTATCCATGCGAGCTGAAACCCTAAGGGGTGAGGGACGGCCCCTTGAAAAGCAGGGGCTGTGGTGGGGCCTGTGGAGGGCAGTAACCGGACCTGGGTGCCAGTCATCATGGCCATGGCTGGAGCAGGACACACATCGATCCGATGAGGTCGGACGGGTCAGGGTGACACCCACACTTGGTGTTTTATATATATCTAAATTCTATGCATTTAATTTGAGACAATTTGCAATTTGTAAACATACATAGTACGATGACCCCCAGATAATGCCTCCAGTCCAGCCAGCGCCCTGCACTGACCACACGGGGCCCCCGGGGCAGGTGTCACAGCAAACCCCAGACTGAGGTCGCCTTTATCTGTAGACGTAACAATGTGCATCTGAGAGAATGTGGATGCCCTGTTCGGCAGGCCCCCCACGCCATCCCCCCTCATTCCCCACCCCCACACCATCCCCCTTCATCATCATCCCCAATGGCATCCCACCTATACCATCCCCCTCACACCCACACAGCCCCACACAATCCCCACCCACACCACACCCCCACCATCCCCCCTACATCATACCCCACAGGCCACCACCATCATACCCCTGTCCCCACAACATCCACTCCCACACCATCTGCCCCCAGCAAGGACCCAGTGCAGCTGCCCCCTGTGGGACATACTCAGCCTCACCAGGGTTCTCTGGATACCCTGCTCCCATCAGAAGCCTGGGTTTCCCATAGAGTACCCAGGGGGTGCAGGATCGAGGGAAGGCAGGGAACCCCGACAGGGTGAGTGCAGGTGAGTGGTGCAGAAGACCCACTGTGCACTGCCTCCACCCACTGTCCCTCCTGAAGGGCGGTACACCCTGCATAGGACACCAGCCCCTAACCCAGAAGGACATGGGCTGTCCTGGCCCTGGGCTCTGTGGGGGCTGGGGGGATATGAGCCCCCCAGGCCCAAAACAAAGCCTAACAGGATCCAGCCCCCCACGGTCCTGGCCAGCCCTGGATTCTGGCCCCAGGCTGAGAGAGCCCTCCCACAGCTGGATGTGGCCTCTTGGGGCCTGGGCGTGCCCAACACGTGCCTAGGTCGCTGAACTAGGGCAGGCCTGTGGATGCCGGGACACCCCAGGTTGGGGAGAGGAGGGGTAGGCTGGTGGGCCCCACCCACACCAACACCAGGGGACAGGCTCCACCAGATTCTGGGACCACAGGGGACCCAAGTCCGGGTCCAGCTGCCCTGTGGGGACCCAGCGCAGGAGCCCACGAGCTGTAAGTCCAGGTCAGCTCTGCTTCCTAAGAACCGTCTCTCAGGCTGAAACCTCAGGACACGTCCCCACCCTGAGTCCAAACATGCTTCCAGGTGGGGGAATCCAGCACTAGTCCCCGCCCCACATGTGATTCTTGCCCTCCCATAAAGGACAGAATGGTCTCCCTCCCCAGTGGAAGGCGTGCACCCTTGCTCTGAGCCCGTTTGCTGTAGAAAGTCAATAGAGTGCTGTGGTGCAAAAATGCACAGCCAACCCCTTTCTGTGTCTCCCAGAACTCTGTGCAGAGGGTGAGGAGAGACCCCGAGAGAGGAGGAGGGGGTACATCCACGCCCCAAACAGCCCCTGCAGTGGCGCTGCCAGGCACACCCAGCTGACATCCCCACGTGCATTCAAGGGGCGGCCAGACGCCAGGGTCAGGTCCCACAGACTTTACTGGGACTCAGCCGGTGCCCCGCAGGCCAGGAGTGGCTGGGACAGAGTGACAGCCAGGGAGCCTCAGGTCACCAGGGTCTGTGGAAAGTGACCTGGGAGGTCTGTGCTCCCTCTTTCCAGAGGGCCGGGGTTGGCTGTGTTCCGGGGCACTTCCACCCCTCCCCGCATCCCTGTGCCTGGGGCACAGAGGGCCTGTGGGGCGGTAGCGTGGCCCTGGAAGAGATGTCAGGACAACAGGGCCTTGTGTTGTGCCCAAGATGGCGAATCCGAGAAACCACCAAGGAGCCCACACCGATGCAAACTCCCGAGGGTTTCTTTACAAGCTGGAGCTTGGGTCCAAGTGCACCAGACACAGAGGAGTAGGGACTTGGACCCTGAGACTAAGAGGCGTAGCAGATTTATAGGAGTCAGTGGCCCATGGGAATGCTGAAAGATGCGTAGTCATGTCGGTCCACATGCAGGTGGCCGATTGAATTACACTTTACCCTATATTATCGACTTGAACTGGCCTATTACTTTGGTCAGAATTGGCACACAGCCTTGTGGGGCACAAAGCAGGGTTACATTGTTATGAGCCGATTTCAGATTAGGGTGTGCCCAGCGGCTTGAGTCGGGTGGGGCAGCGCCTTACACCTCAGCAAGCCATGTGGGGTCATAGGGGAGATGGCAGGTGGAGCACAAAATGGAATCAGTCCTGCTCTGCTTGTCCAGGGGTAATGGATTTTTGTTAAATTTCCTGCGTCCCACACTGCAGCTCACAAACGTGGGCCACCCTCACATGGTGTACTCAGCGTGCACACCATGTGGTGCTAGATCTCTCACACCAGGGTGTGGAGGGTACCCTCATCGCCCTAGTGAGTAGGGGCTGGGTAAGCATGGGGCTCTGCCTGAAGGCCAGGCAGCACAGGGGACCAAGGAAACACAGCCCTGTCCCCACCCAGACTCCCAAACACAGGCAGCCCCAGGACTCCCTGCCATGGGCAGCTGAATCGTCAGGAGCTCCCGCCAGGGCGGCCCCAAGGTCTGGCTCCCTGCTGAAGAGACATCAGGGAGAAGATAAGCAGCCAGCGCATGGCAGGACCCACTGCAGCACATGGGAATATGGCCAAGCCGGACCTTCCAGCTCAGCTGACTCTCCAGC
Source organism: Canis lupus baileyi (assembly GCF_048164855.1). NCBI lineage: Eukaryota > Metazoa > Chordata > Mammalia > Carnivora > Canidae > Canis > Canis lupus. Next base: position 33,044,225 of record NC_132871.1, on the reverse strand, counting down.
TGAAAGTCACTGCATGAGCGAGCCCTGGGTCTGCTAGGAGAGCCTAGCTACCCGCCCAACGCCAGGACCAGAAGTGATGTTGTGCCAACCATTTCGCCATTTGGGTGACCCAGCCAGAGGATCAGATAGCTGCACGTGATAGCGACATGTGATAGACACACACACACTCCAAAACCAATTCCAAAGTCGGAATCCCCCCCAATGTTGTCTAACAGCAGCCAGATGGTTACATACACGACGCTGTTGTCCCCAGTAGGAAACATGGAAGACGCAAAAAACCATGACTGTAGAGGTGCTAGAGGCACAGAGATGTGCCTGCTGGTTTCCAACAAGGAGCACAGAGGGGCAGGAAGCATCCTACGGAGGGGAGGCCCCTCCTTGGAAAGGACATCATGTCCCTGTGAAGGCTACAGAGGGTGAAATCTGTCCTCCTCTCTCTTAGCTTCTGGTTTTCCTCCTAAATGCCATTTTCCTCAATCATAAGACCAAAAATTTATTTTATGTTTTTAAATTTCTTTTTATTGGAGTCCAATTTGTATGAATTCTTCCTTCAGCAAGGTTGTCATTCAGGAGAGAAGGAGAGATCATGAATTCCCAGACAGGCAAAATATAAAGGAGTTCACTTAACCAGTGACCACTTAACCAGTCCAGTAAGGAATTTTAAGAGGGACTCTTCTAGTGGGGGAAAAAAAGAGACCAAAAGCAACAAAGACTAGAAAGGACCAGAGAAAGTCACCAGAAACTCCAACTCCTCCTGTAACACAAAGGCACAAGTTCATATCTTTGAATAATCACTCTGAATGCCGATAGACTAAATGTTCCAATCAAAAGATATAGCGTATCAGAGTGGCTTCAACACAGGATCCGGGATGCCTGGGTGGCTCAGGGGTTGAGTATCTGCCTTTGACCCAGGCTATGATCCTGTAGTCTGGGATTGAGTCCCATATTGGGCTCCTGGTGGGGAGTCTGCTTCTCTCTCTGCCTAATTTTCTGCCTCTCTCTGTGTCTCTCTCTCTCTCTCTCTCATAAATAAAATTGTTATTAAAAAAACAAGATCCATCTGTATGCTGCCTACAAGATGCTCACCTTAGACCTATAGACACCAGCAGATTGATAGTCAGGAGAGGGAAAATCATCTACCATGCTAATGGATATCAAAAGAAAGCTGGAGGACACATACTTATATCAGACAAATGAGATTTGAAACCAAACCCTGAGGGACACACGCTCAGCGGTTGAGCATTTGCCTTCGACTCAGGGTGTGATCCTGGGATCCCAGGATCGAGTCCCACATCGGCCTCCCTTAGGGGAGCCTGCCTCTCCCTCTGCCTATGTTTCTGCCTCTGCTTCTCTGTGTATCTCTCAGGAATAAATAAATAAAATATTTAAATCTCAAAAAGAAAGAACAAATACTGTAAGAAGAGATGAAGAAGAACATTATTTCATAATTAAAAGACTATCAAGATCAAACAACTAAATATTTATGCTGCCAACATGGGAGTACCTAAATATAGAAACCAATTAGCAACAAACGTACAGGAACTCACTGATAATAATATCCTGACAGAGGATTTCAACACCCACTTATGGCAATGGACCGATAGTCTATGCAGAAAATCAACAAGGGAACAATAGCCTTGACACACTGGACCACAGGGACTCAACAGATATACTTAGAATATTAGATCCGAAAGCAGAATACACTTTCCGTTCAATTGCATATGGGACATTCTCCAGAACAGATCATATCAGGGCCCACAAATTAGCCCTTAACAGGTACAACCGGTACAAGAAGGTTGATATCACACCATATACATTTTCGGACCAAGGCACTATGAAACTGGAAGTCGGCAGTAAGAAAAAAATTGTACAGACCAAAAGAACTTGGAGTTTATAATCATCCTACTAGAGAATGAATGGAGAAACCAGAAAATTAAAGAGGAAATTTAAAACAAATGAAAATGAAAACATGTTTCTCCAAACATCTGGGATGTACCAAAGGCAGTCCTAAGAGGGAAGTACATAGCAATACAGGCCTACCTCTAGAAACAAGAAGTCTCCAATACAAAACCTAACCCTATACCTGAAGGAGCTGAAAAAGAAATAGCAAACAAAGCCTAAAGGCTACAGAATAAGGGAAAAATTTAAGATGACAGGAGAAATAAACAATACAGAAACAACAAAACAGTAGAATGGAATAACAGAACTAAGAGCTGGTTCTTCAAAATAAATAATAAAATGGATCAAGCCCTAGCCAGCCTTATCAACGAGAAAAGAGAAAAGACCTAAATAAATAAAATCACAAATGAGAGAAGAGTGATCACAATCAACACCAGAAAAATAAGACAATTATAAAGGAATACTATGAAAGATTATACGCTAACAAACTGTAAGACCTGGAAGAAATGGACAAATCCCTAGAAATGTGCAAACGAGCAAAACTGAAATATGAATAAATAGAAAATATAAACAGACCCATAAGTAGCAAAGGAATTGAATCAGCAAGGCACCTGGGTGCCTCAGTGGTTGAGCATCTGATTTGGCTCAGGTCATGATCCCGGGGTCCTGGGGGATCAAGTCCCACATCAGGCTCCCCGTATGGAGCCTCATTTCCCACTGCCTATACCTCTGCCTCTCTGTGTCTTGCATGAATACATAAATAAAATCTTTAAAAAAGAGAACACATACAAAGATGGGAAAGGACCCAAGTAAAATCACAAATGAAAAAAGAGAAATAACAACCAACCCTAGAGAAATACAAAAGATCATAAGAGAACATTATGAAAAATTATATGCCAGCAACCAAGAACCTGGAAGAAATAGATCAATTTCTGGAAATATATAACAAGCAAAAATGATAAAGGAAGAAATAAGAAACTTGAACACACAGATAACCAGCAACGAAATGAATAAGCCATCAAGAATCTCCCAACAGGAGACCCTTAGATCAATAGAATTGAATGGAAAGCCGAAACAAGATACAAACCTGTAACTCGGGATCCCTGGGTGGCGCAGCGGTTTGGTGCCTGCCTTTGGCCCAGGGCGCGATCCTGGAGACCCGGGATCGAATCCCACATCAGGCTCCCGGTGCATGGAGCCTGCTTCTCCCTCTGCCTGTGTCTCTGCCTCTCTCTCTGGGACTATCATAAAAAAAATTTTAAAAAAAGAAGTTAAAAATAGAGCTACCCTATGATTCCAAAGTTGCAGAGCTAGATATTTACCCCGAGGATACAGAAGTACTTTAGTAGATTCGAGGAGGGACACGCAGCCCAGTGTTTGTAGCAGCATTATCAACAACAGCCAAACTGTGGATACAGCCCAGATGTCCATCGACAGATGAATGGGCAGAAAGATGTGGTAAATATACACACTGCGACATCACTGGGTCATCAGAAGGGATGAAATGAAGACATTTACAATGACGTGGAAGGAGTGGAAAGGATTTATGCTAAATGAACTCAGTCAGTCAGAGAAAGACAGATACCAAATACCATATTGTTGCATTCACATGTGAATTTTTTGAGAGTAGCAAACCAAGGTACACACTCTTAACCACAGAGAATAAACTAATAAATACCAGGGGAAGGTGGGGGGATGGTGAGTCAGGGGATAGGGACAGTGGAGGGCACCTGTGACAAGTACCAGGTGTTGTATCCAAGCGTCTAACCACTATGTGGTAAACCTGAAACTATATCATACTGTGTTCACAAACAGGAATTCAATAAAACTTTAAAATAATAATTGGTAGTATAGAGGAAACATGTGCGCACAAGAGATAAAATCAGAAAGGCAACTGTAAATCCAAATAAAGAGTCTTTAGAGCCACAAATCCCCTCCTTAGCTCAGCTCGGAAGAAGCCTGCCATGTCTATTCTGACCCCATCAGAAGCCTGTATTTTGATTCTCTGGGGAGGCCACTGACTTGGTGGAGTCAGGCTATCTTTGAACCCAAAACCTAAATAGAGTGCATAAAACTAAAGTGCCCAAGATATTAGGAGTCCCAGTGCAGGCACATGCCAAGACAGAAACTCTAACCATATACAGACATAACCGTAACCCTACACTTAAGCCTAATGTTAACCTAACCCTTAAGACCCATCATTAATCGAAAACCAAACACAAACCCCAAGACCGAAACACATTCACTGAACCTTCCTGCCAACCCTCACCCTAAATCCTAAACCTATTCTAAACCCTTAACCCTGACCCCTACCTTAAATCTGACCCTAACCTCTAACCCTAACCTTAACTTAATGTACTCAATCCTATTCCTAACCTTAACCTGTACCCTAACCCTAACCCTCTAATATTAATCCTATCATACCCCAAACTGTACTCTAACCTGTACCCTAAAACTAACTCCTAAAACACTCCCTATACCTATCTCTTACCCTTTTCCAAAACCATACCCTGACCCTGACCCTGATTTGACCCTAAACCCTAACTAAACACTAATCATAACCCTAGCCCTAACCCCTATCCTAAACCTAACCCTCGCCCTAAATTTTACCGTAACCCCTAACCCTTACCCCTAACCCCAACTCACACCCTAACACCTCACCCTAACTGCAAACCTAAGCCCAACCCTAACTGCAACCATAACCCTAACCCCACCTTCAAACCTACTGCCCTATCCCTAAAGCCTAAATCCTAACCCTAACTCTAAATACTGTCACTAACCCTAACCTCGTTCCCTAATCCCTAACTCCCATCCTACCTCCTAACCACTGACCCTTACACTTATCCCTCACCCTAACCTCTAATCCATAACCATAAGCTTAATCACAAATACCTAACATCTAACCTAAGCCTAACCACCAACTGACTCCCCTCCCCTGATCCTATCATTCTTTCTACCCATTCACATACCCTGTGGTTCTGAGTAGTCCCTTCTGATGTGGACGAGGCCCCCAACAGCGCCTCCAAAGTCCTCCAGGGGGTCATGAGGAAGCAGGGCTCCTGTGAGTGTGGACATGGCCCCACGTGTTCCTGAGTGATAGTCTGCGGGTCCTGAGGACGGCGGGTCTCCTGTCACTGTGGACTATGCCTCACATCCTCTGGAAGACTCACAGAAGGTCCTCAGGTGGCCGGGGGCTCCTGTCAGCCAGGACATGGCCCCACGTCCCCTGAAAACTCACCGCGGATCCTGAGGAGGCTGTGGGCTCCTGTCAGCATAGACGCAGCCCCATATTTCCTGGAGCTTTAGTGCAGGTCCTGAGGAGGACGGGGGTCCTGTCAGTGTTGAGGTGACCCACATTTTCCTCAAGCCTCACCATAAGACCTGAGGAGGCTGGGGCTCCTGTCAGCATACATGTGGCCCCAAATCTTCCCAAACCTTCACAGTGGGTCCTGAGGAGGCTGGAGAATCCTGTCAGTGTGGATGAGGCACCCACATTTTTCTTAGGCTTCACCAAAGGCCCTGACAATGCGGGGGTCTTCTGTCTGCATGGACGCATCCCATATTTCCCTAAGTCAACACCGGGGGTCCTAAGGAAATCAGAATCCTGTTGTGTCGATGTCACCCAACGTCCTCCCAAAGCGTCACCGAGGGTTCTGAGGAGGCAGGGGCTCCTGTCACCGTGAATGCGGCCCCCAGCTTCCAGAAGCCTCAACTTATGTCCTGAGGTGGCCCAGGGGCTCCTGTCAGTGTGGATGCGGGCCCACATCTTCCTGAAGACAACCCCTGGGTCCTGAGGCGGCCCAGGGTCTCCTTTCAGTGTGGATGTGAGCCCACAATTTCCTGAAGCTGCGGCTCATCAGCATGGACGTGTCCCCACGTCCTCCTCAGGCCTTCCCAGCACAGGCTGACTATGGTCAGTGCAGGCAGAAGAGGCGTACTGCACATTCATGCCCCCTGGGTGGGGCCTGGGCTCCGGCGCCCCCTGTGGGATGCTCAGGCACTGCAGGAGGCAGCGGGCACTCCAGGGGCCACACCTGCCTCCTTCCAGGCTCCAGCTGTGGCCTGTTAGTTTCAGAAACGTCTCACTTAAATAGAGCCCAACACCCGGCTTCCCCAGAAATACTTAAGGACACGGAATTGGAGACCACAGAATGCGAAATGAAATGTGGACCAGACTTTTACCACGTCCCGCAAAACTCACTCAACCCTCTTCCACTGTCGGCGGGACTGCGGGCTGGTTGGTGCAGCCGCCCTGGAAACAGTGTGGAGGCTCCTCAGGAGTTACAAATAGAGCCTCCCTGCGACCAGCAGGTGAATGGCCTGAGCTCACTCCGAAGATACAGATGCAGTGAGAATCAGGACACCTGCATGTCCCGATGTCCACAGCATCTGGGTCCATAGTAGCCACACTGTGGGAGGAGCCTCGGTGCCCTCTGGCAGATGATGGATAAAAAGGATGGGAGATAGATGATGGTCATAGAGAGAGGAATGGTACTCAACTATCAAAGAGAAGGAAATCTTGCCATTTGCAATGACGTGGATAGAACTAGAGGGATCAGGTTAAGTGAAATAAGTCAGACGGGGAAGAGAATGACCGTGTGGTGTCACTCATAAGTGGAATTAAAGAACCGAAGCAGATAACAACTGTGAAGGGAAGGAAAAACAAATAAGATGAAAACAGACGCAGGAAATATAGACTCTTAATGATAGGAAACAAACCGATGGTCATTGGAAGCAGGGTGGTGGGGTTAACAGGGGACCGGCATGAAGGAGGGCATGTGATGTCACGAGCACTGTGGTTATCTCCAACTGGTGTATCCCTGAATTCTTCCTTTGAAAGTATAATACTCTATACGTTAATTAATTGGGTTTAAATTAAATTAAGTTAAAATATCAGTTGTATCAGAGCATGTTTCCTTCTGGACTCTCTGTTCTTCTCCTCCAGCTTATGCTGGGACCAACCCTCGTGGGTCTGGTTTGTTTAAGTAGACATCAGGCCTCGTCCATGGACCAGCCCAGAGCTAGAACTCACAACCAGGAGATCAGGACCGGAGGTGAGGTCAGGAGTCCGATGCTTAACCGACAGAGCCAGGCGGGGTCCTGAGGACAACACTGCTTTATCCTGTGTCTCTGTGACATCGTTTGAAATAGGAAACTGCTGCATCCGGATGTGTACTGCTTATCCAATACTGATTTGCTGTCCGGTGTCATATTTCGGGGCAGATGGATGTTATGGGTTTTTTTTCCCCTATTTATAGGATCTGCCACCAAGATTTGACAGGAATAACATTGTAATTGAGGGTGCTTCAGGAACTGCGGACATTTTTACAAGATGAGGGTTCCAACCCACGAGCCCAGGACGGCCTCCCAGAGCCTGGTATGGCTCAGTGCACAAGTCTTGTGCTCTTTTGGTTCAGTCTCATTATTTATTCTCTGTGATGCTCCTGAGAAGGGAGTCACATCCATCATTTCCTTCCTGAATGCTCATTATCAGGACACAGCAAGCCCCACAGTAGAATAAAAACTGAGCCCAGGCCAAGGGCAGGAAGCCCCTATTAGAACAGATCTCAATGCCCTTGACGGCCCCATACCAAAATGTAAACAGAACTTGAGGAATTACTCCAGCCCTTTGGGAATTCCCCGAGACCAGCCCTTAAAAATAAGCTAATACCCACCTCGGGGTCCAAGTCCCTGCTCCGCTCTGTCAGGTATACTTGGACACAAGTTCGAGCTTGTAAATAAACCCTCGTGTGTTTGCATTGGTGTTGGCTTCTCGGTGATTCCTCAGATTCGCAATCTTGGGCACAACAGTCTGAGATAAAAAAAAAACAAACAAAAGAAGCTCGGACGCAGGTAGAGTGAACACAGGGTTCTGAGAGAAGCGGCGGAGACCCGGGGGCTTTGGGGCTCTTCTGTGGAGGCCCCAGCAGACTGGGGGGCGGGATGCTCAGCCCCAGAGCCAGAGGAACCAGCTGCCCCACCGGCATCCCGCCCATCAGAGCCAGGACTCAGGGACCAGCACGGTGTCGCCCGCTGGAGCCCAGAGGCACTGACGCCCACCCCGCCTCTGACCCCCGCAGGTGCAACTCCCAGGCAGATGTGCACCTGACAATCAGTGCCAAGGCCCATCCCCAGACCCCACACAGACCATTCGCTGCCACCAAGTTGTTAGACCACAGAGGCTTCAGAGCTTCAGCTCTCCCTGGAAAGTAGGGTCTATTCCTTTGTAGTTTCTGCTCTAATTTCAATTATTTTCTTTGATTCTTTTTTATTAATTGTCTTCTTTTAATTTTATGTATGTACCTTATATATTTCTTATTTTTACTTTTATGGTAGTTTAATTGTGTTTCATATTTTGGGATTTAGAATCTTTAACAAGCAGGCCAAAATAAATTGGTGTTTTTTTTTGGAGGGCAGTTGTTATTGTTTTTCTTAGTTTTTCTTTTTCTTCCTACTTTCTTTTCTGGAAAAAATAATGAGATGGAGAAATTCTCCATCATAAAATAACATGAGGTAGTACTCACAGCCAGGAAGTTCATCAATAAACATATATGGTATCTAACTACAGTTTAAAACAATGATTATAAAGTTAGCAGCTGGGCTGGAAAAAGAGCACAGAAGAAAACTAGAGAATCCCTTACTGTAGAAATAAAAGAACTAAAATCTAGTCAGGACAACGTTAAAAATTCTATAACTGAGATGCAGTCCCAACTGGAAGCCTTAAAAACAAGAAAGGTTATGGATGACAGAGGCAGAGGTAGGGAAGTTAGCCACTTATTAAAACAATAACATTCATATCATAGGAGACTCAGAAGATGAAGAGAGAGAAATGGTGGGCCTTACTCAGCCATCAGAAATGACAAATACCCACCATTTGCTTCAAGGTGGATGGAACTGGAAGGTATTATGCTGAGTGAAGTAGGACAATAGGAGAAGGACAAACATTGTATGTTCTCATTCATTTGGGGAATATAGGTAATAGTGAAAGGGAATATAAGAGAAGGGAGTAAAAATAAGTTGGAAGTATCAGAAAGGGAGGCAGAACATAAAGACTCCTAACTTGGAATTGAACTAGGGGTGACTGAAGGGGAGGAAGGCAGGGTTGAGGGTAAACGAGTGACGGGAACTGAGGGGGGCACTAGATGGGATGAGCACTGGGTGTTATTCTGATTTGGCAAACTGAACACCAATAAAAAATAATTTATTATTTAAAAAGAAAGAAAGAAAGAAAGAAAGAAAGAAAGAAAGAAAGAAAGAAAGAAAGAAAGAAAGAAAGAAAGAAAGAAAGAAAGAAAGAAAGAGTGGCACCTGGGTGGCTCAGTTGCGCTTCTGACTTAGGCACAAATCATGATCCAGGTCCAAGGCAGACTCCCTGTTCAGCAGGGAACCTGCTTCTCCCTCTCCCTCTGCCCCAATCGCTCATGTTTTTCTCCTCTCTCTCTCCTATAAATAAATAACATCTTTGAAAAAGAAACAAACAAACCCAGAAGGAAGAGAAATCTCCCATGTAGAAGAATTTCAAACAATTTCTGCAGACATTCCACCCACAAGTTCATGAGCATAGCTTCTCACTCTTAAGTGTGCAATACACAAAGTAACTTTCCTCTACGAAATATATTTAGAAAAACCTAAAATAATAATGATAATATAATAATAATAATAAAATAATAACAATAATGAATCAGTTTACTACGGAGAAAGCTGACAAACATTACCTCAGCAAGATGATCAGATCGATACCAAGACTGATAAATCATGTTGATAGTATCTATCCTTTATATGATATAATGAAAATGGCATTATATCTCTGTATATAATCCACAAAAACAGTTCAATCATGAGATAAACAACAGACATGTCCCAACTGAAGGAAATTTTACAAAATACTCTACTTCTCAAAGTGTTCCAGTTCAAGAACAACAAGGAAAGGCAGAAAGACTGTCACAATCCAGAGGAGCCTAAGAAAACAGGAGGACAAACGGAATGTGATATGAGGGTTGGTAACTTAACAAAAACTAAAGAAATCTGAACATAATACGGTCTTTGGTTAATGCAACTATTTTAATATTGATTCAGTAGCTAATCTTTGTACCATACTAATATAAGATTTCAATAATTGGAGAAATTCAGTGCAAGTGCATGGGAATGCACTGTACTCTCTTCAGAATTACCCTATAAATCTTTGTTTTTTTCCTAATAAATAAGATTTATTTTGAAAATTAACTTTTTTTAAAAATTTTTTTTATTTATTTATGATAGACACACAGTGAGAGAGAGAGAGGCAGAGACACAGGCAGAGGGTGAAGCAGGCTCCACGCACCGGGAGCCCGACGTGGGGTTCGATCCCGGGTCTCCAGGATCGCGCCCTGGGCCAAAGGCAGGCGCTAAACCGCTGCGCCACCCAGGGATCCCCTATTTTGAAAATTAACTTAAATGAATCAGGCTCCAAGTGTGAAGACATTTTAAGAATAGTTGAATTAACTTTTGCCTTATTCTTTAAGAGTTCCTTTGATGGAAACAAAGTAAGAATTTTAGATCAGAAGGAAAGAAAAACACTTATGAACACGTATAATGCCTCCTCAACCTGAAAAGCAGGAACGGATAATAAATAGCAAAAATCAGATAAAAATAATTCTAGTATAATAGACACCATATTGCAAGGGCATTTAAATTTAGCAATGCATAACATTTATTTCCTTGACATTTGTCTTCCAAAGAGTTCACAGTGTTTCAGTGTCAGGTGAAACAGGGGAAGAATCTCAGGGAAGAATCCTTCACATAATAATAGGACCATTGGCAATAATGTCTCTCAGTTCGTTCCAAATCCATAAAGATGCATATCCTGATGAGTGACTGAACTGTGAAGAAAGAGATGAGAAACCCTCATCCCTCTGAATTACTTGTGTCAGAATATTTTAACCATACTACTACGGATAGTAGTAAAGTATCCTTATTAACAGGAAATACTTCTCAGATTGGAATCTCAGCAATGAGATGCACTGAGAAAAAATGCTTCAACTAGCTCCTCATCTTTTAAAGACAAAGGAGAGGTTTTCTATGTAGAAAGACAGTTGTCAAGATAGCCTTAGGGAATAAGAGTCTGCAGCATCGAACCCCGCTGCGCAGCTAGGACGCTCGTGCTCCAGGTCTTCCTGATCCCAAATCCCTGGGCCTGTCCCCCAACACACGCTGCCAAGCTGAGGTCATTTGCAATTGCTCTCTTAGGAACTCAAGGGAGGGGGAAATAGCTAGATAGGATGGGACAAAATGCAAAGAGTCCGTTGAAATGAAGGCCTTTCTACTTTAAGTTCAGTGTTCGAACAAGTCCAGCCATCCCAGGCCCCTGTGAAGAAGAGCTGAAATTTAAATTATTTCAGTTACAGGAAAAAAACAAAAGTTTACAGCTTAATGTCCTAGAAAGCCCCACAATAGGATCATACTGAGCCCATGCCATGGGCTGGAAGCACCTATTAGAATGAGAGCAGAGCTCAATACCCTTGAAGGCCCCAAATCAAAATGTAAACAGAAATTGAGAAATTGAGGAAGCCCTTCTGGAGGACCCCGGGACAAGCCCTTAAAACTAAGCTAAAACACACCTCGGGGTCTAAGTCCCTGCTCCGCTGTGTTGGGTGTACGTGGACACAAGCTCGAGTTTGGAAATCAACCCTTGTGTGTTTGCATTGGTGTCAGTTCCTTAGTGGTTTCTCGGATTCACAATCTTGGGCACAACACCGCCATGTCCTCTCCCACCTTGGCTGAACCCCTATCCCCTCCTACCCAGGGTGACACTCAGTCACCTCCCTGCCTACAACAGCTGGGCACAGGCCGTCACACAGGTCCCATGTGCATGGTGGGCACTCCCGCCTTCCCTACCCTCCCAGAGGAAGGAAGGAGGTTTCGGCAAGACACACTCCTATGGTGGCCCCAGGGCTCCCTGCCCAGCACGGCACCTTGTGACAGGTCCGGTCTGTGTCCCTCATGCCTGCTCCTCCTCCCCGGTTTTCCCACAGGAAATGAAGGAGGATGCCCTGGTCTCCTCCAGGGACATCACGCAGATAGACCTGGACATCATCAAGAAGTTCAGCAGCCACATCATGTTTTAGGACTGCTAGGGGGTCGGATGAGGCTGCTGGGCCAGGGGGCTTTGGGGCCCTGGAGACTTCTCGGTAAGGAAAACGGGGCCTCTGAGGCCAGGGAGAGCAATAGCAACCAACAACACACCGCTCCATGGTAGGGTGATGGGGATGACCACACCCCCGGGGCCTCAAGGATGAGGAGGCGACAAAGATGGGGCCTCCAGTGGTTGCCATGGGACCTGAACACCAAAGGGGAGAGGGACGGCCCCCTGAGAAGCAGGAGATGCGGTGGGGGACGTGAGGGGCATGAACCGGACCTGGGGGCCAGGCGGCATGTCCGCAGCTGGAGCAAGACACACATCGATCCCAAGAGGGTCAGACGGTTCAGAGTGACACCCACTCTCGGTGCTTTATATATTTCTAAATTCTGTGCATTTAATTTGAGACAATTTGCAATTTTAAACATACATATTATGATGACCCCCAGATAATGCCCCCGGTCCAGCCAGGGCCCTGCACTCACCACATGGGGCCCCAGGGGCAGGTGTCACAACAACCCCCAGAATGGTGTTGCCTTTATCTGTAGATGTCTCTGTGTGCATCGTAGAGAACGGGGATGCCCTGTGTCCGCTGGCCCCCAATGCCATCCCCCCATTCCCCAGACCCACACCATCCCCCTACATCATCATCCCACATGGCATCACCACTATCCCAACCCCCTCACACACACACAGCCTCACATAATCCCCCCACAGTATACCCCAACACCATCCCCCCTATTCCATCCCCCACATTCCACCACCATCATACCCAAGCCCCCACACCACCAACCCCGAGCAAGGACCGGTGCAGCTGCACCCTGTGGGACATGATCAGCCTCCCGGGGTTCTCTGGATACCCTGCTCCCATCAGCATCCCGGGTATCCCATAGAGTACCCAGGGGTTGCAGGGAGGAGGGACGGCAGGGAGCCCCCAACAGTGTGAGCAGGTGAGTGAATCAGAGGACCCACTGTGCCCTGCCTCCACCTACTGTCACTCCTGGAGGGTGGGACACCCTGCACAGGATCCAGGCCCTAAACCAGAGGTACCTGGGCTGATTGGGCCCAGGCTCTGTTGGGGCTGGGTTGATTTGTGCCCCCACCAGTCCCAACACAAAGACTAATGGAATCAGGCCCACACGGCCCTGGCCAGCCCTGGATTCTGGCCCCGGGCTGAGCAAGCCCTCTCACAGCTGGATGTGGCCTGCTGGGCCCTGGGCGTGCCCCACAGATCCAGGTCGCTGATCTAGGGCAGCCCTGGGGATCCTGGGACACCCCAGTGTGGGGAGAGGAGGGGCAAGCTGGTGGGCCCCACCCGCACCCACACCAGGAGATAGGCTCCTCCAGGTGCTGGGGCCCCCAGAGGGCCCAAGGCGGGGACCAGCTGTCCTGCGGGAACCCAGTGCAGGAGCCCATGAGCTGCAGGTCCAGTTCAGCTTTGCTGTCTTCAGAACCGTCTCTCAGGCTGAAACCTCAGGACACACGCCCCCACTCGGAGTCCACACATGCTCCCGGGGGGGGACTCCAGCACTCGACCCCCAACCCATATGATTCTTGTCCTCTCGTAAAGGACAGAAAGGTCTCCCTCCCCAGGTGAAGGCACGCACCCACAGCTCTGAGCCCGTTTGCTGTAGAAAGTCAATAAAATGTTGTGGTGCGAAAATGCACAGGCAGCCCGTTTCTGTGTCTCCCAGAACTCTGTGCACAGGGCGTGTAGAGACCCCCAGAAAGGAGGAGGGGGCACCACCTAGGCCCCAACTAGCCTGTGCAGGGGCGACACCAGGCACACACAGCTGACGTCCCCACGTGCCTTCCAGGGGTGGCCAGACCCACTGCTGGACATGGGAATGTGGCCGAGCCAGAACTTCAAGCTCAGCTGACCCTCCAGCTGAAAGTCACTGCATGAGCGAGCCCCAGCGCTGCCAGGAGAGCCCAGCTATCTGCCCAGCACCAGCACCAGAAATGATGTTGTGTCAACCATTCGGGGTTTTTTGGTGACCCAACCAGAGGATCCAATTGCTGCACTTGATAGCTGCATGGGATAGACACACACACACCTCAAAAGCAACAACAACAACAAAAAAGCAACAAAAGACGGAATCCCCCCAATATTGTCAAACAGCAGCCAGATGGTTACTTACACAATGCTGTGGTCCCCAATAGGATACAGGGAAAACGCTATAAGCCACGACTGCAGAGGTGCTAGAGATGTGCCTGCTGTGTTCCAACAAGGAGGCAGAGGGGCAGGAAGCATCCTCCGTAGGGGGGGGCCCTCCTAGGAAAGGACACCAGGTCCCTGTAAAGGCTACGGAGGGTGAAATATGTCCTCCTCTCTTTCTGCTTCTGGTTTTCCTCCTACATGCCATTTTCCTCAATCATATTAGCAAGAATTTATTTTATGTTTTTAAATTTCTTTTTATTGCAGTCCAATTTGTATGAATTCTTTCTTCAGCAAGGGTGTCATTCAGGAGAGATAAAGATTTTCCCAGACAGGCAACATATAAAGGAGTTCATGACCACTTAACCAGTCCAGTAAGGAATTTTAAGAGGGACTCTTCTAGTGGGGGGAAAAAAAGAGACCAAATGCAACAAGGACTAGAAAGGATGAGAGAACGTCACCAGAAACACCAACTCTTCTGGTAACACAGAGGCACAAAGTTCATATTTTTAAATAGTAACTCTGAATGATGATAGATTAAATGCTCCAATCAAAAGATATAGGGTAACAGAGAAGCTAAAAATCAGGATCTGGGATGCCTGGGTGGCTCAGGGGTTGAGCCACTGCCTTTAACTCAGGGTGTGATCCTGGAGTCTGGGATCGAGTCCCATATTGGGCTCCTGGTGGGGAGACTGCTACTCTCTCTGCATAATTACCTGCCTCTCTCTCTCTCTCTCTGTCTCTCTGATAAATAAAATTATTATTGGGATCCCTGGGTGGCGCAGCGGTTTAGCGCCAGCCTTTGGCCCAGGGCGTGATCCAGGAGACCCGGGATCGAATCCCACATCGGGCTCCCGGTGCATGGAGCCTGCTTCTCCCTCTGCCTGTGTCTCTACCTCTCTCTCTGTGACTATCATAAATAAATAAAAATTTAAAAAAATAAATAAATAAAATTATTATAAAAAAACAACATCTATCTGTACGCTGCCAAAAAGATGCTCACCTTAGACCTATAGACACCAACAGATTGAAAGTCAGGGGATGGAAAATCATCTATCACGCTAATGGATATCAAAAGAAAGCTGGAGGACACATACTTATATCAGACAAATGAGATTTGAGACCAAACCCAGGGGGACACCTGGTGGCTCAGTGTTTGATCATCTGCCTTCAGATCAGGGGGTGATCCTGGGATCCCAGGATCAAGTCCCACATCTGCCTCCCCTTAGGAGCCTGTCTCTCACTCTGCTATGTTTCTTCCTCTGCTCCTCTGTGTATCTCTCATGAATAAATAAATAAAATATTTAAATTTCAAACAAGAAAGAACAAATACTGTAAGAAGAGATGAAGATGGGCATTATTTCATAATTAAAAAGACTCTCTATCAAGATCAAACAACTAAATATTTATGCTGCCTACATGGCAGTACCTAAATATAGAAACCAATTAACAACAAACGTACAGGAACTCACTGGTAATAATACAATGACAGGGGATTTTAACACCCACTTATGGCAATGGACTGATCATCTATGCAGAAAATCAACTGGGAAACCTTAGCCTTGACACACTGGACCATAGGGACTCAACAGATATAGTATGAACATTTCATCCTAAAGCAGAATACACACTCCTTTCAAGTGCACATTGGACATTCTCCAGATCAGATCATATCATGGGCCACAAATCACCCCTCAACAGGTACAAGAATGTTGATATCACACCCTGTACCTTTTCGGAACATGATGCAATGAAACTCGAAGTCAACAGTAAGAAAAAATTTGGACAGACCAAAAATACATGGAGATTATGAACATCCAAATAGAGAATGAATGGAGCAACCAGGAAGTTAATGAGGAAATTTAAAACAAATGAAAATGAAAACATGTTTCTCCAAACCTCTGGGATGTAGCAAAGGCAGTCCTAAGAGGGAAATACATACCAATACAGGCCTAGCTCAAGAAACAAGACGTCTCCAATACACAACCTAACCCTACACCTAAAGGAGCTGGAAAAGGAATAGCAAACAAATCCTAAAGCCAACAGAAAAAGAGAAAAAATAAAGATGAGAGCAGATAACTCTGGGAAACGAACAATGGGTGGTGGAAGGGGAGAAGGGCGGGGGGTGGGAGTGAATGGGTGACGGGCACTGGGGGTTATTCTGTATGTTAGTAAATTGAACACCAATAAAAAATAAAATAAAAAAAGATGAGAGCAGAAATAAGCAATGCAGAATAAACAAAACAGTGGAATGGAATAACGAAACTAAGAGCTGGTTCTTCAAAATAATTAATAAAATGGATCAAGCCCTAGCCAGCCTTACCAACGAGAAAAGAGAAAACTTAAATGAATAAAATCACAAATGAGAGAAGAGAGATCAAATCAACACCAGAAAAATAAGACAATTATAAGGGAATACTATGCAAGATTATACGCTAACAAACTGGGAGACCTGGAAGAAATGGACAAATCCATAGAAATGTGCAAATGAGCAAAACTGAAAGAGGAAGAAATAGAAAATATGAAGAGACCCATAACTAGCAGGGAAATTGAATCAGGAAGGCACCTGGGTGCCTCAGTGGTTGAGCATCTGCTTTGGCTCAGGTCATGATCCCGGGGTCTGGGGGATCATGTCCCACATCTGGCTCTCCGCATAGAGCCTCATTTTCCCTCTGCCTATAACTCTGCCTCTCTGTGTCTCGCATGAATACATAAATAAAGGTGATGCCACTGTGGAAAACAGTCTGGAGGGTCCTCTAGAAGTTAAAAATAGGGGATCCCTGCGTGGCACAGCAGTTTGGCGCCTGCCTTTGGCCCAGGGCGCGATCCTGGAGACCCGGGATCGAATCCCACATCGGGCTCCCGGCATGGAGCCTGCTTCTCCCTCTGCCTGTGTCTCTGCCTCTCTCTCTGTGACTATCATAAAAAAAAATTAAAAAAAAGAAGTTAAAAATAGAGCTACCCTACGATTCCAAAATTGCACAGAGGATACACAGAGGATACAAAAGTAGTTTAGTAGATTCGAAGAGGAGCACGCAGCCCAGTGTTGGTCGCAGTGTTATCAACAACAGCGAAACTGTGTATACAGCCTAGATGTCCATCGACAGATGAATGGTCAGAGACGATAAGGGAAATATACACACTGCGACATCACTCGTTCATCAGAAGGGATGAAATGAAGCCATTTTCAATGACATGTGAGAAGTGGAAGGGACTTATGCACAATGAACTCAGTCTGAGAAAGACAGATACCAATTACCATACAATTGTATTCACATGTGAATTTTAAGAAACCAAACAACCTGGCAAGGGGCGAAGGATGGATGAGAGATGCAAACCAAGAAACACACTCTTAACCACAGAGAATAAACTAATAAATACCAGAAGAAAGTGGGGGGATGGGGAATCAGGGGATGGGGATAGTGGAGGTCACCTCTGACCAGTACCAAGCATTGTATTCAAGGGTTGAATCACTATGTGGTAAACCTGAAACTATATCATACCTTGTTTACAAAGAGGAATTCAAGTAAAACTTTAAAATAATAACTGGTAGTATAGAGGAAACATGTGTGCACAAGAGATAAATCAGAAAGACAACTGAAAATCCAAACAAAGAGTCTTTAGAGCCACAAATCCCCTCCTTAGCTCAGCTCAGGAGAAGCCTGACATGCCTATTCTCACCCCAGCAGAAGCCTGGATTTTGATTCTCTGGGGAGGCCACTGACGTGGTAGAGTCAGGCTCAAAGAACCCAAAACCTAAATAGAGTGCATAAAAATAACTGCCCAAGATGCTAGGAGTCCCAGTGCAGGCACATGCCAAGACCCAAACTCTAACCATACACAGACATAACCCTAACCCTACACTTAAGCCTAATGTTAACCTAACCCTTTAACAAGAACTATCACGGGATCCTTGGGTGGCGCAGCAGTTTGGCGCCTGCCTTTGGCCCAGGGCGCGATCCTGGAGACCCGGGATCGAATCCCACATCGGGCTTCCGGTGCATGGAGCCTGCTTCTCCCTCTGCCTGTGTCTCTGCCTCTCTCTCTTTCTCTCTCTGTGACTATCATAAATAAAAAAAATTAAAAAAATGAACTATCACTAATGAAAAACCAAACACAAACCCAAAGACCGAAACACATTTACTGAACCTTCCTGCCAACTGTCACCCTAACTCCTAAACCTATTCTAAACCCTTAACCCTGACCCTTACCTTAAATCTAACCCTAACCCTAACCTCTACCAATAATCTTAACTTAATGTACTCAAATTCTATTCCTAACCTTTACCTATACCCTAACACTAACCCTCTAATACTAATCCTATCTCATACCCCAAAGTGTACCCTAACCCGTACCCTAAAACTAATCCCTAACCCACTGCCGAACCCTCTCTCACCCTTTTCCAAAACCGTCCTCTGACCCTGACCTGACCCTATACCTAACCCCTAACCAAACACTAATCCTAATTCTAGCCCTAACTCCTATCCTAAAACTAACCCTCGCCCTAACCCTAAACCTAGCCCTAACTTTAACTCTAACCCCTAACCCTAACCCTAACTCACACCCTAACCCCTAACCCTAACTGCAAACCTAGCCCAAACCTAAATCTAACCATAACCCAAACCCCAATTCCTAACCTCCTGCCCTAATCCCTAAAATCTTAACCCTAACCCTAACACTAACTCCTGTCTGTAACCCAAACCCCCATCCTAACTCCTAAACACTGACCCTTTTCCTTATCCTTCACCCTACCTCTAATCCGTAACCATAAGCATAATCACTAACCCCTAACATCTAACCTAAGCCTAACCACCAACTGACTCCCCTCCCCGATCCTATCATTCATTCTACCCATTCACTTACCCTGTGGTTCTGAGTAGTCCCTTCTGATGTGGACGTGGCCTCCAACGGCGCCTCCAGAGTCCTCTAGGGGGTCCTCAGGAAGCTGGGCTCCTGTGAGTGCGCACGTGGCCCCACGTGTTCCAGAGTCATAGTCAGCGGGTCCTGAGTACGCCGGGTCTCCTGTCACTGTGGAGTATGCCTCACATCCTCTGGAAGCCTCACAGCAGGTTTTCAGGAGGCCGGGGGCTTCTGTCAGCCTGGACATGGCCCCACATCCCCTGAGAACTCACAGCGCATCCTGAGGAGGCTGTGGGTTCCTGTCAGCCTTGATGGAGCCCCATGTGTCCCGAAGCCAAAGTGCAGGTCCTGAGGAGGACGGGGGTCCTCTCAGTCTTGACGTGGCCCCACATTTTCCTCAGCCTCACCATAAGACCTGAGGAGGCTGGGAGCTCCTGTCAGCATGGACGTGGCCTCAAATCATCCCAATCCTTCACAGTGCATCCTGAGGAGGCCGGAGAAACCTGTCAGTGTGAATTCGGCATCCACATCTTTCTTAGGCCTCACCACAGGCTCTGACAAGGCTGGGGTCTTTTGTCCGCATGGACACATCCCCATATTTCCCAAAGTCTACACCGGGGGTCCTGAGGAAGTCAGTGTCCTGTTGTTTCCATGTGGTGTCAAGTCCTTCCGAAGCGTCACCGAGGATTCTGAAGAGGCCGGGGCTCCTGTAACCATGAATGCAGCCCCCAGCTTCCAAATGTCTCAACTTATGTCCTGAGGGGCCCAGGAGCTCCTGCCAGAGTGGACGCGGTGCCACATTTTCCTGAAGCCTCCCCGCAAGTCCTGAGGTTGCTCAGGGGCTCCTGTCCGCGTGGATGCGGGCCCATATCTTCCTGAACCCTCCCCACGGGTCCTGAGGCTGCTCAGGGGCTCCTGTCAGCATGGATGCGGGCCCACAATTCCTGAAGCCTCTCGGCGGTCCTGAGGAGGCTCAGGGTTCCTGTCAGTGAGGATGTCAGCCCACAACTTCCTGAAGTTCCCCGTGGGTCCTGAGGCGCCCAGGGGCTCCTGACAAGGTGGATGCGGGCCCACATTTTCCTAAAGCCTCACCTTGGGTCCTGAGGAGACCGGGTTTCCTGACAGCGTGAACACGGCCCAATTTCCCCCTGAAGACTCCCTGCGGGTCCTGAGGAGGCTGCAGCTCATCAGCACAGATGCGTCCCCACCTCCTCCTCAGGCCTCCCCAGCACAGGCTGGCTCCTGTTAGTGCAGGCAGAGGAGGTCTACTGCACATGCGCGCCCCATGGGAGGGTTCTGGTCTTGGGCGCCCAGTGCTGGATGCTCAGGTGCTGCAGGAGGCTGTGTAGGAGGCAGCGGGTGCTTCATGGGCTGCACCTGCCTCTTTCAGGCTCCAGGTGGGGCTGTTAGCTTCGGAAACATCTCACTGAAAAGGAGCCCAACACCCGGTTTCCCCAGTAATACTTAAGGACAAGGAATTTGAGCCCACAGCACGCGAATAAAATGTGGAACAGATTTTACCACGTCCTGCAAAACTCCTCAATCCTCTTCCACTGAGGGCAGGACAGCGGGTTGGTGCAGCCGCAATGGAAACAGTGTGGAGGCCCCTCAGGAAGTTACAAATAGAGCCGCCCTGCGACCAGCAGGTGAACGGCCTGGAGCTCACTCCGAAGATACAGATGCAGTGAGACTCAGGACACCTGCACCCCAATGTCCACAGCAGCCGGGTCCACAGTAGCCACACTGTGGGAGGAGACTCGGTGCCCTGTGGCAGATGATGGATAAAGAGGATGGGAGATAGATGATGGTCATAGAGAGAGGAATGGTACTCAGCTATCAAAGAGAAGGAAATCTTGCCATTTGCAATGATGTGGATAGAACTAAAGGGATCATGTTAAGTGAAGTAAGTCAATCGGAAAGAGAATGACCGTGTGGTGTCACTCATAGATGGAATTATAGAAGCAAAGCAGATGAACTACTGTAAAGGGAAGGAAAAACAAATAAGATGAAAACAGATGTCCATAGACAGATGAATGGGCAGAGACAATGTGGTAAATATACACACTGCGACATCACTTGGTCATCAGAAGGGATGAAATGAAGCCATTTACAATGATGTGGGAGAAGTGGAATGGACTTATGCTAAATGAACTCAGTCAGTCAGAGAAAGATACCAAATACCATACAATTGCATTCACATGTGAATTTTAAGAAACCAAACAAACTGGCAAAGGGGCGAAGGCGGGGATGAGAGATGCAAACCAAGAAACATAGTCTTAACCACAGAGAATAAACTAATAAATACCAGAGGAAAGTGGGGGGGATGGGGCATCAGGGGATGGGGATAATGGAGGTCAACTCTGAGCAGTACCAGGTGTTGTATTCAAGGGTTGAATCACTATGCGGTAAATCTGAAACTATATCATACTGAGTTTACAAAGAGGAATTCAAGTAAAACTTTAAAATAATAATTGGTAGTATACAGGAAGCATGTGTGCAGAAGAGATAAAATCAGAAATGCAACTGATAATCCAAACAGAGAGTCTTTAGAGCCACAAATCCCCTCCTTAGCTCAGCTCAGGAGAAGCCTGCCATACCTATTCTCACCCCAGGAGAAGCCTGGATACTGATTCTCTGGGTAGGCCACTGACTTGGTGGAGTCAGGCTATCTTTGAACCCAAAACCTAAATAGAGTGCATAAAACTAAACTGCCCAAGATGCTAGGAGTCCCAGTGCAGGCACATGACAAGAAAAAAACTCTAACCATATAAAGACATAACTAACCCTACACTTAAGCCTAATGTTAACCTAACCCTTAAACAAGAACTATCACTAATCAAAAACCAAACACAAACCCCAAGACCGAAACACATTCACTGAACCTTCCTGCCAACCCTCACCCTAACTCTTAAACCTATTCTAAACCCTTAACCCTGACCCTTACCTTAAATCTAACCCTAACGCTAACCTCTAACAATCACCTTAACTTAATGTACTCCAATCCTATTCCTAACCCTAACCTCTACCCTAACCCTAACCCTCTAATACTAATCCTATCTCATACCCCAAACTGTATCCTAACCCGTACCCTAAAACTAATCCCTAACCCACTGCCTAACTCTCTCTTACCCTTTTCCAAAACCGTACCCTGACCCTGACCTGACCCTAACCCTAAACCCTAACCAAACTCTAAACCTTCCCCTCGCCCTAACCCTAAACCTAGCCCTAACTTTAACTCTAACCCCTAACCTTAACCCTAACCCACATCCTAACCCCTAACCCTAACTGCAAACCTAGCCCAACCCTAACTCTAACCATAATCCAAACCC
The DNA here is from genome assembly GCF_048164855.1 of Canis lupus baileyi. Taxonomy (NCBI): domain Eukaryota; kingdom Metazoa; phylum Chordata; class Mammalia; order Carnivora; family Canidae; genus Canis; species Canis lupus. Next base: position 33,021,865 of record NC_132871.1, on the reverse strand, counting down.
CAACTCCTAACCTCCTGCCCTAAATCCTAAAGTATAACCCTAACTCTAACTCTAACTCCTGTCCCTAACCCAAACCCACATCCTAACTCCTAACCACTGACCCTTACACTTATCCGTCACACTAACCTCTAATCCGTAACCATAAGCATAATCACTAACCCCTAACATCTAACCTAAGCCTAACCACCAACTGCCTCCCCTCCCCTGACCCTACCATTCATTGTACCCATTCACTTACTCTATGTTTCTGAGGAGTCCCTTCTGACATGGACGTGGCCACCAAAAGCGCCTCCAGAGTCCTCCAGGGATTCCTGAGGAATCTGGGCTCCTGTGAGCGTGGACGTGGCCCCACGTTTTCCAGAGTCATAGCGGGTCCTGAGGACACCGGGTCTCCTGTCACCGTGGAGTATGCCTCACATCCTCTGGAAGCCTCACAGCAGGTTCTCAGGAGGCTGGTGGCTCCTGTCAGCCTGGACATGGCCCCACGTCTCCTGAAAACTCACCGCGGGTCTTGAGGAGGCTGTGGGTTCCTGTCAGCCTAGACGCAGCCCCATGTGTCTCGAAGCCAAAGTGCAGGTCCTGAGGAGGACGGGGGTCCTCTCAGTCTTGACATGGCCCCACATTTTCCTCAGCCTCACCATAAGATCTGAGGAGGCTGGGGGCTCCTGTCAGCATGGACGTGGCCGCAAATCATCCCAATCCTTCACAGTGCATCCTGAGGAGGCCAGAGAATCCTGTCAGTGTGGATCGGCATCCACATCTTTCTTAGGCCTCATCACAGGCCCTGACAAGGCTGGAGTCTTCTGTCCCCATGGACGCATCCCCATATTTCCGAAAGTCTACACTGGGGGTCATGAGGAAGTCAGCATCCTGTTGTGTCCATGTGGCCCCAAGTCCTCCCGAAGCATCACCGAGGGTTCTGAGGAGGCCGGGGCTCCTGTAACCATGAATGCGGCCCCCAGCTTCCAGAAGCCTCAACTTATGTCCTGAGGGGCCCGGGAGCTCCTGCCAGAGTGGACGCAGCGCCACATCTTCCTGAAGCCTCCTCTCAGGTCCTGAGATGGCTCAGGGGCTCCTGTCAGCGTGGATGGGGGCCCATATCTTCCTGAAACCTCCCTGAAGGTCCTGAGGCTGCTCATGGGCTCTGTCAGCTTGGATGCGGGCGCACAATTTCCTGAAGCCTCGACGCAGGTCCTGAGGTGGCTCAGGGCTCCGGTCAGCGTGGAAGAGGACCCACATCTTCCTGAAGCCTCGCCGCAGATCCTGAGGCGGCCCAGGGGCTCATGTCAGGGTGGATGCGGGCCCACATTTTCCAAAAGCCTCACCGCGCGTCCTGAGGAGACCGAGGCTCCGGTCAGCATGAACGCGGCCCAATTTCGCCCTGAAGACTCCCCACGGGTCCTGAGGAGGCTGCAGCTCATCAGCATAGACACGTCCCCACGTCATCCTCAGGCCTCCCCAGCACAGGCTGGCTCCTGTTAGTGTAGGCAGAGGAGGCCTACTGCGCATGCGTGCCCCTTGGGCAGGTCCTGGTCTTGGGCGCTCCCTGTGGGATGCTCAGGAACTGCAGGAGGCTGTGCAGGAGGCAGCGGGTGCTCCATGGGACCCACCTACCTCCTTTCAGTCTCCAGCTGGGGCTGTTAGCTTCAGAAACATCTCACTGAATAGGAGCTCAACACCCGGGTTCCCCAGAAATACTTAAGGACAAGGTATTGGAGTCCAGAGGACGCGAAATGAAATGTGGACCAGACTTTTACCACTTCCTGCAAATCTCACTCACCCCTCTTCTACTGTGGGCGGGACCGCAGGTTGGTGCAGCCGCCCTGGAAACAGTGTGCAGGCCTCTCAGGAATTTACAAATAGAGCTGACCTGCGACCAGCAGGTGAACGGCCTGGAGCTCATTCCGAGGATACAGATGCAGTGAGACTTGGGACACCTGCACCCCAATGTCCACAGCAGCCGGGTCCACAGTAGCCACACTGTGGGAGGACCTCGGTGCCCTGAGGCAGATGATGGATAAAGAGGATGGGAGATAGATGATGGTCATAGAGAGAGAAATGGTACTCAGGTATCAAAGTGAAGGAAATCTTTCCATTTGCAATGATGTGGATAGAACTAAAGGGATCATGTTAAGTGATGTAAGTCAGTCAGGAAAGAGAATGACCGTGTGGTGTCATTCATAGATGGAATTATAGAAGCAAAGCAGATGAACTACTGTGAAGGGAAAGAAAAAAAATAAGATGAAAACAGATGCAGGTAATACAGTCTCTTAATGATAGGAACGGAACTGAGGGTCTCTGGAAGGGGGGGAGATAACAGGGGACCGGCATGAAGGAGGGCACGTGATGTCACGGGCACTGCTGTTATCTCCAACTGGTGAATCCCTGAATTCTTCCTCTGAAAGTATAATACACTATACGTTGATTAATTGGGTTTAAATTAAATTAAGTTAAAAAAATCAGTTGTATCAGAGCACATTTCCTTCGGGAATCTCTGTTTTGCTCATTCAGCTTATGCCAGGACCACTCTCCGTGGGTCTGGTTTGTCTAAGTAGGCTCCACGCCTCGTCCATGGCCCAACCCAGGGCTAGAACTCAAGACCCCTGAGATCAGGACCAGAGGTGAGGTCAGGAGTCGGATGCTTAACCGATGGAGCTGGCGGGAGCCCGAGAACCACTCTGCTTTATCCTGTGTCTCTGTGATATCATTTGAAATAGAAAGTGCTGGGTCCGACTATGTCATGCTTCTCCAATACTGATTTGCTCTTCGGGGCATTTGTTGGGGGGGGGGATGGAGGGTATGGGTGGTTTTTTCCTATTTCTAAGATCTGCCACCATGATTTTGATAGGAATGACATTGAAACTGAGGGTAGCTTCAGGAACTGCGGACATTTTCACAAGATTAGGGTCCCACCCCACAAGCCCAGGACGGCCTCCCAGAGCCTGGTATGGCTCAGTGCACAAGTCTTGTGCTCCCTTGGTTCAGTCTCATTATTTCTTCTCCTTGATGCTCCTGAGAAGGCCTTCACGTCCTTCCTTTCCTTCCTGAGTGCTCATTGTCAGGACACAGCAAGGCTACTCTGCTTTGTCAGAGTGACACCCACTCTCGGTGATTTATATATTTCTACGTTTTATGCATTTAATTTGAGACATTTTGCAATTTGAAAACACACATAGTATGATGAACCCCAGATAATGCCCCCGGTCCAGCCAGGGTCCTGCACTGACCACACCGTGCCCCAGGGACAGGTGTCTCAGCAAATCCCAGACTGGAGTTGCCTTTAAGTGTAGACGTCTCCTTGTGCATCTTAGAGGAAGGGGATGCCCTGTGTCCGCAGGCCCGCCATGATATCCCCCTCATTCCCCACTCCCACTCCATTCCCCTACATCATCATTCCCCATGGCATCCCACCTACACCATCCCCCTCAAACCCACACAGCCCCACACAATCCCCACCCACACTATACCCCAACACCATGCCCCCATACCATCCACCCCCACACCATGAGCCCCCATCAAGGAATGGTGCAGGTGCCCCCTGTGGGACATGCTCAGCCTCCCCAGGTATCTCTCGATACCCTGCTCCCATCAGAAGCCTGGGGGTCCCATAGAGTACCTAGGGGTTGCAGGGAGGAGCGAAGACAAGGAGCCCCCAACAGGGTGTGTGCAGGTGAGTGGTGCAGAGGATGCACTGTCCCTCCTGGAGGGTGGCACACCCTTCACAGGACACCAGCCCATAACCCAGGGGGATCTGGGCTGGCCTGGCCCCAGGCTCTGTGAAGTTGGGGGTGATATCAGACCCCGCCCCAGGCCCAACAAATAGACTAATGGGATCCAGCCCCCCATGGCCTTATCCAGCCCTGGATTCTGGCCCTACACTGAGCGAGCCTTCTCACAGCTGGATGTGGCCTCCTGGGCCCTGGGGGTGCCCCACAGATCCAGATCGCTGACCTAGGGCAGCCCTGGGGATCCCAGGACACACAAGGTTGGGGAGAGCAGAGGTAGGCCGGTGGACCCTACCCACACCCACACCAGGAGGCAGGCTCCTCCAGGTGCTGGGGCCACAGGAGCCCCATGACCAGGGTCCGCCTGCCCTCTGGGGACCCAGAGCAGGAACCCATGAGCTGCAGGTCAAGGTCAGCTCTGCTGTCCTCACAATCGTCTCTCATGCTGAAACCTCCGGACACACACCCCCACCCGGAGTCCACACATGCTCCCCGGTGGGGGACTCCAGCACTTGCCCCGCACCCATGTGATTCTTGCCCTCCCCTAAAGGACAGAAAGGTCTCCCTTCCCAGGGGAAGGCATGCACCCTCGACTCTGAGCCCGTTTGCTGTAGAATGTCAATAAAATATTGTGGTGTGAAAATGCACAGCCAGCCCATTTCTGTGTCTCCCAGAACTCTGTGTACGGGGCGTGGAGAGACCCACAGAGAGGAGGAGGGGGCACCACCCAGTCCCTAAACAGCCCCTGCATGGGCACTGCAAGGCACAGCTGACATCCCCACGTGCCTTCCAGGGGCGGCCAGATACCAGGGTCAGGACCCCACACACTATACTGGGAATCAGCCTGTGCCCCATGGGCCAGGAGGGCCTGGGACAGAGTGACAGCCAGGGAGCCTCAGGTCAACAGGGTCTGTGAAAAGTGACCTGGGATGTCTGTGCTCCCTCTGTCCAGGGGGCCGAGGCTGGCCCAGTTCCAGGGCATGTATTCCCCTCCCTGCATCCTCGTGCCAGTGTTCCTGGGGCACTGAAGGCCTGTGGGGTGCTCAGAGTGGCCGTGGAAGGGACATCAGGACAGCAGGCCCTTGTGTTGTGCCCAAGACTGCAAATCTGAGTAACCACCGATGAGCTGACACCAATGCAAACTCCAGAGGGTTTCTCTACAAGCTGTAGCTTGGGTCCAAGTGCACCCGACACAGCGGAGCAGGGACTTGGACCCCGAGACTAAGAGGCATAGCAGCTTTATAGGGGCAGTGGACCATGGGATATGCAGAAATTTGCACAGTCATGTTGGTCCACACGCAAGTGGCTGATTGAATTACACCTTACCCTATAGTATCCACTTGAGCTGGCCTATTACTTTGGTCAGATTTGGCTCACAGTTCTGGGGGGCACAAAGCAGGTTTACATTGTTATGAGCCAATTTCCGATTAGGGTGTGCCCAGCTGTTTGACTCGGGTGGGGCAGCACCTTAAGCCATAAGCAGGTCATGTGGGGGTCAGAGGGGAGGTGGCGGGTGTAGCTCAAAATGGAATCAGTCCTGCTCTGCTTGTCCAGGGGTATGGGATTTTTATTAAATTTCCTGTGTCCCAACTTGCAGCTCATCCACCTGGGCAATGCTCACCTTGTGGACTCAGCGTGCACACCTTGTGGTGCTGGATGTCTCACAGGAGCGTGTGGATGGCATCCTCCTTGCCCTAGTGAGTAAGGGCTGGGTGAGCATGGGGCTCGGCCTGAAAGCCAGGCAGCACAGGGGACCAAAGAACCCCAGCCCCGTCCCCACCCTTACCTCCACATACAGGCAGCCCCAGGGCTCACCGCCATGGGTACCGGGCTCCTCAGGAGCTCCCCCCAGGTTTGCCCTGAGGTCTGACTCCCTGCTGGAGAGGAATCAACGAGAAGAGAAGCAGCCGGTGCACGGCGAGACCCACTGTCGGACATGAGAATGTGGCTGAGCCAGTCCTTCCACCTCAGCTGAACCTCCAGCTGAAATTCACTGCAGGAGCGAGCCCCGGGTCAGCCAGGAGAGCCTAGTTAGCCACCCAGCGCCAGCACCAGAAATGATGTTGTACCAACCATTTCGGCGTTTGGGTTACCCAGCCAGAGGATCCGATAGCTATACGTGATAGATTCATGTGATAGACAAACACACACCCCACAACGAACAAAAGTCAGAATCACCCCAATGCTGTCAAACAGAAGCTGGATGGTTACATACACGACGCCGTGGTCCCCAATAGGATACATGGAAGACGCTATAAACCACGACTGCAGAGGTGCTGGAGGCACGGAGATGTGCCTGCTGGGTTCCAAAAAGGAGCGCAGAGGGGCAGGAAACATCCTATGGAGGGGCGGCACCCTTAGGAAAGGACACCAGGTCCCTGTGAATGCTAAGGATGGTGAAATCTGTCCTCCTCCCTTTCAGCTTCTGCTTTTCCTCCTAAATGCCATTTTCCTCAGTCATCCGAACAAAAATTTATTTTATGTTTTTAACTTTCTTTTTATTGGAGTCCAATTTGTATGAATTCTTTCTTCAGGAAGTGTGTCATTCAGGAGAGAAGGAGAGAGAAAGATTTTCCCTGACAGGCAAAGTATAAAGGAGTTCATGACCGCTAAACCAGTCCAGTAAGGAATTTTAAGAGGGACTCTTCATGGGGAGAAAAAAGATACCAAAAGCAACAAAGACTAGAACGGACCAGAGAACGTCACCAGAAACACCAACTCTACCACTAACAACAAGGCACAAGTTCATATCTTTGAATAAGCACTCTGAATGCTGATACTAAATGCTCCAATCAAAAGATATAGGGTATCAGAGTGGCTTAAAACACAGGATCCGGGATGCCTGGGTGGCTCAGAGGTTGAGTTCTGCCTTTCACTCAGGGTGTGATCCTGGAGTCTGGGATCGAGTCCCATATTGTGCTCCTGGTGGGGAGCATGCTTCTCTCTCTGCCTAATTTTCTGCCTCTCTCTCTCTCTCTCTCTCTCTCATGCTCTCAAAAATAAAATTGTTATTAAAAAAACAAGATCCATCAGTATGCTGCCTACTAGAGGCTCACCTTAGACCTATAGACACCAGCAGTTTGAAAGTCAGGGAATGGAAAATCATCTATCATGCTAATGGTTATGAAAAGAAAGCTGGAGGACCAATACTTATATTAGACAAACTAGATTTGAAACCAAACCCTGGGGGACACCTGGTGGCTCAGTGGTTAAGCATCCGCCTTCGGCTCAGGGGTTGATCCTGGGATCCCAGGATCGAGTCCCACATTGGCATCCTTTGGGGAGCCTGTCACTCCCTCTGCCTATGTTTCTGCCTCTGCTCCTCTGTGTATCTCTCATGAATAAATAAATAAAATATTTAAATCTCAAAAAGAAAGAACAAATACTATAAGAAGAGATGAAGGAGGGCATTATTTCATAATTAAAAAGACTCTCTATCAGGATCAAACAAATAAATATTTATGCTGCCAACATGGCAGTACCTAAATATGGAAGCCAATTACCAATAAATGTACAGGAACTCACTGATAATGATACAATGTCAGGGGATTTTAACACCTACCCAGTAATGGCAATGGACTGATCGTCTATGCAGAAAATCAACAGGGGAACAATAGCCTTGACACACTGGACCACAGGGACTCAAGAGATAGAGTCTGAACATTTCTTCCTAAAGCAGAATACACATTCCTTTCAAGTGCACATGGGACATTCTCCAGAACAGATCATATCATGGGCCACAAATCACCCCTCAACAGGTACAAGAATGTTGATATCACACCCTGTACCTTTTCGGAGCATGATGCAATGAAACTCGAAGTCAACAGTAAGAAAAAATTTGGACAGACCAAAAATACGTGGAGATTATGAACATCCTACTAGAGAATGAATGGAGCAACCAGGAAATTAAAGAGGAAATTTAAAACAAATGAAAATGAAAACATGTTTCTCCAAACCTCTGGGATGTAGAAAAGGCAGTCCAAAGAGAAAAGTACATAGTAATATAGGCCTACCTCAAGAAACAAGAAGTCTCCAATATACAGCCTATCCCTACACCTAAAGGAGCTGGAAAAGGAATAGCAAACAAAGCCTAAAGCCTACAGAAGAAGGGAAAAAAATAAAGATGAGAGCAGAAATAAACAATACAGAAATAAAAAAACATTAGAATGGAATAACAAAACTAAGAGCTATTTCTTCAAAATACTTAATGAAATGATTCAAACCCTATCCAGCCTTAGGAACGAGAAAAGAGAAAAGACCTAAATAAATAAAATTACAGGGATCCCTGGGTGGCGCAGCGGTTTGGCGCCTGCCTTTGGCCCAGGGCGCGATCCTGGAGACCCGGGATCGAATCCCACATCAGGCTCCCGGTGCATGGAGCCTGTTTCTCCCTCTGCTGTGTCTCTGCCTCTCTCTCTCTCTGTAACTATCATAAATAAATAAGAAATAAATAAAATAAATTTAAATAAATAAATAAATAAATAAATAAAATTACAAAAGAGAGAAGAGTGATCACAATCAACACCAGAAAAATTAGACAATTATAAGGGAATACTATGAAAGATTATATGCTAACAATCTGGGAGACCTGGAAGAAATGGACAAATCCCTAGAAATGCGCAAATGAGCAAAACTGAAATAGGAAGAAATAGAAAATGTGAACAGACTCATAACTAGCAAAGGAATTGAATCAGAAAGGCAACTGTGTGCCTCAGTGGTTGAGCATGTGTTTGGCTCAGGTCAGGACCCCAGGATCCTGGTGGATCAAGTCCCACATCAGGCTCCCCGCATGGAGCCTCATTTTCCCTCTGCCTATACAGCTGCCTCTCTGTGTCTTTCATGAATACATAAATAAAATCTTTAAAAAAGGAAAAACATAAAAAGATGGGAAGACCCAAATAAAATCACGAATGAGAAAAGAGAAATAACAACCAACACTACAGAAATACAAACAATAATAAGAGAATATGATGAAAAAGTATATGCCAGCAACCTACAACCTGGAAGAAATAGATCAATTCCTAGAAATATATAACATATCAAAAATGAAAAATGAAGAAATAAGAAACTTGAACAGACCGTTAACCAGCAGAGAAATTGAATCAGCAATCAGGGATCTCCCAACAGGAGATGCTTAGATCAATAGAACAGAATGGAAAGCCAAAACAAGATACAAACCTGTAACTCTATGATCCATTAATGGACAACAAGGCAGGAAGGAATATCCAATGGCACAAGAACAGTCTCTTCAAGAAACCCTAAACCTGACCCCAGGATAAGAACAAATGGTGTTGGGAAAACCAGGCAGCCACATGCAGAAGAATGAAACTGGACCACTTTCTTACACCATATATATAAAAAATAAATTCAAAATGGATGAAAGACCTAAATGAGAGACCTGAAACCATACAAAGAAGAAAAGATAGGCAGGAACATCCTTGACGTTGGCCATTGTATCTTCTTTCTAGATATGCCTCTGAGTTGAGGGAAACAAAAGCAAAAATACTATTGGGACTTCGTCAATTTCAAAAGCTTCTGCAAATTGAAAGACACAACCAACGCTAAAAGGCAACATACAAAATGAAACGAGATATTTGTAAACAACACATCCAATAAAGAGTTAGTATGCAAAATACGTAAAACAAATATAAATCTCAGCATCCTAAACACAAATTATCCAACTGCAGATGGGCAGAAGACATTAATGGACTTTGTCTCTGACAAGACATCCAGATGGCCACCAGACACCGAAAGACAGCATTACCCATCATCAGGGAAATGCAAATCAAAACCACAATAAGATGTCACCTGACAGCCATCAGAATGGCTAAAATTAACAAGAGAAGAAACAGCAGGTGTTGTTGAGGCTTTGGAGAAAGGGTAGCCCCCTTACACTCCTGCTGGGCATGCGAACAGGTGCAGCCACTGTGGAAAACACTTTGGAGGGTCCTCGAGACGTTAAAAATAGGGGATCCCTGGGTGGCGCACCGGTTTGGCACCTGCCTTTCGCCCATGTCGTGATCCTGGAGACCCGGGATCGAATCCCACGTCGGACTCACAGTGCATGGATCGTGCTTCTCCCTCTGCCTGTGTCTCTGCCTCTCTCTCCGTGACTATCATAAAAAAAATAAAAAGATAAGTTAAAAATAGAGCTACACTACGATTCCAAAATTGCAGAGCTAGGTATTTACCGCAAGGATACAAAAGTCATTTAGTTGATTCCAAGAGGGACACGTAGCCCAGTGTTTGTAGCATCATTATCAACAACAGCCAAACTGTGGATACAGCACAGATGTCCATTGGCAGATGAATGGGCAGAAAGATGTGGTAAATATACACACTGCGACATCACTCAGTCATCAGAAGGGATGAAATGAAGCCATTTACAATGACGTGGGAGAAGTGGAAAGGACTTAGGCTAAATGATCTCAGTCAGTCATAGAAAGACAGATACCAAATACCATACAATTGCATTCACATGTGAATATTAGGAAACCAAAAAAACTGGCAAAGGGGCAGAGGGGGGATGAGAGAAGCAAACAAAAAAACACACTCTTAACCACAGAGAATAAACTACTAAATACCAGAGGAAGGTGGGGCAGATGGGGAATCAGGGGATGGGGATAGTGGAGGGCACCTGTGACCAGTACCAGGCGTTGTATCCAAGGGTTGAATCACTATGTGGTAAACCTGAAACTATATCCTACTGTGTTTACAAAGAGGACTTCAAGTAAAACTTTAAAATTATAATTGGTAGTATTGATGAAACATGTACGCACTAGAGATAAAATCAGAAAGGCAACTGAAAATCCAAATAAAGAGTATTTAGAGCCTCAAAGCCCCCCCTTACCTCAGCTCAGGAGAAGACTGCCATGCCTATTCTCACCCAAGTAAAAGCCTGGATTTTGATTCTCTGGGGAGGTCACTGACTTGGTGGAGTCAGGCTATCTTTGAACCCAAAACCTAAATAGAGTGCATAAAACTAAACTGCCCAAGATACTAGGAGTCCCAGTGCACGCACAGGCCAAGACCCAAACTCTAACCTACACAGACATAACCCTAACCCTACACTTAATCCTAATGTTAACCTAACCCTTAAACAACACCTATCACTAGTCGAAAACCAAACACAAACCCCAAGACTGAAACACATTCACTGAACCTTCCTGCCAACCCTCACCCTAACTCCTAAACGTCGGTTCACCTAAACTTAGGTTTCCTTACTCCTGAACCCTACATTAAATCTAACCTGAACCCTAACCTCTAACCATACGTAACCTTAAAATAAGGTATTCAAATCCTATTCCTAATCTTAACCTGTACCATAACACTAACCCTCTAATACTAATCCTATCTCATACCCCAAACTGTACCCTAACCCGTACCCTAAAACCAACCCCTAATACACTCCCTAACCCTATATCTGACCCTTTTCCAAATCCGTACCCTGACCCTGACCTGACCCTAACCCTAACCCCTAAACGAACCTTAACCCTAACCCTAGCCCTAACCCCTATCCTAATCCTAACCCTCGCCCTAACCCTAAACCTAGCCCTAGCTTTAACTCTAACCCTTAACTCAAAACCCTAACTCTAACCCCTAACCATAACTCACACCCTAACCCCTAACCCTAACTGCAAACCTAAGCTCAACCCTAACTCTAACCATAACACTAACCCCAACTCCGAACCTCCTGCCCTAATCCCTAAAGCCTAAATCCTAACCCTAACACCAAATCCTGTCCCTGGCCCTAACCCACATCCTAACTCCTAACCACTGACCCTTACCCTTATCCCTCACCCTAACCTCTAATCCATAACCATAAGCATAATCACTAACACCTAACATCTAACGTAAGGCTAACCACCAATTGCCTCCCCTCCCCTGACCCAACCATTCATTCTACCCATTCACTTACTCTGTGATTCTGAGGAGTCCCTTCTGATATGGACGTGGCCCCCAATGGCACCTCCAGAGTCCTCCAGGGGGTCCTGAGGAAACTGGGCTCCTGTGAGTGTGCACGTGGCCCCACGTGTTCCTGAGCCATAGTCAGTGGGTCCTGAAGACGCCGGGTCTCCTGTCACTGTGGACTATGCTTCACATCCTCTGGAAGCCTCACAGCAGGTCCTCAGGAGGCCGGGGGATTCTGTCAGCCTGGACATGGCCCCAAGCCACCCAGAACACTCACCGTGGGTCCTGAGGAGGCTGTGGGCTCCTGTCAGCAAAGACCCAGCCTCATATATCCCAAAGCCAAAGTGCAGGTCCTGAGGACAACGGGGGTCTTGTCAGTGTTGAGGTGGACCCACATTTTCCTCAAGCCTCACCATAAGCCCTGAGGAGGCTGGGGGTTCCTGTCAGCATGGATGTGGCCCCAAATATTCCCAAAACTTCACAGTGCGTCCTGAGGAGGCCAGAGATTCCTGTCAGTGTGGATGCAGCACCCACATCTTTCTTAGGCCTCACCAGAGGCCCTGACAAGGCTGGGCTCTTTTGTCCGCATGGACGCATCCCCATATTTCCCGAAGACTACACCAGGGGTCCTGAGGAAGTCAGCGTCCTGTTGTGTGGACGTTACCACACATACTCCCGAATTGTCACCAATGGATCTAGGAGGCCGCAGCTCCTGTCATCCTGAATGCGGCCCCCAGCTCCAGAAGCCTCAATTTATATCCTGAGGGGCCTGGGAGTTCCTGCCAGAGTGGACGTGGTGCCACATCTTCCTGAAGCCTCCCTGCGGGTCCTGAGGCGGCCCAGGGGCTCCTGTCAGCCTGGATGCGGTCCCACAATTTCCTGAAGCCTCCACGTGGATCCTGAGGCAGCCAAGTGCTCCTATCAGCGTGGACGCGGTGCCACATCTTCCTGAAGCCTCCCCGCCGGTCCTGAGGTGGCCCACGGTCTCCTGTAAGCATGGATGCGGGCCCACAATATCTTGAAGCCTCCACGGGAGTCCTGGGGCAGCCCAGGGTCTCCTATCAGGGTGTATGCAGGCCCACATCTTCCAGAAGCCTCACTGCGGGTCCTGAGGAGACCCGGGCTCCTGTCAGCGTGAACACAGCCCAATGTCCCCCTTTAGACTCCCTGAGCGACCTGAGGAGGCTGCGGCTCATCAGGGTCGATGCGTCCCCATGTCCTCCTCAGGCCTCCCCAGCACAGGCTGGCTCCTGTTAATGCTGGCAGAGGAGGCCTACTGCACATGCGGGTCCCCTGGGTGGGGCCTGGTCTCGGGCGCCCACTTTGGGATGCTAGGCACTGCAGGAAGCTGTGTAGGAGGTGGCTTGCTGGTGCACGGGGCGGCACCTGCCTCCTTCCAGGCTCCAGCTGTGGCCTGTTAGCATCGGAAATGTCTCAATGAAACAGAGCCCAACACCCGGCTTCCCCAGAAATACTTAAGGACAAGGAGTTGGAGCCCAGAGACCGAAAATGCAATGTGGACCAGACTTTGAGCAAGTCCTGCCAAACTCACTCAAACCTCTTCCACTGTGGGTGGGAATGCGGGCTGGTGCAGCCACCCTGGAAACAGTGTGGAGGCTCTTCAGGAAGGTACAAATAGAGCCGCCCTGTGACCAGCAGGTGCAGGGACAGGAGCTGACTTCGAAGATACAGATGCAGTGAGACTAAGGACACCTGTACCCCAATGTCCACAACAGCCGTGTCCACAGTACTCACACTGTGTGAGGAGTCTTGGTGTCCTCAGGCAGATGATGTATAAAGAGGATGGAAAGAAACAGAGGAATATGCACATGTACAGATGTGGTACATGTACCACATGCACTCTGCATGTGTGAAAATATGCAGAGAATGCATATTTTTTTATTTTTTATGTATGTACCTTATATATTTCTTATTTTTACTCTCATGGAACTTTAATTTTGTTTGTTATTTTGAGATTTAGAATCTTTTAACAAGGAGGCCAAAATAATCTAGTGGTTTTTTGGGGGGAGGGCAGTTGTTATTGTTTTTCTTGGTTTTTCTTTTTCTTCCTTCTTTCTTTTCTGGAAAAAGTAATGAGATAGAGAAATTCACCTACATAAAATAACATGAGGTAGTACTCACAGCTAGGAAGTCCATCAATACAAATATATGATGTCTCCCTACAGTTTAAAACAATGATTATAAAGATAGCATCTGGGCTGGAAAAAGAGCACAGAAGAAAACTAGAGAATCCCTTACAGTAGAAATAGAAGAACTAAAATTTAGTCAGGCAAACATTAAAAATGCTATAAATGAGATGCAGTCCCAGGTGGAAGCCTTAAAAACAAGGAAAGTTATGGACCACAGAGGCAGATTTAGGGAACTCAGCCACTTATTAAAACAATAACATTCATATCATAGGAGACTCATAAGATCAAGGGAGAGAAAAGGTGGGCCTTATGCATCGAATAGAAACGACAGATACCCAACATTTGCTTCAAGGTGGATGTAACTGGAAGGTATTATGCTGAGTGAAGTAAGTCAATCGGAGAAGGACAAACATTGTATGTTCTCATTCACTTGGGGAATATAAATAATAGTGAAAGGGAATATAGGGGAAGGGAGAAAAAATGTGTGGGAAATATCAGAAAGGGAGACAGAACATAAAGACTCCTACTCTGGGAAACGAACTAGGGGTGATGGAAGGGGAGGAGGGCAGGGGTCCGTGTGAATGGGTGATGGGCACTGAGGGGGGGCACTTGACGGGATGAGCACTGAGTGTTATTCTATATGTTGTCAAATTGAACACCAATAAAAAGTAAATATATTATTTTTAAAAAAAGAAAGAAAGAGGGAAGGAAAGAAATATTGGCACTTGGGTGGCTCAGTCAGTTAAGCTTCTGCCTTAAGTCAGATCATGATCCAGGTCCCAAGGAAGGCTCGCGGTTCAGCAGGGAACCTGCTTCTCCCTCTCCCTCTGCCCCTGTCACTCATGGTTTTTCTCTCCTCTCTCTCTCAAATAAATAAATAACATCTTTGAAAAAGAAAAAAACAACCCACAAGAAGAGAAATCTCCCATGTAGAAGAATTTCAAACAATTTGTGCAGACATTCCACCTTCAACTTGATGAGCATAGCTTCCCACTCTTAGGTGTGGAATACACATAGTAACTTCCTTCTACAGAATATATTATGAAAAACTTAAAATAAGAAGAAGAATCATCATCATCACTTAACTACGGGAAAAGATGACAAACACTACCTCAGCAAGATGATCAGATCGATACCAAGTCTGATAAATCATGTTGATAGTATCTATCCTTTATATGATATAATGAAAATGGCAGTATATCTCTGTATATAATCCACAGAAACACTTCAATCATGAGATAAACAACAGACATGTCCCACCTGAAGGAAATTTTACAAAATACTCTACTTCTCAAAGTGTTCCAGGGCAACAACAACTAGGAAAGGCTGAAAGAATGTCACAATCCAGAGGAGCGTAAGAAAACAGGAGGACAAATGGAATGTGATATGAGGGATGGTAACTTAGCAAAAACTAAGGAAATCTGAATAAAGTATGGTCTTTGGTCAATGCGACTATTTTAATATTGATTCATTAGCTAATATTTGTACCATGCTAATAAAAGATATCAATAATTGGAGAAATTGAGTGCAAGTGCATGCGAATGCTCTGTACTATCTTCTCAATTTCCCTATAAATCTACTTGTTTTCCTAATAAATAAGATTTATTTTGAAAATTGACTTAAATGAATCAGGCTCCAAGTGTAAAGACATTTTAAGAATAGTTGAATTAGGGATCCCTGGGTGGCGCAGTGGTTTGGCGCCTGCCTTTGGCCTAGGGCGTGATCCTGCAGACCCAGGATCGAATCCCACGTCGGGCTCCCAGTGCATGGAGCCTGCTTCTCCCTCTGCCTGTGTCTCTGCCTCTCTCTCTCTCTCTCTCTCTGTGACTATCATAAATAAATAAAATTTAAAAAAAGAAAGAATACTTGAATTAACTTTTGCCTTATTCTTAAAGACTTCCTTCGATGGGAACAAAATAAGAAGTTTATATCAGAAGGAAAGAAAAACACTTATGAACACGTATAATTCCTCCTCAACCTGAAAAGCAGGAACGGATAACAAATAGCAAAAATCAGATAAAAATACTTCTAGTATAATAGACACCGTATTGCAAGGGCATTTAAAATTAGTAATGCATAACATTTATTTCCTTGACATTTGTCTTCCAAAGAGTTCACAGTGTTTCAGTGTCAGTTGAAACAGGGGAAGAATCTCAGGGAAGAATCCTTCACATAATAATAAGACCATTGGTAATAATGTCTCTCAGTTCTTTCCAAATCCATAAAGATGCATTTCCTGATGAGTGACTGAGCTGTGAAGAAAGAGATGAGAAACCCTCATCCCTCTGAATTACCTGTGTCAGAATATTTTAAGCATAGTACTACGGATAGTAAATTATCCTTATTAACAGGAAATACATCTCAGATTGGAATCTGAGAAATCAGATAGACAGAGAAAAAAGGCTTTGACTGGCTTTTCAACTTTATTTTTTTTATTTTTTTTATTGGTGTTCAATTTACTAACATACAGAATAACACCCAGTGCCCGTCACCCATTCACTCCCACCCCCCGCCCTCCTCCCCTTCTACCACCCCTAGTTCGTTTCCCAGAGTTAGCAGTCTTTACGTTTTGTCTCCCTTTCTGATATTTCCCACACATTTCTTCTCCCTTCCCTTATTTTCCCTTTCACTATTATTTATATTCCCCAAATGAATGAGAACATATAATGTTGTCCTTCTCCAACTGACTTACTTCACTCAGCATAATACCCTCCAGTACCATCCACGTTGAAGCAAATGGTGGGTATTTGTCATTTCTAATAGCTGAGTAATATTCCATTGTATACATAAACCACATCTTCTTTATCCATTCATCTTTCGTTGGACACCGAGGCTCCTTCCACAGTTTGGCTATCGTGGCCATTGCTGCTAGAAACATCGGGGTGCAGGTGTCCCGGCGTTTCATTGCATTTGTATCTTTGGGGTAAATCCCCAACAGTGCAATTGCTGGGTCGTAGGGCAGGTCTATTTTTAACTGTTTGAGGAACCTCCACACAGTTTTCCACAGTGGCTGCACCAGTTCACAGTCCCACCAACAGTGTAAGAGGGTTCCCTTTTCTTCGCATCCTCTCCAACATTTGTTGTTTCCTGCCTTGTTAATTTTCCCCATTCTCACTGGTGTGAGGTGGTATCTCATTGTAGTTTTCATTTGTATTTCCCTGATGGCAAGTGATGCAGAGCATTTTCTCATATGCATGTTGGCCATGTCTATGTCTTCCTCTGTGACATTTCTCTTCATGTCTTTTGCCCAAAATCAATGCCCAGAAGTCAGTGGCATTTCTATACACTAACAATGAGACTGAAGAAAGAGAAATTAAGGAGTCAATCCCATTTACAATTGCACCCAAAAGCATAAGATACCTAGGAATAAACCTCACCAAAGATGTAAAGGATCTATACCCTCAAAACTATAGAACACTTCTGAAAGAAATTGAGGAAGACACAAAGAGATGGAAAAATATTCCATGCTCATGGATTGGCAGAATTAATATTGTGAAAATGTCAGTGTTACCCAGGGCAATATACACGTTTAATGCAATACCTATCAAAATACCATGGACTTTCTTCAGAGAGTTAGAACAAATTATTTTAAGATTTGTGTGGAATCAGAAAAGACCCCGAATAGCCAGGGGAATTTTAAAAAAGAAAACCATATCTGGGGGCATCACAATGCCAGATTTCAGGTTGTACTACAAAGCTGTGGTCATCAAGACAGTGTGGTACTGGCACAAAAACAGACACATAGATCAGTGGAACAGAATAGAGAATCCAGAAGTGGACCCTGAACTTTATGGGCAACTAATATTCGATAAAGGAGGAAAGACTATCCATTGGAAGAAAGACAGTCTCTTCAATAAATGGTGCTGGGAAAATTGGACATCCACATGCAGAAGAATGAAACTAGACCACTCTCTTTCACCATACACAAAGATAAACTCAAAATGGATGGAAGATCTAAATGTGAGACAAGATTCCATCAAAATCCTAGAGAAGAACACAGGCAACACCCTTTTTGAACTCGGCCATAGTAACTTCTTGCAAGATACATCCACAAAGGCAAAAGAAACAAAAGCAAAAATGAACTATTGGGACTTCATCAAGATAAGAAGCTTTTGCACAGCAAAGGATACAGTCAACAAAACTCAAAGACAACCTACAGAATGGGAGAAGATATTTGCAAATGACATATCAGATAAAGGGCTAGTTTCCAAGATCTATAAAGAACTTATCAAACTCAACACCAAAGAAACAAACAATCCAATCATGAAATGGCTTTTCAACTTTAAAGATAAAGGACATCTTTTGTATGTACAAAGTCAGTTGTCAAGATAGCCTTAGGGAATAAGAGTCTGCAGCATGGAATCCCGCTGCACAGCCGGGATGACCGCACCCCAGCTATTCCTGATCCCAAATCCCTGGTCCTGTCCCCCAACACAGGCTGCCAGGCTGTGGTCATTTGCAATTCCTCTCTCAGGAGCTCTGCGGAAGGGGGAAGGAGCAAGATAGGATGGGACGGGACTCAAGTAGGCCGAGAAAATGAAGGCCTTTCCACTTTAAGTTCAGCGTTCAAACATGTCAAGTCATCCCAGGCCCCTGTGAAGAAGAGCTGAAATTTACATGCCTACAGTTACAGGAAAAAAACAAAAGTTTACAGCTTAATGTCCTAGAAAGCCCCACATTAGAATAAGAACTGAGCCCATGCCAAGGGCTGGAGGTGTCTATTAGAATAAGAACAGAGCTCAATGCCCTTGAAGGCCCCATATCAAAATGTAAACAGAACTTGAAGAATTACTCCAGCCCTTCTGGAGGTCCCAGAGACAAGCCCTTAAAAGCAAAACACCACCTTGGGGTCCAAGTCCCTGCTCCGCTGTGTCGGGTGTACTTGGACGCAAGCTCGAGTTTGGAAATCAATCCTTGTGTGTTTGCATCAGTGTCAGCTCTGTCGTGGTTTCTCGGATTCGCAATCTTGGGCACAACACCCCCATGTCCCCTCCCACCTGGGCTGAACCCCTATGCCATCCCACCCAGGCTGACCCTCAGTCACCTCCCGGCCCACAACGCTGTGCACAGGCCCTCACACAGGTCCCATGGGCAGGGTGGGCACTCCTGCCATCCCCAGCCTCCCAGAGGAAGGAAGGAGGTTCTGCAGGACACACTGGCATGGTTGCCCAGGGCTCCCTGCTCAGCATGGCAGCTTGTGACATGTCGGGGTCTGTGTCCCTGATGCCTGCATCTCCTCCTTGGTTTTCCCACAGTAAATGAAAGAGGAGACCTGGTCTCCTCCTAGGACATCACTGAGGTAGACTTGGACGTCAACAGGACGTTCAGCAGTCACATCATGTATTGATACTACTACAGGGTAGGGTGAGGCTGAGGGGCCAGGGGGGATTGGGCTCCGGGGGAAGACCAGGGGTTTCTGGGTAGGAAACACGGGGCTTCTGAGGCCGGGGGAAAAACAGAAGCCAACAACACACGGCTGCATGGTAAGGTGCTGGGGATGACCCCCGTGACCCCTCCCCCGGAGTCTCGGGGATGAGGAGGCCACTAGGATGGGGCCTCCAGGGGATGCCATGTGAGCTGAAAACCAAAGGGGTGAGAGACGGCCCCCTGAAAAGCAGGGGTTGGGGGTGCGGGCCGTGGGGGTCAGTAAGGGGACAAGGGGGCAGGGTGCATGGCTGTGACTGGAGGAGGACACACATCGATCTGATGAGGGTCGGACAGTCAGGGTGACACTCCCTCTCGGTGCTTTATATATTTCTAAATTCTATGCATTTAATTTGAGACAATTTGCAATTTGTAAACATACATAGTATGATGACCCGAGATATTGTCCCCGGTCCAGCCAGGGCCCTGCACTGACCACACGGGGCCCCAGGGGCAAGTGTCACAGCAAACACCAGACCGGGGTCACCTTTTTCTGTAGATTTCCCCTGTGGATCTTAGATAAAGGGTTTGCCGTGTGTCTGCCAATCCCCCCACCCCATATCATTTCCCAGACCCACACCATCCCCTAACATCATCATCCCCCATGGCGTAACCCCTACACCATCCCCCTCACACACACACAGCCTCACACAATCCCCACCCACACTATACACCAACACAATCCCCCCTACACCATCCCCCACACTCTACCACCATCATACCCATGCCCCCACACCATCCACCCCCACACCATCGTCCCTGAGCAAGGACCCGATGCAGCTGCCCCCTGTGGGACATGCTCAGCCTCCCCAGGGTTCTATGGATACCCTGCTCCCATTAGAACCCCAGGTGTCCCATAGAGTACCCAGGGGTTGCAGGGAGGATGGAAGACAGGGAGCCCACAACAGGGTGTGTGCAGGTGAGTGGTGCAGAGGACCCACTGTGCCCTGCCACGCCCACTGTCCCTCCTGGAGAGTGGCACACCCTGCACAGGACACCAGCCCCTAACCTAGAGGAACCTGGGCTGACTGGGCACCAGGCTCTGGGGGGTTGGGTTGATTTGAGCCCCCACCAGGCCCAACACAAAGACTAATGTGATCCAGCCCCCCATGGCCCTGGCCAGCCCTGGATTCTGGCCCCGGTATGAGCGAGCCTTCTCACAGTTGGATGTGGCCTCCTGGGCACTGGGCGTGCACCCACAGATCCAGGTCGCTGACCTAGGGCAGACCAGGGGATCCTGGTACACCCCAGGGTGGGGAGAGGAGGGGTAGGTCGGTGGGCCCCACCCACACCCACACCAGGATGCAGGCTCCTACAGGTGTTGGGGCCCCAGGGGTCCCGAGGCCGGGGTCCAGCTGCCCTGCAGGGACCCAGCACAGGAGCCCATGAGCTGCAGTTCCAGGTCAGCTCTGCTGTCCTCAGAACCGTCACTCAGGCTGAAACCTCAGGATACACACCTCCAACCAGAGTCCACACATGCTCCCAGGTGGGGGACTCCAGCACTCGCCTCCCCCACTCCGTGTGATTCTTGCTCTCCCCTAAGACAGAAGGGTCTCCTTCCCCAGGGGAAGGCGCACACCCTCTGCTCTGAGCCTGTTTGTTGTAGAAAGTCAATAAAGTGTTGTGGTGCAAAAATGCACAACCAGCCCATTTCTGTGTCTCCCAGAACTCTGTGCATGGGGCATGGAGAGACCCACAGTGAGGAGGAGGGGGCACCACTGAGGCCCCAACCAGCCCATGCAGGGGTGCCGCTAGGCACACACAGCTGACGTCCCCACGTGCCATCCAGGGGCGGCCGGACACCAGGGTCAGGGTGTGACTCACAGACTTTACTCACAGACTTTACTGCGACTCAGCCTGTGCCCCGTGGGCCAGAATGGGTGGGAGAGTGTGACAGCCAGGGAACCTCAGGTCACCAGGGTCTGTGCAAAGTGACCTGAGAGGTCACTGCTCCCTCTGTCCAGGGGGTCGGGGCTGGCCGGATTCCGGGGCACTTTCTCCCTCCCCGCATCCCTGTGCCTGGGTGCCTGGGGCACAGAGGGCCTGCGGGGTGGTCAGCGTAGCCATGGAGGTGATTTCAGGACAGCAGGCCCTTGTGTTGTGCCCAAGATTGCGAATCCAAGAAACCACCAAGGAGCCGACACCAATGCAAACTCCCGAGGGTTTCTTTACAAGCTGGAGCCCCCACTGGGACCAACCAAAAGTTGGTCCAAGTGCACCAGACACATTGCAGCAGGGACTTGGACCCTGAGACTAAGAGGCGACGCAGCTTTATAGGGGCCAGTGTACCATGGATATGCAGAAATTTGCACAGTCATGTCGGTCCACATGTAGGTGGCCGATTGAATTACACCTTACCCTATATATCCACTTGAGCTGGTCTATTACTTTGGTCAGAATCGCTGTGGGGTTTTGGCGGGCACAAAGCACGATTACATTGTTATGAGCAGATTTCCGATTAGGGTGTGCCCAGGGGAATGACTAGGGTGGGGCAGCACCTTAAGCCATAAGCAGGTCATTTGGGGGTCATAGGGGAGGTGGCAGATGTAGCACAAAATTGAATCACTCCTGCCCTGCTTGTCCAGGGGTAGGGGATTTTTGTTAAATTTCCTGGGTCCCACACTTGCAGCTCATCCACCTGGACCACCCTCACCAGGTGGACTCAGCGTGAACACCTTTTGGTGCTGGATCTCTCACACCAACGTGTGGAGCGCACCCTCCTTGCCCGAGGGAGTAGGGGGTGGGTGATCATGGGGCTGGGCCTGAAGGCCAGTCAGCACAGGGGAACAAGGAACCCCAGCCCCATCCCCACTCTGACTCCCACATACAGGCAGCCTCATGGCTCCCCGCCATGGGCAGCCGGTTCCTCAGGAGCTCCCCCCAAGGGTGGCCCAAATGTCTCGCTCCCTGCTGGAGAGGCATTGGGGAGAAGAGAAGCAGCCGGCGCTCGGCAGGACCCACTGCCAGACATGGGAATGTGGCCGAGCCGGACCTTCCAGCTCAGCTGACTCTCCAGCGGAAACACACTGCATGAGCGATACCCGGGGTGGAAAGGAGAGCCCAGCTAGCCACCCAGTGCCAGCACCAGAAATGATGTTTTGCCAACCATTTCCGGGTTTTGGGTTACCCAGCCAGAGGATACGATAGCTGCATGTGATAGCTGCATGTGATAGACACACACACCCCAAAACCAACAAAAGTCAGAATCCCCCAATGTTGTCAAACAGCAGCCGGATGGTTACATACACCACGCTGTGATCCCCAATAGGATACATGGAAGACGCTATAAACCACGACTGCAGACGTGCTGAAGGCACGGAGATGTGCCTGCTGGGTTCCAACAAGGGCACAGAGGGGAAGGAAGCATCCTACGGACAGGGGGCACCTCCTAGGAAAGGACACCAGTTCCCTGTGAAGGCTACAGAGGGTGAAATCTCTCCTTCTCTCTTTGTGCTTCTGGTTTTCCTCCTACATGCCATTTTCCTCAATCATATTAGAAAGAATTTATTTTAGGTTTTTAAATTTATTTTTATTGGAGTCCAATTTGTATGAATTCTTCTTTCAGCATGGGTGTCATTCAGGAGAGAAGGAGAGATAATGATTTTCCTAGACAGGCAACATATAAAGGAGTTCATGACCACTTAATCAGTCCAGTAAGGAATTTTAAGAGGGACTCTTCTAGTGGGGGAAAAAAAGAGACCAAAAGAAACATAGACTAGAACGGACCGGAGAAAGTCACTGGAAACACCATCTCTTCCGGAAACACAAAGGCACAAAGTTCATATCTTTGAATAATCGCTCTGAATGCTGATAGACCAAATGCTCCAATCAAAGGTATAGGGTATCAGAGTGGCTTAAAAAACAGGATCCGGTATGCCTGGGTGGCTCAGGGGTTGAGCCTCTGCCTTTGACTCAGGGTGTGATCCTGGAGTCTGGGATCAAGTCCCATATTCTGCTCCTGGTGGGGAGCCTACTTCTCTCACTGCCTAATTTTCTGCCTCTCTCTCTCTATCTCTTTCTCTTCCTCACTCTCTCATTTTAATCGTTATTAAAAAAAAACAAGATCCTTGGGATCCCTGGGTGGTGCAGCGGTTTAGCGCCTGCCTTTGGCCCAGGGCGCGATCCTGGAGACCCAGGATCGAATCCCACATCGGGCTCCCGGTGCATGGAGCCTGCTTCTCCCTCTGCCTGTGTCTCTGCCTCTCTCTCTGTGTGACTATCATAAATAAATAAAAATTAAAAAAAATAAAATAAAAAAAACAAGATCCATCGGTATGCTGCCTACAAGATGCTCACATTAAACTTATAGGCACCAGGAGATTGAAAGTCAGGGGATGGAAAATCATCTATCATGCTAATGGATATCAAAAGAAAGCTGGAGGACCCATACTTATATCAGACAAACGAGATTTGAAACCAAAACCTAGGGGACACCTGGTGGCTCAGTGGTTGAGAATCTGCCTTCGGCTCAGGGGGTGATCCTGGGATCCCAGGATCAAGTCCCACATCGGCCTCCATTTGTGGAGCCTGCCTTTCCCTCTGCCTATGTTTCTGCCTCTGCTTCTTTGTGTATCACTCATGAATAAATAAATAAAATATTTATATTTCAAAAAAGAAAGAACAAATACTGTAAGAAGAGATGAAGAAGGGCATTATTTAATACTTAAAAAGACTCTCTATCAAGATCAAACAACTAAATATTTATGTTGCCAACATGGGAGTACATAAATATAGAAACCAATTAACAACAAACGTACAGGAACTCACTGATAATAATACAATGACAGGGGATTTTAACACCCACTTATGGCAATGGACCAATCGTGTATACAGATAATCAACAGGGGAACAATAGCCTTGACACACTGGACCACAGGGACTCAACAGATATAGTCTGAACATTTCATCCTAAAGCAGAACACCTTCCTTCATTTTTTTATTATTTACGATAGTCACAGAGAGAGAGAGAGAGAGAGAGGCAGAGACATTGGTAGAGGGAAAAGCAGGCTCCATTCACTGGGAGGCCGACATGGGATTCAATCCCAGGTCTCCAGGATGGCGCCTTGAGCCAAAGGCAGGTGCTAAACCGCTGCGCCACCCAGGGATCCCTACACATTCCTTTCAACAGCACATGGGACATTCTACAGAACAGATCATATCATGGCCAAAAAATCAGCCCTCAACAGGTACTACAGTTACAAGTAGGTTGATATCACACCCTGTACAGTTTTGGACCAGACACTATGAAACTTGAAGTCAACAGTAAGAAAAAAAATTGGACAGACCAAAAATATGTGGAGATTATGAACATCCTACTAGAGAATGAATGGAGTAACCAAGAAATTAAATAGGAAATTTAAAACAAATGAAAATGAAAACATGTTTCTCAAAACATCTGGGATGTAGCAAAGGCAGTCGTAAGAGGGAAGTACATAGCAATACAGGCCTACTTCAAGACACAAGAAGTCTCCAATACACAACCTAACACTACACCTAAAGGAGCTGGAAAAGGAATAGCAAACATAGCCTGAAGCCTACAGAAGAAGGGAAAAAATAAAGATGAGGGCAGAAATAAACAATGCAGGGATCCCTGGGTGGTGCAGCAGTTTGGCGCCTGCCTTTGGCCCAGGGTACAATCCTGGAGACCCGGGATCGAAGCCCACATCAGGCTCCCGGTGCATGGAGCCTTCTTCTCCCTCTGCCTATGTCTCTGCCTCTCTCTCTCTCTCTCTCTCTATCATAAATAAATAAAAATTTAAAAAAAAAGAAATAAACAATGCAGAAACAACAAAACAGTAGAATGGAATAACGAAACTAAGAGCTGGTTCTTCAAAATAATTAATAAAATAGACAAAGCCCTAGCCAGCCTTATCAACGAGAAAAGAGACAAGACCTAATAAATAAAATCACAAATGAGAGAAGAGAGATCACAATCAACACCAGATAAATAAGACAAGTATAAGGGAATTCTATGAAAGGTTATACGCTAACATCTGGGAGACCAGGAAGAAATGGACAAGTCCCTAGAAATGTGCAAACGAGCAAAACTGAAATAGGAGGAAATAGAAAATGTGAACAGACCCATAACTAGCAAAGGAATTGAACCAAAAGGCACCTGGGTGCCTCAGTGGTTGGGCATCTGCTTTGGCTCAGGTCACGAACCCGGACTCCTGGGGCATCAGTGCCACATCAGGCTCCCCACATGGAGCCCCATTTTCACTCTGCCTATACCTCTGCTTCTCTGCGTCTAGCATGAATACATAAATAAAATCTTTAAAAAAGAAAAAGATATAAAGATGTGAAAGGACCCAAATAAAATCACAAATGAGAAAAGAGAAATAACGACGAACACTAGAAATACAAATGTTTATAAGAGAACATTATGAAAAATTATATGCCAGCAACCCCGAACCTGGAAGAAATAGATCAATTCCTAGAAATATATAACAAAGCAAAAATGAAAAAGGAAGAAATAAGAAACTTGAACACACAGATAACAGGCAGAGAAATTGAATCAGGAATCAAGAATCTCCCAACAGGAGATGCTTATATCAATAGAATAGAATGGAAAGCCGAAACAAAATACAAACCTATAACACTATGGTCCATTAAACGACAACAGGAAGGAAGGAATATCCAAAGCACAAAGACCGTCTCTTCAACAAACCCTAACCCTGACGCCAGGATATGTACAAATGGTTTTGGGAAAACCAGGCAGCCACACACAGAAGAATGAAACTGGACCACTTTCTTACACCATATATATAAAAAATAAATTCAAAATGGATGAAAGACCTAAATGTGGGACCTGAAATCATACAAAGAAGAAAAGATAGGTAGCAACGTCTTTGACATTGGCCATTGGATCTGCTTTCCAGATATGCGTCTGAGGCAAGCGAAACAAAAGCAAAAATCCTATTGGGAGTTCATCAAATTGCAAAGCTTCCGCAAAGTGAAGGAAACAAGCAACGCTAAAATGCAACATATAAACTGAGAGGAGATATTTGTAAACAACACATCCAGTAAAGAGTTAGTATCCAAAATACATAAAGCAAATATAAATGTCAGCATCCTAAACACAAATTATCCAACTGCAGATGGGCAGAAGACATGAATGGACTTTGTCTCTGTCAAGACATCCAGATGGCCACCAGACACATGGACAGACACCCGGCGTCACCCATTATCAGGGAAATGCAAACCAAAACCACAATAAGATGTCACCTGACAGCCGTCGAAATGGCTAAAATTAACAACACAAGAAACAACAGGTGTTGGTGAGGCTATGGAGAAGGGGGAGCCCCCTTATACTCCTCGTGAGCATGAGATCAGGTGCAGCTACTGTGCAAAACAGTGTGGAGGGTCCTCAAGAAGTTAAAAGTAGAAGTACCCTATGATTCCAAAATTGCACAGCTAGGTATTTATCCCGAGGATATAAAAGTAGTCTCTTAGATTCAAAGAGGGACACGCAGCCTAGTGTTTGTAGCAGCATTATCAACAAGAGCCAAACTGTGGATACAGCCCAGATGTCCATCGACAGATGAATGGGCAGAGATGATGTGGTAAATATACACACTGTGACATCACTCGGTCATCACAAAGGATGAAATGAAGCCATTTACAATGACATGGGAGAAGTGGAAGGGACTTATGCTAAATGAACTCAGTCAGTCAGAGAAAGACAGATATCAAATACCATACAATTGCATTCACATGTGAATTTTAAGAAACCAAACAAACTGGAAAGGGTTTTGATGGGGTGGGATGAGAGAAGCAAACCAAGAAAATCACTCTTAACCACAGAGAATAAACTAATAGATACCAGAGGAAGGTGGGGGGATGGGGAATCAGGCTATGGGGATAGTGGAGGGCACCTGTGACCAGAACCAGGCATTGCATCCAAGGGTTGAATCAGTATGTGGTAAACCTGCAACTATATCATACTGTGTTTACAAACAGGAATTCAATAAAACTTTAAAATAATAATTGGTTGTATAGAGGATACATGTGCACACAAGAGATAAAATCAGAAAGGCAACTGAAAATCCAAATAAAGAGTATTTAGAGCCCCAAATCCCCTCCTTAGCTCAGCTCGGGAGAAGCCTGCCATGTCTATTATCACCCCAGCAGAAGCCTGTATTTTGATTCTCTGGGGAGGCCACTGACTTGGTGGAGTCAAGGTACCTTTGAACCCAAAACCTAAATAGAGTGCATAAAACTAAACTGCCCAAGATACTAGGAGTCCAGTGCAGGCACAGGTCAAGACTGAAACTCTAACCATACACAGACATAACCCTAACCCTACACTTAATCCTAATGTTAACTGAAACCTAAAACAAGACTAATCGACAACCAAACACAAACCCCTGGACAGAAACACATTCGCTGAAACTACCTGACAAGCCTCACCCTAACTCCTTAACCTATTCTTAGGTTTCCTTAACCCTGACCGCTACCTTAAATCTAACCCTAACCCTAACCTCTAACCCTAACCTTAAATTAATATACTCAAATCCTATTCCGAACCTTTTCCTGTACCCTAACCCTAACCCTCTAATACTAACCCTATCTCATACCCCAAAATGTACCCTAACCCGTACCCTAAAACTAACCCCTAACCCACTGCCTAACCCTATCTCTTACCCTTTTCCAAAACCGTACCCTGACCCTACCCTGACCCTGACCTGACCATTACCTCTAACCAAACACTAACCCTAATCCTAACCCCTATCCTAACCCTACCGCTCACCCTAACTCTAAAGCTAGCCCTAACTTTAACCCTAACCCCTAACCCTAACAACTAACCCTAACTCACATCCTAACACCTAATCCTAACTGCAAACCTAATCACAACCCTAACACTAACCATAACCCTAAATCCAACTCCTAACATCCTGCCCTAATCCCTAAGCCTAAACCCTAACCCTAACTCTAAATCCTGTCCCTAACACTAACCCGAAACCCTTTCCCTAATCCCTAACCCCCATCCAACTCCTAAACACTGACCCTTACCTTATCCCTCATGCTATCCTCTAATCCATAACCATAAGCATAATCACTAAACCCTAACATCTAACCTAACAACCAACTACCTCCCCTCCCAAGACCCTACCATTCATTCTACCCATTCACTTACCCTGTGGTTCTGAGTAGTCCCTTTTGAGGTGGACGTGGCCCCCAACGGTGCCTCCAGAGTCCTCCAGGGGGTGCTGAGGAAACCAGGATCCTGTGAGTGTGGACGTGGCCCCATGTGTTCCTGAGTCATAGTCAGCGGGTCCTGAGGACGCCGGGTCTCCTGTCACTGTGGACTATGCCTCACATCCTCTGGAAGCCTCACAGCAAGTCCTCAGGAGGCCGAGGGCTCCTGTCAGTCTGGACATGGCCCCATGGTCTCCAGAAAACTCACCGCGGCTTCCGAGGGGGATGTGGGCTCCTGTAAGCATAGACACAGCCCCATATATCCAGAAGTCAAAGGGCAGGTCCTTAGGAGGCCGGAGACTCCTGTCAGTGTGGATTGGGCACCCACATTTTCTTAGGCCTCACCAAAGGCCCTGACAAGCCTGGGGTCTCCTGTCTGCATGGAAGCATCCCCATATTTCCCGAAGTCTACACTGGGGGTCCTGAGGACGTCAGCGTCCTGTTGTGTGGCTTGGCCACATGTCCTCCCATAACGTCACTGCAGGTTCTGAGGAGGCCAAGGCTGCTGACACCGTGGATGCGGCCCTCACCTTCCAGAAGCCTCAACTTATGTCCTGAGTGGCCCGGGAGCTCCTGCCAGAGTGGACACGGCACCACAGATTCCTGAAGCCTCCCTGCAGGTCCTGAAGTGGCCCAGGTGTTCTTGTCAGGGTGGATGCGGGCCCACATCTTCCTGAAGCCTCACTGCGGTTCCTGAGGAGACCGGGGCTCATCAGCATGGTGCGTCCCCACGTCCTCCTCAGGTCTCCCCAGCACAGGTGGGCTCCTGTTAGTGCAGGTCGTCGAGGCCTACTGAGCCTTCGCAGCCCGTGGGCCGGACCTGGGCTTGGGAGCCTCCTGTGGGATGCTCAGGCACTGCAGGAGGCCATGCAGGAGGCAGGGTCCCCATGCACAGGTCCACACCTGCCTCCTTCCAGGCTCCAGCTGAGGCCTATGAGCTTTGGAAACGTCTCACTGAAACGGAGCCCAATACCCGGCTTCCCCAGAAATACTTAAGGACAATGATTGGAGCCCACAGGATGCAAAATGAAATGTGGACCAGACTTTAACAACGTCCTGCAAAACTCACTCAACCCTACACTCTGTGGGCGGGACCGCAGGCTGGCACAGCCACCTTGGAAACGGTGTGGAGACTCCTCAGGAAGTTACAAATAGAGCCGCTCTGTGACCAGCAGGTGCACGGCCTTAGCTCACCCCGAAGATACAAATGCATGAGACTCGGGGACACCTGCACCCCAATGTCCACAGCAGCTGGGTCCACAGTAGCTACACTGTGGGAGGAGCCTCGGTGCCCTCAGGCAGATGATCGATAAAGAGAATGGAAGATAGATGATGGTCATAGATGATAGTTAGATGATAGGAACGGTACTCAGCTATCATTGAGAAGAAAACATTGCCATTTGCAATGACGTAGATAGAACTAGAGGGATCATGTTAAGTGAAATAAGTCAGTCAGGAAAGAAAATTACCATATGGTTGCATTCATAGGTCAAATTAAAGAAGCAAAGCAGATGAGCATCTGTGAAGGGAAGGAAAAACAAATAATATGAAAACAGAGATGGAGGAAAAAGAGACTCAATCACAGGAAACAAACTGAGTGTCATTGTAGGGGAGGGGAGTGGAGGGACAGGGTAACTGGTAGACGGGCATAAAGGAGGGCACATGATGTCATGAGCCCTGTTGTTATCTCCAACTGGTGAATCCCTGAATACACATTCTTTTCAATTTCAAGTGCACATGGAACTTTCTCCAGAATAAACCACATAATGGGTCACAAATCGAGTCTGAACCAATACCAAAAGATTGGGATCGTCCCCTGCATATTCTCAGACCATAATGCCTTGAAATTAGAACTAAATCATAATAAGAAGTTTGGAAGGACCTCAAACACGTGGAGGTGAAGGACCATCCTGCTAAAGATGAAAGGGTCATAGGAAATTAAGGAAAAATTTAAAAGATTCATGGAAACTAATGAGCATGAAGAGACAACCGTTCAAAATCATTGGAATGCAGCAAAAACAGTCCTAAGAGGGAAATACATCGCAATACAAGCATCCATTCAAAAACTGGAAAGAACTCAAATACAAAAGCTAACCTTACTCATAAAGGAGCTAAAGAAAACACAGCAGATAGATCCTACACCCAACAGAAGAAGAGAGTTAATTAAAATTCGAGCAGATCTCAAGGAAATCGAGACCTGAAGAAATGTGGAACAGATCAACAGAATCGGGAATTGGTTCTTTGAAAGAATTTTTTTTTTATCATTTTAAAGACATTTAATTCCAGTTTAATTAACGTATAGTGTTATATTAATTTCAGGTGTACAAGTGACTCAATAATTCTTTCCATTACTCAGTGCTCATCATGATAAGTGTACTCTTAATCCCCATCACCTATTTCACCCATACCTCTCCCCTCCTCCCCTTTGGTGACCACCAGTTTGTTCTCTACAGTTAAGAATCTGTTTCTTGGTTTGTCTCTTTTTTTCTTTTTTGGTTGTTTTGTTTCTTAAATTCCATATTTGAGTGGAATCCTATGGTATTTGTCTTTCTCTGACTGACTTATTTACCTTAGCATTATTCTCTCTTGATCCATCCATCTTACTATAAATGGTAAGATTTCTTTCTTTTTTATGGCTGAGTAACATTCCGTTATATATATAAATTTATATACCTATTAAATTTATATATGTATTAAAATAAAAAATATTTTTTACATCTTCTTTATCCATTCATCAGTTAATGGACACTGGGCTGCTTCTATAATTTGGCTATTGTAAATAATGCTGCAATAAACATAGGGGTGCATATATCTCTTCAAATTAGTGCTTTCGTATTCTTTGAGTAAATGTCCAGTTGTGGATCATATGGTAATTGTGTTTTTTATTTTAATTGAAAGAATTAATAAGATACCTAAAGCATTATCCAGCCTTATTAAAAAGAAGAGAGAGAAGACTCAAATTAATAAAATCATGAATGAGAAAGGAGAGATCACTACCAACACCAAGGAAATACAAACGATTTTAAAAACATATTATGAACAGCAATACGCCAATAAATTAGGCAATCTAGAAGAAATGGACGCTTTCCTGGAAAGCCACAAACTACCAAAACTGGAATAGGAAGAAATAGAAAACCTGAGCAGACCAATAACGAGGGAGGAAATTGAAGCAGTCATCAAAACCTCCCAAGACACAAAAGTCCAGGGCCAGATGGCTTCCCAGGGGAATTCTATCAAACGTTTAAGGAAGAAACCACACCTCTCCTACTAAAGCTATTTGGAAAGATAGAAAGAGATGGAGTACTTCCAAATTCGTTCTATGAGGCCAGCATCACCTTAATTCCAAAACCAGACAAAGACCCCACCAAAAAGGAGGATTACAGACCAATATCCCTGATGAACAGGGATACAAAAATTCTCAACAAGATACTAGCCAATAGGATCCAACAGTACATTAAGAAAATTATTCATCATGACCAAGTAGGATTTATCCCCGGAACACAAGGCTGGTTCAACACTCGTCAAACAATCAATGTGATTCATCGTATCAGCAAAAGAAAAACCAAGAACCATATGATCCTCTCATTAGATGCAGAGAAAGCATTTGACAAAATAGAGCATCCATTGCTGATCAAAACACTTCAGAGCGTAGGGATAGAGTAAACATTCTTCAACATCATAAAGGCCATCTATGAAAAACCCACAGCAAATATTCTCAATGTGGAATCACTGGGAGCTTTTCCCTTAAGATCAGGAACAAGACAGGGATGTCCACTCTCACCACTGCTATTCAACATAGTCTGGAAATCCTAGCCTCAGCAATCAGACAACAAAAAGAAATAAAGCTATTCAAATTGGCAAAGAAGAAGTCAAACTCTCCCTCTTCGCTGATGACATGATACTCTACCTAGAAAACCCAAAACCCTAGTCCCCAAGATTGCTAGAACTCATACAGCATTTTGGTACCCTGGCATGATACAAAATCAATGCCCAGAAATCAATGGCATTTCTATACACTAACAATGAGACAGCAGAAATAGAAATTGAGGAGTCAATCTCATTTACAATTGCACCCAAAAGCATAAGATACCGAGGAATAAACCTAACCAAGGAGGTAAGGAACTCAACCATAAACACTATAGAACGCTTCTGAAAGAAATTGAGGAAGACACAAAGAGATGGAAAAATATTTCATGCTTATTGATTGGCAAAATTAATATTGTGAAAAAGTCAATGTTACCCAGGGCAATGTACACGTTTAATGCAATCCCTATCAAAATACCATGGACTTTCTTCAGAGAGTTAGAACAAACTATTTTAATATTTGTGTGGAATCAGGAAAGACCCCGAATAGCCAGGGGAATTTTAAAAAAGAAAACCATATCTGGGGGCATCACAATGCCAGATTTCAGGTTGTACTACAAAGCTGTGGTCATCAGGACAGTGTGGTACTGTCACAAAAACAGACTCATTGATCAATGGAACAGAATAGAGAACCCAGAAGTGAACCCTCAACTTATGGTCAACTGATATTCGATAAAGTAGGAAAGACTATCCATTGGAAGAAAGACAGTCTCTACAATATATGGTGCAGGGAAAATGGGCATCCACATGCAGAAGAATGAAACTAGAGCACTCTCTTTCACCATACACAAAGATAAACTGAAAATGAATGAACGATCTCAATGTGAGACAAGAGTCCATCAAAATCC
Organism: Canis lupus baileyi; assembly: GCF_048164855.1. Classification (NCBI taxonomy): domain Eukaryota; kingdom Metazoa; phylum Chordata; class Mammalia; order Carnivora; family Canidae; genus Canis; species Canis lupus. Next base: position 32,988,745 of record NC_132871.1, on the reverse strand, counting down.
TAGAGGAGAGCACAGGCAACACCCTTTTTGAACTCGGCCACAGTATATTCTTGCAAGATAAATCCATGAAGGCAAAAGAAACAAAAGCAAAAATGAACTATTGGGACTTCATCCAGATAAGAAGCTTTTGCACAGCAAAGGATACAGTCAACAAAACTAAAACACAACCTAAAGAATGGGAGAATATATATGCAAAAGACGTATCAGAAAAAGGGCTAGTTTCCAAGATCTATAAAGAACGTTTTAAACTCAAACCAAAGGAAACAAACAATCCAATCATGAAATGGACAAAAGACATGAAGAGAAATCTCACAGAGGAACACAAAGACATGGCCAACAAGCACATGAAAACATGCTCTGCATCACTTGCATACAAGGAAATACAAATCAAAACTACAATGAGATACCACCTCACACCAGTGAGCATGGGGGAAATTAACAAGGCAGGAAACCACAAATTTGGAGAGGATGCGGAGAAAAGGGAAGACTCTTACACTGTTGGTGGGAATGTGATCTGGTGCAGCCACTCTGGAAAACTGAGTGGAGGTTCCTCAAAGAGATAAAAAACTGACTTGCCCGACGACCCAGCAATTGCACCTTTGGGGATTTACCCCAAAGACTCAGATGCAGGGAAATGCCGGGACTCCTGAACCCCAATGTTTATAGCAGAATGTCCACAATAGCCAAACTGTGGAAGGAGCCTTGATGTCCACTGAAAGATGAATGTGTAAAGAAGATGAGGTTTATGTATAAAATGGAATATTATTTAGGCATTAGAAATGACAAATACCCACCATTTGCTTCAACATGGACGAAACTGGAGGGTATTATGCTGAGTAAAGTAAGTCAATCGGAGAAGGACAAACAGTGTATGTTCTCATTCATTTGGAGAATATAAATAATAGTGAAAGGGAATATAAGGGAATGGAGATGAAACGTGAGGGAAATATCAGAATAGGAGACAGAAAATAAAGACTCCTAACTCTGGGAATCGAACTAGGGGTGGTGGAAGGGGAGGTGGGCGGGGGTTGGGGGTGACTGCATGACGAGCACTTAGGGGGCAGGTGACGGGATGAGCACTGGGTGTTATTCTGTATATTGGTAAATTGAACACAAATAAAAAATTAACTTATTAAAAAAAGATTCATGGAAACTAATGAGAATGAAGATACAACTGTTCAAAATCTTTGGGATGCAGCACAAGCAGTCCTAAGGGGGGAATACATCGCAAGAGAAGCCTCCATTCAAAAACTGTAAAGAACTCAAATACAAGCTAACCTTACACATAGAGGAGCTAGGGAAAAAACAGCAGATAGATCCTACACCCAAGAAAAGAAGATAGTTATTTAAGATTTTAGCAGAACTCAATGAAATCGAGACCATAAGACCTGTGGAACAGAACAACAACAAAAAAACAGGAGTTGGTTTTTTGAAAGAATTAATAACATACATAAGCCATTAGTAAGCCATATTAAAAAGAAGAGAGAGAAGATTCAAATTAATAAAATCATGAAAGAGAAAGGAGAGATCACTACCAACACCAAGGAAATACAAACGATTTTAAAAACATATTATGAACAGCTATATGCCAACATGTTAGGCAATCTAGAGATATGGACGCATTCCTGGAAAGCCAGAAACTACAAAAACTGGAACAGGAAGAAATAGAAAACCTGAAGAGGCCAATAAACAGAGCGGAAAATGAAGCAGTCATCCAAAACCTCCCAAGACACAAAAGTCCAAGGCCAGACGGCTTCCCATGGAATTTCTATCAAACGTTTAAAGAAGAAAACATACCTATTCTACTAAAGCTGTTTGGAAAGATAGAAAGAGGGATCCCTGGGTGGCGCAGCGGTTTGGCTCCTGCCTTTGGCCCAGGGCGCGATCCTGGAGACCCGGGATCGAATCCCATATCGGGCTCCCGGTGCATGGAGCCTGCTTCTCCCTCTGCCTGTGTCTCTGCCTCTCTCTCTCTCTCTCTCTCTCTATCATAAATAAATAAGTTTAAAAAAAATTTTAAAAAAAAGGAAAGATAGAAAGAGATGGAGTACTTCCAAATTCATTCCATGAGGCCACCATCACCTTAATTCCAAAACCAGACAAAGACCCCACCAAAAAGGAGAATACAGACCAATATCCCTGATGAACAGGGATGCAAAAATTCTCAACAAGATACTAGCCAATAGGATCCAACAGTAAATTAAGATAATTATTCACCATGACCAAGTAGGATTTATCCCCGTGACACAAGGGTGGTTCAAGACTCGAAAATAACCAATGTGATTCATCATATCATCAAGAGAAAAACCAAGAAGCATATGATCCTCTCATTAGATGCAGTGAAAGCATTTGACAAGATAGAGCATCCATTGCTGATCAAAACACTTCAGAGAGTAGGGATAGAGGGAACATTCCTCGACATCTTAAAAGCCATCTACGAAAAGCCCACAACAAATGTCATTCTCAATGGATAAGCATTGGGAGCCTTTCCCCTAAGATCAGGAACAAGACAGGATGTCCACTCTCACCACTGCTATTCAACATACTACTGGAAATCCTAGCCTCAGCAATCAGACAACAAAAAGACATTAAAGGCATTCATATTGGCCATGAAGAAGTCAAACTCACGCTCTTCACCGATGACATGATACTCTATCTAGAAAACCAAAAAGCCTCCACCCCAAGATAGCTAGAACTCATACAGCAATTTGGTAGCGTGACAGGATACAAAATCAATGCCCAGAAATCAATGGCATTTCTATACACTAACAATGACACTGAAGAAAGAGAAATTGAGGAGGCAATCTCATTTACAATTGCACCCAAAAGCATAAGATACCGAGGAATAACCTAACCACAGAGGTAAAGGATCTCAACCATAAACACTATAGAATGCTTCTGAAAGAAATTGAGGAAGACACAAAGAGATGGAAAAATATTTCATGCTCATTGATTGACAGAATTAATATTGTGAAAATGTCAATGTTACCCAGGACAATGTACACGTTTAATGCAATCCCTATCAAAATACTATGGACTTTCTTCGGAGAGTTAGAACAAACTATTTTAAGATTTGTGTGGAATCAGGAAAGACTCCGAATAGCCAGGGGAATTTTAAAAAAGAAAACCATATCTGGGGGCATCAGAATGGCAGATTTCAGGTTGCATTAAAAGTTGTGGTCATCAACACTGTGTGGAACCGGCACAAAAACAGACACATAGATCAATGGAACAGAATAGAGAACCCAGAAGTGGACCTTGAACTTTATGGTCAACTAATATTCGATAAAGGAGGAAACACTCCATTGGAAGAAAGACAGTCTCTTCAATAGATGGTGGTGGGAAAATTGGACATCCACATGCAGAAGAATGAAACTAGAGCACTCTCTTTCACCATACACAAAGATAAACTCAAAATGGATGAAAGATCTAAATGTGAGACAAGAATCCATCAAAATCCAAGAGGAGAACACAGGCAACACCCTTTATGAACTCGGCCACAGTAAATTCTTGCAAGGTACATTCAGGAAGGCAAAAGAAAAAAAAAGCAAAAATCAAATATTGGGACTTCATCAAGATAAGAAGCTTTTGCACAGCAAAGGATACAGTCAACAAAACTAAAAGACAACCGACAGAATGGGAGAAGATATTTGCAAATGACGTATCAGATAAAGGGCTAGTTTCCAAGATGTATAAAAAACTTCTTAAACTCAACACCAAAGGAACAAACAATCCAATAATGAAATGGGCAAAAGACATGAACAGAAATCTCACAGAGGAAGACATAGAAATGGCCAACATGCACATGAGAAAATGCTCTGCATTACTTGTCTCAGGGAAATACAAATCAAAACTACAATGAGATACCACCTCACACCAGTGAGCAAGGGGAAAATGAACAAGGCAGGAAACCATAAATGTTGGAGAGGATGCTGAGAAAAGGGAATCCTCTTACACTGTTTCTGGGAATGTGAACTGGTGCAGCAAATCTGGAAAACTGTGTGGAGGTTCCTCAAAGAGTTAAAAATAGACCTGCCCTAAGACCCAGCAATTGCAGTGTTGGGGATTTACCCAAAATATTCAGATGCAATGAAACACCGGGACACCTGCACCCCGAAGTTTTTAGCAGGAATGTCCACAATAGCGAAACTGTGGATGGAGCCATGGTTTCCATCGAAAGATGAATGGATAAAGAAGATGTGGTTTATGTATACAATGGAATATTACTCAGCCAGTAGAAATGACAAATACCCACCATTTGCTTCAACATGGATGGAACTGGAGGGTATTATGCTGAGTGAAGTAAGTCAATTGGAGAGGGACAAACATATGTTCTCATTCAATTGGTTAATATAAATAATAGTGAAAGGGAATATAAGGGAATGGAGAAGAAATGTGTGGGAAATATCAGAAAGGGAGACAGATCATAAATACTCCTAACTCTGAGAAAGGAACTAGGGATACTTTAAGGGGAGGAGGGATGGGGTTACGGTTGAATGTTTGAAGGGCACTGAGGTGGGTCCTTGCAGGGATGAGCACTGGGTGTTATTCTGTATGTTGCTAAATTGAACACCATAAATAATAAATTTATTTTTTTAAAAAAGTTCAAACAAATAAATATTTATGTTGCCAACATGGGAGTACCTAAATATAGAAACCAATTAACAACAAACATATAGAAAGTCACTGATATAAAACAATGACAGGGAATTTTAACACCTATTTATGGCAATGGACCTATCGTCTCCAGAAAATCAACAAGGGAAAAATAGCCTTGACACACTGGACCACAGGGACTCAACAGATATAGTCTGAACATTTTAACCTAAAACAGAATACACATTCCTTTCAAGTGCACATGGGACATTCTCCAGAACAGATCATATCATGGGCCACAAATCAGGCTTCAACAGGTACAACACTTACAAGAAACCTGATATCACACCCTGTACATTTTTGGACCACGATGTTATGAAACTCGAAGTCGACAGTAAGAAAAAATTTGGACAGACCAAAAATACGTGGAAATTATGAACATCCTACTAGAGAATGAATGGAGCAACCAGATAATTAAAGAGGAAATTTAAAACAAATGAAAATGTAAACATGTTTCTCCAAACCTCTGGGATGTAGCAAAGGCAGTCCTGAGAGAGACGTACATAGCAATACAGGCCTACCTCAATAAAGAAGAAGTCTCCAATACACAGCCTAACCCTACACCTTAAGGAGTTGAAAAAGGAATAACAAACAAAGCCTAATGCCTATAGAAGAGTGGGAAAATAAAGATGAGAGGATCAATAAACAATACAGAAACAACAAAGCAGTAGAATGGAATAAAGAAACAAAGAGATGGTTCTTCAAAATAATCAAGAAAATGGATCAAGCCCTAGCCAGCCTTATCAAGAAGAAAACAGAAAAGACCTAGATAAATAAAATCACAAATGAGAGAAGAGAGATCACAATCAACACCAGAAAACTTAGACAATTATAAGGGAATACTATGAAAGATTATACGCTAACATACTGGGAGACCTGGAAGAAATGGACAAATCCCCAGAAATGTGCAAACGAGCAAAACTGAAATAGGAAGAAATAGAAAATGTGAACAGACCCATAAATAGCAAAGGAATTGAATCAGCAGGGCACCTGGGTGCCTCAGTGGTTGAGCATGTGCTTTGGCTCAGGTCATGATCCCGGGGTCCTGGGGAATGAAGTCCCACATCAGGCTCACCGCATGGAACCTCAATTTCCCGGTGTCTATACCTCTGCCTCTCTGTGTCTCTCATGAATCCATAAATAAATCTTTAAAAAATGAAAAAAGATAAAATGATGAGAAAGGACCCAAATAAAATCACAAATGAGAAAAGAGATATAACAACCAACACTAGAGAAATACAAACGATTATAAGAGAACATTATGAAAAAATATATGCCAGCAACCTAGAACCTGGAAGAAATAGATCAATTCCTAGAAATATATAACATAGTAAAAATGAAAAATGAAGAAATAAGACTTGAAAAGACAGATAACCAGCTAAGAAATTGAATCACTAATCAAGGATCTCCCAACAGGAGACGCTTAGATCAATAGAACAGAATGGAAAGCTGAAACAAGATACAAACCTGTAACTCTATGATCCAATAATCGACAACAAGGCAGGAAGGAATATCCAAAGCACAAAGACAGTCTCTTCAACAAGCCCTAACCCTGACCCCAGGATAAGAAGAAATGGTGTTGGGAAAACCAGGCAGCCACATGCAAAAGAATGAAACTGGACCACTTTCTTACACCATATATATAAAAAATAAATTCAAAATGGATAAAAGACCTAAATGTGAGACCTGAAACCATACAAAGAAGAAAAGATAGCAAACGTCCTTGACATTTGCCATTGGATCTTCTCTCTAGATATGCCTCTAAGGTGAGGGAAACAAAAGCAAAAATACTATTGGGACTTCATCAAATTGAAAAGCTTCCACAAAGTGAAGGAAACAACCAAACCTAAAAGGCAACATACAAAATGAGAGGAGATATTTGTAAACAACACATCCAATAAAGATTTAGTATCCAAAATACATAAAGGAAATATATATCTCAGCCTCCTAAACACAACTTATCCAACTGCCAATGGGCAGAAGACACGAATGGACTTTGTCTCTGACAAGACATCCAGATGGCCATGAGACACACGGAAAAACACTCAGTGTCACCCATCAACAGGGAAATGCAAACCAAAACCACAATGAGATGTCACCTGACAGCCATCATAATGGCTAAAGTTAAGAACAGAAGAAACAACAGGTGTCCTTGAGGCTATGGAGAAGAGGAGGCCTCTAACACCCCTGGTGGGCACGCGAACAGCTGCAGCCACTGTGGAAAACACTGTGAAGGGTCCTCGAGAAGTTGAAAATAGGGGATCCTAGGGTGGCTCAGCCGTTTGGCACCTGCCTTTGGCCCATGTCGCGATCCTGGAGAACTGGGATTGAATTTCACGTCGGACTCACAGTGCACGGAGCCTGCTTCTCCCTCTGCCTGTGTCTCTGCCTCTCTCTCTGTGACTATCATAAAAACAATTTTTAAAAAAAGTTAAAAATAGAGCTACACTACGATTCCAAAATTGCACAGCTAGGTATTTACCCCAAGGATACAGAAGTTGTTTAGTAGGTTCAAAGAGGAACACGCAGCCCAGTGTTTGTAGCAGCATTATCAACAAGAGCCAAACTGTGGATACAGCCCAGATGTCCATCGACAGATGAATGGGCCGAGACGATGTGGTTAATATACACACTGCGGCATCACTCGTTCATCAGAAGGGATGAAATGAAGCCATTTACAATGACGTGGGAGAAGTGGAAAGGACTTATGCTAAATGAACTCAGTGAGAGGAAGACATATACCAAATACCATACAATTGTATTCACATGTCAATTTTAAGAAACCAAACAAACTGGTAAAGGGGCGGAGGGGGGGATGAGAGAAGCAAATAAAAAAACACACTATTAACCACAGAGAATAAACTAATAATTACCAGAGGAAGCTGGGGGGGGGATGGGGAACCAGGCGATGGGGATAGTGGAGAGCACCTGTGACCAGTACCAGGCGTTGTATCCAAGGGTTGAATCACTATGTGGTAAACCTGAAACTATATCATACTGTGTTTACAAAGAGGAATTCAAGTAAAACTTTAAAATAATAATTGGTAGTATTGATGAAACATGTGCGCACAAGAAATAAAATCAGAAAGGCAACAGAAAATACAAATAAAGAGTCTTTAGAGTCACAAATCCCCTCCTTAGCTCAGCTCGGGAGAAGCCTGCCATGTCTATTCTGACCCCAGCAGAAGCCTGGATTTTGATTTTCTGGGGAGGCCACTGACTTGGTGGATTCAGGCTATCTTTGAACGCAAAACCTAAATAGAGTGCATAAAACTAAACTGCCCAAGATACTAGGAGTCCCACTGCAGGCACATGCCAGGACCCAAACACTAACCATACACAGTTATAACCCTAACCCCACACTTAAGCCTAATGTTGACCTAACCCTTAAACAAGACCTATCACTAATCGAAAACCAAACACAAACCCCAAGACCGAAACACATTCACTGAACCTTCCTGCCAAACCTCAACCTAACTCCTAAACCTATTCTAAACCCTTAACCCTGACAGCTACCTTAAATCTAACTCTAACCCTAACCCTAAGCTCTAAAACTAAATTGAACTTAATGTAGTCAAACCCTATTCCTGACCTTAACCTGTACCCTAACCCTAACTCTCTAATACTAATCCTATCTCATACCCCAAACTGTACCCTAACCCATACCCTAAAACTAACCCCTAACCCACTCCCTTAAGGTATCTCTTACTCTCTTCCAAGTCCGTACCCTGACCCTAAGCTGTCCCTAACATTAACCCCTAACCAAACAATAACCCTAACCCTTGTCCTAAACCTTATCCTAACCCTAACCCTCGCCCTAATTCTAAACCTAGCCCTAACTATAACCCTAGCCCCTCACCCTAAACCCTAACCCTAACTTACACCCTAACCCCTAACCCTAACTGAAAACCTAAGCCCAACCCTAACTCTAACCATAACCCTAACCCCAACTCCTAACCTCCTGCCCTAATCCCTAGAGCCTAAACCCTAACCCTAACACTAAATCCTGACCCTTACCCTAACCCCAATCCTAACTCTTAACTACTGACCATTACCCTTATACCTCACCTAACCTCTAATCCATAACCATAAGCATAATCACTAACACCTAACCTATAACCTAAGGCTAACCACCAACTGCCTCCCCTCCCCTAACCCTACCATTCATTCTGCCCTTTCACTTACCCTGTGGTTCTGAGGAGTCCCTTCTGATGTAGACGTGGCCCCCAATGGCTCCTCCAGAGTCCTCCAGGGGGTCCAAGTGATTCGGGCTCCTTTGAGTGTGGACATGGCCCAACGTGTTCCTGAGTCATAGTCAGCGGGTCTTGAGGACACCGGGTCTCCTGTCACTGTGGAGTATTCCTCACATCCTCTGGAAGCCTCACAGCAGGTCCTCAGGAAGCTGGGGGCACCTGTCAGCATGGACATGGTCCCAGGTCCCCTAAAAAAGTCACTGCGGGTCGTGAGGGGGCTGTGGGCTCCTGTCAGCATAGACGCAGCCCCATATGTCCTGAAGCCAAAGTGCTGGTCCTGAGGAGGACGGGGTTCCTGTCAGGGTTGACTTGGCCCCACATTTTCCTCAAGCCTCACCATAAGACCTGAGTAGGCTCAGGGCTCCTGTCAGCATGGATGTGGCCCATAATCTTCCCAAACCTTCACAGTGGGTTCTGAGGGGGCTGACCCTCCAGCTGAAATTCACTACAGGAGTGAGTCACGGGTCAGCCAGGAAAGCCCAGCTAGCCACCCAGCATCAGCACGAGAAATGATGTTGTACCAACCATTTCGGCGTTTGGGCTACCCAGACAGAGGATCTGATAGCTGCACATGATAGCTTCATGTGATAGACACACACACACCCCACAACCAACAAAAGTCAGAATCCCCCCAATGTTGTCAAACAGCAGCTGGATGGTTACATACACGACGCTGTGGTCCCCAATAGGATACCTGGAAGACGCTATAAACCATGACTGCAGAGGTGCTGGAGGCATGGAGATGTGCCTCCTGTGTTCCAAAAAGGAACGCAGAGGGGCAGGAAGCATCCTACGGAGGGGGGGGGCCTCCTACGAAAGGACACCAAGTCACTGTGAAGGCTACGGTTGGTGAAATCTTTCCTCTTCTCTTTCAGCTTCTGCTTTTCCTCCTAAATGCCCTTTTCCTCAATCATAATAGCAAAAATTTATTTTATGTTTTTAAATTTCTTTTTATTGGAGTCCAATTTGTATGAATTCTTTCTTCAGCAAGGGTGTTATTCAGGATACAAGGAAAGATTTTCCCAGACAGGTAAAGTATAAAGGAGTTCATGAATGCTAAACCAGTTCACTAAGGAATTTTAAGAGGGACTATTCTAGTGGGGGAAAATAAGAGACAAAAGCAACAAAGACTAGAAAGGAGCAGAGAACGTCACCAGAAACACCAACTCTACAGGTAAAACAAAGGCACAAAGTTCATATCTTTGAATAAGCACTTTGAATGCTAATACTAAATGCTCCAATCAAAAGATATAGGGTATCAGAGTGGCTTAAAAAACAGGATCCGAGATGCCTGGGTGGCTCAGGGGTTAAGTCTCTGCCTTTGACTCAGGGTGTGATTCTAGAGTCTGGGATCGAGTCCCATATTGGGGTCCTGGTGGGGAGCCTGCTTCTCTCTTGGCCTAATTTTCTGCCTCTGTCTCTGTCTCTGTCTCTGTCTCTCTCTCTCTCTCTCATGCTCTCAAAAATAAAATTGTTATTAAAAAACCAAGGTCCATCGGTATGCTGCCTAATAGATGCTCACCTTAGACCTATAGACAACAGCAGATTGAAAGGCAGGGGATGGAAAATCATCTATCAGGCTAATGGTTATGAAAAGAAAGCTGGAGACCATTACTTATATTAGAGAAACTAGATTTGAAACCAAACCCTTGGGGTTACCTGGTGGCTCAATGCTTGAGCATCTGCCTTCGGCTCAAGGTGTGTTCATGGGATCCCAGGATCGAGTCCCACATTGGCATCCCTTTGGGGAGCCTCTCTCCCTCTGCCTATGTTTCTGCCTCTGCTTCTCTGTGTATCTCTCATGAATAAATAAATAAATAAAATATTTAATCTCAAAAAGAAAGAACAAAAACTGTAAGAAGTGATTAAGAAGGGCATTATTTCATAGTTAAAAAGACTCTCCATCAGGATCAAACAACTAAATATTTATGCTGCCAACATGCGAGTACCTAAATATGGAACCCAATTACCAATAAACGTAAAGGAACTCACTGATAATAATACAATGATAGGGGATTTTAACACCTACCCACTTATGGCAATGGACCGATCGTCTATGCAGAAAATCAAAAGGGGAACAATAGCCTTGACACACTGGACCACAGGGACTCCACAGATATAGTCTGAATATTTCTTCCTAAAGCAAAATACACATTCCTTTCAAGTGCACATGGGACATTCTCCAGAACAGATCATATCATGGGCCACAAATCAGCCCTCAACAGGTACAACAGGTACAAGAAGGTTGATATCACACCCTGTACATTTTCGACCACGACGCTATGAAACTCGAAGTCGACAGTAAGAAAAAATTTGGACAGACCTAAAATACGTGGAGATTATGAACATCCTACCAGAGAATGAATGGAGCAACCAGGAAATTAAAGAGGAAATTTAAAACAAATGAACATGAAAACATGTTTCTCCAAACCCCTGGGATGTAGCAAAGGCAGTCCAGAGGGAAGTACATAGCAATACAGGCCTATCTCAGGAAACAAGAAGCCTCTAATACATAACCTAACCTTACACCTAAAGGAGCTGGAAAAGGAATAGGAAACAAAGCCTAAAGCCTACAGAAGAAGGGAAAAAATAAAGATGAGAGCAGAAATAAACAATACAGAAACAGTAGAATGGAATAACGAAACTAAGAGCTGGTTCTTCAAAATAATTAATAAAATGGATCAAGCCCTAGCCAGCCAGATGAACGAGAAATGAGAAAAGACCTAAATAAATAAAATCAGAAAAGAGAGAAGAGAGATCACAATCAACACCAGAAAAATATGACAATCATAAGGGAATACTATGAAAGATTATATGCTAACAAACTGGGAGACTTGGAAGAAATGGACAAATCCCTAGAAATGTGCAAACAAGCAAAACTGAAATAGGAAGAAATAGAAAATGTGAATAGACCCATAACTAGCAGAGGAATTGAATCAGCAAGGCACCTGGGTGCCTCAGTGGTCGAGCATGTGCTTTGGCTCAGGTCATGATCCCGGGGTCCTGGGGAATCAAGTCCCACATCAGGCTCCCCGCATGGAGCCTCATTTTCCCCCTGCCTATACCCTGGCCTCTCTGTGTGTTGCATTAATACATAAATAAAATATTTAAAAAAGAAAAAAGATAAAAAGATGAGAAAGGACCCAAATAAAATCACAAATTAGAAAAGAGAAATAACAACATTAGAGAAATACAAACAATTATAAGAGAATATGATGAAAAACTACATGCCAGCAACCTAGAACCTATAAGAAATAGATCAATTCCTGGAAATATATAACATAGCAAAAATGAAAAACGAAGAAATAAGAAATTTGAACAGACAGTTACCTGCAAAGAAATTGAATCAGCAATCAGGGTTCCCCAACAGGAGACGCTTAGATCAATAGAACAGAATGGAAAGCCAAAACAAGATACAAACATGTATCTATGACCCATAATGGACAACAAGGCAGGAAGGAATATCCAATGGCACAAAGACAGTCTCTTCAACAAACACTAACCCTGACCCCCCGGATAAGAACAAATGGTGTTGGGAAAACCAGGCAGGCAAATGCAGAAGAATGAAACTGGACCACTTTCTTACACCATATATATAAAAAATAAATTCAAAATGGATGAAAGACCTAAATGTGAGATCTGAAACCATACATAGAAGAAAAGATAGGCAGCAACGTTTTTGACATTGGCCATTGGATCTTCTTTCACGATATGCCTCTGAGGTGAGGGAAACAAAAGCAAAAATCCTATTGGGACTTTATCAAATTGAAAAGTTTCTGCAAAGTGAAGGAAACAACTAAAGCTAAAAAGCAACATATAGAGGAGACGCAAGATGGCGGAAGAGAAGGGTCCCCAAGTCACCTGTCCTGACCAAATTACCTAGATAAACTTCAAATCATCCTGAAAATCTAGGAATTCAGCCTGAGACTTAAACAGAGACCAGATAGAATGCTACAGTGAGAAAAGTTCACACTTCTATCAAGGTAGGAAGATGGGGAAAAAGAAATAAAGATACAAAAGGCATCCAAGGGGGAGGGGCCCCACAGAGCCAGGCTAAGGCCATGGCGAGTGCCCCCCAGGCAGGAGAGCTCTGTCCCAGAGAAGCAGGAGCTGCACCATTCTTCCAGGGGGAAATGACGCCAGCAGGTATTCAGAGCAAGATCCCAGGAGGGCGGGGATACCCTCGGGCTCCATGGGACACAAACATACACCTGCACTCCCAGGAGATTGCACCGAGCTCCCTAACGGCTGTAGGGCACAGGCATTGACCCAGGAGCAGCTCTGAGGGGATCCAGCAGCGGCTCTGTGCGGAGGGGGCAGCGGGTCCCTGGGAACAGCTAGGTGGCGGCGCCTACGGCAGAGGAAGTGGCTTCGTGTGGAGGGGGCTGCGGGGCTCCAGGAGCAGCTCAGAGGGGCTATGGCGGCTCCGTGGAGAGGTGCCTACCCGGCCGGGAGCGAAAATCCAACAGCACAGGTCGGGGAGCACAGGGCCGGGGACACAGCCCAGGATTCGGCCTCCCCCGGGACAGACTGAGGCCTGGAGGGCTTAGGACAGCAAGGACGCTCCTGCTCAGAGCTGAGAAGATCAGCAGCCCTGCCCCAGAGCCTCCAGGCCCTGCAGACGGACTGCTCCAGAGTTACTGGGGAGGCTGAATACAGGTGTTCCGACCTGGCTGCTGCCACTGGGGTTGTTCCTCCTTGGGCGTCACAGGGTATACAACCCTAACTGAGCGCTTCACCAGGCAGGGGGAGAGGAGCTCCCCCAAGGGCTAGCACCTGAAAATCAGCACAACAGGCCCCTCCCCCCAGAAGACCAGCTAGACGGCCAAGTTCCAGGGGAAGTCAAGGGACTTAAAGTAGACAGAATCAGAAGATACTCCCCCATGTTTTTTTTTAATTTCTGATTGTTTCCCCCATCCTTTTCCCCCATTTCTTTCTTTTTCTTTCTCCTTTTATTCTCTTTTTCGCTTTTTTCTTCCTTTTTCCTTTTTTCTTTTTCTCTTCTCTTTTTTTCTTTCTCTCTTCTCTTTTTCTCCTTTTCCAAATACAACTTGTTTTTGCCATTCTACACTGAGCAAAATGACTAGAAGGAAAACCTCACCTCAAAAGAAAAAACAGTCCTCTCTCCCACAGAGTTATAAATCTGGATTACAACTCAATGTCAGAAAACCAATTCAGAAACACTATTATACAGCTAATGGTGGCTCTAGAAAAAAGTATAAAGGACTCAAGAGACTTCATGACTGCAGAATTTAGATACAATCAGGCAGAAAGTAAAAAACAATTGAATGAGATGCAATCCAAACTAGAATTCCTAATGACGAGGGTTAACGAGGTGGAAGAATGAGTGAGTGACATAGAAGACAAGTTGATGGCAACGAGGAAAACTGAGGAAAAAAGAGACAGACAATTAAGAGACCAGGAAGACAGATTAAGGGAAATAAACGACAGCCTGAGGAAGAAAAACCTATGTGTAATTGGGGATCCTGAGGGCGCCGAAAGGGACAGAGGGACAGAATATGTATTTGAACAAATCCTAGCTGAAAACTTTCCTAATCTGGGAAGGGAAATAGGCATTCAGATCCAGGAAATAAAGAGACACCCCTAAAATCAATAAAAACCGTCCAACACCTCGATTTAATAGTGAAGCTTGCAAATTCCAAAGATAAAGAGAAGATCCTTAAAGCAGCAAGAGACAAGAAATCCCTGACCTTTATGGGGAGGAGCAGACCTCTCCACAGCGACCTGGCATCCCAGAAAGTGCTGGCTGGATATATTCAGGGTCCTCCATGAGAATAACATGCAACCAAGAATACTTTATCCAGCCAGGCTCTCATTCAAAATGGAAGGAGAGATAAAGAGCTTTCAAGACAGGCAGGAACTGAAAGAATATGTGACCTCCAAACCAGCTCTGCAAGAAATTTTAAGGGGGACTCTTAAAATTCCCCTTTAAGAAGAAGTTCAGTGGAACAATCCACAAAAACAAGGACTGAATAGATGTCATGATGACACTAAACTCATATCTGTTGATAGTAACTCTGAACGTGAATGGGCTTAATGAACCCTTCAAAGGCGCAGGGTTTCAGACTGGATAAAAAAGCAGGACCCAACTCTTTGCTTTCTACAAGAGACTCATATTAGACAGAAGGACACCTACAATCTGAAAATAATGGGTTGGAGAACCATTTACCATTCAAATGGTCCTCAAAATAAAACAGTGAAAAAGGGATCCCTGGGTGGCGCATTGGTTTGGCCCCTGCCTTTGGCCCGGGGCGCGATCCTGGAGACCCGGGATCGAATCCCACGTCGGGCTCCCGGTGCATGGAGCCTGCTTCTCCCTCTGCCTGTGTCTCTGCCTCTCTCTCTATCTCTGTGACTATCATAAATGAATGAAAATTAAAAAAAAATTAAAAAAAAAGAAAACAGTGAAAAAAAGAAAAAATGAAAGAAAGCAGTGGTAGCCATCCATATATCAGATAAACTAAAATTTACCCCGAAGACTATAGTGAAAGATGAAGACGGACACTAAATCATACTTAAAGGATCTATCCAACAAGAGGGCTTAACAATCCTTAATATATATTCCCCGAATATTGGAGCTGCCACATATTAAAACCAATTAATAACGAAAGTGAAGAAATACTTAGATAATAATTATCTTATACTTGGTGACTTCAATCTAGGTCTTTCTACCCTCGATAGGTCTTCTTAGCACAACATCTCCAAAGAAACGAGAGATTTAAATGATACACTGGAGCAGATAGTTTTCACAGATATCTACAGAACTTTACATCCAAACTGAACTGAATAAACATTCTTCTCAAGTGCACATGGAACTTTCTCCAGAATAGACCACATAGTGGGTCACAAATCACGTCTGAATCGATACCAAAAGATTCAGATCATCCCCTGCATATTCTCAGACCATAATGCCTTAAAATTAGAACTAAATCACAACAAGAAGTTTGGAAGGACCTCAAACACGTGGAGGTTAAGGACCATCCTGCTAAAAGATGAAAGGTTCAACCGGGAAATTGAGGAAGAATTAAAAGGATTCATGGAAACTAATTGGAATGAAGATACAAATGTTCAAAATCTTTGGCATGCAGCAAAAGCAGTCCTAAGGGGGAAATACATCACAATAGAAGCATCCTTTAAAAAACTGGAAAGATCTCAAATACAAAAGCTAACCTTACTCATAAGGGAGCTAGAGAAAAAAACAGCAGCTTGATCCTACACCCAAACAGAATAAGAGATTTAATTAAAATTAGACAGACCTCAAGGAAACTGAGACCATAAGAAATGTGGAACAGATCAACAAAACCAGGAGTTGCTTCTTTGAAAGAATTAATACCATACGTAAACCATTAGCCAGTCTTATTAAGAAGAGAGGCAAGACTCAATTAATAAAATCATGAATGAGAAAGGAGAGATCACTACCAACACCAAGGAAATACAAACGATTTTAAAAACATATTATGAACAGCTATACGGAAATAAATTAGGCAATCTAGAAGAAATGGACGCTTTCCTGGAAAGCCAGAAACTACCAAAACTGGAACAGGAAGACGTAGAAAACCTAAACAGGCCAATAACCAGGGAGGAAATTGAAGCAGTCATGAAAAACCTCCCAAGTCACAAAAGTCCAGGGCCAGATGGCTTCCCAGGGGAAATCTATCAAACGTTTAAAGAAGAAACCATACCTCTCCTACTAAAGCTGTTTGGAAAGATAGAAAGAGATGGGGTACTTCCAAATTCGTTCTATGAAGCCAGCATCACCTTAATTCCAAAACCAGACAAAGACCCCACCAAAAAGGAGAATACAGACCAATATCCCTGATGAACATGGATGCAAAAATTCTCAACAAGATACTAGCCAATAGGATCCAACAATACACTAAGAATATTATTCACCATGACCAAGTAGGATTTATCCCCGGGACACAAGCCTGGTTCAACACGTGTAAAAAAATCAATGTCATTCATCATATCAGCAAGAGAAAAACCAAGAACCATATGATCCTCTCATTAGATGCAGGGAAAGCATTTGACAAAATAGAGCATCCATTCCTGATCAAAACTCTTCAGAGCGTAGGGATAGAGGGAACATTCCTCGACATCTTAAAAGCCATCTACGAAATGCCCACAGCAAATATCATTCTCAATGGGGCAGCACTGGGAGCCTTTCCCCTAATATGGGGAACAAGACAGGGATGTCCACTCTCACCATTGCTATTCAATATAGTCTGGAAGTCCTAGCCTTAGCAGTCAGACAGCAAAAAGACATTAAAGGCATTCAAATTGGCAAAGAAGAAGTCAAAATCTCCCTCTTCTCAAATGACTTGATACTCTACCTAGAACACCCAAAAGCCTCCACCCCAAGATTGCTAGAACTCATACAGCAATTTGGTAGCATTGCAATATAAAAACTCAATATCCAGAAAACAATGGCATTTCTATACACTGACAATGAGACTGAGGAAAGAGAAATTAAGGAGTCAATTTCATTTACAGTTGCACCCAAATCAAAAGATACCTAGGAATAAACCTAACCAAGGAGATAAATGATCTATACCCTAAAAACAATAGAACACTTCTGAAAGAAATTGAGGAAGACACAAAGAGATGGAAAAATATTCCATGCTCATGGATTGGCAGAATTAATATTGTGAAAATGTCAATGTTACCCAGGCAATGTACGTGTTTAATGCAATCCCTATCAAAATACCATGGTCTTTCTTCAGAGAGTTAGAACAAATTATTTTAAGATTTGTGTGGAATCAGAAAAGACCCCGAAAACCAGGGGAATTTTAAAAAAGAAAACCATATCTGGGGCATCACAATGCCAGATTTCAGGTTGTACTACAAAGCTGTGGTCATCAAGACAGTGTGGTACTGGCACAAAAACAGACACATAGATCAATGGAACAGAATAGAGAACCCAGAAGTGGATCTTGAACTTTATGGTCAACTAATATTCGATAAAGGAGGAAAGACTATCCATTAGAAGAAATACAGTCTCTTCAATAGATGGTGCTGGGAAAATTGGACATCCACCTTAAGAAGAATGAAACTAGACCACTCTCTTTCACCATAAACAAAGATAAACTCAAAATGGATGAAAGATCTAAATGTGAGACAAGAATCCATCAAAATCCTAGAGGAGAACACATCAACACCCGTTTTAAACTTGGCCACAGCAACTTCTTGAAACGTACATCCATGAAGGCAAAAGAAACAAAAGCAAAAATGAACTATTGTGACTTCATCAAGATAAGAAGCTTTTGCACAGCAAAGGATACAGTCAACAGAACTAAAAGACAACCTACAGCATGGGAGAAGATATATGCAAAAGACGTTTCAGATAAAGGGCTAGTTTCCAAGATCTATAAAGAACTTCTTAAAATCAACACCAAAGAGACAAACAATCCAATCATGAAATGGGCAAAAGACATGAAGAGAAATCTCACAGAGGAAGACACTGACATGGCAACATGCACATGAAAACATGCTCTGCATCACTTGCCCTTAGGGATATACAAATCAAAACCACAATGAGATACCACCTCACACCAGTGAGAATGGGGAAAATTAAAAAGGCAGGAAACCACAAATGTTGGAGAGGATGCAGAGAAAAGGGAACCCTCTTACACTGCTGTTGGGAATGTGAACTGGTGCAGTCACTCTGGAAAACTGTGTGGAGGTTCCACAAAGTGTTAAAAAATAGACCTGCCCGATGACTCAGCAATTGCACTATTGGGGATTTACCCCAAAGATTCAGATGCAATGAAACGCCGGGACACCTGCACCCCGATGTTTATAGCAGAATGTCCACAATAGCCAAACAGTGTCAGGAGCCTTGGTGTCCATCGAAAGATGAATGGATAAAGAAGATGTGGTTATGTATACAATGGAATAATATTCAACCATTAGAAACGACAGATACCCAACATTTGTTTCAACGTGGATGGAACTGGAGGCTATTATGCTGAGTGAAGTAAATCAATCGGAGAAGGACAAACAGTGTATGTTCTCATTCCTTGGATAATATAAATAATAGTGAAAGGGAATATAAGGGAATGGAGAAGAAACGTTTGGGAAATATCAGAAAGAGAGAGAGATCATAAAGACTCCTAACTCTGGGAAAAGAACTAGCAGTGCTAGAAGGGGAGGAGGGCGGGGAGTGGGGCTGAATGGGTGACGGGCACTGAGGGGGACACTTGACGGCATGAGCACTGCGTGTTATTCTGTATGTTGGTCAATTGAACACCATTAAAAAATAAATTTATTTAAAAAAAAATCAAACAACTGCATATTCATGCTGCCAACATGGGAGTACCGAAATATAGAAACCAATTAACAACAAACGTACAGGAACACACTGATAATAATACAATGACTGGGGATTTTAACACCCACTTATGGCAATGGACAGATCGTCTATGCAGAAAATCAACAGGGGAACAATAGGCTTGACACACTAGACCAAAGTGACTCAACAGATATAGTCTGAACATTTCTTCCTAAAGCAGAATACACATTCCTTTCAAGTGCCCATGGGACATTCTCCAGAATAGATTATATCATGGACCACAAATCAGCCCTCAACAGGTACAACAGGTACAAGAAGGATGGTATCACACCATGTATATTTTCGGACGACGACGCTATGAAACTTGAACTCGACAGTAAGAAAAAATTTGGACAGACCAAATATTTGCGGATTATGATCGTCCTACCAGAGAAGGAATGGAGTAACCAGGAAATTAAAGAGGAAATTTAAAACAAATGAAAATGAAAACATGTTTCTTCAAACCTCTAGGATGTAGCAAAGACTGTCCTTAGAGGGAAGTAGATAGCAATACAGGCCTACCTCAAGAAACAAGAAGTCTCCAATACACAACCGAACACTACACCTAAAGGAGCTGGAAAGGGAATAGGGAACAAATCCTAAAGCCTCCTTAAGAAGGAAAAAATAAGGATGAGAGCAGAAATAATCAATACAGAAAAAACAAAACAGTAGAATGGAATAATGAAACTAAGAGCTGGTTCTTCAAAATAACTAAGAAAATGGATCAAGCCCTAGCCAGCCTTATCAACAAGAATACAGAAAAGAACTAAATAAATAAAATCACAAAAAAGAGAAGAGAGATCACAATCAACACCAGAAAATAAGACAATTATAAGGGAATACTATAAAAGATTATACGCTAACAACCTGGGAGACCAGGAAGAATTGGAGAGATCCCTAGAAATGTGCAAACGAGCAAAACTGAAAGAGGAAGAAACAGAAAATGTGACTAGACCCATAACTAGCAAAGGAATTGAATCAGCAAGGCACCTGGGTGCCTCAGTGGTTGAGCATCTGCTTTGGCTCAGGTCATGATCCCGGGGTCCTGGGGAATCATGTCCCACATCAGACTACCTGCGTGGAAGCTCATTTTCACCCTGCTTATACATCTGCCTCTCTGTGTCTTGCATGAATACATAAATAAAATATTTAAAAAAGAAAAAAGATAAAAAGATGAGAAAGGACCCAAATAAAATCACAAATGAGATAAGAGAAATAACAACCAAAACAAGAGAAATAAAAACGTTTATAAGAGAACATTATGAAAAATTATATGCCAGCAACCTAGAACCTGGAAGAAATAGATCAATTCCAGGAAATATATAACACAGCAAAAATGAAAGAGGAAGAAATAAGAAACTAGAACACACAGATAACCAGCAACGAAATTGAATCAGCAATCAGGAATCTCCCAACAGGAGATGCTTAGATCAATAGAACAGAATGGAATGCTGAAACAAGATTCAAACCTGTAACTCTATGATCCATTAATCAACAACAAGGCAGCAGGGAATATCCAATGGCACAAAGACAGTCTCTTCAACAAAACCCTAACCCTAACCCCAGGATAAGAACAAATGGTGTTGCGAAAATCAGGCAGCCACATGCAGAAGAATGAAACTGGATTACTTTCTTACACCATATATATAAAAAATAAATTCAAAATGGATGAAAGACCTAAATGTGAGAACTGAAACCATACAAAGAAGAAAAGATAGGCAACAACGTCTTTGACGTTAGCCATTGGATATTCTTTCTAGATGTGCCTCTGAGTTGAGGGAAACAAAAGCAAAAATACTCTTGGGACTTCATCAAATTCAAAAGCTTCTACAAAATGAAAGAAACAACCAATGCTAAAAGGCAACATACAAAATGAAAGGAGATATTTGTAAATAACACATCCAATAAACAGTTAGTATGCAAAATACGCAAAGCAAATATAAATCTCAACCTCCTAAACACAAATTATCCAACTGCAGATGGGTAGAAGACATGAATGGACTTTGTCTCTGACAAGACATCCAGATGGCCACCAGACACCGAAAGACACTCCGCGTCACCCATCATCAGGGAAATTCAAATGAAAACCACAATAAGATGTCACCTGACAGCCGACAGAATGGCTAAAATTAACAACAGAAGAAACAACAGGTGTTGTTGAGGCTAGAGAGAAGAGGGAGCCCCCTTACACTCCTGGTGGGCATGCGAACAGTTGCAGCCACTGTGAAAAACACTGTGGAGGGTCCTCGAGACTTTAAAAATAGGGGATCCCTGGGTGGTGCAGCGGTTTGGTACCTGCCTTTGGCCCATGTCGCGATCCTGGAGACCTGGGATCAAATCCCACGTCGGACTAACAGTGCAGGGAGCCTGCTTCTCCCTCTGCCTGTGTCTCTGCCTCTCTTTCTGTGACTATCATAAAAAAAATTAAAAAAGAAGTTAAAAATAGCACTACCCTACGATTCCAAAATTGCAGAGCTAGGTATTTACCCCGAGGATACAAAAGTCTTTTAGTAGATTCCAAGTAGGACACGCAGACCAGTGTTTGTAGCAGCGTTATCAACAACAGCCAAACTGTGGATACAGCCCAGATGTCCATCGACTGATGAATGGGCAGAGACGCTGTGGTAAATATACCCACTGACATCACTCGGTCATCAGAAGCGATGAAATGAAGCCATTTACAATGATGTGGCAGAAGTGGAAAGGACTTATGCTTAATGAACTCAGTCAGAGAAAGATATGAAATACCATACAATTGCATTCACATGTGAATTTTAAGAAACCAGACAAACTGGCAAAGGGGCAGAGGGGGGGATGAGAGAAGCAAACAAAAAAACACACTCTTAACCACAGAATCAACTAATAAATACCAGAGGAAGGTGAGGGAGATGGGGAATCAAGGGATGGGGATAGTGGAGGGCACCTGTGGCCAGTACCAGGCGTTGTAACCAAGAGTTGAATCACTATGTGGTAAACCTGAAACTATATCATACTGTGTATACAAACAGGAATTCAAGTAAAACTTTAAAATAATAATTGGTAGTATTGATGAAACATGTACGCACTAGAGATAAAATCAGAAAGGCAACTAAAAATCCAAATAAAGAGTCTTTAGAGCCACAAATCCCCTCCTAGCTCAGCTCGGGAGAAGCCTGCCATGTCTATTCTGACACCATTTGAAGCCTGGATTTTGATTCTCGGGAGGCCACTGACTTGGTGTAGTCAGGCTATCTTTGAACCCAAAACCTAAATAGAGTGCATAAAACTAAATGGCCCAAGATGCTAGGAGTCCCAGTGCAGGAACATGCCAAGTCCCAAACTCTAACCATACACAGACATAACCCTAACCCTACACTTAATTGTAATGTTAACCTAACCCTTAAACAAGACCCATCACTAATCAAAAAACAAACACATACCCCAAGACCAAAATACATTCACTGAACCTTCCTGCCAACCCTCACCCTAACTCCTAAATGCAGGTGCACCTAAACTTAGGTTTTCTGAACACTGACCCCTACATTAAATCTAACACGAATCCTAACCTCTAACCCTATCCTTAAAATAAGGTATTCAAATCCTATTCCTAACCTTAACCTATACCCTAACCCTCTAATACAAATCCTATCTCATAACGCAAACTGTACCCTAACCCATACCCTAAAGCCAACCCCTAACCCACTCCCTAACCCTATATGTTGCCCTTTTCCAAAACTGTACCCTGACCCTGACCTGACCCTAACCCTAAACCCTAACCAAACACTAACACTAACCCTAGCCCTAACCCCTATCCTAATCCTAACCCTCGCCCTAACCCTAAACCTAGCCCTAACTTTAACTCTAACCCTTAACTCTAACCCCTAACTCTAACCCCTAACAACAACTCACACCCCAACCCCTAACCCTAACTGCAAACCTAAGCCCATCCCTAACTCTAACCATAACCCTATCCCCAACTCCTAAACTCCTGCCCTCATCCCTAGAGCATAAACCCTAACCCTAACACCAAATCCTGTCCCTTACCCTAACCACCATCCTAACTCTTAACACTGACCAATACCCTTATGCCTCACCTAACCTCTAATTCGTAACCATAAGCATAATCACTAACCCCTAACATCTAACCTAAGGCTAACCACCAACTTCCTCCCCTCCCCTAACCCTACCATTCATTCTACACTGTCACTTACACTGTGGTTCTGAGGAGTCCCTTCTGATATGGACGTGGCCCCCAATGGCTCCTCCAGATTCCTCCAAGGGGTCCTGAGGAAGCCGGGCTCCTGTGAGTGTGGACGTGGCCCCACGTGTTCCTGAGTCATAGTCAGCGGGTCCTGAGTACGCTGGGTCTCCTGTCACTGTGGACTATGCCTCACATCCTCTGGAAGCCTCACAGCAGATCCTCAGGAGGCCGGGGGCTCCTGTCAGCCTGGACATGGCCCCACGTCCCCCAGAAAACTCACCGCAGGTCCTGAGGAGTCTGTGGGCTCCTGTCATAATACACGCAGCCCCTTATGTCCCGAAGCCAAAGTGCAGGTCCTGAGGAAGACAGGGATCCTGTCAGCATTGACGTGGTCCCACATTTTCCTCAAGCCTCACCATAAGACCTGAGGAGGCTGGGGGCTCCTGTCAGCATGGACGTGGCCTCAAATCTTCCCAAAACTTCACAGTGTGTCCTGAGGAGTCTGGAGACTCCTGTCACTGTGGATGCGGCACCCACAGTTTGCTTAGCCCTCACCACAGGCCTGACAAAGCTGGGGTCTTCTGTACACATGGACGCATCCACATATTTCCCAAGTCTACACCAGGGGTCCTGAGGAAGTCAGCGTCCTGTTGTGTCCATGTGGCCCCAAGTCCTCCTGAAGCGTAGCCGAGGGTTCGAGGAGGCCAGGGCTCCTGTAACCATGAATGCGGCCCCCCGCTTCCAGAAGCCTCAACTTATATCCTGAGGGGCCCGGGAGCTCCTGCCAGAGTGAACACGTTGCCACATCTTCCTGAAGCCTCCCCACAGTTCCTGAGGCTGCTCAGGGGCGCCTGTCAGCGTGGATGTGGGCCCACAAGTTCCTGAAACCTCCCCGCCAGTCCTGAGGTGCTCAGGGCTCCTGTCACCGTGAGTGTGGGCCCACATCTTCCTGAAGCCTCCCCGCGGGTCCTGAGGCGGCCCAGGGGCTCCTGTCAGGGTGGATGCGGGACCACATCTTCCTAAAGCCTCAACGCGGGTCCTAAGGAGACCGCGGTTCCTGTCAGCATGAATGTGGCCCAATTTCCCCCTGAAGACTCCCCGCGGGTCCTGAGGAGGCTGCAGCTCATCAGCATAGATGCGTCCCCATATCTTCTGCAGGCCTCCCCAGCACAGGGACAGTGTGACGTCCCCCTTCCAGGTGTGGAACCTTTGCTCTTTACAGCTTAATGTCCTAGAAAGCCCCACAACTGAATCAAAACTGAGCCCAGGCCAAGGGCAGGAAGCCTCTATTAGAATGAGAACAGGGCTCAATTCCCTTGAAGTCCCCATATCAAAATGTAAACAGAACTTGAGGAATTGCTTCTGCCCTTCTGGAGGTCCCCGAGACCAGCCCTTAAAACTAAGCTAAAACCCACCTCAGGGTCCAAGTCCCTGCTCTGCTGTGTCGGGTATACTTGGATACAAGATCGAGCTTGTAAATAATCCCTCGTGTGTTTGCATTGGAATCGGCTTCTTGGTGGTTTCTCATATTCGCAATCTTGGGCACAACAGTCTGAGGTAAAAAACAAAACCAAAGAAACTCGGACGCGGGCAGAGTGAAAGCAGGGCTCTGAGAGAAGCGGCAGAGACCCTGGGGCTTGGCGGCTCCTTTGGTTCCTGCAGCCTGCAGACTGAGGGGCGGAATCCTCAGCCCCAGAGCCAGAGGACCGGGTGTCCCCACCCGCATCCCCCCATCAGCGCCGAGTCTCAGGGAGCAGCACAGCGCCGCCCGCTGGAGCCCAGAGTTGCTGACGCCCACCCCGTCTCTGATCCCCGCAGGTGCATCTCCCAGGCAGATGTGCACCTGACAATCTGCACCACATCCCATCCCCAGACCCCACACAGACCACTCGCTGCCACCAAGTTGTCAGACCACAGAGGTTGCAGAGCTTCAGCTCTGCCTGGAAAGTATGGTCTAGCTTCCTTTGTACTTTGTGCTTTATTTTCATTTATTTTCTTTGATTCTTTTATATTAATTGCCTTACTTTAATTCTTATGTATGTACCTTATAAATTTATTTTTACTTTCATAGTATTTTAATTGTGTTTCTTTTTTTTAATTTTTTCAATTTATTTATGATAATCACAAACAGAGAGAAAGAGAGAGAGTGAGAGAGAGAGAGAGAGAGAGGGGTAGAGACACCGGCAGAGGGAGAAGCAGGCTCCAGGCACTGGGAGCCCGATGTGGGATTTGATCCAGAGTCTACAGGATCGTGCCCTGCGCCAAAGGCAGGCACTAAACCGCTGCGCCACCAGGGATCACTTTAATTGTTTCTATTTTGGGAGTTAGAATCTTTTAACAAGCAGGCCAAAATAATCTGTTGTGTTTTTTTTTGGGGGGGAGGGCAGTTGTTATTGTTTTTCTTGAATTTCTTTTTCTTCCTTCTTTCTTTTCTGGAAAAAAATAATGAGATGGAGAAATTCACCTCCATAAAATAACATGAGGTTCTAATCACAGCCAGGAAGATCATCAATACACATATATGATGTCTAACTACAGTTTAAAACAATGATTATAAAGATAGCAGCTGGGCTGGATAAAGAGCACAGAAGAAAACTAGAGAAACGTTTACTGTAGAAATAAAAGAACTAAAATCTAGTCAGGCCAATGTTAAAAATGCTATAACTGAGATGCAGTCCCAAGTGGAAACCTTAAAAACCAGAAAGGTTATGGACCACAGAGACAGACGTAGGGAAGTCAGCCACTTATTAAAACAATAATATTCATATCTTAGGAGACTCAGAAGATGAAGAGAGAGAAAAGGTGGGACTTGCTTAGACATTAGAAATGACAAATTCCCACCATGTACTTCAAGGTGGATGGAACTGGAAGGTACTATGCTGAGTGAAGTAAGTCAATCGGAGGACAAACATTGTATGTTCTCATTCATTTGGGGAATATAGATAATAGTGAAAGGGAATATAAGGGAACGGAGAAGAAATGTGCGGGAAATATCAGAAAGTGAGACAGAACATAAAGACTCCTAACTCAGGGAAATGAACTAGGGGTGATGGAAGGGGAGGAGGGCGGGCGGTGGGGGTGAATGTGTGATGGGCATTGAGGGGGGCACTTGATGGATGAACACTGGGTGTTTCTCTGTATGCTGGCAAATTGAAAACCAATAAAAAATAAAATTATTATTAAAATAAAAGAAAGAAAGAAAGAAGAAAGAAGAAGAAAGAAAGAAAGAAAGAAAGAAAGAAAGAAAGAAATTAAGAAAAGAAAGAAAAGAAAAGAAAGAAAGAAAGAAAGAAAGAAAGAAAGAAAGAAAGAAAGAAAGAAAGAAAAAAGAAAGAAAGAGTGGCACCTGTGTGGTTCTGTCAGTTAAGCTTTTCCCTTAAGCCCAGATCATGATCCAGGTCCCAAGGAAGGCTCCCTGTTCAGCAGGGAACCTGCTTCTCCCTCTCCCTCTGCCCCTCTCGTTCATGCTTTATCTCTCCTCTCTCTCTCAAATAAATAGAAAACATCTTTGAAAAAGAAACAAACAAACCCACAAGGAAGAGAAATCGCCCATTTAGAAGAATTTCAAACAATTTGTGAAGACATTATAGCCTCAAGTTCATGAGCATAGCTTCCCACTCAAAAGTGTGGAATACACATAGTAACTTCCTACCACAAAATATAATATGAAAAACTTAAAATATTGATAATATAATAATAATAATAACAATTAATAATAATAATAATCAGTTTACTATGGAGAAAGCTGACAAACACTACCTCAGCAAGATGATCAGATCGATACCAAGACTGATAAATCATGTTGATAGTATCTATCCTTTATATGATATAATGAAAATGGCAGTATATCTCTGTATATAATCCACAACAACAGTTCAGTCATGAGATAAACAACAGACATGTCCCAGCTGAGGGAATTTTTACAAAATACTCTACTTCTCAAAGTGTTCCAGTTCAACAACAAAAAGGAAAGGCTGAAAGACTGTCACAATCCAGAGGAGCCTAAGGAAACATGAGGACAAATGGAATGTGATATGAGGGATGGAAACTTAGCAAAAACTAAGGAAATCTGTATAAAGTATGGTCTTTGTTTTCATTTTTGTTTGTTTTTTTTTTGTTTTTTGTTTTTGGTCTTTGTTTAAATCGAATTTTTTAATATTGATTCATTAGCTAATATTTGTATCATACTAATATAAGATATCAATAATTGGAGAAATTGAGTGCAAGTGCATGCGAATGCTCTGTACTATCTTCTCAATTTCCCTATAAATCTTTGTTTTTTTCCTAATAAATAAGATTTATTTTGAAAATTGACTTAAATGAATGAGGCTCCAAATGTGAAGACATTTTTAGAATAGTTGAATTAACTTTTGCCTTATTCTTAAAGAGTTCCTTTGATGGAAACAAAGTAAGAATTTTATATCAGAAGGAAAGAAAAACACTTATGAACACCTACAATGCCTCCTCAACCTGAAAAGCAGGAACGGATAATAGCAAAAATCAGATAAAAATACTTCTAATATAATAGATACCATATTGCAAGTGCATTTAAAATTAGCAATGCATAACATTTATTTCCTTGACATTTGTCTTCCAAAGAGTTCACAGTGTTTCAGTGTCAGTTGAATTAGGGGAAGAATCTCAGGGAAGAATCCTTCACATAATAACAGGACCATTGGTACTAATGTCTCTCAGTTCATTCCAAATCCATAAAGATGCATTTCCTGATGAGTGACTGAGCTGTGAAGAAAGAGATGAGAAACCCTCATCCCTCTGAATTACTTGTGTCAGAATATTTTCACCATAGTACCACGGATAGTAAATTATCCTTATTAACAGGAAATATGTCTCAGATTGGAATCTGAGCAATCAGATGGGCAGAGAAAAATTGCTTTGATTCGCTCTTCATCTTTTAAAGACAAAGGAGAGCTTCTCTATGTACAAAGTCAGTTGTCAAGATAGCCTTAGGGAATAAGAGTCTGCAGCATGGAATCCCGCTGCGCAGCTGGGAAGCCCGTGCCCCAGGTCTTCCTGATCCCAAATCCCTGGACTTGTCCCCCAACAGACGCTGCCATGCTGAGGTCATTTGCAATTGCTCTCTTAGGAGCTCTGGGGAAGGGGGAAGGAGATAGGATGGAATGGGAAGCATGGAGGCCAAGAAAATTAAGGCCATTCCAATTTAAATTCAGTGTTAGCCCAAGTCCACCCATCCCAGGTCCCTGTGAAGAAGAGCTGAAATTTACATTACTTCAGTTACAGGAAAAAAACAAAAGTTTTCAGCTTAATGACCTAGAAAGCCCCACAATAGAATCAAAACTGAGCCCAGGCCAAGGACAGGAAGCCTCTATTAGAATGAGAACAGAGCTCAATGCCCTTGAGTGTCCCATATCAAAATGTAAACAGAACTTGAGGAATTGCTCCAGCCCTTCTGGAGGTCTCTGAGACCAGCCCTTAAAACTAAGCTAAAACCCACCTCGGGATCCAAGTCCCTGCTCCACTCTGTTGGGTATACTTGGACACAATCTCGAGCTTGTAAATAAACGCACGTGTGTTTGAATCAGTGTCGGCTTCTCCGTGGTTTCTTGGATTCGCAGTCTTGGGCACAACACTCTGAGATAAAAAACCAAAACCAAAAGAAGCTCGGACACAGGTAGAGTAAACACAGGTTTCTGAGAGAATCAGCGAGACCCGGGGGCTTAGGGGCTCTTCTGTGGAGGCCCATGCAGACTGGGGGACCAGATGCTCAGCTCCAAAGCCAGAGGACCCAGAGACCCCACTCGCATCCCGCCCATCAGGGGGGGTCTCAGGGAGCAGCACTGCACCGCCCACTGGAGGCCAGAGGTGCTTAGAAAGCCCACCCCGCCTCTGACCCCGCAGGTGCATCTACCACGCAGATGTGCACCTGATAATCAGCGCCAGAGCCCATCCCCAGACCCGCACAGACCACTCACTGCCACCATGTTGTCGGACCACAGAGGATGCAGAGATTCAGCTCTTCCTGGAAAGTAGGATCTAGGTTCCTTTGTACTTTCTGCTTTATTGTCATTTATTTTCTTTGATTTTTTTTATTAATTGCCTTATTTTAATTTTTATGTATGTACCTTATATATTTCTTATTTTTACTTTCTTGGTACTTTAATTGTTTTTCATATTTTGGGATTTAGAATCTTTTAAAATGCAGGCCAAAATAATCTGGTGGTTTTTTTTGGAGGGCAGTTGTTATTGTTTTCCTTCGTTTTTCTTTTTCTTCCCTCTTTCTTTTCTGGAAAAGGTAATGAGATGGATAAATTCACCTCCATAAAATAACATGAGGTAGTACTCACAGCCAGGAAGTCCATCAATACACATATATGATGTCTAACTACAGTTTAAAACAATGATTATAAAGATAGCAGCTGGGCTGGAAAAAGAGCACAGAAGAAAACTAGAGAATCCCTTACTGCAGAAATAAAAGAACTAAAATCTAGTCAGGCTAACGTTAAAAATGCTATAACTGAGATGCAGTCCCAAGTGGAAGCCATAAAAACAAGAAAGTTTATGGACCACAGAGACAGACGTAGGGAAGTCAGCCACTTATTAAAACAATAATATTCATATCTTAGGAGACTCAGAAGATGAAGAGAGGGAACAGGTGGGCCTTGCTCAGCCATTAGAAATGACAAAACCCACCATTTGCTTCAACGTGAATGGAACTGGAAGGTATTATGCTGAGTGAAGTAAGTCAATCGGAGAAGGACAAGCATTGTATGTTCTCATTCATTTGGGGAATATAGATAATAGTGAAAGGGGATATAAGGGAACGGAGAAGAAATGTGTGGGAAATATCAGAAAGGGAGACAGAACATAAAGACTCCTAACTCAGGGAAACGAACTAGGGGTGATGGAAGGGGAGGAGGGCGGGCGGTGGGGGTGAATGGGTGATGGGCATTGAGGGGGGCACTTGATGGATGAACACTGGGTGTTTTTCTGTATGCTGGCAAATTGAAAACCAATAAAAAATAAAATTATTATTAAAATAAAAGAGAAAGAAAGAATGAAAGAAAGAAAGAAAGAAAGAAAGAGTGAGAGAGAGAGAGAGAGTGGCACCTGGGTGGTCATTCAGTTAAGCTTTTACTGTAGGCGCAGATCATGATCCAGGTCCCACGGCAGGCTCCCTGTTTAGCAGGGAACCTGCTTGTCCCTCTCCCTCTGCCACTCTCGCTCATGCTTTTTCTCCTCTCTCTCTCATATAAATAAATAACATCATTGAAAAAGAAACAAACTCAGAAGGAAGAGAAATCTCCCATGTAGAAGAATTTCAAACAATGCGTGCAGACATACCACACTCAAGTTCATGAGCATAGCTTCAAACTTTTATGTGTGCAATATACATTGTAACTTCCTTCTGCAAAATATATTATGAAAAACCCAAAATAATAATGATAATATAATAATAATAATAATAATAATAATAATAAAGAATCACTTAACTACGGAGAAAGATGACAAACACTACCTCAGCAAGATGATCAGATTGATACCAAGACTGATAAATCATGTTGATAGTATCTATCCTTTATATTATATAATGAAAATGGCAGTATATCTCTGTATATAATCCACAAAAACAGTTCAATCATGAGATAAACAACAGTCATATCCCAGCTGAGGGAAATTTTACAAAATACTCTACTTCTCAAAGTGTTCCAGTTCAACAACAAAAAGGAAAGGCTGAAAGACTGTCACAATCCAGAGGAGCCTAAGAAAACAGGAGGACAAATGGAATGTGATATGAGGGATGGTAACTTAGCAAAAACTAAGGAAATCTGAATAAAGTATGGTCTTTGGCTAATGCGAATATTTTAATATTGATTCATTAGTTCATATTTGTACCGTACTAATATAAGATATCAATAATTGGAGAAATAGAGTGCCAGTGCATGCGAATGCTCTGTACTATCTTCTCAATTTCCCTATAAATCTTTGTTTTTTTCCTAATAAATAAGATTTATTTTGAAAATTGACTTAAATGAATCAGGATCCAAGTGTGAAGACATTTTAAGAATCATTGAATTAACTTTTGCCTTATTCTTAAAGAGTTCCTTCGGTGGGAACAAAGAAATAATTTTATATCAGAAGGAAAGAACAACATTTATGAACACGTATAATGCCTCCTCAATCTGAAAATCAGGAACGGATAATAAAAGCAAAAATCAGAAAAAAATACTTCTATTATAATAGACACCATATTGCAAGTGCATTTAAAATTAGCAATGCATAACATTTATTTCCTGGACATTTGTCTTCCAAAGAGTTCACAGTTTTTCAGTGTCAGTTGAATTAGGGGAAGAATCTCAGGGAAGAATCCTTCACATAATAATAGGACCATTGGAAAAAAAATAATAGGACCACTGTAATAATGTTTCTCAGTTCTTTCCAAATCCATAAAGATGCATTCCCTGATGAGTGACTGAGCTGTGAAGAAAGAGACGAGAAAGCATCATCCCTCTGAACTATTTGTGTCAGAATATTTTAACCATAGTACTACGGATAGTAAATTATCCTTCTTACCAGGAAATACGTCTCAGATTGGAATCTGAGCAATTAGATGGGCAGAGAAAAAAACTTAGACTCACTCTTCATCTTTTAAAGATAAAGGAGAGCTTTTCTATGTACAAAGTCAGTTGTTAAGATAGCCTTAGGGAGTAAGAGTCTGCAGCACGGAATCCTGCTGCACAGCTGGGACGCCCACACCCCAGGTCTTCCTGATCCCAAATCCCTGGGCCTGTCCCCCAACACACGCTGCCAAGCTGAGGTCATTTGCAATTGCTCTCTTAGGAGCTCCAGGGAAGGGGAAAGAGCTAGATAGGATGGGACTGGACACAAGGAGGTCGAGAAAATGAAGGCCTTTCTACTTTAAGTTCGGTGTTCGAACAAGTCCAGCCATCCCAGGCCCCTGTGAAGAAGACCTGAAATTTACATTACTTCAGTTACAGGAAAAAACAAAGGTTTACAGCTTAATGGCCTAGAAAGCCCCACAATAAAATGAAACTGAGCCCATGTCAAGGGCTGGAAGCGCCTATCAGAATGAGAGCAGAGCCCAATACCCTTGAAGGCCCCATATCAAAATGTAAACATAACTTGAGGAATTGCTCCAGCCCTTCTGGAGTACCCCGAGACAAGCCCTTAAAACTAAGCTAAAACCCACCTCGGGGTGCACGTCCCTGCTCCGCTGTGTTGGGTTTACTTGTATGCAAGCTGGAGTTTGGAAATCAACCCTTGTGTGTTTGCATTGGTGTCAGCTCCTTAGTGGTTTCTCAGATTCGCAAACTTGGGCACAACACCCCCATGTCCCCTCCTACCTTGGCTGCACCCCTATCCCCTCCCACTCATGGTAACACTCAGTCTCCTCCCTGCCTACAACAGCTGGGCACAGGCCGTCACACAGGTCCAATGAGCACGGTGGGGACTCCCGCCGTCCCTGGCCTCCCAGAGGAAAGAAGGAGGTTTTGGCAGTAGACACTCCCATGGTGGCCCAATGGATCCCTGCCCAGGACAGACAGGTTGGGGTCTATGTCCCTGATGCCAGCTCCTCCTCCCCAGTTTTCCCACAGGAAATGAAGCAGGAGACGCTAGTCTCCTCTAGGGACATCACGCTGGGGGACCTGGACATCAACAGGATGTTCAGCAGTCACGTCATGTTTTGGGACTACTAGGGGGTAGGGTGAGGCTGAGGGGCCAGGGGGATCGGGACCCGGGAGGACCGGGTTCTTCTGGGTAGGGAACAAAGGCTTCAGAGCCTGGGGAAGAACAGCAGCGAACAACACACCGCTCCATGGTAGATTGTTGGGGATGAACCCCGTGCCCCCACCCTCGGGGTCTCAGGGATGAGGAGGCCACTAGGACGGGGCCTCCAGGGATTGCCATGTAAGGTGAACCCCAAAGGGGTGAGAGACGGCCCCTGAAAAGCAGGGGGCTGGGTTGAGGGCCGTGGGGCCAGTAAGGGGACCTGGGGGCAGGGTGAATGGCCGTGACTGGAGGACACACATCGATCTGATGAGGGTCGGACGGGTCAGGGTGATACCCACCCTCAGGACTTTATATATTTCTAAATTCTATGCATTCAATTTGAGACAATTTGCAATTTGTAAACATACATAGTATGATGACCCCCAGATAATGCCCCTGGTCCAGCCAGGGCCCTGCACTCACCCAGGGGCAGGTGTCACAGCATACCCCAGACTGGGGTCGCCTTTATCTGTAGACGTCTCCGTGTGCATCTTAGAGAAAGGGGATGCCCTGTGTCCGCAGGCCCCCCACATCATCCTCCCATTCCCCAGACCCACACCATCCCCTAACATCATCATCCCCTATGACATAGCTCCTACACCATCCCCCTCACATACTCACAGCCTCACACAATCCCCACCCACACTATACCCCAACACCATCCCCGCTACACCATCCCCCACAACCCACCACCATCATACCCTTGCCCCCACACCATCGACCCCCACACCATCGTCCCTGAGCAAGGATCCAGGGCACCTGCACCCTGTGGGATATGCTCAGACTCCCCGGGGTTCTCTGGATACCCTGCTCACATCAGAAGCCCGGGTGTCCCATTGAGTACCCAGCGGTTGCAGGGAGGAGGGAAGGCAGGAGTCCCGGACAGTGTGTGTGCAGGAGAGTGGTGCAGAAGACACACTGTGCCCTGCCTCCACCCACTGTCCCTCCGGGAGTGCGGCACAACCTGCACAGGACACCAGCCCATAACCCAGAGGGACCTGGACTGACTTGGGCCCAGGCTCTGTGGGGGATGGGTTGATTTGAGCCCCCACCAGTCCCAACTCAAAGACTAATGGAATCAGGCCCCCATGGCCCTGGCCAACCCTGGATTCTGGCCCCGGGCTGAGCGAGCCCTCTCAAAGTGGATGTGGCCTCCTGGGCCCTGGGCATGCTCCACCGATACAGGTCGCTTATCTAGGGCAGCCCTGGGGATTCCGGGACACACCAGTATGGGGAGAGGAGGGGTAAGCCGGTGGGCCACACCTGCACCCACACCATGAGGCAGGCTCCTCCAGGTGCTGGGGCCCCAGAGGGTCCGAGGCAGGGGTCCAGCTGCCCTGCGGGGACCCAGCACAGGAGCCCATGACCAGCAGGTCCAGGTCAGCTCTGCTGTCCTCAGAACTGTCACTCAGGCTGAAACCTAAGGACACACGACACCACCCGGAGTCCACACATGCTCCCAGATGGGGGACTCCAGCACCCGCCCACCCACCCCATGTGATTCTTGCCCCCACATAAAGGACAGAAAGGTCTCCTTCCCCAGGGGAAGACACGCACCTATGGCTCTGAGCCCATTTTCTGTACAAAGTCAATAAAGTGTTGTGGTGCGAAAATGCACAGCCAACCCATTTCTGTGTCTCCCAGAACTCTGTGCACGGGGGGTGGAGAGACCCCCAGAGAGGAGGAGAGGGCAACACCTAGGCCCCAACCAGCCCCTGCAGGGGCGCCACCAGGCAAACACAGCTGACGTCCCGACGTGCCTTCCCGGGGTGGCCGGACCCACTGCCAGTCATGGGAATGTGGCCGAGCCGGAACTTCCAGCTCAGCTGACCCTCCAGCTGAAAGTCACTGCACGAGTGAGCGCCAGTGTGTCAGGAGAGCCCAGCTAGCCACCCAGTACCAGCACCGGAAATGATATTCTGCCAACCTTTTTGGGGATTTGGGTGACCCAGCCAGAGGATCCGATAGCTGCACGGGATAGCTGCATGTGATAGACACACTCGCACCTCAAAACCAACAAAAGTCGGAATCCCCCCATTGTTGTCAAACAGCAGCCAGATGGTTACATACACTACGCTGTGGTCCCCAATAGGATACATGGAAAACGCTATAAGCCGTTACTGCAGAGGAGCTGGAGGCACCGAGATGTGCCTGCTGTGATCCAACAAGGAGTGCAGAGGGGCAGGAAGCATCCTCCGGAGTGGGGGCCCACCTAGGAAAGGACACTAGGTCCCTGTGAAGGCTACAGAGGGTGAAATCTGTCCTCCTCTCTTTCAGCTTCTGGTTTTCCTCCTAAATGCCATTTTCCTCAATCATATTAGAAAGAATTTATTTTATGTTTTTAAATTTCTTTTTATTGGAGTCCAATTTGTATGAATTCTTTCTTCAGCAAGGGTGTCATTCAGGAGAGAAGGAGAGATAAAGATTTTCCTAGACAGGCAACATATAAAGGAGTTCATGACCACTTAACCAGTCCAGTAAGGAATTTTTTTTTTCAGTAAGGAATTTTAAGAGGGACTCTTCTAGTGGGGGAAAAAAAAGAGACCAAAAGCAACAAAGACTAGAAAGGACCAGAGAACGTCACCAGAAACACCAACTCTTCTGGTAACAGAAATGCACAAAGTTCATATCTTTGAATAATCACTCTGCTGATAGACTAAATGCTCCAATCAAAAGATATAGGGTATCAGAGTGGCTTAAAAAGCAGGATCCAGGATGCCTGGGTGGCTCAGGCGTTGACCCTCTGCCTTTGACTCAGGGTGTGATCTGGAGTCTTGGATCGAGTCCCATATTGGGTTCCTGGTGGGGAGCCTGTTTCTCTCTCTGCCTAATTTTCTGCCTCTCTCTCTCTCTCTCTCTCTCACTATCATAAATAAAATTAGTATTAAAAAAACAACATCCATCTGTACGCTGCCTATAAGATGCTCACCTTCGACCTATAGACACCAATAGATTGAAAGTCAGGGGATGGAAAATCATCTATGACTCTAATGGATATCAAAAGAAAGCTGGAGGACTCATACTTATATCAGACAAATGAGATTTGAAACCAAAACCTGGGGGACACCTGGTGGCTCAGTGGTTGAGCATCTGCCTTCGGCTCAGGGTGTGATTCTGGGATCCCAGGATCGAGTCCCACATCAGCCTCCCTTTGGGGAGCTTGCCTCTCACTCTGCTATGTTCCTTCCTCTGCTTCTCTGTGTAATTCTCATGAATAAATAAATAAATATTTTAAATTTCAAAAAAGAAAGAACAAATACTGTAAGAAGAGATGAAGAAGGGCATTATTTCATAATTAAAAAGACTATCATGATCAAACAACTAAATATTTATGCTGCCAACATGGGAGTACCTAAATATAGAAACCACTGTTGGTGGGAATGTGAAATGGTGCAGCCACTCTGGAAAACTTTGTGGAGGTTCCTCAATGAGATAAAAATAGACCTTCAAGACAACCCAGAAATTGCACTGTTGGGGATTTACCCCAAAGACTCACATGCAATGAAACGCCGGGACACCTGCACCCCGATGTTTATATTAGGAATGTCCACAATAGCCAAACTGTGGAAGGAGCCTCGGTGTCCATCGAAAGTTGAATGAATAAAGAAGATGTGGTTTATGTATACAATGGAATATTACTCAGCCATTAGAAGTGGACTGCTCCCGAGTTACTGTGTGGGCTGGATACAGGTTTCCAGAGCTGGCCGCTGCCACTGGGGTTGTTCCTCCTGAGACCTCACGGGGTAAACTAACCGCACTGAGCCCTGCACCAAGCAGGGGACAGAGCAGCTCCCCCATATGCTAACACCTGAAAATCAGCACAATAGGCCCCTCCGCCAGAAGACCAGCTAGACAGACAAGTTCCAGGGGAAGTCAAGGGACTTAAAGTACACAGAAACAGAAAATACTCCCCCATGTTTTTTTTATTTCTGATTGCTTCCCCCACTCTTTTTCCCATTTTCTTTCTTTTCTTTCTTTTTTTATTCTCTTTTTTCCTTCTTTCTTCCTTTATTCTTTTTCCTTTTTCTCTTTTCTTTCCTTCTTTCTCTCCTCTCTTTTTCTCCTTTTCCCAATTCAATTTGTTTTTGGCCACTTGGCACTCAGGACTCAGAAAAATGACTAGAAGGAAAACCTCACCTCAAAAGAAAGAATCAGAAACAGTCCTCTCTCCCACAGAGTTACAAAATCTGGATTACAACTGAATGTCAGAAAGACAATTCAGAAGCACTATTATACAGCTAATGGTGGCTCTAGAAAAAAGCATAAAGGACTCAAGAGACTTCAGGACTGCAGAATTTAGATCCAATCAGGCTGAAATTAAAAATCAATAGAATGCAATGCAATCCAAACTAGAAGTCCTAATGACGAGGGATAACGAGGTGGAAGAACGAGTGAGTGACATAGAACACAAGTTGATGGCAAAGAGGGAAACTGAGGAAAAAAGAGACAGATAATTAAAAGACCAGCGAGACAGATTAAGGGAAATAAACGACAGCCTTAGGAAGAAAAACCTATGTGAAATTGGGGTTCCCAAGGGTGCCGAAATGGACAGAGGGCCAGAATATATATTGGAACAAATCACAGCTGAAAACATTCCTACTCTGGGAAGAGAAACAGGCATTCATATCCAGGAAATAGAGAGATCCCCCCCTAAAATCAATAAAAACCGTCCAACACCTCCACATTTAATAGTGAAGCTTGCAAATTCCAAGGATTAAGAGAAGATCCTTAAAGCAGCAAGAGACAAGAAATCCCTGACCTTTATGGGGAGGAACATTAGGGTAACACCAGACGTCTCCACAGAGACCTGGCAGCCCAGAAAGGGCTGGCAGGATATATTCAGGGTCCTCAATGAGAAGACCATGCAACCAAGAATACTTTATCCAGCAAAGCTCTCATTCAAAATGGAAGGAGAGATAAAGAGCTTCCAAGACAGGCAGGAACTGAAAGAATATGTGACCTCCAAAGCAGCTCTGCAAGAAATTTTAAGGGGGACTCTTAAAATTCCCCTTTAAGAAGAAGTTCAGTGGAACAATCCACAAAAACAAGGACAGAATAGATATCATGATGACACCAAACTCATATCTGTCGATAGTAACTCTGAACGTGAAAGGGCTTAATGACCCCATCAAAGGTGCAGGGTTTCAAACTGGATAAAAAAGCAGGATCCATTTATTTGCTGTCTACAAGAGACTCATATTAGACAGAAGGACACCAACAACCTGAAAATGAAATGTTGGAGAACAATTTACCGTTCAAAAGGTCCTCTAAAGAAAGCAGGGGTAGCCATCCTTATATCAGATAAACTAAAATTTACCCAGAACACTGTAGTGAGAGATGAAGAGGGACACTAAATCATACTTAAGGGATCTATCCCACAAGAGGACTTAACAATCCTCAATATATGCCCCGAATGTGGGAGCTCCCAAATATTTAAACCAATTAATAACCAAAGTGAAGAAATACTTAGATAATAATACACTTATACTTGGTGACTTCAATCTAGCTCTTTCTACCCTCGATAGGTCTCTAAGCACAACATCTCCAAAGAAACAAGAGCTTTAAATGATACACTGGAGCAGATAGATTTCACAGAAATCTATAGAACTTTACATCGAAACTGAACTGAATAAACGTTCTTCTCAAGTGCACATGGAACTTTCTCCAGAATCGACGACATACTGGATCACAAATGACATCTGAACCGATACCAAAAGATTCTGATCATCCCCTGCATATTCTCAGACCATATGCACTGAAATTAGAACTAAATCACAACAAGAAGTTTGGAAGGACTTCAAACACGTGGAGGTTAAGGACCATCCTGCTAGGGATCCCTGGGTGGCGCAGCGGTTTGGCGCCTGCCTTTGGCCCAGGGCGTGATCCTGGAGATCCGGGATCGAATCCCACGTCAGGCTCCCGGTTAATGGAGCCTGCTTCTCCCTCTGTCTGTGTCTCTCCCTCTCTCTCTCTCTCACTGTATGCCTATCATGAATAAATAAAAATTAAAAAAAAAGGACCATCCTGCTAAAAGATGAAAGGGTCAACCAGGAAATTGAGCAAGAATTAAAAAGTTACATGGAAACTAATGAGAATAAAGATACAACCGTTCAAAATCTTTGGGATGCAGCACAAGCAGTCCTAAGGGGGAAATACATCACAATACAAGCATCCATTCAAAAACTGGAAAGAATGGAAATACAAAAGCTAACCTTACTCATAAAGCAGCTAGAGAAAAAAACAGCAGATAGATCCTACACCCAAAAGAATAAGAGAGTTAATTGAAATTCCAGCAGACCTCAAAGGAAATCGAGACCAGAAGAAATGTGGAACAGATCAACAAAACCAGGAGTTGGTTCTATGAAAGAATTAATACCATACATAAAACATCAGCCAGTCTTATTAAAAAGAAGAGAGAGAAGACTCAAATTAATAAAATCATGAATGAGAAAGGAGAGATCACTACCAACACCAAGGAAATACAAACAATTTTAAAAACATATTATGAACAGCCATACGCCAATAAATTAAGCAATCTAGAAGGAATGGACGCATTCCTGGAAAGCCACAAACTACCAAAACTGGAACAGGAAGAAATAGAAAACCTGAACAGGCCAATAACCAGGGAGGTAATTGAAGCAGTCATCCAAAACCTCCCAATACACAAAAGTCCGGGGCCAGATGGCTTCCCAGGGGAATTCTATCAAACGTTTAAAGAAGAAAACATACCTATCCTATTAAAGCTGTTTGGAAAGATAGAAAGAGATGGAGTACTTCCAAATTCGTTCTATGAAGCCAGCATCACCTTAATTCCAAAACCAGACAAAGACCCCACCAAAAAGGAGAATTACAGACCAATAGCCCTGATGAACATGGATGCAAAAATTCTCAACAAGATACTAGCCAATAGGATCCCACAGTACATTAAGAAAATTATTCACCATGACCAAATAGGACTTATCCCTGGGACACAAGGCTGGTCAACACTCATAAAACAATCACTGTGATTCATCATATCAGCAAGAGAGAAACCAAGAACCATATGAACCTCTCATTAGATACAGAGAAAGCATTTGAAAAAATAGAGCATCCATTCCTGGTCAAAACACTTCAGAGCGTAGGGATAGAGGGAACATTCCTCGACATCTTAAAAGCCATCTAGGAAAAGCCCACAGCAAATATCATTCTCAATGGGGAAGCACTGGGAGCCTTACCCCTAAGATCAGGAACAAGACAGGGATGTCCACTCTGACCACTGCTATTCAAAATAGTACTGGAAGTCCTGCCTCAGCAATCAGACAACAAAAAGAAATAAAGTCATTCAAATTGACAAAGAAGTCAAACTCTCCCTCTTCGCCGATGATATGATACTCTACCTAGAAAAACCAAAAGCCTCCACCCCAGGAGAGCTAGAACTCATACAGCAATTTGGTAGCGTTGCAGGATACAAAATCAATGCCCAGAAATCAATGGCATTTCTATACACTAACAATGAGACTGAAGAAAGAGAAATTAGGGAGTCAGTCTCATTTACAATTGCACCCAAAAGCATAAGATACCTAGGAATAAACCTAACCAAGGAGGTAAAGGATCTATACCCTAAAAACTATAGAAAACTTCTGAAATTGAGGAAGACACAAAGAGATGGAAAAATATTCCATGCTCATGGATTGGCAGAATTAACATTGTGAAAATATCAATTTTACCAAGGCAATGTTCACCTTTAATGCAAACCCTATCAAAATACCATGGACTTTCTTCAGAGACTTAGAACTAATTATTTTAAGATTTGTGTGGAATCAGGATCCCTGGGTCATGCATCGGTTTGGCGCCTGTCTTTGGCCCAGGGCACGATCATGTAAACCCAGGATTGAATCCCATGTCAGGCTCCTGGTGCATGGAGCCTGCTTCTCCCACTGACTGTGTCTCTGCCTCTCTCTCTATCTCTCTGTTTGTGACTATCAAAATAAAAAAAGACTTGTGTGGAAACAGAAAAGACCCCCAATAGCCAGGCGAATTTTAAAAAAGACAACCATATCTAGGGGCATCACAATGCCAGATTTCAGGGTGTACTACAAAGCTGTGGTTCAAGACAGTGTGGTACTGGCACAAAAACAGACAAATGGATCAATGGAACAGAAGAGAGAACCCAGAAGTGGACCCTGAACTTTATGGTCAACTAATATTCGATAAAGTTGGAAAGACTATCGATTGGAAGAAAGACAGTCTCTTCAATAAATGGTGCTGGGAAAATGGACATACACATGCAGAAGAAAGAATGAAACTACACCACTCTCTTTCACCATACACAAAAATAATCTCAAAATGAATGAAAGATCTAAATGTGAGACAAGAGTCCATCAAAATCCGAGAGGAGAACACAGGCTATATCTTTTTTTGAACTTGGCCACAGTAAACTCTTGGTGATACATCCACGAAGGCAAAATAAACAAAAGCAAAAATGAACTATTGTGATTTCATCAAGAAGCTTTTTCACAGCAAAGGATACAGTCAACAAAACTAAAAGACAGGGCAGCCCCGGTGGCGCAGTGGTTTAGTGCTGTCTGCAGCCCAGGGCATGATCCTGGAGACCCTGGATCAAGTCCCACGTCAGGCTCTCTGTATGATGCCTGCTTATCCCTTTGCCTGTGTCTCTGCTTCTCTCTCTGTCTCTATGGATAAATAAATAAAATCTTAAAAAAAAACTAAAAGACAACCTACAGAATGGGAGAAGATATTTGCAAATGATGTTTCAGATAAAGGGTTAGTTTCAAAGATCGATAAAGAACTTCTTAAAATCAACAACAAAGAGACAAAGAATCCAATCATGAAATGGGCAAAAGACATGA
Organism: Canis lupus baileyi; assembly: GCF_048164855.1. Classification (NCBI taxonomy): domain Eukaryota; kingdom Metazoa; phylum Chordata; class Mammalia; order Carnivora; family Canidae; genus Canis; species Canis lupus. The sequence continues at coordinate 32,946,688 of NC_132871.1, read as the reverse complement.
AAAGAAATCTCAGAGGACGACATTGCCATGGCCAACATGAAGATAAAAAAAATGCTCTGCATCACTTGCTATCACCGAAATACAAATCAAAACCACAATGAGAACCACCTCACACCACTGAATGGGGATAATTAACAAGGCAAGAAAAAAACAAATGTTGGAGAGGATGCAGAGAAAAGGGAAGACTCTTACACTTTTGGTGGTAATGTGAACTGGTGCAACCACTCTGGAAAACTGTCTGGAGGTTCCTCAAAGAGTTAAAAATAGACGTGCCCTAGGACCCAGCAATTGCACTGTTGGGGATTTACCTCAAAGATTCAGATGCAATGAAACGCAGGGACACCAGCACCCCGATGTTCATAGCAGCAACGTCCACAATAGCCAAAATGTGGAAGGAAGCTTGGAGTCCTTTGAAAGATGAATGGATAAGGAACATGTGGTTTATGTATACAATGGAATATTACTGAGCCATTAGAAACGACAAATACCCACCTTTTGCTTCAACCTGGATGAAACTGGAGGGTTTGACGCTGAGTGAAGTAAGTCAATCAGAGAAGGACAAACATATGTTCTCATTCAATTGGTTAATATAAATAATAGTGAAAGGGAATATAAGGGAATGTAGAAGAAATGTGTGGAAAATATCAGAAAGGGAGACAGAACATAAAGACTCCTGACTCTGAGAAAGGAACAAGGGATGCTGGAAGAGGAGGAGGGCAGGGGGTGCGGGTGAATGGGTGACGGGCACTGAGGGGGGCACTTGCCGGGATGAGCCTGGGTGTTACTCTGCTTGTTGGTAAATTGAACACCAATAAAAAATAAATTTATTTTTTAAAAAAAGTTCAAACAACTAAATATTTATGCTGCAAACACAGGAGTACCTAAATATAGAAACCAATTAATGACAAACGTACAGGAACTCACTGATAATAATACAATGACAGGGGATTTTAAAACCTACCCACTTATGGCAATGGACTGATCGTCTATGCAGAAAATCAAAAGGGGAACAATTGCCTTGACACACTGGACCACAGGGACTCAACAGATATAGTCTGAACGTTTCATCCTAAAACAGAACACACATTCCTTTCAAGTGCACATGGGACATTCTCCAGAACAGATCATATCATGGCCCACAAATCAGCCATCAACAGGTACAACAGGCACAAGAAGGTTGATATCACACCCTGTACATTTTCAGACCACGACGCTAAGAAACTCGAAGTCGACAGTAAGAAAAAATTTGGACAGACCAAAAATACGTGGAGATTATGAATATCCTACTAGAGAATGAATGGAGCAACCAGGAAATTAAAGATCAAATTTAAAACAAATGAAAATGAAAACATGTTTCTCCAAACCTCTGGGATGTTGCAAAGGCAATCCTAAGAGGGAAGTACATAGCAATACAGGCTTACCTCAAGAAACAAGAAGGCTCCAATACACAACCTAACCCTACACCTAATGGAGCTGGTAAAGCAATAGCAAACAAAGCCTAAAGCCCACAGAAGAAGGGAAAAAATAAAGATGAGAGAAGAAATAAACAATGCAGAAAAAAACAAAACAGTAGAATGGAATAATGAAACTAACAGCTGGTTCTTCAAAATAATTAATAAAATGGATCAAGCCTTAGCCAGCCTTATCAACGAGAAAAGAGAAAAGACCTAAATAAATAAAATCACAAATGAGAGAAGAGGGATTACAATCAACACCAGAAAAATTAGACAATTATAAGGGAATACTATGAAAGAGGATATGCTAACAAACTGGGAGTCCTGGAAGAAATGGACAAATCCCTAGAAATGTGCAAAGGAGCAAAACTGAAATAGAAAAAATTGAAAATATGAACACACCCATAACTAGCAAAGAAGTTGAATCAGCAAGGCACCTGGGTGCCTCAGTGTTTGAGCATCTGCTTTGGCTCATGTCATGATCCTGGGGGAATCACGTCCCACATCAAGTTCCCCACATGGTGCCTCATTTTCCCTCTGCCTATAACTCTGCCTCTCTGTGTCTCTCATGAATATGTAAATAATGGTGCATGAATATGTAAATAAAGCCCCTGGGGGCTTCTGGGTAGGGAAAACAGGGCCTCTGTGCCAGGGGGAGCAACGGCAGCCAACAACACACTGCTCAATGGTAGGGTGATTGGGATGACCCCCGTGCCCACCCGTCCGGCCTCAGGGATGAGTGGCCGTAGGATGGGGCCTCCAGGGGTTGCCATGGGAGCTGAACACCAAAAGGGACAGGGACGGCCCCATGAGAAGCAGGGGATGGGGTGGGGGATGAAGGGGGGGCAGGGACCGGACCTGGGGGCCAGGCAGCATGGCCACAGCTGGAGCAGGACACACTTCGATCCCATGAGCGTCGGATGGGTCAGAGTGACACCCACTCTCGGTACTTTATATATTTCTAAATTCTATGCATTTAATTTGAGAAAATTTGCAATTTGAAAGCATACATATTATGATGACCCCCAGATAATGCCCCCGGTCCAGCCAGACACCTGCACTGACCACACCGTGCCCCAGGGGAAGGTGTCACAACAAACCCCAGACTGGGGTCGCCTTTAACTGTAGAAGTCTCCTTCTGCATCTTAGGGGAAGGAGATACCCTGTGTCCGCAGGCCCCACACGACATCCCCCTCATTCCCCACTCCTACTCCACCCCCCTACATCATCATTCCCAATGGCATCCCACCTACACCATCCCCCTCACACCCACACAGCCCCACGCAAACCCAACCCACACTATACCCCAACACCATCCCCCTACACCATCCCCCACACTCCACCACAATCATACCCCTGCCCCCACACCATCCACCCCCACACCATTTACCCCCAGTAAGGACCAGGTGCAGGTGACCCCTGTGGGACATGCTCAGCCTCCCGGCATTTCTCTGCATACCCTGATCCCATCAGAAGCCCGGGTGTCTCAAAGAGTACCCAGGGGTTGCAGAGAAGAGGAAAGACAGGGAGCCCCTGACAGGGTGGGTGCAGGTGAGTGGTTCAGAGGATGCACCGTGCCCTGCCTCTGCCCACTGTCCCTCCTGGAGGGCGGCGCACCCTGCACAGGACACCAGCCCCTAACCCATAGGGACCTGGGATGACCTGGCCCCGGGCTCTGTGGGGGCTGAGTTGATTTGAGCCCCTCCAGGCCCAACACAAAGACTAATGGGATCCAGCCCCCCATGGCCCTGGCCAGCCCTGGATTCTGGCCCCAGGCTGAGCGAGCCCTCTCACAGCTGGATGTGGCCTCTTAGGCCCTGGGTGTACCCCACAGATCCAGGTCACTCACCTAGGGCGCCCTTTGGATCCTGGGACACCCCAGGGTGGGGAGAGCAGGAGTAGGCCGGTGGGCCCCACCCGCACCAACACCAGGAGGCAGGCTGCTCCAGGTGCTGGGGCCAATGGGAGCCCAAGGCCGGGGTCCAGCTGCCCTGCAGGGACCCAGTGCAGGAGCCCATGAGCTGCAGGTCCAGGTCAGCTCTGCTGTCCTCAGAACGGTCTCTCAGGCTGAAACCTCAGGACATATGCCCCCACCCAGATTCCACACATGCTCCCAGGTGGGGAACTCCAGTACCCACCCCCCCAACCCGTGTCATTCTTTCCCTCCCCTAAAGGACAGAAAGCTCTACCTCCCCAGAGGAAGTTCAGAATGGGCATGCAATTTTGGGGGGCACAAAGCAGGGTTACATTGTTATGAGCTGATTTCCGATTAGGGTGTGCACAGCGGCCTGACTATGGTGGGGCAGCACCTTAAACCATAAGCAGGTCATTTGGGGGTCATCCTGGAGGTGGCATGTGTAGCATAAAATGGAATCAGTCCTGCTCTGCTTGTCCAGGGGTAGGAGACTTTTGTTAAATTTCCTGGGTCCCACACTTGCAGCTCACGCACCTGGGCCACCCTCACCAGGTGGACTCAGCCTGCACACCTTGTGGTGCGGGATCTCTCACACCAGCGTGTGGAGGGCACCCTCCTTGCCCGAGTGAGTAGGGGCTGGATGAGCATGGGGCTCGGCCTGAAGGCCAGGCAGCACAGGAGATCGAGTAACCCAGCCCCGTCTCCACCACACTCCCACACACAGGCAGCCCCTGGGCTCCCTGCCATGTGCACCCAGCTCCTCAGGAGCTCCCTGCATGGCGGCCCCGAGTTCTGGCTCCCTGCTGGAGAGGCATTGGGGAGAATAGAAGCAGCCGCCATTGGCGGGCCACACTTCCAGACATGAGAATGTGGCTGAGCTGGACCTTCCAGCTCAGCTGCCCCTCCAGTAGAATGTCACTGCACAAGCGAGCACCGGGTCGGCCAAGAGTGCCTGGCTAGCCGCCCAGCTCCAGCACCAGAAATGATATTGTGCCAACCATTTCAGCATCGGGGTGACCCAGCCAGAGGATCCGATAGCTGCATGTGAGAGCTGCATGTGATAGACACAAACACACCCCAAAACCAACAAAAGTCAGAATCCCCCCAGTGTTGTCAAACAGCTTCCGGATGATTCCATACACGACGCTGTGGTCCCCAATAGGATACATGGAAGGCGGTATAAAGCATGACTGCAGAGGTGTGGGAGGTACGGAGATGACACTGCTGGGTTTCAACAAGGAGTGCAGAAGGTCAGGAAGGGGGGGCAATCCTAGGAACGGATACCAGGTTGCTGTGAAGGCTAAGGATGGTGAAATATGTCCTCCTCCGTTTCAGCTTCTGGTTTTCCTCCTAAATGCCATTTTCCTCAATCATAATAGCAAAAATTTATTTTATGTTTTTAAATTTCTTTTTATTAGGTCCAATTTGTATGAATTCTTTCTTCAGCAATGGTGTCATTCAGGATAGAAGGAGAGAGAAAGATTGTCCCAGACAAGCAAAATATAAAGGAGTTAAGGACCACTTAACCAGTCCAGTAAGGAATTTTAAGAGGGACTGTTCTAGTGGGTGAAGAAAAGAGACCAAAAGCAACAAAGACTACAAAGGACCAGAGAACGTCACCAGAAACACCAACTCTACCGGTAACACAAAGGCAATAAGTTCATATCTTTTAATAATCACTCTGAATGCTGATAGACAAAATGCTCCAATCAAATGATAGAGGGTATCTGAGTGGCTTAAAAAGCAGGATCCGGGATGCCTGGGTGGCACAGGGGTTGAGCCTCTGCCTTTGACTCAAGGTATGATCCTGGAATCTGGGATCCAGTCCCATATTTGGCTCCTGGTGGGGAGCCTGCTTCTCTCTCTGCCTAATTTTCTGCCTCTCTCTCTCTCTCTCGCTCATAAATAAAATCGTTATTAAAAAAACCAGATCCATTGGTATGCTGCCTACAAGATGCTCACGTTAGACCTATAGACACCGGGAGATTGAAAGTAGGGCATGGAAAACCATCTATAAAAGTAATGGATATCAAAAGAAAGCTGGAAGACCCATACTTATATCAGACTAACTAGATTTGAAACCAAACCCTGGGAGACACTTGGTGGCTCAGTGGTTGAGCATCTGCCTTCAGATCGGGGGTGATCCTGGGATCCAAGGATCGAGTCCCACATCGGCCTCCCTTTGGGGAGCCTGCCTGTATTTCTGCCTATATTTCTGCCTCTTCTTCTCTGTGTATCTCTCATGAATAAATAAATAACATATTTACATTTCAATAAAGAACAAATACTGTAAAAAGCGATGAAGAAGGGCATTATTTCATAATTTAAAAGACCCTCTATCAAGATCAAAAAACTAAATATTTATGCTGCCAACATGGGAGTACCTAATTATAGAAACCAATTAAAAACAAACGTACAGAAACTCACTGATGATAATACAATGACAGGGGATTTTAACATCCACTTATGGCAATGAACCGATCGTCTATAGAGAAAATCAACAAGGGAAAAATAGCCTTGACACAGTGGACCACAGGGACTCAACAGATATAGTCTGAACATTTCAACCTAAAGCAGAATACACATTCCTCTCAAGTGCACATGGGACATTCTCCAGAACAGATCATATCATGGCCCACAAATCAGCCATCAACAGGTACAACAGGTACAAGAATGTTGATTTCACACCCTGTACATTTTCAGACCACGACATTATGAAAATCGAAGTCGACAGTAAGAAAAAATTTGGACATAGCAAAAATACGTGGAGATTATGAACATCCTACTAGAGAATGAATGGAGCAACCAGGAAATTAGAGAGGAAATTTAAAACAAATGAAAATGAAAACATGTTTCTCCAAACCACTGGGATGTAGCAAAGGTAGTCCTAAGAGGGAAGTACATAGCAATACAGGCCTACCTCAAGAAACAAGAAGTCTCCAATACACAGCCTAACCCTACACCTTAAGGAGCTGGAAAAGGAATAGCAAACAATGCCTAAAGGCTATAGAAGAGGGGAAAAAATGAAAGCAGAAATAAACAATACAGAAACAACAAAGCAGTAGAATGGAATAACAAAACAAAGGGTCGGTTCTTCAAAACAATTAAGAAAATGGATCAAGCCCTAGCCACCCTTATCAACGAGAAAAGAGAAATGACCTAAATAAACAAAACCACAAATGAGAGAAGAGAGATCACAATCAACACAAGAAAAAGTAGACAATTATAAGGGAATACTATGAAAGCTTATACGCTAACCTACTGGGAGACCTGGAGGAAATGGACAAATGCCTAGAAATGTGCAAATGAGCAAAACTGAAATAGGAAGAAATAGAAAATGTGAACAGACCCATAACTAGCAAAGGAATTGATCAGCAATGCACCTGGGTGCCTCATTGTTTGAGCATCGGCTTTGGCTCAGGTCATGATCCCGGGGTCTTCGGGAATCAAGTCCCACATCAGGCTCCCCGCATGGAGCCTCAATTTCCCTCTGCCTATACCTCTGCCTCTCTGTGTCTCTCACGAATACATAAATATAATCTTTAAAAAAGAAAAAAGATGAAAAGATGAGAAAGGACCCAAATAAAATCACAAATGAGAAAAGAGAAATAACATCCAACACTAGAGAAACAGAAACGATTATAAGAGAACATTATGAAAAATTATATGCCAGCAACCTAGAACCTGGAAGAAATAGATCAATTCCTAGAAAAATTTAACACAGCAAAAATGAAAAAGGAAGAAATAAGAAACTTGAACAGACAGATAACCAGCAAAGAAATTGAATCAGCAATCAAGGGTCTCCCAACAGGAGATGCTTAGAACAATAGAACAGAATGGAAATCCGAAGCAAGATACAAACCTGAAACTCTATGATCCATTAATCGACAACAAGGCAGGAAGGAATATCCAAAGGCAGAAAGACAGTCTCATCAACAAACCCTAACCCTGAGCCCAGGATAAGAACAAATGTTGTTGGGAAAACCAGGCAGCCACATGCAAAAGAATGAAACTGGACCACTTTCTTACACCATATATATAAAAAATGAATTTAAAATGGATGAAAGACCTAAAAGTGAGACCTGAAACCATACAAAGAAGAAAAGATAGGCAGGAACGTCTTTGACATTGGCCATTGGATCTTCTTTCTAGATATGCCTCTGAGGTGAGGGAAACAAAAGCAAAAATACTATTGGGACTTCATCAAATTGAAAAGCTTCCACAAAGTGAAGGAAACAACCAAAGCTAAAAGGCAACAAACAAAATGAGAGGCGATATTTGTAAACAATACATCCAATAAAGAGTTAGTATGCAAAATACATAAAGCAAATATAAATCTCAGCATCCTAAACACAAATTATACAACTGCAGATGGGCAGAAGAAATGAATGTACTTTGTCTCTGACAAGACATCCAGATGGCCACCAGACACACGGAAAGACACTCAGCATCACCCATCATCAGGGAAATGCAAACCAAAACCACAATGAGATGTCACCTGACATCTGACAGCTGCCAGAATGGCTAAAATTAACAACACAAGAAACTATAGGTGTTGGTGAGGTTATGGAGAAGGGGGATCCCCCTTACACTCCTGGTGGGCATGTGAAAATGTGCAGCCACTGTGGAAAACAGTGTGGAGCGTCCTCGAAAATTTAAAAATAGGGGATGCCTGGTGGTGCAGCGGTTTGTCTCCTGCTTTTGGCCCAGTGGGTGAACTTGGAGACCCAGGATCGAAACCCACATCGGGATCCAGGGACTCCTGTCAGGGTGATGCAGGCCCAGGGGCTCCTATCAGGGTGATTCAGGGTTATGAGGGCCCAAGGGCTGCTGTCAGGGTGATGCGGGCCCACATCTTTCTGAAGCCTCCCCGAGGGTCCTGAGGTGGCCCCGGGGCTCCTGTCAGCATGGATGCGGGCCCACAATTTCCTGAAGCCTCCCCGTGTGTCCTGAGATGGCCCAGGGGCTCCTGTCCGGGTGGATTCTGCCCCAAATCTTCCTGAAGCCTCACCGCGGGTCCTGAGGAAACCGGGACTCCTATCAGCATGAACACCGCCCAATGTCCCCCTGAAGACTGCCCGCGGGTCCTGAGGAGGCTGCAGCTCACCAGGGTGGACGCGTACCCACGTCCTCCTCAGGCCTCCCCAGCAGAGGCAGGCTCCTTTTAGTGCAGACAGAGAAGGCCGACTGGGCATGCGCGCCCCCTGGGTGGGGTGGGCTCGGGCGCCCCCTGCGGGATGCTCAGGCACTTCAGGAGGCCCTGCAGGAGGCAGCGGGGGCTCCCGGGGCCGCACCTGCCTCCTCCCAGGCTCCAGCTATGGCCTGTTAGTTTTGGAAACGTCTCACTGAAACGGAGCCCAACACCCGGCTTCCCCAGAAATACTTAAGGACAAGGAATTGGTGCCCAAAGGACACGAAATGAAATGTGGACCAGACTTTTACCACGTCCTGCAAAACTCACTCAACCCTTTCCACTGTGGGAGGGACTGCAGGCTGGTACAGCTGCCCTGGAAACAGTGTGGAGGCTCCTCAGGAAGTTACAAATAAAGCCGCCCTGCGAACAGCAGGTGCAAGACCTGGAGCTCAATCCGAAGATATAAATGCAGTGAGACTCGGGACACCTGCACCCCAATGTCCACAGCTGCCGGGTCCAAAGTAGACACACTGTGGGAGTAGCATCAGTGCCCTCTGGCAGATGATGGATAAAGAGGATGGGAGATAGATAATGGTCATAGAGAGAGGAATGGAATGAAACTATCAAAGAGAAGGAAATCTTGCCATTTGTAATGACGTGGATAGTACTAGAGGGATCATGTTAATTGAAATAAGTCAGTCGGGAAAGAGAATGACCGGGTGGTGTCATTCATACGTGGAATTAAAGAAGCAAACCAGATGAACATCTGGAAGGAAAAACAAATAAGATGAAAACAGATGTAGGAAATACAGACTCTTAATGATAGGAAACAAACTGAGGGTCGCTGGAGGGGAGGGGAGGGGGGAGAGGATAACAGGCGACCGGCATGAAGAAGGGCACGTGATGTCACGAGCACTGCTGTTATCTCCAACTGATGAATCCCTGAATTCTTCCTCTGAAAGTATAATACATTATACGTTAATTAATTGGGTTAAATTAAATTAAGATTAAAAAATCAGTTGTATCAGAATACATTTCCATCTGGACTCTCTGTTTTGCTCTTTCAGCTTATGCCGGGCCACCCCCCGAGGGTCTGGTTTGTTTAAGTAGGCTCCACACCTAGTCCATGGCCCAGGCCAGGGCTAGAACTCACGACCCCTGAGATCAGGACCAGAGGAGAGGTCAGGAGTCGGATGCTTAACAGACGGAGCCAGCTGGGGGCCTGAGAACCACACTGCTTTATCCTGTGTCTCTGTGACATCCATTGAAATAGGAAAGTGCTGCATCCTGCTCTGTCCTGCTTCTCCAATACTGAGGTATTTGTGGGGGCGGATGGATGTTAGGGAATTTTGTCCTATTTCTAAGATCTGCCACCATGATTTTGATAGGAATGACATTGAAACTGAGGGTGGCTTCAGGAACTGCGGATATTTTCACAAGATGGGGCTCCCACCCCACGAGCCCAGCATGGCCTCCTAGAGCCTGGCATGGCTCAGTGCACAAGTGTTGTGCTCCTTTGGTTCAGTCTCATTATTTATTTTCCTTGATGCTCCTGAGAAGGGAGTCACGTCCTTCATTTCCTTCCTGCGTGCTCATTGTCAGGACACAGCAAGGCTACTCTGCTCTGTAGCGTCAGTTTGGGTCCCGTGACTTTACTGAACTCACTCCTTAGTTCTAACAGGTTTTGGTGGAGGCTCTCGGGTTTCCTGTTTCTAGTACATGTCTTCAGCATATAGGGACAGTGTGACGTCCCTCTTCCAGATGTGGAACCTTTGTGTTTACAGCTTAATGTCCTAGAAAGCCCAGCAATGGAATAAAAACAGAGCCCAGGCCAAGGGCAGGAAGCCCCTATTCGAATGAGAACAGAGCTCAATGCCCAAGAAGTCCCCATATCAAAATGTAAACAGGACTTGAGGAATTGCTCCAGCCCTTCTGGAGGTCCCCGAGACCAGCCCTTAATACTAAACTAAAACCCACCTCAGGGACCAAGTCCCTGCTCCGCTGTGTTGGGTATACTTGGACACAAGCTCGAGCATGGAAATAAACCCTCGTGTGTTTGCATCGGTGTCGGCTTCTTGATGGTTTCTCGGATTCACAATCTTGGGCACAACAGTCTGAGATTAAAAAACAAAACCAAAAGAAGCTGGAACACAGGTAAAAATAAACACAGGGTATGGAGAGAAACGGCGGAGACCCGGGGGCTTGGGGAATCTTCTGTGAAGGCCCCTGCAGACTGGGGAGCGGGATGCTCAGCCCCAGAGCCACAGTACCCAAGTCCCCTCCGGCGTCTGGGCCAGTCTCAGGGAGCAGCACAGCGCCGCGTGCTGGAGGCCAGAGACGCTGACGCCCACCCCGCCTCTGACCCCGCAGGTGCATCTCCCAAGCAGATGTGCATTGGACAACCAGCGCCATGGCCCATCCCCAGACCCCGCACAGACCACCCGCTGCCACCAAGTTGTGGAACCACAGAGGCTGCAGAGCTTCATCTTCAGCTCTGCCTGGAAAGTGGGGTCTAGCCTCCTTTGTACTTTGTGCTTTATATTCATGTATTTTCTTTGATTCTTTTTTATTATATGTCTTATTTTAATTTTTATGTATGTACCTTATATATTTCTTATTTTTACTTTTATGGTATTTTAATTGTGTTTCTTTTTTTAATTATTTAAAATTTATTTATGATAGTCACAGAGCGAGAGAGAGAGAGAGAGGCAGAGACACAGGCAGAGGGAGAAGCAGGCTCCATGCCGGGAGCCCAACGTGGGATTCAATCCCAGGTCTCCAGTATTACGCCCTGGGACAAAGACAGGCGCTAAACCGCTGTGCCACCCAGGGATCACTTTAATTGTGTTTCATATTTTGGGATTTAGAATCTTTTAATGAGCAGGCCAAAATAATCTGGTGGTTTTTTTGGGGGGGAGGGCAGTTGTTATTGTTTTTGTTGGTTTTTCTTTTTCTTCCTTCTTTCTTTTCTGGAAAAAATAATGAAATGGAGAAATTCTCCTCCATAAAATAACATGAAGTAGTACTCACAGCCAGGAAGTTCATCAATACACATATATGATGTCTAAATACAATATAAAACAATGATTATCAAGATAGCAGCTAGGTTGGAAAAAGAGCACAGAAGAAAACTAGAGAATCCCTTACTGTAGAAATAAAAGAACTAAAATCTAGTCAGGCCAACGTTGAAAATGCTATAACTCTGACGCAGTCCCAAGTGGAAGCCCTAAAAACAAGAAACGTTATGGACCATAGAGGCAGATTTTGGGAACTCAGCCACTTATTAAAACAATAATATTCATATCACAGGAGACTCAGAAGATGAAGAGAGAGAAAAGGTGGGCCTTGCTCAGCCATTAGAAACGACAAATACCCACCATTTGCTTCAACGTGGATGGAACTGGAAGGTATTATCCTGAGTGACGTAAGTCAATTGGAGAAGGACAAACATTGTATGTTCTCATTCATTTGGGGAATATAGATAATAGTGAAAGGGAATGTAGGGGAACGGAGAAGAAATGTGTGGGAAATATCAGAAAGGGAGACAGAACATAAAGACTCCCAACTCTGGGAAAAGAACTAGGGGTGATTGAAGGGGAAGAGGGCGGTGGGTGGGGGTGAAAGGGTGACGGGCACTGAGGGGGGCACTAGACGGGATGAGCACTGGGTGTTATTCTGTATGCTGCCAAATAGAACACTAATAAAAAATAAATTTATTATTAAAAAAAAGAAAGAAACAAAGTGTGACACCTGGGTTGCTCAATCAGTTAAGCTTCTGTCTTAGGCTCGGATCATGATCCAGGTCCTAAGGCAGGCTCCCTGTTCATCTGGGAACCTGCTTCTCCCTCTCCCTCTGTCCCGCTCACTCATGCTTTTTCTCTCCTCTCTCTCTAAAATAAATAAATAACATCTTTGAAGAAAAACAATGAAACAAACCTAGAGGGAAGAGAAATCTCCCATGTAGAAGAATTTCAAACAATTTGTGCAGACATTCCACCGTCAAGTTCATGAGCATAGCTTCCCACTCTTATGTGTGCAATACACATAGTAACTTCCTTCTACAAAATATATTATGAAAAACTTAAAATAATAATGCTAATATAATAATAATAATAATAATAATAATAATAATAATAATAAAGAATCGGTTTACTACGGAGAAAGCTGACAAACCCTACTTCAGCAAGATGACCAGAACGATGCCAAGACTGATAAATCATGTTGATAGTATCTATTCTTTATATGCTATAATGAAAATGGGAGTATATCTCTGTATATAATCCACAGAAATATTTAATTCATGATATAAACAACAGACATATCCCAACTGAGGGAAATTTTACAAAATACTCTACTTCTCAAAGTGTTCCAGTTCAACAACAAAAAGGAAAGGCTGAAAGACTGTCACAATCCAGAGGAGCCTAAGAAAACAGGAGGACAAATGGAATGTCATTTGAGGGGTGGTAACTTAGCAAAAACTAAGGAAATCTGAATAAAGTATGGTATTTGGTTAATGCGACTATTTTAATATTGATTCATTAGCTCATATTTGTACCGTACGAATATAAGATATCAATAATTGGAGAAATTGAGAGCAAGTGCATGTGAATGCTCTGTACTATCTTCTCAATATCCCTATAAATCTTTGTTTTTTTCCTAATAAATAAGATTTATTTTGAAAATTGACTTAAATGAATCAGGCTCCAAGTGTAAAGACATTTTAAGAATCGTTGAATTAACTTTTGCCTTATTCTTAAACAGTTCCTTCGATGGGAACAAAGTAAGAATTTTATATCAGAAGGAAAGAAAAACACTTATGATCACGTATAATGCCTCCTCAACCTGAAAAGCAGGAACTGATAATAAATAGCAAAAATCAGATAAAAATACTTCTTTTATATTAGACACCATATTGCAAGTGCATTTAAAATTAGCAATGCATAACATTTATTTCCTGGACATTTGTCTTCCAAAGAGTTCACAGTGTTTCAGTGTCAGTTGAAAAAGGGGAAGAATCTCAGAGAAGAATCCTTCAGATAATAATAGGACCATTGGTAATAATGTCTCTCAGTTCTTTCCAAATGATAAAGATGCACTTCCTAATGAGTGACAGAGCTGTGAAGAAAGAGAAGACAATCCCTCATCCCTCTGATTTACTTGTGTCAGAATATTTTAACCATAGTACTACGGATAGTAAATTATCCTTATTAACAGGAAATACGTCTCACATTGGAATCTGAGCAATCAGAAGTGCAGAGAAAAAACACTTTGACTCGCTTTTCATCTTATAAAGGGAAAGGACAGCTTTTGTATGTACAAAGTCAGTTGTCAACATAGCCTCAGGGAGTAAGAGTCTGCAGCATCGAATCCCGCTGCACAGCTGGGAGGCCCAGGAGCCAGGTCTTCCTGATCCCAAATCCCTGGGCCTGTCCCCCAACACTGGCTGTCAGGCTGAGGTCATTTGCAATTGATCTCTTAGGAGCTCCAGGTAAGGGGGAAGGAGCTAGATAGGATGGGAATGGACGCAAGAGGCCGACAAAATAAAGGCCTTTCCACTTTAAGTTCAGCGTTCGAACACATCAAGCCATCCCAGGACCCTGTGAAGAAGAGCTGAAATTTATATTACTTCAGTTACAGGAAAAAAACAAAAGTTTACAGCTTATTTCCCTGGAAAGCCCCACAATAGGATAAGAACTGAGCCCACGCCAAGGGCTGGAAGCGCCTATTAGAATGAGAACAGAGCTCAATGCCCATGAAGGCCCCGTATCAAAATGTAAACAGAACTTGAGGAATTGTTCCAGCCCTTCTGGAGGTCCGTAAGACAAGGCCTTAAAATTAAGCTAAAACCCAACTGGGGGTCCAGGTCCCTGCTCCACTGTATTGGGTTTGGGTGTACTTGGACGCAAGCTCTAGTTTGGAAATCAACCCTCATGTGTTTGCATTGGTATCAACTCTGTAGTGGTTTCTCAGATTCTCAATCTTGGGTACAACAACCCCATGTCCCCTCCCACCTGGGCTGAACCCCTATGCCATCCCACCCAGGCTGACCCTCAGTCACCTCCCTGCCAACAACAGCTGGGCACAGGCCCTCACACAGTTCCACGGGCACAGTGGGCACTCCCACCTTCCCCGGCCTCCCAGAGGAAGGAAGGAGGTTTCTGCAGGACACACTCCCATGGTTGCCCCAGGGCTCCCTGCCCAGCACAGCAGCTCATGACAGGTCGGGGTCTGTGTCCCTGACACCTGCTCCTCCTCCCCGGTTTTCCCACAGGAAATGAAGGAGGAGGCCCTGGTCTCCTCCTAGGACATCATGCAGGTAGACCTGGACGTCAACAGGACATTCAGCAGTCACATCATATTTTGGTACTTCTAAAGGGTAGGGTGAGGCTGAGGGGCCAGGTGGGATCGGGCTCCAGGGGAGGACCAGGGGCTTCCGGGTCGGGAACACAGGGTTTCTGAGGCCTGGAGAAGAACAGCAGCCAGCAACACACAGTTGCATGGTAAGGTGCTGGGGATAACCCCCGTGCCCCCTCCCCGGTGTCTCAGGGATTAGGAGGCCACTAGGATGGGGGCTCCAGGGGTTGCCATGTGAGCTGAACCCCAAAGGTGTGAGGGACGGCCCTCTGAAAAGCAGGGGGAGGGGTTGCGGGCTGGGGGGGGGCAGTAAGGGGACCTGGGGGCTGGGTGCATGGCTGTGACTGGAGGAGGACACACATCGATCCGATGAGGGTTGGACGGGTCAGGGTTTCACCCCTTCTCAGTGCTTTATTTCTAAATTCTATGCATTTAATTTGAGACAATTTGCAATTTGTAAACATACATAGTATGATGACCCGAGATATTGACCCCGGTCCAGCCAGGGCCCTGCACTCACCACACGGAGCCCCAGGGGCAGGTGTCACAGCAAACCCCAGACTGGGGTCACCTTTATCTGTAGACGTCTCCTTGTGCATCTTAGAGAAAGGGTTTGCCGTGTGTCTGCCAGCCCCCCACCCCATCCCCCCATTTCCCAGAAACACATCATCCCCCTACATCATCATCCCCCATGGCATTGCCCCTACACCATCCCCCTCACACACACAAAGCCCACCCACACTATACCTCAACACTATCCCCCCTACACCGGCCCCCACACTCCACCACCTCATACCCATGCCCCCACGCCATCCAACACCACACCATCGGCCCTGAGCAAGGACCTGGTGCAGCTGCCCCCTGTGGGACATGCTCAGCCTCCACGGGGTTCTCTGGATACCCTGCTCCCATCAGAAGCCTGGGTGTTCCATAGAGTACACAGGGGTTGCAGGGAGGAGGGAAGACAGGGAGCCCCCAACAGGGTATGTGCAGGTGAGTGGTGTAGAGGACCCACTGTGCCCTACCTCCGCCCACTGTCCCTCCTGGAGCGCGGCACACCTTGCACAGGACACCAGACCCTAACCTAGAGGGTCCTGGGCTGACTGGGCACCAGGCTCTGGGGAGCTGGGTTGATTTGAGCCCCCACCAGGCCCAACAGAAAGACTAATGGATCCAGCCCCCCCATGGCCCTGGCCAGCCCTGGATTCTGGCCCCAGCATGAGCGAGCCTTCTCACAGTTGGATGTAGCCTCCTGGGCACTGGGCATGCCCCACAGATCCAGGTCGCTGACCTAGGGCAGACCGGGGGATCCCGGTACCCCCCAGGGTGGGGAGAGGAGGGGTAGGCCGGTGGGCCCTACCCACACCCACACCAGGAGGCAGGCTCCTACAGGTGTTGGGGCCCCAGGGGTCCCGAGGCCAGGGTCCAGCTGCCCTGCAGGGACCCAGCACAGGAGCCCATGAGCTGCAGTTCCAGGTCAGCTCTGCTGTCCTCAGAACCGTCTCTCAGGCTGAAACCTCAGGACACACGCCCCCAACCAGAGTCCACACATGCTCCAAGGTGGGGGACTCCAGCACTCGCCCCCTCACCCTGTGTGATTCTTACCTTCCCCTAAAGACAAAAAGGTCTCCTTCCCCAGGGGAAGGCACGCACCCTCTGCTCTGAGCCCGTTTGTTGTACAAATTCAATAAAGTGTTGTGGTGCGAAAATGCACAACCAGCCCATTTCTGTGTCTCCCAGAACTCTGTGTATAGGGCGTGGAGAGACCCCCAGAGAGGAGGAGGTGGCACCACCGAGGCCCTAACCAGCCCATGCAGGGGCCCCGCTGGGCACACACAGCTGACGTCCCCACGTGCCATCCAGGGGTGGCCGGACGCCAGGGTCAGGCCTCACAGACTTTACTGCGACTCAGCCTGTGCCCCGTGGGCCTGAATGGGCAGGACAGAGTGATAGCCAAGGAGCCTGAGGTCACCAGGGTCTGTGCAAAGTGACCTGAGAGGTCACTGCTGCCTCTGTCCAGGGGGCTGGACCTGGACGGGTTCTGGAGCACTTCCTCCCCTCCCCGCAACCCGTGCCTGGGTGCCTTGGGCACAGAGGGCCTGCAGGGCGGTCAGCGTGGCTGTGGAAGTGATTTCAGGAAAGCAGGCCCTTGTGTTGTGCCCAAGATTGCGAATCCGAGAAACCACCAAGGAGCCGACACCAATGCAAACTCCCGAGAGTCTCTTTACAAGCTGGAGTTTGGGTCCAAGTGCACCAGATACATTGGAGCAGGGACTTGGACCCCGAGACTAAGAGGCATAGCAGCTTTATAGGGGCCAGCGGACCATGGGATATGCAGAAAGTTGCACAGTCATGTCGGTCCACATGTAGGTGGCCGATTGAATTACACCTTACCCTATAGTATCCACTTGAGCTGGTCTATTACTTTGGTCAGAATTGGTGCACGATTTTGGTGGGCACAAAGCAGGGTTACATTGTTATGAGCCGATTTCCAATTAGGGTGTGCCCAGTGGCCTGACTAGGGTGGGGCAGCGCCTTAAGCCATAAGCAGGTCATTTGGGGGTCATAGGGGAGTTGGCGGGTGTAGCACAAAATGGAATCAGTCCTGCTCTGCTTGTCCAGGGGTAGGGGATTTTCGTTAAATTTCCTGGGTCCTACACTTATAGCTCATGCACCTGGGCCACCCTCACCAGGTGGACTCAGCATGCACACCTTGTGGTGCTGGATCTCACACACCAATGTGTGGAGGGCACCTTCCTTGCCCGAGGGAGTAGGGGGTGGGTGAGGATGGGACTCGCCCTGAAGGACAGTCAGGACTGTCAACCCCCCCCATCCCCACCCTGACTCCCACATACAGGTAGCCCCATGGCTCCCCACCATGGGCAGCCGGCTCCTCAGGAGCTCCCCCCAAGGGTGGACCAAATGTCTGGTTCCCTGCTAGAGAGGCACTGGGGAGAAGAGAAGCAGCCAGCGCTTGGCAGGACCCACTGCCGGACATGGGAATGTGGCCGAGCCGGACCTTCCAGCTCAGCTGACTCTCTAGTGGAAAGTCACTGCATGAGCTTCCCACAGGGTGGAGAGGAGAGCCCAGCTAGCCACCCAGCACCAGCACCAGAAATGAGGTTTTGCCAACCATTTCGGGGTTTTGGGTTATCCAGCCAGAGGATCCAATAGCTGCATGTGATAGAGACACACACACACCAAAACCAGCAAAAGTCGGTATCCCCCCAATGTTGTCAAACAGCAGCCAGATGGTTACATACAAGACACTGTGATCCCCAATAGGATACATGGAAGACGCTATAAACCACAACTGCAGACATTCTGGAGGCACGGAGATGTGCCTGATGTGTTCCAACAAGGAGCACATAGGGGAAGGAAGCATCCTACGGACAGGGGGCACCTCCTAGGTAAGGACACCAGGTCCCTGTGAAGGCCACAGAGGGTGAGATCTCTCCCCTTCTCTTTGTGCTTCTGGTTTTCCTCCTACATGCCATTTGCCTCAATCATATTAGAAAGAATTTATTTTATGTTTTTAAATTTATTTTTATTGGAGTCCAATTTGTATGAATTCTTTCTTCAGGAGAGAAGGAGAGATAAAGATTTTCCTAGACAGGCAACATATAAAGGAGTTCATGACCACTTAACCAGTCCAGTAAGGAATTTTAAGAGGGACTCTTCTAGTGGGGGGAAAAAGAGACCAAAAGAAACAAAGACTAGAAAGGACCAGAGAAAGTCACCAGAAACACCAACTCTTCCGGAAACACAAAGGCACAAAGTTCATATCTTTGAATA
Organism: Canis lupus baileyi; assembly: GCF_048164855.1. Lineage (NCBI taxonomy): Eukaryota > Metazoa > Chordata > Mammalia > Carnivora > Canidae > Canis > Canis lupus. The sequence continues at coordinate 32,928,036 of NC_132871.1, read as the reverse complement.
ATCATTCTGAAGGGTGATAGACTAAATGCTCCAAGCAAAAGATATAGGGTATCAGAGGGGCTTAAGAAACAGGATCCGGGAAGCCTGGGTGGCTCAGGGGTTGAGCCTCTGCCTTTGATTCAGGGTGTAATCCTGGAGTATAGGATCGAGTCCCATATACTGCTCCTGGTGGGGAGCCTGCTTCTCTCTCTGCCTAATTTTCTGCCTCTCTCTCTCTCTCTCTCTCTCTCATAAATAAAATCATTATTAAAAAAACAAGATCCATCTGTATGCTGCCTACAAGATGCTCACATTAGACTTATAGACACCAGGAGATTGAAAGTCAGGGGATGGAAAATCATCTATCATGCTAATGGATATCAAAAGAAAGCTGGAGGACCCATACTTAAATCAGACAAAGGAGAATTGAAACCTAACCCTGGGGGACACCTGGTGGCTCAGTGGTTGAGCATCTGCCTTCGGCTCACGGGTGATCCAGGGATCCCAGGATCGAGTCCCATATCGGCCTCCCTTTGTGGAGCCTGCCTTTCCCTCTGCCTATGTTTTGCCTCTGCTTCTCTGTGTATATCTCATGAATAAATAAATAAAATATTTAAATTTCAAAAAAGAAAGAACAAGTAGTATAAGAAGAGATGAAAAAGTGCATTATTTCATAATTAAAAAGACTCTCTATCAAGATCAAACAACTAAATATTTATGCTGCCAACATGGGAGTACCTAAATATAGAAACCAATTAACAGCAACAGTACAGGAACTCACTGATAATAATACAGTGACAGGGGATTTTAACACCCACTTATGGCAATGGACCGATCGTCTATACAGAAAATCAATAGGGTAACAATAGCCTTGACACACTGGACCACAGGGACTCAACAGATACAGTCAGAACATTTCTTCCTAAAGCAGAATACACATTCCTTTCGTTTTTTATTATTTATGATAGCACATAGAGAGAGAGAGTGAGAGAGGGGCAGAGACATTGGCAGAGCGAGAAGCAGACTCCTTTCACTGGGAGGCCGATGTGGCATTCGATCCCGGGTCTCCAGTATCGCACCCTGAGCCAAAGGCAGGCGCTAAACTGCTGCGCCACCCAGGGATCCCTACACGTTCCTTTCAACTGCACATGGGACATTCTACAGAACAGATATTATGGCCCACAAATCAGCCCTCAACAGGTACAACAGGTACAAAATGGTTGATATCACACCCTGTACAGTTTTGGACCACGACACTATGAAACTTGAAGTCGACAGAAAAAAAAAAATTGGACAGACCAAAAATACGTGGAGATTATGAACATCCTACTAGAGAATGAATGAAGCAACCAAGAAATTAAATAGGAAATTTAAAACAAATGAAAATGAAAGTATGTTTCTCAAAACCTCTGGGATGTAGCAAAGGCAGTCCTAAGAGGGAAGTACATAGCAGCCTAGCTCAAGAAAAAAGACGTCTCCAATACACAACCTAACCCTACACCTAAAGGAGCTGGAAAAGGAATAGCAAACAGCCTGAAGCCTACAGAAGAAGGGAAAAAATAAAGATGAGAGCAGAAATAAACAATGCAGAAACAACAAAACAGTAGAATGGAATAACGAAACAAAGAGCTGGTTTTTCAAAATAATTAATACAATAGACAAGCCCTAGCCAGCCTTATCAACGAGAAAAGAGAAAAGACCTATATAAATAAAGTCACAAATGTGAGAAGAGAGATCACAATCAACACCAGAAAAATAAGACAATTATAAGGGAATACTATGTAAGATTATATGCTAACAAACTGGGAGACCAGGAAGAATTGGATAGATCCCTAGAAATGTGCAAACAATCAAAACTGAAATAGGAAGAAATAGAAATGTGAACAGACCCATAACTAGCAAAGGAATTGAATCATCAAGGCACCTGGGTGCCTCAGTGGTTGAGCATGTGCTTTGGCTCTGGTCACGATCCCAGGATCCTGGGGCATCAAGTCCCACATCACGCTCCCCACATGGAGCCCCATTTTCCCTCTGCCTATATTTCTGTCTCTCTGAATCTCGCATGAATACATAAATAAAATCTTTAAAAAAGAAAAAGATATAAAGATGAGAAAGGACCCAAATAAAATCACAAATGAGAAAAGAGAAATAACCACCAACACTAGAAATACAAACGTTTATAAGAGAACATTATTAAACATTATATGCCAGCAGTCCCGAACCTGGAAGAAATAGATCAATTCCTAGAAATATATAACATAGCAAAAATGAAAAAGGAAGAAGTAAGAAACTTGAACACACAGATAACCAGCAGAGAAATTGAATCAGCAATCAAGAATCTCCCAACAGGAGACGCTTATATCAATAGAATAGAATGGAAAGCCGAAACAAGATACAAACCTGTAACTCGGGGATCCCTGTGTGGCGCAGCAGTTTGGCGCCTGCCTTTGGCCCAGGGCGTGATCCTGGAGACCCGGGATCGAATCCCACGTCGGGCTCCCGCTGCATGGAGCCTGCTTCTCCCTCTGCCTGTGTCTCTGCCTCTCTCTCTCTCTCTATCATAAATAAATAAAAAAATTAAAAAAAACTGTAACTCTATGGTCCATTAATCGACAACAAGGCAGGAAGGAATATCCAATGGCACAAAGACAGTCTCTTCAACAAACCCTAACCCTGACCCCAGCATAAGAACAAATGGTGTTGGGAAAACCAGGCAGCCAAATGCAGAAGAAGGAAACTGGACAACTTTCTTACACCATATATATAAAAAATAAATTCAAAATGGATGAAAGACCTAAATGTGAGACCTGAAACCATACAAAGAAGAAAAGATAGGCAGCAAGATCTATGACATAGGCCATTGAATCTTCTTTCTAGATATGCCTCTGAGGTGAGGGAAACAAAAGCAAAAATACTATTGGGACTTCATCAAATTGAAAAGCTTCCACAAAGTGAAGGAAACAACCAAACCTAAAAGGCAACCTACAGGAAGAAGGGCAAGATGGCGGAAGAGAAGGGTCCCCAAGTCACCTGTCCCCACCAAATTACCTAGATAACCTTCAAATCATCCTGAAAATCTAGGAATTCGACCTGAGATTTAAACATATATCAGCTGGAATGCTACAGAGAGAAAAGTTCACGCTTTTATCAAGGTAGGAAGACCAAAAAAGGAATAAAGAAACAAAAGGCATCCAAGGGGGAGAGGCCCCCGAGGAGCCGGGCTAAGGCCAGGGCGAGTGCCCCCCCGGTCAGCAGAGCTCTGTCCCAGAGATGCAGGAGCTGCACCAATCTTCCAAGGTGGAATGGCGCCCGCAGCGATTCAGAGCAGGACCCCAGGAGGGTGGGGATACCCTCGGGGTCCATGGGAAAGTAACAGACACCTGCACTCCCAAGAGAGTGAACCGAGCTCCCTAAGGGCTCCAGGGCACATGCATTGACCCAGGAGCAGCTCTGAGGGGCTCAGGTGGCGGCTCTGTGTGGAGGGGGCTGCGGGTCCCTGGGAGCAACTAGGTGGCGGAACCTAGGGCAGAGGAAGAGACTCCATGTGGAGGGGGCTGTGCAGCTCCTACAGCAGCTCAGAGGGGCTAGGGCGGCGGCTCCGTGGAGAGGTGGCTGCACGGCTGGGAGCGAGAATCCAACAGCACAGGCCCCGGAGCAGAGGGCGCCATGACACAGCCCAGGATTCCGCCTCCCCCAGGACAGGCAGAGGCCGGGAGGGCCCAGAACAGCAATGACGCTCCTGCCAAGAGCTCAGCAGATCAGCCACCTCACCCCAGAGCCTCCAGGCCCTGCAGATGGACTGTTCTGGAGTTACTGTGGGGGCTGAATACCGATTTACAGACCTGGCCACTGCCACTGGGGTTGTTTCTCCTTAGGCTTCATGGGGTAAACTATCCCCATTGAGTGCTTCCTCTGACAGGGGGAGAGGAGCTCCCCCAAGGGCTAACACCTGAAAATCAGCACAACAGGCCCCTCCCCCAGAAGACCAGCTAGACGGACAAGTTCTAGGGGAAGTCAAGGGACTTAAAGTATACAGAATCAGAAGACACTCCCCCAAGTTTTATTTATTTCTGATTGCTTCCCCCACCTTTTTCTCCCCCTTTCTTTCTTTTTCTTTCTCCTTTTATTCTCTCTTTTGCTTTTTTTAGTCCTTTTTCCTTTTTGCTTTTTCTATTCTCTTTCCTTTTTTCTATCCTCTCTTTTTCTCTTATTCCCAATACACTTGTTTCTGGCCACTCTGCACTGAGCAAAATGACTACAAAGAAAAGCTCACCCCAAAAGAAAGAAACAGTCCTCTCTCCAACAGAGTTACAAATCAGGATTACAATTCAATGTCAGAAAACAAATTCAGAAGCACTATTATACAGCTACTGGTGGCTCTAGAAAAAAGCATAAAGGACTCAAGAGACCTCATTACTGCAGAATTTAGATCCAATCAGGCCGAAATTTAAAAGTCAATTGAATGAGATGCAATCCAAACTAGAAGTCCTAAAGATGAGGATTAACGAGGTGGAAGAACGAGTGAGTGACATAGAAGACAAGTTGATGGCAAAGAGGGAAACTGAGGAAAAAAGAGACAGACAATTAAAAGACCAGGAAGACAGATTAAAGGAAATAAACGACAGTCTGAGGAAGAAAAACCTATGTTTAAATGCAGTTCCCGACGGCGCCAAAAGGGATAGAGGGCCAGAATATGTATTTGAACAAATCCTTGCTGAAAACTTTCCTAATCTGGGAAGGGAAACAGGCATTCAGATCCAGGAAATAGAGAGATCCCCCCCCCCTAAAATCAATAAAAACCGTCCAACACCTCGACATTTAATAGTGAAGCTTGCAAATTCCAAAGATAAAGAGAAGATCCTTAAAGCAGCAAGAGACAAGAAAATCCTGACCTTTATGGGGAAGAGCATTAGGGTAACAGCAGACGTCTCCACAGCAACCTGGCAGGCCAGAAAGGGCTGGCCGGATATATTCAGGGTCCTCCATGAGAAGAACATGCAACCAAGAATACTTTATCCAACAAGGCTCTCATTCAAAATGGAAGGAGAGATAAAGAGCTTCCAACACAGGCAGGAACTGAAAGAATCTGTGAACTCCAAACTAGCTCTGCAAGAAATTTTAAGGGGGACTCTTAAAATTCCCCTTTAAAAAGAAGTTCAGTGGAACAATCCACAAAAACAAGGATTGAATAGGTATCATGATGAAACTAAACTCATATCTGCTGATAGTAACTCTGAACGTGAACAGGCTTAATAACCCCCTCAAAGGCGCAGGGTTTCAGACTGGATAGAAAAGCAGGACCCAACTATTTCCTGGCTACAAGAGACTCATATTAGACAGAAGGACACCTACAGTCTGAAAATAATGGGTTGGAGAACCATTTACCATTCAAATGGTCCTCAAAAGAAAGCAGGGGTAGCCATCCTTATATCAGATAAACTAAAATTTACCCCGAAGACTATAGTGAGAGATGAAGTCGGACACTAAATCATACTTAAAGGATCTATCCAACAAGAGGGCTTAACAATCCTCAATATATACTCCCCGAATATCGGAGCTACCAAATATTTAAACCAATTAATACCGAAAGTGAAGAAATACTGGTGACATCAATCTAGGTCTTTCTACCCTCGATAGGTCTTCTAAGCACAACATCTCCAAAGAAACGAGAGCTTTAAATGATACAGTGGAGCAGATAGATTTCACAGATATCTACAGAACTTTATATCTAAACTGAACTGAACTGAATAAACATTCTTCTCAAGTGCACATGGAACTTTCTCCAGAATAGACCACATACTGGGTCACTAATCGGGTCTGAACCGATACCAAAAGATTCAGATCGTCCCCTGCATATTCTCAGACCATAATGCCTTGAAAGTAGAACTAAATCACAACAAGAAGTTTGGAAGGACTTCAAACACATGGAGGTTAAGGACCATCGTGCTAAAAGATGAAAGGGTCAACCAGGAAATTGAGGAAGAATTAAAAAGTTTCATGGAAACTAATTGGAATGAAGATACAAACGTTCAAAATCTTTTGCATGCAGCAAAAGGAGTCCGAAGGGGGAAATACATCACAATACAAGCATCCATTCAAAAACTGGAAAGAACTCAAATACAAAAGCTAACCTTACTCATAAAGGAGCTAGAGAAAAAAACAGCAGCTAGATCCTACGCTCAAGAGAATCAGAGATTTAATTAAAATTTGAGCAGACCTCAAGGAAATTGAGACCACAAGAAATGTGGAACAGAGAAACAAAACCAGGAGTTGGTTCTTTGGAAGAATTAATAACATACATAAACCATTAGCATGTCTTATTAAAAAGAGAGAGAGAAAACTCAAATTAATAAAATAATGAGTGAAAAAAAATAAAATCATGAATGAGAAAGGAGAGATCATTACCAACACCAAGGAAATACAAACGATTTTAAAAACATATTATGAACAGCTATATGGAAATAAATTAGGCAATCTAGAAGAAATGGAGGCATTCCTGGAAAGCCACAAACTACCATAACTGGAACAAGAAGAAATAGAAAACCTACACAGGCCAATACCCAGGGAGGAAATTGAAGCAGTCATCAAAACACTCCCAAGTCACAAAAGACCAAGGCCAGATGGCTTCCCAGGGGAAATCTATCAAACGTTTAAAGGAGAACACAGGGATCCCTGGGTGGCGCAGCGGTTTGGCACCTGCCTTTGGCCCAGGGCACAATCCTGGAGAACTGGGATCGAATCCCACGTCGGGCTCCGGGTGCATGGAGCCTGCTTCTCCCTCTGCCTATGTCTCTGCCTCTCTCTCTCTCTCTGTGACTATCATAAATAAATAAAACTTAAAAAAATAGAAAAAGAAAAAAAAAGAAGAAAACATACCTATCCTACTAAAGCTGTTTGGAAAGATAGAAAGAGATGGAGTACTTCCAAATTCGTTCCATGAGGCCGGCATCACCTTAATTCCAAAACCAGACAAAGACCCCACCAAAAAGGAGAATACAGAACAATATCCCTGATGAACATGGATGCAAAAATTCTCAACAAGATAAAGCCAATAGGATCCAACAATACATTAAGAATATTAGTCACCATGACCAAGTAGGATTTATCCCCGGGACACAAGGCTGGTTCAACACTCGTCAAACAATCAATGTGATTCATCATATCAGCAAGAGAAAAACCAAGAACCATATGATCCTCTCATTAGATGCAGAGAAAGCATTTGACAAAATAGAGCATCCATTCCTGATCAAAACACTTCAGAGGGTAGGGATAGAGGGAACAATCTTCGACATCTTAAAAGCCATCTAGGAAAAGCCCACAGCAAATATCATTCTCAATGGGGCAGCACTGAGAGCCTTTCCCCTAAGATCAGGAACAAGACAGGGATGTCCACTCTCACCACTGCTATTCAACGTAGTATTGGAAGTCCTAGCCTCAGCAATCAGACAACAAAAAGACATTAAAGGCATTCAAATTGGCAAAGAAGAAGTCAAACTCTCCCTCTTCACCAATGACATGATACTCTACCTAGAAAACCCAAAACCCTCCCCGTGAAGATTGCTAGAACTCATACAGCAATTTGGTAGCGTGGCAGGATACAAAATCAATGCCCAGAAATCAATGGCATTTCTATACACTAACAATGAGACTGAAGAAAGAGAAATTAAGGAGTCAATCTCATTTACAATTGCACCCAAAAGCATAAGACACCTAGGAATAAACCTAACCAAGGAGATAAATGATCTATACCTAAAAACTATAGAAAACTTCTGAAAGAAATTGAGGAAGACACAAAGAGATGGAAAAATATTACATGCTCATGGATTGGCAGAATTAATATTGTGAAAATGTCAATGTTACCCAGGCAATGGACATGTTTAATGCAGTCCCTATCAAAGTACCATGGACTTTCTTCAGAGAGTTAGAACAAATTATTTTAAGATTTGTGTGGAATCAGAAAAGACCCCGAAAAGCCGGGGAAGTTTATTTTATTTTATTTTTAATTTTTATTTATTTATGATAGTCACACACACAGAGAGAGGCAAAGACACAGGCAGAGAGAGAAGCAGGCTCCATGCACAGGGAGCCCTATGTGGGACTCGAACCCGGGTCTCCAGGATGGCACCCTGGGCCAAAGGCAGGCGGCAAACCGCTGCGCCACCCAGGGATCCCAAGCCAGGGGAATTTTTAAAAAGAAAACCATATCTGGGGGCATCACATGCCAGATTTCAGGTTGTACTACAAAGCTGTGGTCATCAAGACAGTGTGGTACTGGCACAAAAACACACATAGATCAATGGAACAGAATAGAGATCCCAGAAGTGGACCTTGAGCTTTATGGTCAAGAAATATTCAATAAAGGAGGAAAGATTATCCATTGGAAGAAAGACAGTCTCTTCAATAGATGGTGCTGGGAAAATTGGACATCCACCTTAAGAAGAATGAAACTAGACCACTCTTTTTCACCATAAACAAAGATAAACTCAAAATGGACGAAAGATCTAAATGAGAGACAAGAGTCCATCAAAATCATAGAGGAGAACACAGGCAACACCCATTTTAAACTTGGCCACAGCAACTTCTTGCAAGGTACATCCATGAAGGCAAAAGAAACAAAAGCAAAAATGAACTATTGTGACTACATCAAGATAAGAATATTTTGCACACCAAAGGATACATTCAACAAAACTAAAAGACAACCTACAGCATGGGAGAAGATATATGCAAAAGACGTTTTAGATAAAGGGCTAGTTTCCAAGATCTATAAAGAACTTCTTAAAATGAACACCAAAGAGACAAACAATGCAATCATGAAATGGGCAAAAGACATGAAGAGAAATCTCACAGAGGAGGACATTGACATGGCCAACATACACATGAAAACATGGTCTGCATCACTTGCCCTTAGGGATATACAAATCAAAACCACAATGAGATACCACCTCACACCAGTGAGAATGGGGAAAATTAACAAGGCAGGAAACCACAAATGTTGGAGAGGATGCGGAGAAAAGGGAAGACTCTTACACTGCTGTTGGGAATGTGAACTGTTGCAGTCACTCTGGAAAATTGTGTGGAGGTTCCTCAAAGAGTTAAAAATAGACCTGCCTGACGACTCAGCAATTGCACTGTTGGGGATTCACCCCAAAGATTCAGATGCAATGAAATGCCGGGACACTTGCACGCTGATGTTTATAGCAGAATGTCCACAATAGCCAACTGTGGCAGGAGCCTCGGTGTCCATCAAAAAATGAATGGATAAAGAAGATGTCACTTATGTATAAAATAGAATATTACTGAGACATTAGAAACGATAAATACACAACATTTGCTTCAACGTGAATGGAACTGGAGGGTATTATGCTGAGTGAAGTAAGTCAATCAGAGAAGGACAAACAGTGTATGTTCTCATTCCTTTGGAGAATATAAATAATACTGAAAGGAATATAAGGGAATGTAGAAGAAACGTTTGGGAAATATCAGAAAAGGAGAGAGATCATAAAGACTCCTAACTCTGGGAAAAGAACTAGGGTTGCTGGAAGGGCAGGGGGGAGGGGGGTGGGGGTGAATGGGTGACGGGCACTGAGGGGGACACTTGACAGGATGAGCACTGCGTGTTATTCTGTATGTTGGTCAATTGAACACAAATTAAAAATAAATTTATTTTTTAAAAAAGATCAAACAACTACATATTTATGCTGCCAACATGGGAGTACCGAAATATAGAAACCAATTAACAACAAACGTACAGGAACACACTGATAATAATACAATGACAGGGGATTTTAACACCCACTTATGGCAATGGACCGATCGTCTATGCAGATAATCAACAGGGGAACAATAGCCTTGACACACTGGACCACAGGGACTCAACAGATATAGTCTGAACATTTCTTCCGAAAGCAGAATACACATTCCTTTCAAGTGCACATGGGAAACTCTCCAGAATAGATTATATCATGGACCACAAATCAGCCCTCAACAGGTACAACAGGTACAAGAAGGATGGTATCACACCATGTACATTTTCGGACCATGAGGCTATGAAACTCGAAGTCGACAGTAAGAAAAAATTTGGACAATCCAATAATTCATGGAGATTATGATCATCCTACTAGAGAAGGAATGGAGCAACCAGGAAATTAAAGATGAAATTTAAAACAAATGAAAATGAAAACATGTTTCTTCAAACCTCTAGGATGTAGCAAAGACAGTCCTTAGAGGGAAGTAGATAGCAATACAGGCCTACCACAAGAAACAAGAAGACTCCAATACACAACCCAACACTACACCTAAAGGAGCTGGAAAAGGAATAGGAAACAAAGCCTAAAGCCTACAGAAGAAGGGAAAAATAAAGATGAGAGCAGAAATAAACAATACAGAAACAACAAAACAGTAGAATGGAATAATGAAACTAAGAACTGGTTCTTCAAAATAACTAAGAGAGTGGATCAAGCCCTAACCAGCCTTATCAAAAAGAAAACAGAAAAGAACTAAATAAATAAAATCACAAAAGAGAGAAGAGTGATCGCAATCAACACCAGAAAATAAGACAATTATAAGGGAATACTATGAAAGATTATACGCAAACAAACTGGGATACCAGGAAGAATTGGAGAGATCCCTAGAAATGTGCAAATGAGCAAAACTGAAACAGGAAGAAATAGAAAATGTGAGTAGACCCATTACAAGCAAAGGAATTCAATCAGAAAGGCACCTGGGTGCCTCAGTTGTTGAGCATCTGCTTTGGCACAGGTCATGATCCCGGGGTCCTGGGGAATCATGTCCCATATCAGGCTTCCTGCATGGAGCCTCATTTTCCCCCTGCCTAGACCCCTGCCTCTCTGTGTCTCGCATGAATACATAAATAAAATATTTAAAAAAGAAAAAAGATAAAAAGATGAGAAAGGATCCAAATAAAATCACAAATGAGATAAGAGAAATAACAACCAACACTAGAGAAATACAAATGTTTATAAGAGAACATGATGAAATATTATATGCCAGCAACCTAGAACCTGGAAGAAATAGATCAATTCCTGGAAATATATAACATAGCAAAAATGAAAAAGGAAGAAATAAGAAACTTCAACAGACAGATAACCAGCAAAGAAATTGAATCAGGAATCAAGAATCTCCCAACAGGTGATGCTTAGATCAATAGAATAGAATGGAAAGCCGAAACAAGATACAAACCTGTAACTCTATGATCCATTAATTGACAGCAAGGCAGGAAGGAACATCCAGTGGCACAAAGACAGTCTCTTCAACAAACCCTAACCCTGACCCCAGGATAAGAACAAATGGTGTTGGGAAAACCAGGCAGCCACATGCAGAAGAATGAGACTGGACCACTTTCTTACACAATATATATAAAAAATAAATTCAAAATGCATGAAAGACCTAAATGTGAGGCCTGAAACCATACAAAGAAGAAAAGATAGGCAACAACGTCTTTGACATTGGCCATTGGATCTTCTTTCTAGATATGCCTCTGAGTTGAGGGAAACAAAAGCAAAAATACTATTGGGACTTCGTCAAATTCAAAAGTTTCTGCAAAGTGAAAGAAACAACCAACGCTAAAAGGCAACATACAAAATGAAAGGAGATATTTGTAAACAACACATCCAATAAACAGTTAGTATGCAAAATACGTAAAGCAAATATATATCTCAGCATCCTAAACACAAATTATCCAACTGCAGATGGGCAGAAGAAATGGACTTTGTCTCTGACAAGACATCCAGATGGCCACCAGACATCGAAAGACACTCAGCGTCACCCATCATCAGGGAAATGGAAATGAAAACCACAGTAAGATGTCACCTGACAACCATCAGAATGGCTAAAATTCACAACAGAAGAAACAACAGGTGTTGTTGAGGCTATAGAGAAGAGGAAGCCCCCTTACACTCCTGGTGGGCATGCGAACAGGTGCAACCACTGTGGAAAACACTGTGGGGGGTCCTCGAGAAGTTAAAAATAGGGGATCCCTGGGTGGTACAGGGGTTTGGCACCTGCCTTTGGCCCATGTCGCGATCCTGAAGACCCAGGATCGAATCCCATGTCGGACTCACAGTGCACGGAGCCTGCTTCTCCCTCTGCCTGTGTCTCTGCGTCTCTCTCTCTGTGACTATCATAAAAAAAATTTAAAAAAGAAGTTAAAAATAGAGCTACCCTACGATTCCAAAATTGCAAAGCTACGTATTTACCCCGAGGATACAAAAGTAGTTTAGTAGATTCAAAGTGGGACACGCAGCCCATTGTTTGTAGCAGCGTTATCAACAACAGCCAAACTGTGGATACAGCCCAGATGTCCATCGACTGATGAATGGGCAGAGACGATGTGGTAAATATACACACTGCGACATCACTCGGTCATCAGAAGCGATGAAATGAAGCCATTTACAATGACGTGGGAGAAGTGGAAAGGACTTATGCTAAATGAACTCAGTCAGAGGAAGACATAAACCAAATACCATACAATTGCATTTACATGCAAATTTTAAGAAAACAGACAAACTGGCAAAGGGGCAGAGGGGGGATGAGAGAAGCAAACAAAAAAACACACTCTTAACCACAGAGAATAAACTAATAAATACCAGAGGAAGGTGATGGGGATGAGGAATCAGGGGATGGGGATAGTGGAGGGCACCTCTGGCCAGTACCAGGCGTTGTATCCAAGGGTTGAATCACTATGTGGTAAACCTGAAACTATATCATTCTGTGTATACAAACAGGAATTCAAGTAAAACTAAAATAATAGGTAGTATTGATGAAACATGTATGCACTAGAGATAAAATCAGAAAGGCAACTGAAAAATCCAAATAAAGTCCTTAGAGATACAAATCCCCTCCTTATCTCAGCTAAGGAGAAGCATGCCATGTGTATTCTCACCCCAGCATATTCTCAGACCATAATGCCTTGAAATTAGAACTAAATCAGAACAAAAAGTTTGGAAGGACCTCAAAACGTGGAGGTTAAGGACCATCCTGCTAAAAGATGAAAGGGTCAATCAGGAAATTAAGGAAGAATTAAAAAGATTCATGGAAATTAATGAGAATGAAGATACAACCGTTCAAAATCTTTGGGATGCAGCAAAAGCAGTCCTAAGGGGGAAATACATCGCAATACAAGCATCCATTCAAAAACTGGAAAGAACTCAAATACAAAAGCTAACCTTACACATAAATGAGCTAGAGAAAAAACAGCAAATAGATCCTACACCGAGGAGAAGAAGGGAGTTAATAAAGATTCGAGCAGAACTCAACGAAATCGAGACCAGAAGAACTGTGGAATAGTTCAACAGAACCAGGAGTTGGTTCTTGGAAAGAATTAATAAAATAGATAAACCATTAGCCAGCCTTATTAAAAAGAAGAGAGAGAAGACTCAAATTAATAAAATCATGAATGAGAAAGGAGAGATCACTACCAAAACCAAGGAAATACAAACGATTTTAAAAACATATTATGGGGATCCCTGGGTGGCGCAGCGGTTTGGCGCCTGCCTTTGGCCCAGGGCGCGATCCTGGAGACCAGGGATCGAATCCCACATCGGGCTCCCGGTCCATGGAGCCTGCTTCTCCCTCTGCCTGTGTCTCTGCCTCTCTCTCTCTCTGTAACTATCATAAATAAATAAAAATTTAAAAAAAATAAAAATAAAAATAAAAATAAAAACATATTATGAACAGCTATATGCCAATAAATTAGACAATCTAGAAGAAATGGACGCATTCCTGGAAAGCACCAAACTACCAAAACTGGAACGGGAAGAAATAGAAAACCTTAACAGGCCAATAACAAGGGAGGAATTGAAGCAGTCATCAAAAACCTCCCAAGACACAAAAGTCCAGGGCCAGATGTCTTCCCAGGGGAATTCTATCAAACGTTTAAAGAAGAAACCATACCTATTCTCCTCAAGCTGTTTGGAAAGATAGAAAGAGATGGAGTACTTCCAAATTTGTTCTATGAGGCCAGCATCACCTTAATTCCAAAACCAGACAAAGACCCCACCAAAAACGAGAATTACAGATTCTCTGGGGAGGCCAGTGACTTGGTGGAGTCAGGCTATCTTTGAAGCCAAAACCTAAATAGAGTGCATAAAACTAAACGGCCCAAGATGCTAGGAGTCCCAGTGCAGCCACAAGCCAAGACCCAAACTCTAACCATTCACAGACATAACCCTAACCCTACACTTAATCCTAATGTTAACCTAACCCTTAAATAAGACCCATCACTAATCGAAAACCAAACACAAACCTCAAGACCAAAACACATTCACTGAACATTCCTGCCAAACCTCAACCTAACTCCTAAACCTATTCTAATCCCTTAACCCTGACCCCTACCTTAAATCTAACCATAACCCTAACCTCTAAACCTAAACTTAACTTAATGTACTCAAATCCTATTCCTGACCTTAACCTGTACCCTAACTCTAACCCTCTAATACTAATCCTATCTCATACCCCAAACTTTACCCTAACCCGTACCCTAAAACTAACCCCTAGCCCACTCCCAAAACCTATCACTTACCCTGTTCCAAAACCGTACCCTGACCCTGACCCGGACCTGTCCCTAACCCTAACCAAGCAATAACCCTAACCCTAGTCCTAACCCCTATCCCAACCCTAACCGTCGCCCTAATTCTAAACCTAGCCCTAACGATAACCCTAACCCCTCACCCTAAACCCTAACACTAACTCACACACTAACCCCTAACCCTAACTGCAAACCTAAGCCCAACCCTAACTCTAACCATTACCCTAACCCCAACTCCTAACGTCCTGCCCTAAACCCTAGAGCCTAAACCCTAACCCTAACAGTAAATCCTGTCCCTTACCCTAACCCCCATCCTAACTGTTAACTACTGACCATTACCCTTATGCCTCACCTAAATTCTAATCTGTAACCATAAGCATAATCACTAACACCTAACATATAACCTAAGGCTAACCACCAACTTCCTCCCCTCCCCTAACCCTACCATTCATTCTATCCTTTCACTTACCCTGTGGTTCTGAGGAGTCCCTTCTGATGTAGGCGTGGCCCCCAATGGCTCCTCCAGAGTCCTCCAGGGGGTCCAAGCGAGCCAGGCTCCTGTGAGTGTGGACATGGCCCAACGTGTTCCTGAGTCATAGTCAGCGGGTCCTGAGGACGCCGGGTCTCCTGGCATTGTGGACTATGTCTCACATTCTCTGGAAGCCTCGCAGCATGTCCTCAGGAAGCCGGGGGCTCCTGTCAGTCTGGACATGGCCCCACGTCCCCTAGAAAACTCACCGCCAGTCCTGAGGGGGCTGTGGGCTCCTGTCAGCATAGACGCAGCCCCATGTGTCCTGAAGCCAAAGTGCTGGTCCTGAGGAGGACGGGGTTCCTGTCAGGGTTGACGTGGCCCCACATTTTCCTCAAGCCTCACCATAAGACCTGAGGAGGCTCGGGGCTCCTGTCAGCATGGATGTGGCACATAATCTTCCCAAACCTTCACAGTGGGTTCTGAGTAGGCTGGAGAATCCTGTCAGTGTGGATGCGGCACCCACATTTTTCTTAGGCCTCACCACAGGCCCTGACAAGGCTGGGGTCTTCTGTCCCCATGGACGCATCCCCATATTTCCCCAAGTCTACACCGGGGGTCCTGAGAAAGTCACCGTCCTGTTGTGTCCATGTGGCCCCAAGTCCTCCTGAAGTGTCACCAAGGGTTCTGAGGAGGCCGGGGCTCCTGTAACCATGAATGCAGCCCCCAGCTTCCAGAAGCCTCAACTTATGTCCTGAGGGGCTTGGGAGCTCCTGCCAGAGTGGATGTCGCACCACATCTTCCTGAAGCCTCCCTGCAGGTCCTGAGGTGGCTCAGGGGCTCCTGTCAGCGTAGATGCGGGCCCATATCTTCCTGAAGCCTCCCCGTTGGTCTTGAGGCTGCTGAGGGGCTCCTGTCAGTGTGGATGCGGGCCCACAATTTTCTGAAACCTCCCCGCGGGTACTGAGGTGGCTCAGGGCTCCTGTCAGTGTGGACGTGGGCCCACATCTTCTTGAAGACTCTCCGCTGGTCCTGAGGCAGCCCAGGGGCTCCTGTCAGGGTGGATGCGGGCCCACATCTTCCTAAAGCCTCACCGCGGGTCCTGAGGAGACTGGGGATCCTGTCAGCATGAACGCGACCCAATTTCCCCCTGAAGACTTCCTGCGGGTCCTGTGGAGGCTGCAGCTCATCAGCGTAGATGCGTCCCCATGTCCCCCTCAGGCCTCCCCAGCACAGGCTGGCCCCTGTTAGTGCAGGGAGAGGAGGCCTACTGCACATGCCTGCCCCATGGGAGGGGCCTGGCTTGGGCGCACCCTGTGGGACACTCAGGCGCTGCAGGAGGCTGTGCAGGAGGCAGCGGGTGCTCCATGGGCCCCACCTGCCTCCTTTCAGGGTCCAGCTGGGGCCTGTTAGTTTCGGAAACATCTCACTGAAAAGGAGCCCAACACCCGGCTTCCCCATAAATACTTAAGGACAAGGAATTGGAGCCCACAGGTTGTGAAATGAAATGTGGACCAGACTTTTACCACGTCCTGCAAAACTCACTCAATCCTCTTCCACTGTGGGCGGGACCGTGGGTTCATGCAGCCGCCCTGGAAACAGTGTGGAGGCCCCTCAGGAAGTTACAAATAGAGCCGCCCTGTGAGAAGCAGGTGAACGGCCTGGAGCTCACTCCGAAGATACAGATGCAGTGAGACTTGGGACACCTGCACCCCAATGTCCACTGCAGCTGGGTCCACAGTAGCCACACTGTGGGAGGAGACTCGGTGCCCTGTGGCAGATGATGGATAAAGAGGATGGGAGATAGATGATGGTCATAGAGAGAGGAATGGTACTCAGCTATCAAAGAGAAGGAAATCTTGCCATTTGCAATGATGTGGATAGAACTAAAGGGAAAATGTTAAGTGAAGTCACTCAGGAAAGAGAATGACCGTGTGGTGTCATTCATAGGTAGAATTAAAGAAGCAAAGCAGATGAACATCAGTGAAGGGAAGGAGAAACAAATAAGATAAAAACAGATGCAGGAAATACAGACTCTTAATGATATGAAACGAACTGAGGGTTGCTGGAGGGGTGGGGGCATAACAGGGGAAATAGGAAAGTGCTGCATCTCACTCTGTCCTGCTTCTCCAATATTGGTTTGCTGTCCGGGGTTATTTGTTGAGGAGGATGGATGTTATGGGTTTTTTTTCCTATTTCTAAGGTCTGCCACCATGATTTTGATAGGAATGACATTGAAACTGAGGGTGGCTTCAGGAACTGCGGACATTTTCACAAGATGAGGCTCCCACCCCACGAGCCCAGGACGGCCTCCCAGAGCCTGGTATGGCTCAGTGCACAAGTCTTGTGCTCCTTTGGTTCAGTCTCATTATTTATTCTCCTTGATGCTCCTGAGAAGGCTTTCACATCCTTCCTTTCCTTCCTGAGTTATCATTGTCTGGACACAGCAAGACTACTCTGCTCTGTAGGGTCAGTTTGTGTTCGTGACTTTACTGAACTCACTCCTTAGTTCTAACAGGTTTTGGTGGAGGCTCTGGGGTTGCCTTTTTCTAGCTCTGCGTCTTCAGCATACAGGGACAGTGTGACGTCCCCCTTCCAGGTGTGGAACCTTTGCTGTTTACAGCTTAATGTCCTAGAAAGCCCCACAATTGAATCAAAACTGAGCCCAGGCCAAGGGCAGGAAACCCCTATTAGAATGAGAACAGAGCTCAATGCCCTTGAAGGCCCCATATCAAAATGTAAACAGAACTTGAGGAATTGCTCCAGCCCTTCTGGAGGTCCCCGAGACAGCCCTTAAGACTAAGCTAAAATCCACCTCAGGGTCCAAGTCCATGCTCCGCTTGTTGAGTACACTTGGACACAAGCTCGAGGTGGTAAATAAACCCTCGTGTGTTTGCATCACTGTTGGCTTCTCGGAGGTTTCTCGGATTCGCAATCTTGGGTTCAACAGTCTGAGATAAAAAAAGAAAACCAAAGGAAGCTCTGACGCCTGTAGAGTGAACGCAGGATTCTCAGAGAAGCAGCGGAGACCCGGGGACTTGAGGGATCTTCTGTGGAGGCACCTGCAAACCTGGGGGCAGTATGCTCAGCCCCAGAGCCAGAGGACCAAGAGACCCCACCCGCATCCCGCCCATCTGGGCCTGGTCTGAGGGAGCAGCACAGCGCCGCCCACTGGAGGCCGGACACGCTGAGGCCCACCCCGCCTCTGACCCCACTGATGCATCCCCAGGCATATGTGCACCTGACAATCAGCGCGATAGCCAATCCCCAGACCCTGCACAGACCACTCGCTGCCACCAAGGTGTCGGACCACAGAGGTTGCAGAGCTTCAGCTCTGCTTGGAAAGTAGGGTCTAGCTTCCTTTGTACTTTGTGCTTTATTTTCATTTATTTTCTTTGATTCTATTTTATAAATTGCCTTATTTTAATTTTTATGTATGTACCTTATATATTTCTCATTTTTAGTTTCATGGTACTTTAATTGTGTTTCTTATTTTGGTATTTAGAATTTTTAACAACCAGGCAAAAATAATCTGGTAGTTTTTTGGGGGAGGGCAGTTGTTATTGTTTTTCTTGGTTTTTCTTTTTCTTCCGTCTTTCTTTTCTGGAAAAAATAATGAGATGGAGAAATTCACCTCCATAAAATAATATGAGGTAATACTCACAACCAAGAAGTCCATCAATACAAATATATGATGTCTAACTACAGTTTAAAACAATGATTATAAAGATAGCATCTGGGCTGGAAAAAGAGCACAGAAGAAAACTAGAGAATCCCTGACTGTAGAAATAAAAGAATTAAAATCTAGTCAGGCAACGTTAAAAATGCTATAAGTGAGATGCAGTACCAAGTGGAAGCATTAAAAACAAGGAAGGTAATGGACCATAGAGGCAGATTTTGGAACTCAGCCACTTATTAAAACAATAACATTCATATCATGGGAGACTCCCAAGATGAAGACAGAGGAAAGGTGGGCTTGCTCAGCCATTAGAAACGACAAATAACCACCTTTTCCTTCAACATGGTTGGAACTGGAATGTATTATGCTGAGTGAAGTAAGTGAATCAGAGAAAGACAAATATTGTATGTTTTCATTCACTTGGGGAATATAGATAACAGTGAAAGGGAATATAGGGGAAGGGAGAAGAAATGTGTGGGAAATATCAGAAAGGGAGACAGAATATAAAGACTCCTAACTCTGGGAAATGAACTAAGGGTGATGTAAGGGGAGGAGGGCGGGGGTGGGGGTGAATGTGTGACGGGCACTGAGGGGGGCACTTGACGCGATGAGCACTACTGGGTGTTATTCTGTATGTTGGCAAATTGAACACCGATAAAAAGTAAATTTATTTTTAAGGAAAGAAGAAAGAAAGAAAGAAGAAAGAAGAAAGAAAGAAAGAAAGAAAGAAAGAAAGAAAGAAAGAAAGAAAGAAAGAGAAAGAAAGAAAGGAAGGAAGAAGGAAAGAAGGAAGGAGGAAGGAAGGAAGGAAGGAAGGAAGAAAGAAAGAAAGAAAGAAAGAAAGAAAGAAAGAAAGAAAGAAAGAAAGAAAAGAAAGAAAGAAGAAAAAAAGAGTGGCACCTGTGTGGCTCAGTTAGTTAAGCTTCTGCCTTAGGGACAGATCATGATCCAGGTCCCAAGGAAGTCTCCCTCTTCAGCAGGGAACCTGCTTCTCCCTCGCCCTCTGCCCCTCTAGCACATGTTTTTCACTCCTCTCTCTCTCAAATAAATAAATAGCATCTTTGAAAAAGAAACAAAGAAACCCAGAGGGAAAAGAAATCTCCCATGTAGAAGATTTTCAAACAATTTGTGCAGACATTCCACCCTCAAGTTCCTGAGCATAGCTTCCCACTCTTAGGTGTGCAATACACACAGTAACTTCTTCTACAAAATATATTATGAAAAACTTAAAATGATTAATAATAATAATAATAATAATAATAACAATAATAAAGAATCACTTTACTACGGAGAAACCTGACAAACACTACCTCAGCAAGATGATCAGATCAATACCAGGACTGATAAATCATGTTGATAGTATCTATCCTTTATATGATATAATGAAAATGGCATTATATCTCTGTATATAATCCACAAAAACACTTCAATCATGAGATAAACAACAGATATGTCCCAACTGAGGGAAATTTTACAAAATACTCTACTTCTCAACGTGTTCCAGTTCAACAAAAACAAGGAAAGGCTGAGACTGTCACAATCCAGAGGAGCCTAAGAAAACATGAGGACAAATGGAGTGTGGTATGAGGGATGGTGATTTAGCAAAAACTAAGGAAATCCGAATAAAGTATGGTCTCTGGTTATTGCAAAAATTTTAATATTGATTAATTAGCTAATATTTGTACCATACTGATATAAGATATCGATTATTGGGGAAATTGAGTGCATGTGCATGAGAATTCTCTGTACTATCTTCTCAATTTCCCTAAAATCTTTGTTTTCTTTCTAAAAAATAAGATTTAATTTGAAAATTGAAAACGTATAATGCCTCCTCAACCTGAAAAGCAGTAAAGGATAATAAATAGCAAAAATCAGATAATAATACTTCTAGTATAATAGACACCATATTGCAAGTGCATTTAAAATTAGCAATGTATAACATTTATTTCCTTGACATTTGACTTCTAAAGAGTTCACAGTGTTTCAGTGTCAGTTGAAACAAGGGAAGAATCTCAGGGAAGAATCCTTCACATAATAATAGGAACATTGGTACTAATGTCTCTCAATTTTTTCCAAATCCATAAAGATGCATTACCTGATGAGTGACTGAGCTGTGAAGAAATAGATGAGAAACACTCATCCCTTTGAATTACTTGTGTCAGAATATTTTAACCATAGTATTATGGATAGTAAATTATCCTTATTAACAGGAAATATGTCTCAGAATGGAATCTGAGCAATTAGATGGGCAGAGAAAAAATGCTTTATCTCGTTCCTGCACTTTTAAAAACAAAGGAGAATTTTTCTAGGTACAAAGTCAGTTGTCAAGATAGCCTTAGGGAATAAGAGTCTGCAGCATGGAATCCTGCTGCACAGCCGGGACGCCTGTGCCCCAGGTCTTCCTGATCTCAAATCTCTGGGCCTGTCCCACAAAACAGGATGCCATGCTGAGGTCATTTGCAATTTCTCTCTTAGGAGCTCCAGGGAAGGGGGCATGAGCTAGATAGGACGGGACGGGATGCTTGGAGGCCGAGAACATTACGGCCAGTCTACTTTAAGTTCAGTATCAGCACACGTCCAGCAATCCCAGGCCCCTGTGACAAAAGCTGAAATTTGCATTACTTCAGTTACTGGAAAAAAACAAGTTTACAGCTTAATTTCTTAGAAAGCCCCACAATAGAATAAAAACTGAGCCTAAGCAAAGTGCTGGACACCCCAATTAGAATGATAGGAGAGCTCAATGCCCTTGAAGGCCCCATATCAAAATGTAAACAGAACTTGAGGAATTGCTCCAGCTCTTCTGGACGTCCCTGAGACCAGCCCTTAAAACTAAGCTAAAACCCTCCTCTGGGTCCAAATTCCTGTTCCACTGTGTGGCCTATACTTGAACACATGCTCGAGTTTGTAAAACAACCCTTGGGTGTTTGCATCATGTCGGCTCCTTAGTGGTTTCTGAGATTAAACATCTTGGGCACAACACCCCCATGACCCCTCCCCACCTGGACTGGCCTCCTGTCCCCTCCCACCAAGGCTGACCCTCAGTCACTTCCCCGCCCACTACAGCTGGGCACAGGCCCTCACACAGTTCCACAGGCACGGTGGGCACTCCCGCCGTCCCCAGCCTCCCAGGGGAAGGAAGGATGTTTCGGCAGGACACACTCCCACGGTGGCCCCAGGGCTCCCTGCCCAGGAGAGCATCTGGTGACAGGTCGGGGTCTGTGTCCCTGATGCCAGCTCCTCCTCCCCGGTTTTCCCACAGGAAATGAAGGAGTAGGCACTGGTCTCCTCCAGGGACATCACGCAGGTGGACCTGGACGTCAACAGGACGTTCAGCAGTCACATCATATTTTGGGACTACTACGGCATAGGGTGAGGTTGAGGGGCCAGGGGGGATCAAGACCCAGGAGAGGACCAGGGGATTCTGGGTAGGGAAAACGGGGCTTCCGAGTCGGGGGGCAGAACAGCAGCCAACAACACACCGCTCCATGGTAGTGTGTTGGGGATTACCTCTGTGCCCCCACCCCCGGGGCCTCAGGGATGAGGAGGCGACAAGGATGGGGTCTCCAGGGCTTGCCATGGGAGCTGAACCCCAAAGGGGAGAGGGACGACCCTCTGAGAAGCAGGGGATGGGTTGATGGCGTGGGGGACAGGAACCGGACCTGGGTGCCAGGCGGAATGGCCGCAGCAGGAGCAGGACACACTTCGATCCCATGAGGGTCAGATGGGTCAGAGTAACACCCACTCTCGGTGCTTTACATGTTTCTAAATTCTAGGCATTTAATTTGAGACAATTTTCAATTTGAAAACACACATCGTATGATGAACCCCAGATAATGCCCCCCGTCCAGCCAGGGTCCTGCACTGACCACACCACGCCCCAGGGGCAGGTGTCACAGCAAACCCCAGACTGGAGTCTCCTTTAAGTGTAGACGTCTCCTTGTGCATCTTAGAGGAAAGGGATGCCCTCTGTCCGCAGGCCCACCACGACATCCCCCTCATTCCCCACTCCCACTCCATCTGCCTACATCATCATTCCCCATGGCAACCTACCTACACCATCCCCCTCAAACCCACACAGCCCCACACAATCCCCACCCACACTATACCCCAACACCAACCCCCCTACACCATCCCCCATAATCCACCACCATCATACCCCTGCCCCCACACCATCCACCCCCACACCAACAGCTCCCAGCAAGGACGCAGTGCAGGTGCCCCCTGTGGGACATACTCAGCCTCCCCGGGGTTCTCCGGATACCCTGCTCCCATCAGAAGCCCGGGTGTCCCATAGAGTACACAGGGGTTGCAGGGAGGAGGGAAGACAGGGAGCCCCTGAAAGGGTGTGTGCAGGTGAGTGGTGCAGAGTATGCACTGTGCCCTGTCTCCGCCCACTGTCCCTCCCAGAGGGCGGCTTACACTACACAGAACACCAGCCCCTAACCAGGGGGATCTAGACTGGCTTGGCCCCGGGCTCTGTGAGGGTGGGTGTGATTTGAGCCCCCGCCCCAGTCCCAACAAAAAGACTAATGGGATCCAGCCCCCCATTGCCCTGTCCAGCCCTGGATTCTGGCCCCACGCTGAGCGAGCCCTCTCACAGCTTGATGGGGCCTCCTGGGCCCTGGGGGTACCCCACAGATCCAGATCGCTGACCTAGGGCAGCCCTGGGGATCCCGGGACACCCAAGGTTGGAGAGAGCAGAGGTGGGCCAGTGGGCCCCACCTGAACCCACACCAGGAGGCAGGCTCCTTCAGGTGCTGGGGCCCCAGGGGCCAAGTGGCTGGGGTCCAGCTGCCCTGCGGGGACCCAGCTAGGAACCCATGAGCTGCAGGTCAAGGTCAGCTCTGCTGTCCTCAGAACCGACTCTCAGGCTGAAACCTCAGGACACATGCCCCCACCCGAGGTCCACACGTGCTCCCAGGTGGGGGACTCCAGCACTCACACCCCACCCATGTGATTCTTGCCCTCCCCTAAAGGACAGACATTCCCTCCACAGGGGAAGGCGCACACCCTCCACTCTGAGCCCATTTGCTGTAGAATGTCAATAAAGTGTTGTGGTGCGAAAATGCACAGCCAGCCCATTTCTGTGTCTCCCAGAACTCTGTGCACGGGGCGTGGACAGACCCACAGAGAGGAGGAGGGGGCACCACCCAGTCCCCAAACAGCCCCTGCATGGGCACTGCAAGGCACACAAGGTGACGTCCCCACGTGCCTTCCAGCGGTGGCCAGATGACAGGGTCAGGACCCCACAAACTATACTGGGACTCAGCCTGTGCCCCCGGGCCAGGAGGGCCTGGGACAGAGTGATGGCCAGGGAGCCTCTGGTCACCAGGGTCTCTGTAAAGGGACCTGGGATGTCTGTGCTACCTCTGTCAAGGGAGCGGGGGTTGGCTGGTTTCTGGGGTATTTCCTCCTCTCCCCGCATCTCTGTGCCTGTGTGCCTGGGGAACAGAGGGCCTGTGGGGCCATCAGCGTGACCCTGGAAAGGATGTCAGGACAGTAGGCCTTTGTGTTGTGTCCAGGATTGCAAATCCAAGAAACGACCGATGAGCCGACATCGATGCAAACTTCCGAGGATTTCTTTACAAGCTGGAGCTTGAGTCCAAGTGCACCCGACACAGCGGAGCAGGAATTTGGACCCTGAGACAAAGAGGCGTAGCAGCTATATATGGGCCAGTGGCCCATGGGATACACAGAAAGTTGCACAGTCGTGTCGGTCCACGTGCAGGTGGCTGATTGAATTATACCTTACCCTATAGGATCCACTTTACCTGGCCTATTACTTTGGTCAGAATCGGCGTGCAGTTTTGGCAGGCACAAAGGAGGGTTACTTTGTTATGAGCCTATTTCTGATTAGGGTGTGCCCAGCGGCTTGACTGGGTTGGGGCAGCGCCTTAAGACATAAGCAGGTCATGTGGGGGTCATAGGGGAGGTGGCGGGTGTAGCACAAAATGGAATCAGTCCTGCTCTGCTTGTCCAGGGGTAGGGGATTTTTGTTATATTACCTGGGTCCCACAAAGCAGATCACGCACCTGAGCCACCCTCACCAAATGGACTCACTGTGCACACCTTGTGGTGCTGGATATCTCACACCAGTGTGTAGAGGGCACCCTCCTCACCCTAGTGAGTAGGGACTGGGTGAACATGGTGCTCGGCCTGAAGGCTAGGCAGCACAGGGCACTGAGGAACCCCAGCCCCATCACCACCCCTACTCCCACACACAGGTTCCCCAAGGCTCCCCATAATGGGCACCCGGCGCCTCTGGAGATCCCCCCAGGGCAGCCCCGCGGTCCGGCTCCCTGCTGGAGAGGCATCGGGGAGAAGAGAAGCAGGCGGCGCTTGGGGAGACCCACTGCTGGACATGGGAATGTGGCCGAGCCAGACCTTCCACCTCAGCTGACCCTCCAGCTGAAATTCATGACAGGAGCGAGCCCCGGGTCGGCCAGGAGAGCCCAGCTAGCCACCCAGCATCAGCACCAGAAATGATGTTGTACCAACCATTTCGGCATTTGGGTGACCCAGCCAGAGGATCCGATAACTGCACGTGATAGCTTCATGTGATAGACACACAAACACCCCAAAACGAACAAAAGTCAGAATCCCCCCAATGTTGTCAAACAGCAGCTGGATGGTTACATACACAACGCTGTGGTCCCCGATAGGATACCTGGAAGACGCTATAAACCATGACTGCAGAGGTGATGGAGGCAAGGAGATGTGCATCTTGTGTTCCAAAAAGTAGCGCAGAGGGGCAGGAAGCATCCTACGGAGGGGGGGGGCCTCCTAGGAAAGGACACCAGGTCCCTGTGAAGGCCACGGATGGTGAAATTTTCCTCCTCTCTTTCAGCTTCTGCTTTTCCCCTAAATGCCATTTTCCTAAATCATAATAGCAAAAATTTATTTTAAGTTTTTAAATTTCTTTTTATTGGAGTCCAATTTGTATGAATTCTTTCTTCAGCAAGGGTGTCATTCAGGATAGAGAGAAAGATTTTCCCAGACAGGCAAAGTATAAAGGAGTTCATGACCGCTAAACCAGTCCAGTAAGGAATTTTCAGAGGATCTATTCTAGTGGGGGAAAAAAGAGACCAAAAGCAACAAAGACTAGAAAGGACCAGAGTATGTCACCAGAAACACCAACTCTACCGGTAACACAAAGGCACAAAGTTCATATCTTTGAATAAGCACTCTGAATGGTGATGCTAAATGCTCCAATCAAAAGATATAGGGTATCAGAGTGCCTTAAAAAACAGGATCCGGGATGCCTGGGTGGCTCTGGTTTTGAGCCTCTGCCTTTGACTCAGGGTGTGATCCTAGAGTCTGGGATCGAGTCCCATATTAGGCTCCTGGTGGGGAGCCTGCTTCACTCTTGGCCTAATTTTCTGCCCCCCCCTCTCTCATGCTCTCAAAAATAAAATCGTTATTAAAAAAACAAGATCCATCAGTATGCTGCCTACAAGATGCTCACCTTAGACCTATAGACACCAGCAGATTGAAAGTCAGGGGATGCAAAATCATCTGTCACGCTAATGGTTATGAAAAGAAAGCTGGAGGACCAATACTTATATTAGAAAAACTAGATTTGAAACCAAACCCTGGGGGACACCTGGTGGCTCAGTGGTTGAGCATCTGCCTTCGGCTCAGGGTGTGTTCCTGGGATCCCAGGATCGAGTCCCACATCAGCATTCCTTTGGGGAGCCTGTCTCTCCATCTGCCTATGTTTCTGCCTCTGCTTCTCTGTGTATCTCTCATGAATAAATAAATAAAATATTTAATCTCAAAAAAGAAAGAACAAATAATGTAAGAAGTGATGAAGAAGGGCATTATTTCATAATTAAAAAGACTCTCTATATCGATCAAAGAACTAAATATTTATGCTGCCAGCATGGGAGTACCTAAATATGGAAACCAAATACCAACAAACGTACATGAACTGACTGTATTGGAAATAATACAATGACCGGGGATTTTAAAACCCACCCACTTATGGCAATGGACCGATCGTCTATGCAGAAAATCAACAGGGGAACAATAGCCTTGACACACTGGACCACAGGGACTCAACAGATACAGTCTGAACATTTCTTCCAAAAGCAGAATACACATTCCTTTCAAGGGCACATGGGACATTCTCCAGAACAGATCATATCATGGGCCACAAATCAGCATTCAACAGGTACAACAGGTACAAGAAGTTGATATCACACCCTGTATATTTTTGACCACGACGCTATGAAACTCAAAGTTGACAGTAAGAAAAAATTTGGACAGACCAAAAATACGTGATTATGAACATCCTACTAGAGAATGAATGGAGCAACCAAGAAATTAAAGAGGTAATTTAAAACAAATGAAAATGAAAACATGTTTCTCCAAACCTCTGGGATTTAGCAAAGGCAGTCCAAAGGGGGAAATACATAGCAATACAGGCTTACCTCAGGAAACAAGAAGTCTGGGATCCCTGGGTGATGCAGCAGTTTAGCGCCTGCCTTTGGCTCAGGGCGCGATCCTGGAGACCCGGGATTGAATCCCACGTTGGGCTCTCGGTGCATGGAGCCTGCTTCTCCCTCTGCCTATGTCTCTGCCTCTCTCTCTGTGTGACTATCATAAATAAATAAAAAGTAAATAAAATGTGTTTTTAAAAAAGGAAACAAGAAGTCTCTAATACACAACCTAACCCTACAGCTAAAGGAGCTGGAAAAGGAATAGCAAACAAAGCCTAAAGCCTACAGAAGATGGGAAAAAATAAAGATGAGAGCAGAAATAAACAATACAGAAATAAAAAAACCAGTAGAATGGAATAAGAAAACTAAGAGCTGGTTCTTAAGAATAATTAATAAAATGGATCAAGCTCTAACCAGCCTTATCAACGAGAAAAGAGAAAAGACCTAAATAAATAAAATCACAAATGAGAGAAGAGAGATCACAATCAACACCAGACAAATAAGTCAGTTATAAGGGAAAACTATGAAAGCTTATACACTAACATACTGGAAGAAATGGAGGAAATGGATAAATCCCTTGAAATGTGCAAATGAGCAAAACTGAAATAGGAAGAAATAGAAAATGTGAACAGACCCATAACTAGCAAAGGAATTGAATCAGCAAGACACCTGAGTGCCTCAGTGGTTGAGCATCTGCTTTGGCTCAGGTCATGATCCCGGGGTCCTGGGGGATCACGTCCCACATCAGGCTCCCCACATAGAGCCTCATTTTCCCTCTGCCTCTCTGTGTCTCTCATGAATACTTAAGTAAAGGTGCAGCCACTGTGGAAAACAGTCTGGAGGGTCCTCAAAGAGTTAAAAATAAGGGATCCCTGGGTGGCACAGCAGTTTGGTGTCTGCCTTTGGCCCAGGGCATGATCCTGGAGACCCAGGATCGAATCCCACATCGGGCTCCCAGTCCATGTAGCCTGCTTCTCCCTCTGCCTGTGTCTCTGCCCCTCTCTCTGTGACTATCATAAAAAAATTTTGAAAAAAGAAGTTAAAAATAGAGTTACCAATTAAACAGCTGATTCCAAAATTAAACAGCTAGGTATTATCCTGAGGATACAAAAGTAGTTTATTAGATTCAAAGAGGGACATGCAGCCCGGTGTTGGTAGCAGCGTTATCAACAACAGCCAATCTGAGGATACAGCCCAAATGTCCATCGACAGAAGAATGGGCAGAGACGATGTGGTAAATATACACACTGCGACATCACTGGGTCATCAGAATGGATGAAATGAAGCCATTTCCAATGACGTGGGAGAATTGGAAAGACTTATGCTAAATGAACTCAGTCAGTCAGAGAAAGACAGATACCACATACCATACAATTGCATTAACATGTGAATTTTAGGAAACCAAACAAACTGGCAAAGGGGTGGAGGGGAGGGATGAGAGAAGCAAACCAAGATACACACTCTTAACCACAGAGAA
This sequence comes from Canis lupus baileyi, assembly GCF_048164855.1. NCBI lineage: Eukaryota > Metazoa > Chordata > Mammalia > Carnivora > Canidae > Canis > Canis lupus. Next base: position 32,899,446 of record NC_132871.1, on the reverse strand, counting down.
TAAACTAATGAATACCAGAGGAGGGGGGGGAGGGGAATCAGGGGATGGGGATTGTGGAAGTCACCACTGACCAGTACCAGGCGTTGTATCCAAGGGTTGAATCACTATGTGGTAAACCTGAAACTATATCATACTGTGTTTACAAACAGGAATTCAAGTAAAACTTTAAAATAATAATTGGTAGTATTGATGAAAAATGTGTGCACTGGAGATAAAATCAGAAAGTCAACTGAAAATCCAAATAAAGAGTATTTAGAGCCACAAAACCCCTCCTTACCTCAGCTCAGGAGAAGACTGCCATGCCTATTCTCACCCAAGTAAAAGCCTGGATTTTGATTCTATGGGGAGGCCACTGACTTGGTGGAGTCAGGCTATCTTTGAACCCAAAACCTAAATAGAGTGCATAAAACTAAACTGCCCAAGATATTAGGAGTCCCAGTGCAGGCACATGCCAAGACCCAAACTCTAACCATACACAGACATAAGCCTAACCCTACACTTAAGCCTAATGTTAACCTAAACCTTAAACAAGACCTATCACTAATCGAAACCAAACACAAACCCCAAGACCGAAATGTGGACCAGACTTTTACCAAGTCCCACAAAACTCACTCAACCCTCTTCCACTGTGGGCGGGACCATGGGCTGGTGCAGCCGCCCTGGAAACAGTGTGGAGGCTCCTCAGGAAGTTACAAATAGAGCTGTAGGGTCAGTTTGTGTCCCTGACTTTACTGAACTCACTCCTTAGTTCTAACAGGTTTTGGTGGAGGCTCTCAGGTTTCCTGTTCCTAGTACCACGTCTTCAGCATATAGTGACAGTGTGAGTTCCCCTTCCAGTTGTGAAACCTTTAGTGTTCACATCTTAATGTCCTAGAAAGCCCAACAATAGAATAAAAACTGAGTCCAGGTCAAGGGCAGGAAGCCCCTATTAGAATGAGAACAGAGCTCAATGCCCTAGAAGACCCCATATCAAAATGTAAACAGAACTTGAGGAATTGTTCCAGCCCTCCTGGAGGTCCCAAGACCAGCCCTTAAAACTAAGCCAAACCCCACCTCGGGGTCCAAGTCCCTGCTCCGCTCCATCAGGTATACTTGGACACAAGCTCCAGCTTGTAAATAAACCCTCATGTGTTTGCGTTGGAGTCGACATCTCGGTGGTTTCTCGGATTCGCAATCTTGGGCACAACAGTCTGAGATAAAAAAAACAAAACCAAAAGAAGCTCGGACGCAGGCAGAGTAAAAGCAGGGTTCTGAGAGAAGCAGCGGAGACCCGTGGGCCTAGCGGCTCTTCTGTCGAGGCCCCTGCAGACAGGTGGGGGGGCAGAAAACTCAGCCCCAGAGCCAGAGGACCCAGCGTCCCCACCCGCATCCCGCCCATCAGCATGGAGACTCAGGGAGCAGCACAGTGCTGCCCACTGGAGGCCAGAGGCTCTGACGCCCACCCTGCCTCTGACCCCACAGGTGATTCTCCCAGGCAGATGTGCACCTGAGAATCAGTGCCAAGACCCATTCCGAGACCCTGCACAGACCATTCGCTGCCACCAAGTTGTCGGACCACAGAGGCTGCAGAGCTTCAGCTCTGCCTGGAAAGTACGGACTAGATTCCTTTGTACTTTGTGCTTTATTTTCATTTCTTTTCTTTGATTCTTTTTTATTAATTGCCTTATTTTAATTTTTCTGTATGTACCGTATATATTTCTTATTTTTACTTTCATGGTACTTTAATTGTTTTTCTTATTTGGGATTTAGCATCTTTAACAAGCAGGCAAAAATAATCTGGTGGGTTTTTTTTTGGGGGGGGAGGGCAGTTGTTATGGTTTTTCTTTTTCTTCCTTCTTTCTTTTCTGGAAAAAATAATGAGATGGAGAAATTCACCTCCATAAAATAACATGAGGTTCTACTGACAGCCAGGAAGTTCATCAATACACATATATGATGTCTAACTACAGTTTAAAACAATGATTATAAAGACAGAAGCTGGGCTAGAAAAAGAGCACAGAAGAAAACTAGAGAAACCTTTACTGTAGAAATAAAAGAACTAAAATCTAGTCAGGCCAATGTTAAAAATGCTATAACTGAGATGCAGTGCCAAGTGGAAGCCTTCAAAACAAGAAAGGTTATGGACAACAAGACAGACGTAGGGAAGTCAGCCACTTATTAAAACAATAATATTCATATCATGGGAGACTCAGAAGATGAAGAGATAGAAAAGCTGGGACTTGCTCAGACATTAGAAATGACAAATACCCACCATTTGCTTCAAAGTGGGTGGAACTGGAAGGTATTATGCTGAGTGAAGTAAGTCAATCGGAGAAGGACAAACATTGCATGTTCTCATTCACTTGGGGAATATAAATAAGAGTGAAAGGGAATATAAGGGAACGGAGAAGAAATGTGTGGGAAATATCAGAAAGGGAGACAGAACATAAAGACTCCTAACTCTGGGAAATGAACTAGGGGTGATGGAAGGGGAGGAGGGCGGGGGTGGGTGTGAATGGATGACGAGTACTGACAGGCTGAGCACTGTGTGTTGTTCTGTATGTGGGCAAATTGAACACCAATAAAAATAAATTTATTATTAAAAAAAAAAGAAAAAGTGGCATCTGGGTGGCTCAGTCACTTAAGCTTCTGCCTTAGGCTCAGATCACGATCCAGGTCCCAAGGCAGGCTCCCTGTTCAGCAGGGAACCTGCTTCTCCCTCTCCATCTGCCCCTCTCGCTCTTGGTTTTTCTCTCCTCTCTCTTTCAAATAAATTAATGACACCTTTAAAAAGAAACAAACAAACAAACCCAGAAGGACAAAAATCTCCCATGTAGAAGAATTTCAAAGAAGTTGTGCAGACATTCCACCCTCAAGTTGATTAGCATAGCGTCCCACTCTTATTTCCGGAATACACATAGTAACTTCCTTCTACAAAATATAATATGAAAATCAGTATATAAAACTGATACAATAATAATAATAATAATAATAATAATAATAAGAAGAAGAAGAAGAAGAAGAAGAAGAAGAAGAAGAAGAAGAAGAATCACTTTACTATGGAGAAAGCTGACAAACACGACCTCAGCAAGATGATCAGATCGCTACGAAGACTGATAAATCATGTTGATAATATCTATCCTTTATATGATATAATGAAAATGGCAGTATATCTCTTTATATAATCCATAAAAAGAGTTTAATCATGAGATAAACAACAGTCATTTCCCAACTGAGGTAAATTTTACAAAATACTCTACTTCTCAAAGTGTTCCAGTTCAATGATAACAAGGAAAGGCTGAAAGACTGTCACAATCCAGAGGAGCCTAAGAAAACATGAGTACAAATGGAATGAGATATGAGGGATGGTAATTTAGCAAAGACTAAGGAAATCTGAATAAAGTATGGTCTTTGGTTAATGAGAATATTTTAATATTGATTCAAGGCTAATATTTGTACCTTCCTAATATACCACCACCATCATATCCCTACCCCACACCATCCACCCCCACACCATCGGCCCCCAGCAAGGACCCAGTGCAGCTGCCCCCTGTGGGACATGCTCAGCCTCCCTGGGGTTCTCTGGATACCCTGCTCCCATCAGAAGCCCAATTCTCCCATAGAGAACCCAGCGGTTGCAGGGAGGAAGGAAGGCAGCGATCCCCGAAAGGCTGGGGGTAGGTGAGTGGTGCAGAGGACACATTGGGCCCAGCCCTCGCCCACTGTCCGTCCTGGAGGGCGCCACACCCTGCACAGGACACCAGCCCCTAACCCAGAGGGACCTGGGCTGACCTGGCTCTGCGCTCTGTGGGAGCTAGGTTGATTTGAGCCCCTCCCAGGCCCAACACAAAGACTAATGGGATCCAGGTCCCCATGGTCCTGGCCAGCCCTGGATTCCGGCCCCAGGCTGAGGGAGCCCTCTCACAGGTGGATGTGGCCTCCTGGGCCCAGGGCATGCCCCACAGATCCAGGTCACTAACCTAGGGCAAGCCGGGGGATCCCGGGACACCCCAGGGTGGGGAGTGGATGGATAGGCCGGTTGGCCCCACCCGACCCCACACCAGGAGGCAGGCTCTTCCAGGTATTGGGGCCCCAGAGGGCCCAAGGCAGGTGTCCAGCTGCCCTGCGGGTCCCAGTACAGGAGCCCATGAGCTGCAGGTCCAGGTCATCTCTGCTTTCCTCAGAACAGTCACTCAGGCTGAAATCTCAGGACACACGCCCCCACCCGGAGTCCCCACATGTTCCCACAATGTGGACTCTAGCACCCGCCCCTCCACACTGTGTGATTCTTGCCCTCCCCTAAAGGACAGAAAGGTCTCCCTCCCCAGGGGAAGGCGCGCATTAGGCTCTGAGCCCCTTTGCTGTAGAAAGTCAATAAAGTGTTGTGCAAAAATGCACAGCCAGCCCGTTTCTGTGTCTCCCAGAACTCTGTGCATGGGGCATGGAGAGACACCCAGAGAGGAGGAAGGGGCTCCATCCAGGCCCCAAACAGCCCCTGCAGGGGCACCGCCAGGTACACACAGCTGACGTCCCCTAGTGCCCTCCAGGGGCAGCCAGACGCCAGGGTCAGGACCCCACAGACTTTGCTTGGACTCAGGCTGTGTCTCCTGGGCCAGGGGGGGCTGGGACAAAATGACAGCCAGGGAGCTTCAGGTCACCAGGGTCTGTGCACAGCGACCAGGAGGTCTGTGCACCCTCTGTCTTGATAAACGAGGATGGCCGAATTCCGGGGCACTTATTCCCCTCCCCGCATCCCAGTGCCTGTGTGCCTGGGCCACAGAGGGCCTGTGGGGCGGTCAGCGTGGCCCTGGAAGGGATGTCAGGACACCAGGCCCTGGTGTTGTGCCCAAGATTGTAAATCAGGGAAACCACCAAGGAGCCCACACCGATGGAAACTCCCAAGGGTTTCTTTACAAGCTGGAGCTTGGGTGAAATTGCACCCAACACAGCGCAGCAGGGACGTGGATCCCGAGAATAAGAGGCATAGCAGCTTTATAGGGGCCAGGGGCCCATGGGATACGCAGAAAGTTGCACAGTCATGCTGGTCCACACAAAGGTGGCCAATTGAATTACACCTTACCCTATAGTATCCACTTGAGCTGGCCTATTACTTTGGTCAGAATCGTCGCACAGTTTTTGGGGGGCACAAAGCAGGGTTACATTGTTATGAGCCGATTTCCGAATAGGGTGTGCCCAGCGGCCTGACTAGGGTGGGGCAGCGCCTTAAGCAAAAAGAAGCTCATGTGAGGGTCATAGGGGAGGAGGCGGGTGTAGCACAAAATGGAATCAGTCCTGCTCTGCTTTTCCAGGGGTAGGGGATTTTTGTTAACTTTCCTGGGTCCCACACTTGCAGCTCACGTACCTGGGCCACCCTCACCAGGTGGACTCAGCCTGCACACCTCTTGGTGCTGGATCTCTCATACCAGCGTGTGGAGGGCACCCTCCCCTCCCTAGTGAGTAGGGGTGGGTGAGCATGGGGCTCGCCAGAAGGCCTGGCCGCACAGGGGACCAAGAACCCCAGCCCAGACCCCAACTCGACTCCCACACACAGGCAGCAACAGGGCTCCCCGCCATGGGCAGCTACCTCCTCAGGATCTCCCCCCAGGGCGGCGCTGAGGTCTGGCTCCCTGCTGGAGAGGCATCGGGGAGAAGAGAAACAGCAGGCGCTCAGTGGGACCCCCTGCCAGACATGGGAATTTGGCCAAGTCGGAACTTCCAGCTCAGCTGACTCTCCAGCAGAAAGTCACTGCAGGAGCGAGCCCCCAGTCGGCAAGGAGAGCCCAGCTATCTGCCCAGCGCCAGCACCAGAAATGATGTTGTGCCAACCATTTCGGCATTTGGGTGACCTAACCAGAGGATCAGATAACTGCACGTGATATCTGCATGTGATAGTCACACACACAAGCAAAAACCAAGAAAAGTCGGAATCCCCCCAATGTTGTCAAACAGCAGCTGGATGGTTACATATACGACGCTGTGGTCCCCAATAGGATACATGATAGACGCTATAAACCATGACTACAGAGGTACTGGAGGTACGGAGATGTGCCTGCTGGGTTTCAAAAAGGAGCACAGAGAGGCAGGAAACATCCTACGGAGGGGGTGTCCCTCCTAGGAAAGGACACCAGGTCCCTGTGTAGGCTACAGATGGTGAAATCTGTCCTCCTCTCTTTCAGCTTCTGGTATTCCTCCTCTTTTGTTCTTCCTAATTCTAGTTTAGCCTCCACCCTGCATCCAAGACAATGACCAAAGAGGCTTCGTTATGACATCGCGTCTTAAAAGGTGGCCGAGCTCTGGCTACCGGGTTCAGAAATGGTCATTGCCTAGGTGTATGCTGATCCCCCGAACTTGTGGCTTCACGGCTTTTCTCTCCCTGCAGAACGAGGGGAACCACAGGTCTTACAATGAAAGACGCCCACTTCCCATCGAGCGGGACTATCCCTTGTGGAGGACCTCATCTGGGCCAAGTAGTACAAGCGGGGCGATCAAGAATAGTTCGCAGGTGAGACATAAGCAAACACTTACCTTTGATGTCATGCTTTATTTGTTCATCCATTTATTATTTGTTAAATATTTTCATTTCATGTCCTCTCTATACCCAACATGGAGTTCAAACTCACAACCCTGAGATCAAGATCCCCCAAACAGGCCAGCCAGGCACCCCACTGCCATGTTTCATAACTCTTTGCTTCCTTGACTATCTCTGCATCCAACTGGAACATTGAGTCCTTGACGGGAAGCTTTAGTTACCTCCGAATCCTAGAACGTTCTCACTGTATCCCAATCCTAGATTGACATTTACCATTGAATAGCACTTTAAATAAATAGTAAAATAACTACTACAGTAAAGGAAATTATCAACTTTTCACGTGTGTGGGCCCTGCTCCCTGGGCTCCCAGGGAAGCTATGGTTTCTTTCACATTGATCAGGTCCAAATGACTCCACCACACCTCAAAGCGTGGGCTCAGTTTCTGCCCTGACACATGCAAGACCCCTGCTTCAATTAACATGTATCAATCAATCAAAGAGAGCCTGACTAGCTTGGTGTTGTTCGTAAGAACATGGGACTCTTGTTCTTGGGGTAGCAAGTTCTAGCCCCATGTGGGCTGTAGAGATTACAGAAAAATAAAATCTTAAAAACAATCAATCAGTTGATCTTGGGGAGACACAGCCCCGGATCCCACAAGGGCAGAGAGCCAACTGACAGTTCTACGCACAATATTATAAGCAGCAGTGCACAAAATCTGAACTTTCAGAAGTCTCCTAGAGTGGGGGACACACCAGCCTTAAGGTGTTCAGGAGGAGAAGTAGGGGGCAGTCCCTGGAGTGACAGGGTGGGCTCAGGATCCCAGGGGTCCCAAGGACAGTGGCGCCAACTGTTCCCGGGCATAGGAGCAGGAACCCGGCTGAGAGCAGCGGGACTCGGGCCAACTGTCTGCCCTGTGTGGCCATAAGCTGCAAACCCTGTGCAGTCACGGGGCCCAGTTCCTGGGACCGGCCAGCAAAGGCCAGGAGTGCGAGGACACCCTCCCTGGCAAGAATAGCACAGGTCTCCACCAGGGCAGCCCCTAAAATTTGGAGTTTTAAAATTCAGTCACTTGTCTGTGTGGAGGCTGAGAAAATTGAGGCCGTTCCACCTTAAGTTCACTGTTAACACAAGAACTGCCATCCCAGGACCCGATGAATAAGAGCTAAAATTTACATTACATCAGTTACAGGAAAAAAAGAAAAAAACAGCTTACAGCTTAAGGTCCCAGAAAGCCCCATATTAGAATGAGAACAGAGCTCAATGCCCTTGAAGGCCTCATGTCAAAATGTAAACAGAACTTGAGGAATTCCGCCAGCCCTTCTGGAGGTCCCTGAGACCAGACCTTAAAACTAAGCTAAAACCCACCTTGGGGTCCAAGTCCCTGCTCCATTGTGTGGCGTATACTTGGACCCAAGCTCGAGTTTGTAAATCAACCCTTGTGTGTTTGCATCGGTCTCGGCTCCTTAGTAGTTTCTCCAATTCAGAATCTTGGGCACAACACCCGCAAGTCCCCTCCCCACCTGGGCTGATCCCCTGTCCCCTCCAACCCAGGGTGACCCTCAGTCACCTTCTGCCCACAGCAGCTCGGCACAGTCCCTCACAGTGGTCTCACGGCCACGGTGGGCACTCTGGCTGTCCCCGGCCTCCCAGGAGAAGAAAGGAGGTTTCTGTAGGACACACTACCATGGTGGCCCGTGGGCTCCCTGCCCAGGATGGCAGCTGGTGACATGCCGTGGTCTGTGTCGCTGATGCCAGCTCCTCCTCCCTGGTTTTCCCACAGGAAATGAAGGAGGAGGCCTCGTCTCCTCCAGGGACATCACGCAGATAGACCTGGACATCAACAGGACGTTCGGCAGCCAAATCATGTTTTGGGACTGTAAGGGGGTGGGGTGAGGCTGCTGAGTCAGGGGGCTTCAGGGCCCCGGGGGAGTCCCAGAAGCTTCTGGGTAGGGAACACAGGGCTTAAGAGGCCGGGGGAAGCGACAGCAGCCAGCAAGACACCACTGTATGGTAGGGTGCCGGGGATGACCACCGTGCCCCAACCCCCAGGGCTTCGGGGATGAGGAGGTCACTACGTTGGCACCTCTAGGGGTATCCATGTGAGCTGAAACCCTAAGGGGTGAGGGACGGCCCCTTGAAAAGCAGGGGGCTGTGGTGGGGCCTGTGGAGGGCAGTAACCGGACCTGGGTGCCAGTCGTCATGGCCATGGCTGGAGCAGGACACACATCGATCCGATGAGGGTCGGATGGGTCAGTGTGACACCCACACTTGGTGTTTTATATATATCTAAATTCTATGCATTTAATTTGAGACAATTTGCAATTTGTAAACATACATAGTACGATGACCCCCAGATAATGCCTCCAGTTCAGCCAGCGCCCTGCACTGACCACACGGGGCCCCCGGGGCAGGTGTCACAGCAAACCCCAGACTGAGGTCGCCTTTATCTGTAGACGTATCCGTGTGCATCTGAGAGAATGTGGATGCCCTGTTCGGCAGGCACCCCACGCCATCCCTCCTCATTCCCCACCCCCACACCATCCCCCTTCATCATCATCCCCAATGGCATCCCACCTATACCATCCCCCTCACACCCACACAGCCCCACACAATCCCCACCCACACCACACCCCCACCATCCCCCCTACACCATACCCCACACGCCACCACCATCATACCCCTGTCCCCACAACATCCACTCCCAAACCATCTGCCCCCAGCAAGGACCCAGTGCAGCTGCCCCCTGTGGGACATACTCAGCCTCACCAGGGTTCTCTGGATACCCTGCTCCCATCAGTAGCCTGGGTTTCCCATAGAGTACCCAGGGGTTGCAGGATCGAGGGAAGCCAGGGAATCCCGACAGGGTGGGTGCAGGTGAGTGGTGCAGAAGACCCACTGTGCACTGCCTCAACCCACTGTCCCTCCTGAAGGGCGGGACACCCTGCATAGGACACCAGCCCCTAACCCAGAGGGACATGGGCTGGCCTGGCCCTGGGCTCTGTGGGGGCTGGGGAGATATGAGCCCCCCAGGCCCAAAACAAAGCCTAACAGGATCCAGCCCCCCATGGTCCTGGCCAGCCCTGGATTCTGGCCCCAGGCTGAGAGAGCCCTCCCACAGCTGGATGTGGCCTCTTGGGGCCTGGGCGTGCCCAACACGTGCCTAGGTCGCTGAACTAGGGCAGGCCTGTGGATGCTGGGACACCCCAGGTTGGGGAGAGTAGGGTTGGCTGGTGGGCCCCACCCACACCAACACCAGGGGACAGGCTCCACCAGATTCTGGGACCCCAGGGGACCCAAGTCCGGGTCCAGCTGCCCTGTGGGGACCCAGCGCAGGAGCCCATGAGCTGTAAGTCCAGGTCAGATCTGCTGTCCTAAGAACCGTCTCTCAGGCTGAAACCTCAGGACACGTCCCCACCCTGAGTCCAAACATGCTCCCAGGTGGGGGAATCCAGCACTAGTCCCCGCCCCACATGTGATTCTTGCCCTCCCATAAAGACAGAATGGTCTCCCTCCCCAGTGGAATGCGTGCACCCTTGCTCTGAGCCCGTTTGCTGTAGAAAGTCAATAGAGTGCTGTGGTGCAAAAATGCACAGCCAGCCCCTTTCTGTGTCTCCCAGAACTCTGTGCAGAGGGTGAGGAGAGACCCCGAGAGAGGAGGAGGGGGTACATCCACGCCCCAAACAGCCCCTGCAGTGGCGCTGCCAGGCACACCCAGCTGACATCCCCACGTGCATTCAAGGGGCGGCCAGACGCCAGGGTCAGGCCCCACAGACTTTACTGGGACTCAGCCGGTGCCCCGCAGGCCAGGAGGGGCTGGGACAGAGTGACAGCCAGGGAGCCTCAGGTCACCAGGGTCTGTGGAAAGTGACCTGGGAGGTCTGTGCTCCCTCTTTCCAGAGGGCCGGGGTTGGCTGTGTTCCGGGGCACTTCCACCCCTCCCCGCATCCCTGTGCCTGGGGTACAGAGGGCCTGTGGGGCGGTAGCGTGGCCCTGGAAGAGATGTCAGGACAATAGGGCCTTGTGTTGTGCCCAAGATGGCGAATCCGAGAAACCACCAAGGAGCCCACACCGATGCAAACTCCCGAGGGTTTCTTTACAAGCTGGAGCTTGGGTCCAAGTGCACCCAACACAGAGGAGTAGGGACTTGGACCCTGAGACTAAGAGGCGTAGCAGATTTATAGGTGTCAGTGGCCCATGGGAATGCTGAAAGATGCGTAGTCATGTCGGTCCACACGCAGGTGGCCGATTGAATTACACTTTACCCTATAGTATCGACTTGAACTGGCCTATTACTTTGGTCAGAATTGGCACACAGCTTTGTGGGGCACAAAGCAGGGTTACATTGTTATGAGCCGATTTCGGATTAGGGTGTGCCCAGCGGCTTGAGTCGGGTGGGGCAGCGCCTTACACCTCAGCAAGCCATGTGGGGTCATAGGGGAGATGGCAGGTGGAGCACAAAATGGAATCAGTCCTGCTCTGCTTGTCCAGTGGTAATGGATTTTTGTTAAATTTCCTGCGTCCCACACTGCAGCTCACAAACATGGGCCACCCTCACATGGTGTACTCAGCGTGCACAACTTGTGGTGCTAGATCTCTCACACCAGGGTGTGGAGGGTACCCTCCTCGCCCTAGTGAGTAGGGGCTGGGTAAGCATGGGGCTCTGCCTGAAGGCCAGGCAGCACAGGGGACCAAGGAAACCCAGCCCCGTCCCCACCCAGACTCCCAAACACAGGCAGCCCCAGGACTCCCCTCCATGGGCAGCTGAATCGTCAGGAGCTCCCGCCAGGGCGGCCCCAAGGTCTGGCTCCCTGCTGCAGAGACATCAGGGAGAAGATAAGCAGCCAGCGCATGGCAGGACCCACTGCAGCACATGGGAATATGACCAAGCCGGACCTTCCAGCTCAGCTGACTCTCCAGCTGAAAGTCACTGCATGAGCGAGCCCTGGGTCTGCTAGGAAAGCCTAGCTACCCGCCCAACGCCAGGACCAGAAATGATGTTGTGCCAACCATTTCGCCATTTGGGTGACCCAGCCAGAGGATCAGATAGCTGCACATGATAGCGACATGTGATAGACACACACACACCCCAAAACCAATTCCAAAGTCGGAATCCCCCCCAATGTTTTCTAACAGCCGCCAGATGGTTACATACACGACGCTGTTTTCCCCAGTAGGAAACATGGAAGACGCAAAAAACCATGACTGCAGAAGTGCTAGAGGCACAGAGATGTGCCTGCTGGGTTCCAACAAGGAGCACAGAGGGGCAGGAAGCATCCTACGGAGGGAGGCCCCTCCTTGGAAAGGACATCATGTCCCTGTGAAGGCTACAGACGGTGAAATCTGTCCTCCTCTCTCTTAGCTTCTGGTTTTCCTCCTAAATGCCATTTTCCTCAATCATAAGACCAAAAATTTATTTTATGTTTTTAAATTTCTTTTTATTGGAGTCCAATTTGTATGAATTCTTCCTTCAGCAAGGGTGTCATTCAGGAGAGAAGGAGAGATCATGAATTCCCAGACAGGCAAAATATAAAGGAGTTCACTTAACCAGTGACCACTTAACCAGTCCAGTAAGGAATTTTAAAAGGGACTCTTCTCGCGGGGGAAAAAAAGAGACCAAAAGCAACAAAGACTAGAAAGGACCAGAGAACGTCACCAGAAACTCCAACTCCTCCTGTAACACAAAGGCACAAGTTCATATCTTTGAATAATCACTCTGAACGCCGATAGACTAAATGTTCCAATCAAAAGATATAGCGTATCAGAGTGGCTTAAATACAGGATCCGGGATGCCTGGGTGGCTCAGGGGTTGAGTATCTGCCTTTGACCCAGGCTGTGATCCTGTAGTCTGGGATTGAGTCCCATATTGGGCTCCTGGTGGGGAGTCTGCTTCTCTCTCTGCCTAATTTTCTGCCTCTCTCTCTGTCTCTCTCTCATAAATAAAATTGTTATTAAAAAAACAAGATCCATCTGTATGCTGCCTACAAGATGCTCACCTTAGACCTATAGACACCAGCAGATTGATAGTCAGGAGAGGGAAAATCATCTACCACGCTAATGGATATCAAAAGAAAGCTGGAGGACACATACTTATATCAGACAAATGAGATTTGAAACCAAACCCTGGGGGACACACGCTCAGTGGTTGAGCATTAGCCTTCGACTCAGGGTGTGATCCTGGGATCCCAGGATCGAGTCCCACATCGGCCTCCCTTAGGGGAGCCTGCCTCTCCCTCTGCCTATGTTTCTGCCTCTGCTTCTCTGTGTATCTCTCATGAATAAATAAATAAAATATTTAAATCTCAAAAAGAAAGAATACTGTAAGAAGGGATGAAGAAGAACATTATTTCATAATTAAAAAGACTATCAAGATCAAACAACTAAATATTTATGCTGCCAAATGGGAGTACCTAAATATAGAAACCAATTAGCAACAAACGTAGAGGAACTCACTGATAATAATATCCTGACAAAGGATTTCAACACCCACTTATGGCAATGGACCAATCGTCTATGCAGAAAATCAACAAGGGAACAATAACCTTGACACACTGGACCACAGGGACTCAACAGATATAGTTAGAATACTAGATCCGAAAGCAGAATACACATTCCACTCAATTACATATGGGACATTCTCCAGAACAGATCATATCAGGGACCACAAATTAGCCCTCAACAGGTACAACCGGTACAAGAAGGTTGATATCACACCATGTACATTTTCAGACCAAGGCGCTATGAAACTGGAAGTCGACAGTAAGAAAAAAATTGGACAGACCAAAAGAACTTGGAGTTTATGATCATCCTACTAGAGAGTTAATGGAGCAACCAGAAAATTAAAGAGGAAATTTAAAATAAATGAAAATGAAAACATGTTTCTCCAAACCTCTGGGATGTACCAAAGGCAGTCCTAAGAGGGAAGTACATAGCAATACAGGCCTACCTCAAGAAACAAGAAGTCTCCAATACAAACCTAACCCTACACCTGAAGGAGCTGAAAAAGGAATAGCAAACAAAGTCTAAAGGCGACAGAATAAGGGAAAAATTTAAGATGACAGCAGAAATAAACAATACGTAGAAGGGGAGGAGGGCGGGGGGTGGGAGTGAATGGGTGACGGGCACTGGGTGTTATTCTGTATGTTAGTAAATTGAACACCAATAAAAATAAATAAAAAAAAATAAAATAAAATAAAAAAAAAAAAAAAAAAAAAAAACAATACAGAAACAACAAAACAGTAGACTGGAATAACAGAACTAAGAGCTGTTTCTTCCAAATAAATAATAAAATGGACCAAGCCCTAGCCAGCCTTATCAACGAGAAAAGAGAAAAGACCTAAATAAATAAAATCACAAATGAGAGAAGAGAGATCACAATCAACACCAGAAAAATAAGACAATTATAAGGGAATACTATGAAAGATTATACGCTAACAAACTGTAAGACCTGGAAGAAATGGACAAATCCCTAGAAATGTGCAAATGAGCAAAACTGAAATATGAAGAAATAGAAAATATAAACAGACCCATAAGTAGCAAAGGAATTGAATCAGCAAGGCACCTGGGTGCCTCAATGGTTGAGCATCTGATTTGGCTCAGGTCATGATCCCGGGGTCCTGGGGGATCAAGTCCCACATCAGGCTCCCCGTATGGAGCCTCATTTAACTCTGCCTATACCTCTGCCTCTCTGTGTCTTGCATGAATACATAAATAAAATCTTTAAAAAAGAGAACAGATACAAAGATGGGAAAGGACCCAAGTAAAATCACAAATGAGAAAAGAGAAATAACAACCAACCCTAGAGAAATACAAAAGATCATAAGAGAACATTATGAAAAATTATATGCCAGCAACCAAGAACCTGGAAGAAATAGATCAATTCCTGGAAATATATAACATAGCAAAAATGATAAAGGAAGAAATAAGAAACTTGAACACACAGATAACCAGCAACGAAATGAATCAGCAATGAATAATCTCCCAACAGGAGACGCTTAGATCAATAGAATTGAATGGAAAGCCGAAACAAGATACAAACCTGTAACTCGGGATCCCTGGGTGGCGCAGCGGTTTGGCGCCTGCCTTTGGCCCAGGGCGCAATCCTGGAGACCCGGGATCGAATCCCACATCAGGCTCCCGGTGCATGGAGCCTGCTTCTCCCTCTGCCTGAGTCTCTGCCTCTCTCTCTCTCTCTCTCTCTCTCTCTGTGACTATCATAAATAAATTTAAAAAATTAAAAAAAACCTGTAACTCTATGATCCATTAATCGACAACAAGGCAGGAAGAAATATCCAATGGCACAAAGACAAGTCTCTTCAACAAACCCTAAACCTGACCCCAGGATAAGAACAAATGGTGTTGGGAAAACCAGGCAGCCACATGCAGAAGAATCAAACTGGACCACTTTCTTACACCATATATATAAAAAATAAATTCAAAATGGATGAAAGACCTAAATTTGAGACCTGAATCCAATCAAAGAAGAAAAGATAGGCAGCAAAGTCTTTGACATTGGCCATTGGATCTTCTTTCTAGATATGCCACTGAGGTGAGGGAACAAAAGCAAAAATGCTATTTGGACTTCATCAAAATGAAAAGCTTCCGCAAAGTGAAGGAAACAACCAAAGCTAAAAGGCAACATACAAAATGAAAGGAGATATTGGTAAACAACACATCCAATAAAGAGTTAGTATGCAAAACACATAAAGCATATATCTCAAGATCCTAAAAACAAATTATGCAACTGGAGATGGACAGAAAAATGAATGGACTTTGTCTCTGACAAGACAGCCAGATGGCACCAGACACATGGAAAGACACAAAGCGTCACCCATCATCAGGGAAATGCAAACCGAAACCACAGTGATATGTCACCTGAGAGCCGTCATAATGGCTAAAATTAACAACACAAGAAACAACAAGTGTTGGTGAGGCATTGGAGAAAGGGTAGCCCGCTTACGCTCCTGGTGGGCATGCGAACAGATGTAGTCACTGTGGAAAACAGTGTGGAGGGTCCTCGAGAAGTTTAAAAAAAGGGGGATCCCTGGGTGGTGCAGTGGTTTGGTGCCTGTCTTTGGCCCAGGGCGCGATCCTGGAGACCTGGGATCGAATCCCACTTTGGGCTCCCGGTGCATGGAACCTGCTTCTCCCTCTGCCTGTGTCTCTGCCTCTCTCTCTGTGACTATCATAAAAAAAATTTTAAAAAAAGAAGTTAAAAATAGAGCTACCCTATAATTCCAAAATTGCAGAGCTAGATATTTACCCCGAGGATACAGAAGTACTTTAGTAGATTCGAGGAGGGACACGCAGCCCAGTGTTTGTAGCAGCATTATCAACAAAAGCCAAACTGTGGATACAGCCCAGATGTCCATCGACAGATGAATGGGCAGAAAGATGTGGTAAATATACACACTGCGACATCACTGGGTCATCAGAAGGGATGAAATGAAGCCATTTACAATGATGTGGAAGGAGTGGAAAGGATTTATGCTAAATGAACTCAGTCAGTCAGAGAAAGACAGATACCAAATACCATAGAGTTTAATTCACATGTGAATTTTTTGAGAGTAGCAAACCAATGTACACACTCTTAACCACAGAGAATAAACTAATAAATACCAGGGGAAGGTGGGGGGACGGTGAGTCAGGGGATAGGGACAGTGGAGGGCACCTGTGACAAGTACCAGGTGTTGTATCCAAGGGTCTAACCACTATGTGGAAACCTGAAACTATATCATACTGTGCTCACAAACAGGAATTCAATAAAACTTTAAAATAATAATTGGTAGTATAGAGGAAACATGTGTGCACAAGAGATAATATCAGAAAGGCAACTGTAAATCCAAATAAAGAGTCTTTAGAGCCACAAATCTCCTCCTTAGCTCAGCTCGGGAGAAGCCTGCCATGTTTATTCTGACCCCAACAGAAGCCTGTATTTTGATTCTCTGGGGAGGCCACTGACTTGGTGGCGACAGGCTATCTTTGAACCCAAAACCTAAATAGAGTGCATAAAACTAAACTGCCCAAGATATTAGGAGTCCCAGTGCAGCCACATGCCAAGACAGAAACTCTAACCATATACAGACATAACCGTAACCCTACACTTAAGCCTAATGTTAACCTAACCCTTAAACAAGACCCATCACTAATCGAAAAACAAACACAAACCCCAAGACCAAAACACATTCACTGAACCTTCCTGCCAACCCTCACCCTAAATCCTAAACCTATTCTAAACCCTTAACCCTGACCCCTACCTTAAATCTGACCCTAACCTTAACTTAATGTACTCAAATCCTATTCCTAACCTTAACCTGTACCCTAACCCTAACCCTCTAATACTAATCCTATCTCATACCCCAAACTGTACTCTAACCTGTACCCTAAAACTAACTCCTAAACCACTCCCTATACCTATCTCTTACCCTTTTCTAAAACCATACCGTGACCCTGACCCTGACCGGACCCTAAAACCTAACTAAACACTAATCATAACCCTAGCCCTAACCCCTATCCTAAACCTAACCCTCGCCCTAACCCTAAACCTAGCCCTAAATTTTACCGTAACCCCTAACACTTACCCCTAACCCTAACTCACACCCTAAAACCTCACCCTAACTGCAAACCTAAGCCCAACCCTAACTGCAACCATAACCCTTACCCCACCTCCAAACCTCCTGCCCTATCCCTAAAGCCTAAACCCTAACCCTAACTCTAAATACTGTCACTAACCCTAACCTCGTTCCCTAATCCCTAACCCCCATCCTAACTCCTAACCACTGACCCTTACCCTTATCCCTCACCCTAGCCTCTAATCCGTAACCATAAACTTTTTTTTTTTCGTAACCATAAACTTAATCACAAATACCTAACATCTAACCTAAGCGTAACCACCAACTGACTCCCCTCCCCTGATCCTATCATTCATTCTACCCATTCACATACCCTGTGGTTCTGAGTAGTCCCTTCTGATGTGGACGAGGCCCCCAACAGCGCCTCCAAAGTCCTCCAGGGGGTCCTGAGGAAGCAGGGCTCCTGTGAGTGTGGACATGGCCCCACGTGTTCCTGAGTGATAGTCAGCGGTTCCTGAGGACGGCGGGTCTCCTGTCACTGTGGACTATGCCTCACATCCTCTGGAAGACTCACAGAAGGTCCTCAGGTGGCCGGGGGCTCCTGTCAGCCTGGACATGGCCCCACGTCCCCTGAAAACTCACCACGGATCCTGAGGAGGCTGTGGGCTCCTGTCAGCATAGACACAGCCCCATATTTCCTGAAGCTTTAGTGCAGGTCCAGAGGATGACGGGGGTCCTGTCAGTGTTGAGGTGACCCACATTTTCCTGAAGCCTCACCATAAGACCTGAGGAGGCTGTGGCTCCTGTCAGCATGCATGTGGCCCCAAATCTTCTCAAACCTTCACAGTTGGTCCTGAGGAGGCTGGAGAATCCTGTCAGTGTGGATGAGGCACCCACATTTTTCTTAGGCCTCACCAAAGGCCCTGACAAGGCGGGGGTCTTCTGTCTGCATGGACGCATCCCATATTTCTCTAAGTCAACACCGGGGGTCCTAAGGAAATCACCATCCTGTAGTGTCGATGTCACCCAACGTCCTCCCAAAGCGTCACCGAGGGTTCTGAGGAGGCAGGGGCTCCTGTCACCGTGAATGCGGCCCCCAGCTTCCAGAAGCCTCAACTTATGTCCTGAGGTGGCCCAGGTGCTCCTGTCAGTGTGGATGCGGGCCCACATCTTCCTGAAGACAACCCCTGGGTCCTGAGGCGTCCCAGGGGCTCCTTTCAGTGTGGATGTGAACCCACATTTTCCTGAAGCTGCGGCTCATCAGCATGGACGTGTCCCCACGTCCTCCTCAGGCCTCCCCAGCACAGGCTGACTACTGTCAGTGCAGGCAGAGGAGGCGTACTGCACATTCATGCCTCCTGGGTGGGGCCTGGGCTCCGGCGCCCCCTGTGGGATGCTCAGGCACTGCAGGAGGCAGCGGGCACTCCAGGGGCCATACCTGCCTCCTTCCAGGCTCCAGCTGTGGCCTGTTAGTTTCAGAAACGTCTCACTTAAATAGAGCCCAACACCAGGCCTCCCCAGAAATACTTAAGGACACGGAATTGGAGCCCACAGAATGCGAAATGAAATGTGGACCAGACTTTTACCACGTCCCGCAAAACTCACTCAACCCTCTTCCACTGTCGGCGGGACTGCGGGCTGGTTGGTGCAGTCGCCCTGGAAACAGTGTGGAGGCTCCTCAGGAGTTACAAATAGAGCCTCCCTGCGACCAGCAGGTGAATGGCCTGAGCTCACTCCGAAGATACAGATGCAGTGAGAATCAGGACACCTGCATGTCCCGATGTCCACAGCATCTGGGTCCATAGTAGCCACACTGTGGGAGGAGCCTCGGTGCCCTGTGGCAGATGATGGATAAAAAGGATGGGAGATAGATGATGGTCATAGAGAGAGGAATGGTACTCAGCTATCAAAGAGAAGGAAATCTTGCCATTTGCAATGATGTGGATAGAACTAAAGGGAAAATGTCAAGTGAAGTAAGTCAGATGGGAAAGAGAATGACTGTGTGGTGTCACTCATAAGTGGGATGAAAGAACCAAAGCAGATAACAACTGTGAAGGGAAGGAAAAACAAATAAGACGAAAACAGATGCAGGAAATATAGACTCTTAATGATAGGAAACAAACTGATGGTCATTGGAAGCAGGGTGGGGGGTTAACAGGGGACCGGCATGAAGGAGGGCACGTGATGTGTAGAGCACTGTGGTTATCTCCAACTGGTGAATCCCTGAATTCTTCCTTTGAAAGTATAATACTCTATACGTTAATTAATTGGGTTTAAATTAAATTAAGTTAAAAAATCAGTTGTATCAGAGCATGTTTCCTTCTGGACTCTCTGTTCTGCTCCTCCAGCTTATGCTGGGACCAACCCTCGTGGGTCTGGTTTGTTTAAGTAGACGTCAGGCCTCGTCCATGGACCAGCCCAGGGCTAGAACTCACAACCAGGAGATCAGGACCGGAGGTGAGGTCAGGAGTCCAATGCTTAACCGACAGAGCCAGGCGGGGTCCTGAGGACAACACTGCTTTATCCTGTGTCTCTGTGACATCGTTTGAAATAGGAAACTGCTGCATCCAGATCTGTACTGCTTATCCAATACTGATTTGCTGTCCGGTGTCATATTTCGGGGCAGATGGATGTTATGGGTTTTTTTTTCCCTATTTATAGGATCTGCCACCATGATTTGACAGGAATAACATTGTAACTGAGGGTGCTTCAGGAACTGCGGACATTTTTACAAGATGAGGGTTCCAACCCACGAGCCCAGGACGGCCTCCCAGAGCCTGGTTTGGCTCAGTGCACAAGTCTTGTGCTCTTTTGGTTCAGTCTCATTATTTATTCTCTGTGATGCTCCTGAGAAGGGAGTCACATCCATCATTTCCTTCCTGAATGCTGATTGTCAGGACACAGCAAGCCCCACAATAGAATAAAAACTGAGCCCAGGCCAAGGCCAGGAAGCCCCTATTAGAACAGATCTCAATGCCCTTGACGGCCCCATACCAAAATGTAAACAGAACTTGAGGAATTACTCCAGCCCTTTGGGAATTCCCCGAGACCGGCCCTTAAAAATAAGCTAATACCCACCTCGGGGTCCAAGTCCCTGCTCCGCTCTGTCGGGTATACTTGGACACAAGTTCGAGCTTGTAAATAAACCCTCGTGTGTTTGCATTGGTGTTGGCTTCTCGGTGATTTCTCAGATTCGCAATCTTGGGCACAACAGTCTGAGATAAAAAACAAACAAACAAAAGAAGCTCGGACGCAGGTAGAGTGAACACAGGGTTCTGAGAGAAGCGGCGGAGACCCGGGGGCTTTGGGGCTCTTCTGTGGAGGCCCCAGAAGACTGGGGGGCGGGATGCTCAGCCCCAGAGCCAGAGGACCCAGCTGCCCCACCGGCATCCCACCCATCAGAGCCAGGACTCAGGGAGCAGCACAGTGTCGCCCGCTGGAGCCCAGAGGCACTGACGCCCACCCCACCTCTGACCCCCGCAGGTGCAACTCCCAGGCAGATGTGCACCTGACAATCAGCGCCAAGGCCCATCCCCAGACCCCACACAGACCATTCGCTGCCACCAAGTTGTTAGACCACAGAGGCTTCAGAGCTTCAGCTCTCCCTGGAAAGTAGGGTCTATTCCTTTGTAGTTTCTGCTCTAATTTCAATTATTTTCTTTGATTCTTTTTTATTAATTGCCTTCTTTTAATTTTATGTATGTACCTTATATATTTCTTATTTTTACTTTTATGGTAGTTTAATTGTGTTTCATATTTTGGGATTTAGAATCTTTTAACAAGCAGGCCAAAATAAATTGGTGTGTTTTTTTGGAGGGCAGTTGTTATTGTTTTTCTTGGTTTTTCTTTTTCTTCCTTCTTTCTTTTCTGGAAAGAATAATGAGATGGAGAAATTCTCCATCATAAAATAACATGAGGTATTACGCACAGCCAAGAAGTTCATCAATAAACATATATGGTTTCTAACTACAGTTTAAAAGAATGATTATAAAGTTAGCAGCTGGGCTGGAAAAAGAGCACAGAAGAAAACTAGAGAATCCCTTACTGTAGAAATAAAAGAACTAAAATCAAGTCAGTCCAACGTTAAAAATTCTATAACTGAGATGCAGTCCCAACTGGAAGCCTTAAAAACAAGAAAGGTTATGGATGACAGAGGCAGACGTAGGGAAGTTAGCCACTTATTAAAACAATAACATTCATATCATAGGAGACTCAGAAGATGAAGAGAGAGAAATGGTGGGCCTTAGCCATCAGAAATGACAAATACCCACCATTTGCTTCAAGGTGGATGGAACTGGAAGGTATTATGCTGAGTGAAGTAGGACAATCAGAGAAGGACAAACATTGTATGTTCTCATTCATTTGGGGAATATAGTTAATAGTGAAAGGGAATATAAGAGAAGGGAGTAGAAATATGTTGGAAATATCAGAAAGGGAGGCAGAACATAAAGACTCCTAACTTGGAATTGAACTAGGGGTGACTGAAGGGGAGGAAGGCAGGGTTGAGGGTAAACGGGTGACGGGAACTGAGGGGGGCACTAGATGGGATGAGCACTGGGTGTTATTCTGATTTGGCAAACTGAACACCAATAAAAAATAAATTTATTATTTAAAAAAAAAGAAAGAAAGAAAGAGTGGCACCTGGGTGGCTCAGTTATGCTTCTGACTTAGGCACAAATCATGATCCAGGTCCCAAGGCAGGCTCCCGGTTCAGCAGGGAACCTGCTTCTCCCTCTCCCTCTGCCTCTATCGCTCATGTTTTTCTCCTCTCTCTCTCCTATAAATAAATAACATCTTTGAAAAAGAAACAAACCCAGAAGGAAGAGAAATCTCCCATGTAGAAGAATTTCAAACAATTTGTGCAGACATTCCACCCACAAGTTCATGAGCATAGCTTCCCACTCTTAAGTGTGCAATACACAAAGTAACTTTCCACTACAAAATATATTTATTTATTTATTTTTATTTATTTATGACAGTCACACAGAGAGAGAGAGAGAAGGGCAGAGACACAGGAAGAGGGAGAAGCAGGCTCCATGCACCGGGAGCCCGATGTGGGATTCGATCCCGGGTCTCCAGGATCGCGCCCTGGGCCAAAGGCAGGCGCCAAACCGCTGCGCCACCCAGGGATCCCTACAAAATATATTTAGAAAAACCTAAAATAATGATGATAATATAATAATAATAATAAAATAATAACAATAATGAATCAGTTTACTATGGAGAAAGCTGACAAACATTACCTCAGCAACATGATCAGATCGATACCAAGACTGATAAATCATGTTGATAGTATCTATCCTTTATATGATATAATGAAAATGGCATTATATCTCTGTATATAATCCACAAAAACAGTTCAATCATGAGATAAACAACAGACATGTCCCAACTGAAGGAAATTTTTCAAAATACTCTACTTCTCAAAGTGTTCCAGTTCAACAACAACAAGGAAAGGCTGAAAGACTGTCACAATCCAGAGGAGCCTAAGAAAACAGGAGGACAAACGGAATGTGATAGGAGGGTTGGTAACTTAGCAAAAACTAAGGAAATCTGAACATAATATGGTCTTTGGTTAATACGACTATTTTAATATTGATTCATTAGCTAATCTTTGTACCATACTAATATAAGATTTCAATAATTGGAGAAATTGAGTGCAAGTGCATGTGAATGCACTGTACTATCTTCTCAATTTCCCTATAAATCTTTGTTTTTTTCCTAATAAATAAGATTTATTTTGAAAATTGACTTAAATGAATCAGGCTCCAAGTGTGAAGACATTTTAAGAATAGTTGAATTAACTTTTGCCTTATTCTTAAAGAGTTCCTTTGATGGAAACAAAGTAAGAATTTTAGATCAGAAGGAAAGAAAAACACTTATGAACACGTATAATGCCTCCTCAACCTGAAAAGCAGGAACGGATAATAAATAACAAAAATCAGATAAAAATAATTCTAGTATAATAGACACCATATTGCAAGGGCATTTAAATTTAGCAATGCATAACATTTATTTCCTGGACATTTGTCTTCCAAAGAGTTCACAGTGTTTCAGTGTCAGTTGAAACAGGGGAAGAATCTCAGGGAAGAATCCTTCACATAATAATAGGACCATTGGCAATAATGTCTCTCAGTTCGTTCCAAATCCATAAAGATGTATTTCCTGATGAGTGACTGAACTGTGAAGAAAGAGATGAGAAACCCTCATCCCTCTGAATTACTTGTGTCAGAATATTTTCACCATAGTACTACGGATAGTAGTAAAGTCTCCTTATTAACAGGAAATACGTCTCAGATTGGAATCTCAGCAATGAGATGCACTGAGAAAAAATGCTTTAACTCGCTCCTCATCTTTTAAAGACAAAGGAGAGGTTTTCTATGTAGAAAGACAGTTGTCAAGATAGCCTTAGGGAATAAGAGTCTGCAGCATCGAACCCTGCTGCACAGCTAGGACGCTCGTGCTCCAGGTCTTCCTGATCCCAAATCCCTGGGCCTGTCCCCCAACACAGGATGCCATGCTGAGGTCATTTGCAATGGCTCTCTTAGGAGCTCTGGGGAAGGGGGAAGGAGCTAGATATTATGGGACAGGACACATGGAGGCCTAGAAAATTAAGGCCATTCCAATTTAAATTCAGTGTTAGCACACGCCCAGCCAACCCAGGCTCCTGTGAAGAAGAGATGAATTTTACATTACTTCAGTTACAGGAAAAAAAAAAACAGCTTAATGACCTAGAAAGCCCCACAATAGAATCAAAACTGAGCCCAGACCAAGGGCAGGAAGTCCCTATTAGAATGGGAAGAGAGCTCAATCCCTTGAAGGCCCCATATCAAAATGTAAACAGAAATTGAGGAATTGCTCCAGCCCTTCTGGAGGTCCCAGAGACAAGCCCTTAAAACTAAGCTAAAATCTACCTCGGAGTCCAACTCCTTGCTCCGCTCTGTCGGGTATAATTGGACACAAGCTCGAGCTTGTAAGTAAACCCTCGTGTGTTTTCAAAAGTGTCGGCTTCTCGGTGGTTTCTTGGATTCGGAATCTTGGGCACAACAGTCTGAGATAAAAAAACAAAAGAAAAGATGCTCGGATGCAGGTAGAGTGAACACAGCGTTCTGAGAGAAGCAGTGGATACCCGGGAGCTTGGGGGCTCCTCTGTGGAGGCCCCTGCAGACTGGGGGGCAGTATGCTCAGCCCCAGAGCCAGAGGACCCAGAGACCCCTCCCGCATCCCGCCCATCAGGGTCAGGTCTCAGGGAGCAGCAGAGCGCCTCCTGCTAGACTCCAGAAGCGCTGACGTCCAACCCGCCTCTCACCCCTCAGTTCCATCTACCAGGCAGATGTGCACCTGATAATCAGCGCCACAGCCCATCCCCAGACCCGGCACAGACCACTCACTGCCACCAAGTTGTTGGACCACTGATGCTGCAGAGCTTCAGCTCTGCCTGGAAAGTAGGGTCTAGCTTCCTTTGTACTTTGTGCTTTATTTTCATTTATTTTCTTTGATTCTTTTTTATTAATTGCCTTATTTAATTTTTATGTATGTACCTTATATATTTCTTATTTTTACTTTCATGTTACTTTAATTGTGTTTCATATTTTGGGATTTAGAATCTTTTAACAAGCAGGCCAAAATAATTTGGTGTTTTTTTTCAGAGGGCAGTTGTTATTGTTTTTCTTGGTTTTCTTTTTCTTCCCATTTTCTTTTCAGAAAAAAGTAATGAGATGGAGAAACTCACCTCCATAAAATAACATGAGGTAGTACTCACAGCCAGGAAGTGCATCAATACACATATATGATGTCTAACTACAGTTTAAAACAATGATTATAAAGTACCAGCTGGACTAGAAAAAGAACCCAGAAGAAAACTAGAGAATCCCTTACTGTAGAAATAAAAGAACTAAAATCTAGTCAGGCCAATGTTAAAAATGCTATAACTGAGATGCAGTCCCAAGTGGAAGCCTTAAAAACAAGAAAGGTTATGGACCACAGAGGCAGACGTAGGGAAGTCACCCACTTATTAAAACAATAACATTCATATCATAGGAGACTCAGAAGATGAAGAGAGAGAAAAGGTGGGCCTTGCTCAGCCATCAGAAATGACAAATACCCACGATTTGCTTCAACGTGGATGGAACTGGAAGGTATTATGCTAAGTGAAGTAAGTCAATCGGAGAAGGACAAATATTGTAGGTTCTCATTCGATTGGGGAATATAGGTAATAGTGAAAGGAAATATAAGGGAAGGGAGTAGAAATGTGTGAGAAATATCAGAAAGGGATACAGAACATAGACTCCTAACTCAGGGAAATGAACTAGGGGTAATGGAAGGGGACGAGGGCAGGCGGTGGGGGTGAATGGGTGATCAGCACTTGGTGTTCTTCTGTATGATGGGAAACTGAACACCAATAAAAAAATAAATTTATTATTAAAAAAGAAAGAAAAAAAGAAAGACTGGCACCTGGGTGGCTCAGTCAGTTAAGCTTCTGCCTTAGGCTCAGATCATGATCCAGGTCCCAAGGCAGGCTCCCTGTTTAGCAGGGAACCTGCTTCTCCCTCTCCCTCTGCGCCTCTCGCTCATGCTTTTTCTCTCCTCTCTCTCTCAAATAAATAGAAAACATCTTTGAAAAAGAAACAAACAAAAAAGCCAGAAGGAAGAAAAATCTCCCATGTAGAAGAATTTCAAATAATTTGTGCATACATTTCACCGTCAAGTTCATGAGCATAGCTTCCCACTCTTAAGTGTGGAATACACATAGTAACTTCCTCCTAGAAAATATAATATGAAAAACTTAAAATAATATTGATAATATAATATTAATAATAATAATTAATAACAATAATAATAAAGAATCAGTTTACTATGGAGAAAGCTGAGAAACACTACCTCAGCAAGATGATCAGATCGATACCAAGACTGATAAATCATGTTGATAGTATCTAACCTTTATATGATATAATGAAAATGGCGGTATATCTCTGTATATAATCCACAAAAACAGTTCAGTCATGAGATAAACGAAAGACATATCCCAAATGAGGGAAATTTTACAAAATAATCTACTTCTCAAAGTTTTCCAGTTCAAGAACAACAAGGAAAGCCTGAAATACTGTCACAATCCAGAGAAGCCTAAGAAAACAGGAGGACAAATGGAATGTGATATGAGGGATGGTAACTTAGAAAAAACTAAGGAAATCTGAATAAAGTATGGTCTTTGGTTAATGCAAATTTTTTACTCTTGATTCATTAGCTAATATTTGTACCGTACTAATATAAGATATCAATAATTGGAGAAACTGAGTGCAAGTGCATGTGAATGCTCTGTACTATCTTCTCAATTTCACTATAAATCTTTGTTTTTTTCCTAATAAATAAGATTTATTTGAAAATTGACTTAAATGAATCAGGCTCCAAGTGTGAAGACATTTAAAGAATTGTTGAATTATCTTTTGCCTTATTTTTATAGAGTTCCTTCAGTGGGAACAAAGTAATAATTTTATATCAGAAGGAAATAACAACACTTATGAAAACGTATAATGCATCCTCAAACTGAAAAGAAAGGATAATAAATGCAAAAATCAGATAAAATACTTCTAATATAATAGGCACCATATTGCAACTGCATTTAAAATTAGAAATGCATAACATTTATTTCCTTGACATTTGTCTTCCAAAGAGTTCACAGGGTTTCAGTGTCAGTTGAAACAGGGGAAGAATCTCAGGGAAGAATCCTTCACATAATAATAGGACCATTGGTACTAATGTCTCTCAATTATTTCCAAATCCATACAGATGCATTTCCTGATGAGTGACTGAACTGTGAAGAAAGAGATGAGAAACCCTCATCCCTCTGAATTACTTGTGTCAGAATATTTTAACCATAGTACTACAGATAGTAAATTATCCTTATTAACAGGAAATACGTCTCAGATTGGAATCTGAGCAATCAGATGGGCAGAGTAAAAACACTTTGACTCGCTCCTCATCTTTTAAAGATAAAGGAGAGCTTTTCTATGTACAAAGTTAGTTGTCAAGATAGCCTTAGGGAATAAGAGTCTGCAGCATGGAATCCCGGTGCACAGCTGGGATGCCCACGAGCCAGTTCTTCCTGATCCCAAATACCTGGTCCTGTCCCCCAACACACGGTGCCAAGCTGAGGTCATTTGCAATTGCTCTCTTAGGAGCTCCGGGGAAGGGGGAAAGAGCTAGATAGGATGGGACAAAATGCAAAGAGGCCGTTTAATGAAGGCCTTTCTACTTTAAGTTCAGTGTTCGAACAAGTCCAGCCATCCCAGGCCCCTGTGAAGAAGAGCTGAAATTTACATTATTTCAGTTACAGGAAAAAAACAAAAGTTTACAGCTTAATGTCCTAGAAAGCGCCACAAAAGAATCAAACTGAGCCCATGCCATGGGCTGGAAGCACCTATTAGAATGAGAGCAGAGCTCAATACCCTTGAAGGCCCCAAATCAAAATGTAAACAGAAATTGAGGAATTGAGGAAGCCCTTCTGGAGGACCCCGGGACAAGCCCTTAAAACTAAGCTAAAACACACCTCAGGGTACAAGTCTCTGCTCCGCTGTGTTGGGTGTACTTGGACACAAGCTCCAGTTTGGAAATCAACCCTTGTGTGTTTGCATTGGTGTCAGTTCCTTAGTGGTTTCTCGGATTCACAATGTTGGGCACAACACCGCCATGTCCTCTCCCACCTTGGCTGATCCCCTATCCCCTCCCACCCAGGGTGACACTCAGTCACCTCCCCGCCTACAACAGCTGGGCACAGGCCGTCACACAGGTCCCATGGGCATGGTGGGCACTCCTGCCTTCCCTGCCCTCCCAGAGGAAGGAAGGAGGTTTCGGCAGGACACACTCCCATGGTGGCCCCAGGGCTCCCTGCCCAGCACGGCACCTCGTGACAGGTCGGGTCTGTGTCCCTCACGCCTGCTCCTCCTCCCTGGTTTTCCCACAGGAAGTGAAGGAGGATGCCCTGGTCTCCTCCAGGGACATCACGCAGATAGACCTGGACATCATCAAGAATTTCAGCAGCCACATCATGTTTTAGGACTGCTAGGGGGTCGGATGAGGCTGCTGGGCCAGGGGGCTTTGGGGCCCTGGAGGCTTCTGGGTAAGGAAAACGGGGCCTCTGAGGCCAGGGAGAGCAATAGCAACCAACAACACACTGCTCCATGGTAGGGTGATGGGGATGACCATACCCCCGGGGCCTCAGGGATGAGGAGGCCACAAGGATGGGGCCTCCAAGGGTTGCCATGGGACCTGAACACCAAAGGGGAGAGGGACAGCCCCCTGAGAAGCAGGGGATGGGGTTGGGGCCGTGAGGGGCATGAACCGGACCTGGGGGCCAGGCGGCATGTCCGCGGCTGGAGCAAGACACACATCGATCCCAAGAGGGTCAGACGGTTCAGAGTGACACCCACTCTCGGTGCTTTATATATTTCTAAATTCTGTGCATTTAATTTGAGACAATTTGCAATTTTAAACATACATATTATGATGATCCCCAGATAATGCCCCCGGTCCAGCCAGGGCCCTGCACTCACCCCATGGGGCCCCAGGGGCAGGTGTCACAACAAACCCCAGAATGGGGTCTCCTTTATCTGTAGATGTCTCTGTGTGCATCTTAGAGAACGGGGATGCCCTGTGTCCGCTGGCCCCCAATGCCATTCCCCCATTCCCCAGACCCACACCACCCCCCTACATCATCATCCCCCATGGCATCGCCACTATCCCAACCCCCTCACACACACACAGCCTCACATAATCCCCCCACAGTATACCCCAACACCATCCCCCCTATTCCATCCCCCACATTCCACCAACATCATACCCATGCTCCCACACCATCGACCCCGAGGAAGGACCAGTGCAGCTGCCCCCTGTGGGACATGATCAGCCTCCCCGGGGTTCTCTGGATACCCTGCTCCCATCAGAAGCCCGGGTATCCCATAGAGTACCCAGGGGTTGCAGGGAGGAGGGACGGCAGGGAGCCCCCAATAGTGTGAGCAGGTGAGTGAATCAGAGGACCCACTGTGCCCTGCCTCCACCCACTGTCACTCCTGGAGGGTGGCACACCCTGCACAGGACACCAGGCCCTAACCCAGAGGTACCTGGGCTGATTGGGCCCAGGCTTGTGGGGACTGGGTTGATTTGAGCCCCCACCAGTTCCAACACAAAGACTAATCGAATCAGGCCCACATGGCCCTGGCCAGCCCTGGATTCTGGTCCCGGGCTGAGCAAGCCCTCTCACAGCTGGATGTGGCCTGCTGGGCCCTGGGCGTGCCCCACAGATCCAGGTCGCTGATCTAGGGCAGCCCTGGGGATCCTGGGACACCCCAGTGTGGGGAGAGGAGGGGCAAGCTGGTGGACCCCACCCGCACCCACACCAGGAGACAGGCTCCTACAGGTGCTGGGGCCCCCAGAGGGCCCAAGGCCGGGGTCCAGCTGTCCTGCGGGAACCCAGTGCAGGAGCCCATGAGCTGCAGGTCTAGTTCAGCTTTGCTGTCTTCAGAACCGTCTCTCAGGCTGAAACCTCTGGACACACGCCCCCACCCGGAGTCCACACATGCTCCCGGTGGGGGGACTCCAGCACTCGACCCCCAACCCATGTGATTCTTGTCCTCTCGTAAAGGACAGAAAGGTCTCCCTCCCCAGGTGAAGGCACGCACCCACAGCTCTGAGCCCGTTTGCTGTAGAAAGTCAATAAAATGTTGTGGTGCGAAAATGCACAGCCAGCCCGTTTCTGTGTCTCCCAGAACTCTGTGCACATGGCGTGTAGAGACCCCCAGAGAGGAGGAGGGGGCACCACCTAGGCCCCAACTAGCCTGTGCAGGGACGCCACCAGGCACACATAGCTGACGTCCCCACGTGCCTTCCAGGAGCGGTCAGACCCACTGCTGGACATGGGAATGTGGCCGAGCCAGAACTTCAAGCTCGGCTGACCCTCCAGCTGAAAGTCACTGCATGAGCGAGCCCCAGCGCTGCCAGGAGAGCCCAGCTAACTGCCCAGCGCCAGCACCAGAAATGATGTTGTGCCAACCATTTCGGGGTTTTCTGGTGACCCAGCCAGAGGATCCGATTGCTGCACTTGATAGCTGGATGGGATAGACACACACACACCTCAAAAGCAAAAACAACAAAAAAAAGCAACAAAAGACGGAATCCCCCCAATACTGTCAAACAGCAGCCAGACGGTTACTTACACAATGCTGTGGTCCCCAATAGGATACAGGGAAAACGCTATAAGCCACGACTGCAGAGGTGCTAGAGATGTGCCTGCTGTGTTCCACCAAGGAGGCAGAGGGGCAGGAAGCATCCTCCGGAGGGGGGGCCCCTCCGAGGAAAGGACACCAGGTCCCTGTAAAGGCTACGGAGGGTGAAATATGTCCTCCTCTCTTTCTGCTTCTGGTTTTCCTCCTAAATGCCATTTTCCTCAATCAGATTAGCAAGAATTTATTTTATGTTTTTAAATTTCTTTTTATTGCAGTCCAATTTGTATGAATTCTTTCTTCAGCAAGGGTGTCATTCAGGAGAGATAAAGATTTTCCCAGACAGGCAACATATAAAGGAGTTCAGGACCACTTAATCAGTCCAGTAAGGAATTTTAAGAGGGACTCTCCTAGTGGGGGGAAAAAAAGAGACCAAATGCAACAAAGACTAGAAAGGACGAGAGAACGTCACCAGAAACACCAACTCTTCTGGTAACACAGAGGCACAAAGGTCATATCTTTAAATAGTCACTCTGAATGATGATAGACTAAATGCTCCAATCAAAAGATATAGGGTAACAGAGAAGCTAAAAATCAGGATCCGGGATGCCTGGGTGGATAAGGGGTTGAGCCTCTGCCTTTAACTCAGGGTGTGATCCTGGAGTCTGGGATCGAGTCCCATACTGGGCTCCTGGTGGGGAGACTGCTTCTCTCTCTGCATAATTTCCTGCCTCTCTCTCTCTCTGTCTCTCTGATAAATAAAATTATTATTGGGATCCCTGGGTGGTGCAGCGGTTTAGCGCCTGCCTTTGGCCCAGGGCGCGATCCTGGAGACCCGGGATCGAATCCCACATCGGGCTCCGGGTGCATGGAGCCTGCTTCTCCCTCTGCCTGTGTCTCTGCCTCTCTCTCTGTGACTATCATAAATAAATAAATAAAAATCTAAAAAAAAATAAATAAATAAAATTATTATTAAAAAAACAACATCCATCTGTACGCTGCCAATAAGATGCTCACCTTAGACCTATAGACACCAACAGATTGAAAGTCAGTGGATGGAAAAATCATCTATCACGCTAATGGATATCAAAGAAAGCTGGAGGACACATACTTATATCAGAAAAATGAGATTTGAGACCAAACCCAGGGAGACACCTGGTGGCTCAGTGTTTGAGCATCTGCCTTCAGATCAGGGGGTGATCCTGGGATCCCAGGATCGAGTCCCACATCTGCCTCCCCTTAGGGAGCCTGCCTCTCATTCTGCTATGTTTCTTCCTCTGCTCCTCTGTGTATCTCTCATGAATAAATAAATAAAATATTTAAATTTCAAACAAGAAAGAACAAATACTGTAAGAAGAGATGAAGAAGCGCATTATTTCATAATTAAAAAGACTATCAAGATCAAACAACTAAATATTTATGCTGCCTACATGGCAGTACATAAATATAGAAACCAATTAACAACAAACGTACAGGAACTCACTGATAATAATATAATGACAGGGGATTTTAACACCCACTTATGGCAATGGACTGATCATCTATGCAGAAAATCAACCGGGGAACCTTAGCCTTGACACACTTGACCACAGGGACTCAACAGATATAGTATGAACATTTCATCCTAAAGCAGAATACACACTCCTTTCAAGTGCACATGGGACATTCTCCAGATCAGATCATATCATGGCACACAAATCAGCCCTCAACAGGTGCAACAGGTACAAGAAGGTTGATATCACACCCTGTACATTATTGGAACATGACGCTATGAAACTTGAAGTTGACAGTAAGAAAAAAAATTGGACAGACCAAAAATACGTGGAGATTATGAACATCCTACTAGAGAATGAATGGAGCAACCAGGAGATTAATGAGGAAATTTAAAACAAATGAAAATGCGGGATCCCTGGGTGGCGCAGCGGTTTGGCGCCTGCCTTTGGCCCAGGGCGCGATTCTGGAGACCCAGGATCGAATCCCACATCGGGCTCCCGGTGCATGGAGCCTGCTTCTCCCTCTGCCTATGTCTCTGCCTCTCTCTCTCCCTCTGTGACTATCATAAATAAATAAAAATTAAAAAAAAAATAAAAAAAATAAAACAAATGAAAATGAAAACATGTTTCTCCAAACCTCTGGGATGTAGCAAAGGCAATCCTAAGAGGGAAATAAATAGCAATATAGGCCTAGCTCAAGAAACAAGACGTCTCCAATACACAACCTAACCCTACACCTAAAGGAGCTAGAAAAGGAATAGCAAACAAATCCTAAAGCCTACAGAAAGGAAAAAATAAAGATGAGAGCAGAAATAAACAATGCAGAAACAACAAAACAGTAGAATGGAATAACGAAACTAAGAGCTGGTTCTTCCAAATAAATAATAAAATGGATCAAGCCCTAGCCAGCCTTATCAGTGAGAAAAGAGAAATGACCTAAATAACTAAAATCACAAATGAGAGAAGAGAGATCAAATAAACACCAGAAAAATTAGACAATTATAAGGGAATACTAAGAAATTATACGCTAACAAACTGGGAGACCTGGAAGAAATGGACAAATCTCCAGAAATGTGCATACGAGCAAAACTGAAATAGGAAGAAATAGAAAATGTGAACAGACCCATAACTAGCAAAGGAATTGAATCAGCAAGGCACTTGGGTGCCTCAGTGGTTGAGCATCTGCTTAGGCTCAGTTCATGATCCCGCAGACCTGGGGGATCAAGTCCCACATCAGGCTCCCCGAATGGAGCCTCATTTTCCCTCTGCCTATACCTCTGCCTCTCTGTGTCTCTCATGGATACATAAATAAAATCTTTAAAAAACAAAAAAGGTAAGAAGATGAGAAAGGACCCAAATAAAATCACAAATGAGAAAAGAGAAATAACAACCAACACTAGAGAAATACAAACGATTATAAGAGAACATTATGAAAAATTATATGCCAGCAACCAAGAACCTGGAAGAAATAGATAAATTCCTGGAAATATATAACATTGCAAAAATGAAAAAGGAAGAAATAAGAAACCTGAACAGACAGATAACCAGCACAGAAACTGAATCAGCAATCAAGAATCTCCCAACAGGAGACGCTTAGATCAATAGAATAGAATGGAAATCTGAAACAAGATACAAACCTGTAACTCTATGATCCATTAATGGACAACAAGGCAGGAAGGAATATCCAATGGCACAAAGACAGTCTCTTCAACAAACCCTAACCCTGACCCCAGGATAAGAACAAATGGTGTTGGGAAAACCAGGCAGCCACAGGCAGAAGAATCAAACTGGACCACTTTCTTACACCATATATATAAAAAATAAATTCAAAATGGATGAAAGACCTAAATGTGAGACCTGAAACCATACAAAGAAGAAAAGATAGGCAGCAATGACTTTGACATGGACACTGGATATTCTTTCAGATATGCCTCTGAGGTGAGGGAAACAAAAGCAAAAATACTATTGGGGCTTCATCAAATTGAAAAGCTTCCACAAAGTGAAGGAAACAACCAAAGGTAAATGGCAACATACAGGAGGAGGGGCAAGATGGCAGAAGTGTAGTGTCCACAAATCACCTGTCCCCACGAAATTACCTAGATAACCTTCAAATCATCCAGAAAGTCTACGAATTTGGCCTGAGATTTAAACAGAGACCAGATTGAATGCTACAGTGAGAAAAGTTCATGATTCTATCAAGGTAGGAAGACGGGAAAAATAAAGAAACAAAAGGCATCCAAGTGTGAGGGGCCCTGCAAGGAGTCCGGCTAAGGCCGGGGCGAGTTCCCCCAGGATAGAAGACCTCTGTGCTGAGAGAAGGAGGAGCTGCACTAATCTTCCAGGGCGGAATGGCGCCTTCAAGGAGTCAGAGCAGGACCCCAGGAGGGCGGGGATGCCCTAGGGCTCCCTGGGACTCTAACAGACACCTGCACTCCCAGGAGAGTGCACTGAGCTCCCTGAGGGCTGCAGGGCACATGCATTGACCCGGGAGCAGCTCTGTGGGCCTCAGGTGGCGGCTCTGCAAAGAGGGTTTGCATGGCCCAAGGAGCAGCTTGGCAGTGGCTCCTCCTGCAGAGGAAGAGGCTCCGTGCGGAGGGTGCCGTGGGGCTCCGGGAGCAACTCGGAGGGGCTTGGGCGGTGGCTCTGCAGTGAGGGGGCTTTGCGGCCGGGAGCGAGAATCCAACAGCGCAGGCTCTGGAGTACAGGGCTTCGGGATACAGCCCAGGATTCGGCCTCCCCCAGGACAGGCAGAGGCCCAGAGGGCCCAGGACAGCATGGACGCTCCTGCCCAGAGCTGAGCACATCAGCGGCCCCACCCCAGAGCCTCCAGGCCCTTCAGATGGACTACTCCTGAGTTACTGTGGGGGCTGAATACAGGTTTCCAGAGCTGGCCGCTGACACTGGGGTTGTTCCTCCTGGGGCCTCACGGGGTAAACTACCCCCATTGAGCCCTGCACGAGGCAGGGGACAGAGCAGCTCCCCCAAAGGCTAACACCTGACAATCATCATAACAGACCCCTCCCCCAGAAGACCAGCTAGACGGACAAGTTCCAGGGGAAGTCAAGGGACTTAAAGTATACAGAATCAGAAGATTCTCCCCCATATTTTTTTTTCCTTTCTGATTGCTTCCCCCAACCTTTTCTCCCTTTCTTTCTTTTCTTTCTCTTTTATTCTCTTTTTTCCTTCTTTCTTCCTTTATTCTTTTTTCATTTTCTCTTTTCTTTCCTTCTTTCTCTCCTCTCTTTTTCTCCTTTTCCCAATACAATTTGTTTTTGGCCACACTGCACTCAGCAAAATGACTAGATGGAAAAGCTCTCCTCAAAAGAAAGAATCAGAAACAGTCCTCTCTCACACAGAGTTACAAAATCTGGATTACAATTCAATGTCAGAAAGCCAATTCAGAAGCACTATTATGCAGCTACTGGTGGCTCTAGAAAAAAGCATAAAGACTCAAGAGACTTCATGACTGCAGAATTTAGATCCAATCAGGCAGAAAGTAAAAATCAATTGAATGAGATGCAATCCAAACTAGAAGTCCTAACGATGAGGGTTAACGAGGTGGAAGAACGAGTGAGTGACATAGAAGAAAAGTTGATGGCAAAGAGGGAAACTGAGGAATAAAGAGACAGACAATTAAAAGACCAGGAAGACAGATTAAGGGAAATAAACAACAACCTGAGGAAGAAAAACCTATGTGTAATTGGGTTTCCCGAGGGTGCCAAAATGGACAGAGAGCCAGAGTAGTTATTTGAAAAAATCATAGCTGAAAACTTTCCTAATCTGGGAAGGGAAACAGGCATTCAGATCCAGGAAATAGAGAGATCCCCCCTAAAATCAATAAAAACCGTCCAACACCTTGCCATTTAATAGTGAAGCTTGCAAATTCCAAGGATAAAGAGAAGATCCTTAAAGCAGCAAGAGACAAGAGATCCCTGACCTTTACGGGAAGGAGCATTAGGGTAACAGCAGATGTCTCCACAGTGACCTGGCAGCCCAGAAAGGGCTGGCAGGATATATTCAGGGTCCTCAATGAGAAGAACATGCAACCAAAAATACTTTATCCAACAAGGATCTCATTCAAAATGGAAGGAGAGATAAAGAGCTTCAAAGACAGGAAGGAAATGAAAGAATGTGTGACCTCCAAACCAGCTCTGCAAGAAATTTTAAGGGGGACTCTTAAAATTCCCCTTTCAGAAGAAGTTCAGTGGAACAATCGACAAAAACAAGGACTGAATACATATCATGATGACACTAAACTCATATCTGTCAATAGTAACTCTGAACGTGAACAGGTTTAATGACCCCATCAAAAGGCGCAGGGTTTCAGACTGGATAAAAAAACAGGACCCATCTATTTGCTGTCTACAAGAGACTCATTTTAGACAGAAGGACACCTACAATCTGAAAATAAAATATTGGAGAACCATTTACCATTCAAATGGTCCTCAAAATAATGCAGGGGTAGCCATCCTTATATCAGATAAACTAAAATTTACCCCGAAGACTGTAGTGAGAGATGAAGAGGGACACTAAATCACACTTAAGGGATCTATCCCACAAAAGGACTTAACAATCCTCAATATATGCCCCAAATGTAGGAGCTGCCAAATATTTAAACCAATTAATAACCTAAGTGAAGAAAATTTAGATAATAATACACTTACACTAGGTGAAATCAATCCAGCTCTTTCTACCCTCGATAGGTCTCTAAGCACAACATCTCCAAAGAAACGAGAGCTTTAAATGATACACTGGACCAGTTGGATTTCACAGATATCTACAGAACTTTACATCCAAACTCAACTGAATACACATTCTTCTCAAGTGCACATGGAACTTTCTCCAGAATAGACCACATACTGGGTCACAAATAGGGTCTGAACTGATATCAAAGGATTGAGATAACCCCAAGCATATACTGAGACCACAATGCCTTGAAATTAGAACTAAATAACAACAAGAAGTTTGGAAGGACCTCAAACATGTGGAGGTGAAGGATCATCCTGCTACAAGACGAAAGGGTCAACCAGGAAATTAAGGAAGAATTCAAAAGATTCATGGAAACTAATGAGAATGAACATACAACCGTTCAAAATCCTTGACATGCAGCAAAAGCAGTCCTAAGGGGGAAATACATCACAATACAAGCATCCATTCAAAAACCGGAAACTACTCAAATACAAAAGCTAAACTTACACATAAAGAGGCTAGAGAAAAAACAGCAGATAGATCCTACACCCAACAGAAGAATAGAGTTAATTAAAATTTGTGCAGAATTCAAGGAAATCGAGACCAGAAGAATGGTGGAACAGATCAATGGAACGAGGAGTTGGTTCTTTGAACGAATTAATAAGATAGATAAACCATTAGCCAAACTTATTAAAAAGAAGAGAGTATATTTAAATTAATAAAATCATGAATGAGAAAGGAGAGGTCACTACCAACACCAAGGAAATACAAAAAATTATAAAAACATATTATGAAAAGCCATACACCAATAAATTAGGAAATCTAGAAGAAATGGACGCATTCCTGGAAAGCCAGAAACTACCAAAACTGGAACAGGAAGAAATAGAAAACCTGAACAGGCCAATAACCAGGGAGGATATTGAAGCAGTCATCCATAACCTCCCCAGACACAAAACTCCAGGGCCTGATTGCTTCCCAGGGGAATTCTATGAAACGTTTAATGAAGAAACCATACCTATCTTACTAAACCTGTTTGGAAAGATAGAAAGAGATGGAGTACTTCCAAATTAGTTCTATGAAGCCAGCATCACCTTAATTCCAAAACCAGACAAAGACCCCACCAAAAAGGAGGATTACAGACCAATATCCCTGGTGAACATGGATGCAAAAATTCTCAACAGGATACTAGCCAATAGGATCCAACAGTACACTAAGAAAATTATTCACCATGAACAAGTGGGACTTATCCGAGGGACACAAGGCTGGTTCAACACTCGTCAAATAAACAATGTGATTCATCATATCAGCAAGAGAAAAACCAAGAACCATATGATCCTCTCATTAGATGCAGAGAAATCTTTTGACAAAATAGAGCATCCATTCCTGATCAAAACACTTCAGAGAGTAGGGATAGAGGGAACATGCCTCGACATCTTAAAAGCCATCTACAAAAGCCAACAGCAAATATCATTCTCAATGGGGAAGCATTGGGAGCCTTTCCCCTAAGATCAGGAACAAGACAGGGATATCCACTCTCACCACTGCTATTCAACATAGTACTGGAAATCCTAGCCTCAGCAATCAGACAACAAAAAGACATTAAAGGCATTCAAATTGGCAAAGAAAAAGTCAAACTCTCCCTCTTCGCCGATGACATGATACTCTACCTAGAAAAACCAAAAGCCTCCACCCCACGATTGCTAGAACTCATACAGCAAATGGTAGCGTTGCCAGATACAAAATCAATGCCCAGAAATCAATGACATTTCTATACACTAACAATGAGACTGAATAAAGAGAAATTAAGGAGTCAATCTCATTTACAATTGCACCCAAAAGCATAAGATACCTAGGAATAAACCTAACCAAGGAGGCAAAGGATCTATACCCTAAAAACTATAGAACACTTGTGAAAGAAATTGAGGAAGACACAAAGAAATGGAAAAATATTCCATGCTCATGGATTGGTAGAATTAACATTGTGAAAATGTCAATGTTACCAAGGCAATGTACAGCTTTAATGCGAACCCTATCAAAATATCATAGAATTTCTTCAGAGAGAACAAATTATTTTAAAATTTGTGTGGAGTCGGGATCCATGGGTGATACAGCAGTTTGGCGCCTGCCTTTGGCCGAGGGCACGATCCTGGAGACCCAGAATCGAATCCCATTTCAGGACCCCAGTTCATGAAGCCTGCTTCTCCCTCTGCCAGTGTCTCTGCCTCTCTCTCTCTCTCTGTCTCTCTGTCTCTCTCTCTATGTGTGTGTGTGACTATCATAAAAAATAGACTTATGTGGAATCAGAAAAACCCTGAATAGCCAGGGGAATTTAAAAAAAAAAAACAACGATATCTGAGGGCATCACAATGCCAGATTTCAGGTTGTACTACAAAGCTGTGTTTCAATACAGTGTGGTACTGGCACAAAAACAGACAAATAGATCAATGGGACAGAATAGAGAACCCAGAAGTGGACCCTGAATTTCATGGTCAACAAATATTCGATAAAGGTGGAAAGACTATCCATTGGAAGAAAGACAGTCTCTTCAATAAATGGTGCTGGCATAATGGACATCCACATACAGAAGAATGAAACTAGACCACTCTCTTTCATGATACACAAAGATAAACTCAAAATGGATGGAAGATCTAAATGTGAGACAAGAGTCCATCAAAATCGTAGAGGAGAACACAGGCAACATACTTTTTGAACTTGGCCACAGTAACTACTTGCAAGATACAACCACGAAGGCAAAGAAACAAAAGCAAAAATGAACTGTTGTGATTTCATCAAGATAAGAAGCTTTTGCACAGCAAAGGATACAGTCAACCAAACTAAAAGACAACCTACAGAATGGGAGAAGATATTTGCAAATGACGTATCAGATAAAGGGCCAGTTTCAAAGATCTATACAGAACTTCTTAAAATCAACACCAAAGAGACAAAGAATCCAATCATGAAATGGGCAAAAGACATGAAGAGAAATCTCACAGAGGAAGACATTGACATGGCCAACATCCACATGAAAAAACGTTCTGCATCACTGCCATCAGGGAAATACAACTCAAAACCACAATGAGATACCACCTCACACCACTGAATGGGGATAATTAACAAGCAAGAAAGAACAAATGTTGGAGAGGATGCGGAGAAAAGGGAAGACTCTTACACTGTTGGTGGGAGTGTGAACTGGTGCAGCCACTCTGGAAAACTGTGTGGAGTTTCCTCAAAGAGTTAAAAATAGACCTGCCCTATGACGCAGCAATTGCAGTGTTGGGGATTTGCCTCAAAGATTCAGATGCAATGAACGCTGGGACACCTGCACCCCGCTGTTTATAGCACCAATATCCACAATAGCCAAAATGTGGAAGGAGGCTTGGAGTCCATTGAAAAATGGATGGATAAGGAATATGTGGTTTATGTATACAATGGAATATTACTCAGCCATTAGAAATGACAAATACCCACCATTTGCTTCAACAGGGATGGAACTGGAGGGTATTATGCTGAGTAAAGTATATCAATCGGAGAAGGACAAACAGTGTATGTTCTCATTCATTTGGGGAATATAAATAATAGTGAAAGGGAATATAATGGAATGGAGAAGAATTGTGTGGGAAATATCAAAAATGGAGACAGAATATAAAGACTCCTAAATTTGGGAAACAAACTAGGGGTGGTAGAAGGGCAGGAGGGAGGGGGATGTGAGTGAATGGGTGATGAGCACTGACGGGGACACTGGACGGGATGAGCACTGGGTATTATTATGTATGTTGGTAAATTGAACACAAGTAAAAAAAT
This sequence comes from Canis lupus baileyi, assembly GCF_048164855.1. NCBI lineage: Eukaryota > Metazoa > Chordata > Mammalia > Carnivora > Canidae > Canis > Canis lupus. The sequence continues at coordinate 32,859,173 of NC_132871.1, read as the reverse complement.
AATTTATTAAAAAGAAGATTCATAGAAACTAATACGAATGAAGATATTACCATACAAAATCCTTGGAATGCAGCCAAAGCATTCTAAGGGGGAAATACATCACAGTACAAGCATCCATTCAAAAACTGGAATGAACTCAAATACAAAAGCTAACCTTACTCATAAAGGAGCTAGAGAAAAAGCAGCAGATAGATCCCACACCCAACAGAAGAGAATTAATTAAAATTCGAGCAGAACTCAAGGAAATCAATACCAGAAGAAATGTGGAACAGATAAACAAAACCAGGAGTTTGTTCTTTGAAAGGATTAATAAGATACAGAAACCATTAGCCAGCCTTACTAAGAAGAAAAGAGAAGACTCAAATTAATAAAATCATGAATGAGAAAGGAGAGATCGCTACCAACACCAAGGAAATACAAATGATTTTAAAAACATATTATGAACAGCTATACGGAAATAAGTTAGGCAATCTAGAAGAAATGGACGCATTCCTGGAAAGCCAGAAACTACCAAAACTGGAACAGGAAGAAATAGAAAACCTGAACAGGCCAATAACCAGGGAGGATATTGAAGCAGTCATCCAAAACATCCCAAGAAACAAAAGTCCAAAGCCAGATGTCTTCCCAGGGGAACTCTATCAAACGTTTAAAGAAGAAACCATACCTATCCTACTAAAGCTGTTTGGAAAGATAGTAAGAGATGGAGTACTTCCAATTCATGGTATGGGGCCTGCATCACCTTAATTCCAAAACCAGACAAAGACCCCACCAAAAAGGAGAATTATAGACCAATATCCCTGATGAACATGGATGCAAAAATTCTCAACAAGATACTAGCCAATAGGATCCAACAGTACATTAAGAAAATTATTCACCATGAACAAGTAGGATTTATCCTCAGGACACAAGTCTGGTTCAACACTCGTCAAACAAACAATGTGATTCATCATATCAGCAAGAGAAAAACCAAGAACCATATGATCCTCTCATTAGATGCAGAGAAAGCATTTGACAAAATAAAGCATCCATTCCTGATCAAAACACTTCAGAGCGCAGGGATAGAGGGAATATTCCTCGTCATCTTAAAAGCCATCACTGAAAAGCCCACAGCGAATATCATTCTCAATGGGGAAGCACTGAGAGCCTTTCCCTAAGATCAGGAACAAGACAGGAATGCCACTCTCACCACAGCTCTTCAACATAGTACTGGAAGTCCTAGCCTCAGCAATCAGACAACAAAAAGACATTAAAGGCATTCAAATTGGCAAAGAAGAAGTCAAACTCTCCCTCTTCGCCGATGACATGATATTCTACCTAGAAAAACCAAAAGCCTCCATCCCACGATTGCTAGAACTCATACGGCAATTTGGTAGCGTGGCAGGATACAAAATCAATGCCATTTCTATACACTAACAATGAGACTGAAGAAAGAGAAATTAAGGAGTCAATCCCATTTACAGTTGCACCCAAAAGCATAAGATACCTAGGAATAAACCTAACCAAAGTGGTGAAGCATCTATACCCTAAACATTATAGAACCCTTCTGAAAGATATTGAGGAAGACAAAAAGAGATGGAAAAATATTCCCTGCTCATGGATTGGCAGAATTAATATTATTAAAATGTCAATGTTACCAAGGACAATGTACATGTTTAATGTAATCCCTATAAAAATACCATGGACTTTCTTTAGAGGGTTAGAAAAAATTATTTTTTAAGATTTGTGTGGAATCAGGAAAGATCCCGAATAGCCAGGGGAATTTTAAAAAAGACAACCATATCTAGAGGCATCACAATGCCAGATTTCAGGTTGTACTACAAAGCTGTGGTCATCAAGATAGCGTGGAACTGGCACAAAAACAGACACAGAGATCAATGGAACAAAAATAGAGACCCTGAACTTTATGGTCAACAAATATTCGATAAAGGGGGAAAGACTATCCATTGGAAGAAAGACAGTCTCTTCAATACATGGTGGTGGGAAAATGGACAACCAAATGCAGAAGAATGAAAGTAGACCACTCTCTTTCACCATACACAAAGATAAACTCAAAATGGATGAAAGATCTCAATGTGAGACAGGAGTCCATCAAAATCCTAGAGGAGAACACAAGCAACACCCTTTCTGAACTCGGCCACCGTAAATTCTTACAAGATTCATCCACGAAGGCAAAAGAAACAAAAGCAAAAATGAACTGTTATGACTTCATCAAGATAAGAATCTTTTGCACAGCAAAGAATACAGTCAACAAAACTAAAAGCCAAACTACAGAATGGGAGAAGATATTTGCAAATGTCGTATCAGATAAACGGCTAGTTTCCAAGATCTATAAAGAACTTCTTAAACTCAACAGCAAAGAAACAAACAATCCAATCATGAAATGGGCAAAAGACATGAACAGAAATCTCACAGACGAAGACATAGACATGGCCAACATGCACATGAGAAAATGCTCAGCATCACTTGCCTCAGGGAAATACAAATCAAAACCACATTGAGATACCACCTCACACCGGTGAGCATGGGGAAAATTACCAAGGCAGGAAACAACAAATTTTGGAGAGGATGCGGAGAAAAGGGAAGACTCTTACATTCTTGGTGGGAATGTGAACTGGTGCAGCCACTCTGGAAAACTGTGTGGAGGTTCCTCAAAGAGTTAAAAATAGACCTGCCCGATGACCCAGCAATTGCACTCTTGGGGATTTACCCCAGATATTGAGATGCACTGAAACGCTGCATCCTGATGCTTTTAGCAGGAATGTCCACAAAGGCGAAACTGTGGACGGAGCCATGGTGTCCACTGAAAGATGAATGGATAAAGAAGATGTGGTTTATGTATACAATGGAATATTACTCAGCCATTAGAAACGACAAATACCCACCATTTGCTTCAACGTGGATGGAACTGGAGGGTATTATGCTGAGTGAAGTAAGGCAATTGGAGAAGGACAAACGTATGTTTTCATTCAATTGGTTAATATAAATAATAGTGAGAGGGAATATAAGGGAATGGAGAAGAAATGTGTGGGAAATATCAGAAAGGGAGAGAGAACATAAAGACTCCTAACTCTGAGAAAGGAACTAGGGAGCTGGAAGAGGAGGAGGGCAGCAGGTACGGGTGAATGGGTGATGGGCATTGAGGGGGGCACTTGCTGGGATGAGCACTGGGTGTTATTCTGTATGTATGTTATTCTGTTTGTTGGTAAATTGAACACCAATAAAAAATAAATTTATTTTAAAAAAAGTTCAAACAGCTAAATATTTATGCGGCCAACATGGCAGTACCTAAATATAGAAACCAATTAGCAACAAACGTACAGGAACTCACTGATAATAATACAATTACAGGGGATTTTAACACCCATTTATGGCAATGGGCCGATCGTCTATGCAGAAAATCAACCGGGGAACAATAGCCTTGACACAATGGACCACAGGGACTCAACAGATAATGTCTGAACATTTCAACCTAAAGAAGAATACACATTCCTTCCAAGTGCACATGGGACATTCTCCAGAACAGATTATATCATGGCCACAAATCAGCCCTCAACAGGTACAACAGGTACATGGTTGATATCAACAAGGTTGATATCACACCCTGTACATTTTCGGATCATGACACTAAGAAACTCGAAGTCGAAAGTAAGAAAAAATATTGGACATACCAAAAATACATGGAGATTATGAACATCCAAATAGAGAATGAATGGAGCAACCAGGAAATTAAAGAGGAAATTTGAAACAAATGAAAATGAAAACATGTTTCTCCAAACCTCTGGGTTGTAGCAAAGGCAGTCCTAAAGGGAAGTACATAGCAATACAGGCCTACCTCAAGAAAGAAGAAGTCTCCAATACACAACGTAACCATACACCTAAAGGAGCTGGAAAAGGAATAGCAAACAAAGCCTAAAGCCAACAGAAAAAGAGAAAAAATAAAGATGAGAGTAGATAACTCTGGGAAACGAACTAGGGGTGGTGGAAGGGGAGAAGGGCGGTGGGTGGGAGTGAATGGGTGACGGGCACGGGGGTTATTCTGTATGTTAGTAAATTGAACACAAATAAAAAATAAAATAAAAAAAAAGATGAGAGCAGAAATAAGCAATGCAGAATAAACAAAACAGTAGAATGGAATAACGAAACTAAGAGCTGGTTCTTCAAAATAATTAATAAAATGGATCAAGCCCTAGCCAGCCTTATCAACGAGAAAAGAGAAAACTTAAATGAATAAAATCACAAATGAGAGAAGAGAGATCAAATCAACACCAGAAAAATAAGACAATTATAAGGGAATACTATGCAAGATTATACGCTAACAAACTGGGAGACCTGGAAGAAATGGACAAATCCCTAGAAATGTGCAAATGAGCAAAACTGAAAGAGGAAGAAATAGAAAATATGAAGAGACCCATAACTAGCAAGGAAATTGAATCAGGAAGGCACCTGGGTGCCTCAAAGGTTGAGCATCTGCTTTGGCTCAGGTCATGATCCCGGGGTCTGGGGGATCACGTCCCACATCTGGCTCCCCACATAGAGCCTCATTTTCCCTCTGCCTATAACTCTGCCTCTCTGTGTCTCGCATGAATACATAAATAAAGGTGCCGCCACTGTGGAAAACAGTCTGGAGCGTCCTCGAGAAGTTAAAAATAGGGGATCCCTGGGTGACACAGCAGTTTGGCGCCTGCCTTTAGCCCAGGGCGTGATCCTGGAGACCCGGGATCGAATCCCACTTCGGGCTCCCGGCATGGAGCCTGCTTCTCCCTCTGCCTGTGTCTCTGCCTCTCTCTCTGTGACTATCATAAAAAAAAATTAAAAAAAGAAGTTAAAAATAGAGCTACCCTACGATTCCAAAATTGCACAGAGGATACACAGAGGATACAAAAGTAGTTTAGTAGATTCAAAGAGGAGCACGCAGCCCAGTGTTGGGCGCAGTGTTATCAACAACAGCGAAACTGTGTATACAGCCTAGATGTCCATCGACAGATGAATGGTCAGAGACGATATGGTAAATATACACACTGCGACATCACTCGTTCATCAGAAGGGATGAAATGAAGCCATTTTCAATGACATGGGAGAAGTGGAAGGGACTTATGCACAATGAACTCAGTCAGTCTGAGAAAGACAGATACCAAATACCATACAATTGTATTCACATGTGAATTTTAAGAAACCAAACAAACTGGCAAGGGGCGAAGGATGGATGAGAGATGAAAACCAAGAAACACACTCTTAACCACAGAGAATAAACTAATAAATACCAGAGGAAAGTGGGGAGGATGGGGAATCAGGGGATGGGGATAGTGGAGGTCACCTCTGACCAGTACCAGGCATTGTATTCAAGGGTTGAATCACTATGTGGTAAACCTGAAACTATATCATACTGTGTTATCACTATGTGGTAAACCTGAAACTATATCATACCTTGTTTACAAAGAGGAATTCAAGTAAAACTTTAAAATAATAATTGTTAGTATAGAGGAAACATGTGTGCACAAGAGATAAATCAGAAAGACAACTGAAAATCCAAACAAAGAGTCTTTAGAGCCACAAATCCCCTCCTTAGCTCAGCTCAGGAGAAGCCTGCCATGCCTATTCTCACCCCAGCAGAAGCCTGGATTTTGATTCTCTGGGGAGGCCACTGACGTGGTAGAGTCAGGCTCAAAGAACCCAAAACCTAAATAGAGTGCATAAAAATAAACTGCCCAAGATGCTAGGAGTCCCAGTGCAGGCACATGCCAAGACCCAAACTCTAACCATACACAGACATAACCCTAACCCTACACTTAAGCCTAATGTTAACCTAACCCTTTAACAAGAACTATCACGGGATCCTTGCGGGGCGCAGCAGTTTGGCGCCTGCCTTTGGCCCAGGGCGCGATCCTGGAGACGCGGGATCGAATCCCACATGGGGCTTCCGGTGCATGGAGCCTGCTTCTCCCTCTGCCTGTGTCTCTGCCTCTCTCTCTTTCTCTCTCTGTGACTATCATAAATAAATAAAAATTTAAAAAAATGAACTATCACTAATCAAAAACCAAACACAAACCCAAAGACCGAAACACATTTACTGAACCTTCCTGCCTACCCTCACCCTAACTCCTAAACCTATTCTAAACCCTTAACCCTGACCCTTACCTTAAATCTAACCCTAACCCTAACCTCTACTAATAACCTTAACTTAATGTACTCAAATTCTATTCCTAACCTTTACCTATACCCTAACACTAACCCTCTAATACTAATCCTATCTCATACCCCAAACTGTACCCTAACCCGTACCCTCAAACTAATCCCTAACCCACTGCTGAACCCTCTTACCCTTTTCCAAAACCGTACTCTGACCCTGACCTGACCCTATACCTAACCCCTAACCAAACACTAACCCTAATCCTAGCCCTAACGCCTATCTAAAACTAACCCTCACCCTAACCCTAAACCTAGCCCTAACTTTAACTCTAACCCCAAACCCTAACTCACACCCTAACCCCTAACCCTAACTGCAAACCTAGCCCAAACCTAAATCTAACCATAACCCAAACCCCAATTCCTAACCTCCTGCCCTAACCCCTAAAATCTTAACCCTAACCCTAACAATAACTCCTGTCCATAACCCAAACCCCCATCGTAACTCCTAAACACTGACCCTTATCCTTATCCCTCACCCTAACCTCTAATCTGTAACCATATGCATAATCACTAACCCCTAACATCTAACCTAAGCCTAACCACCAACTGACTCCCCTCCCTTGATCCTATCATTCATTCTACCCATTCACTTACCCTGTGGTTCTGAGTAGTCCCTTCTGATGTGGACGTGGCCCTCAACGGCGCCTCCAGAGTCCTCTAGGGGGTCCTGAGGAAGCTGGGCTCCTGTGAGTACGCACGTGGCCCTACGTGTTCCAGAGTCATAGTCAGCGTGTCCTGAGTACGCTGGGTCTCCTGTCACTGTGGAGTATGCCTCACATCCTCTGGAAGCCTCACAGCAGGTTTTCAGGAGGCCGGGGGCTCCCGTCAGCCTGGACATGGCCCCACATCCCCTGAAAACTCACCGTGCATTCTGAGGAGGCTGGGGGTTCCTGTCAGCCTTGATGGAGCCCCATGTGTCCCGAAGCCAAAGTGCAGGTCCTGAGGAGGACAGGGGTCCTCTCAGTCTTGACGTGGCCCCACATTTTCCTCAGCCTCACCATAAGACCTGAGGAGGCTGGGAGCTTCTGTCAGCATGGACGTGGCCTCAAATCATCCCAATCCTTCACAGTGCATCCTGAGGAGGCCGGAGAAACCTGTCAGTGTGGATTCGGCATCCACATCTTTCTTAGGCCTCACCACAGGCTCTGACAAGGCTGGGTTCTTTTGTCCGCATGGACACATCCCCATATTTCCCAAAGTCTACACCTGGGGTCCAGAGGAAGTCAGTGTCCTGTTGTGTCCATGTGGTCCCAAGTCTTTCCGAAGCGTCACCGAGGATTCTGAGGAGGCCGGGGCTCCTGTAACCATGAATGCAGCCCCCAGCTTCCAGATGTCTCAACTTATGTCCTGAGGGGCCCAGGAACTCCTGCCAGAGTGGACGCGGTGCCACATTTTCCTGAAGCCTCCCCGCAAGTCCTGAGGTTGCTCAGGGGCTCTTATCCACGTGGATGCGGGCCCATATCTTCCTGAACCCTCCCCACGGGTCCTGAGGCTGCTCAGGCGCTCCTGTCAGCATGGATGTGGGCCCACAATTCCTGAAGCCTCCCGGCGGTCCTGAGGAGGCTCAGGGCTCCTGTCAGTGAGGATGTCAGCCCACATCTTCCTGAAGTTCCCCGTGGGTCCTGAGGCGCCCAGGGGCTCCTGACAGGGTGGATGCGGGCCCACATTTTCCTAAAGCCTCACCTTGGGTCCTGAGGAGACCGGGGTTCCTGACAGCGTGAACACGGCCCAATTTCCCCCTGAAGACTCCATGCGGGTCCTGAGGAGGCTGCAGCTCATCAGCACAGATGCATCTCCACCTCCTCCTCAGGCCTCCCCAGCACAGGCTGGCTCCTGTTAGTGCAGGCAGAGGAGGCCTACTGCACATGCGCGCCCCATGGGAGGATTCTGGTCTCGGGCGCCCCGTGCTGGATGCTCAGGTGCTGCAGGAGGCTGTGTAGGAGGCAGCGGGTGCTTCATGGGCCGCACCTGCCTCTTTCAGGCTCCAGCTGCGGCTGTTAGCTTCGGAAACATCTCACTGAAAAGGAGCCCAACACCCGGTTTCCCCAGTAATACTTAAGGACAAGGAATTTGAGCCCACAGCACGCGAATAAAATGTGGAACAGACTTTTACCACGTCCTGCAAAACTCCTCAATCCTCTTCCACTGTGGGCGGGACAGCGGGTTGGTGCAGCCGCAATGGAAACAGTGTGGAGGCCCCTCAGGAAGTTACAAATAGAGCCGCCCTGCGACCAGCAGGTGAACGGCCTGGAGCTCACTCCGAAGACACAGATGCAGTGAGACTCGGGACACCTGCATCCCAATGTCCACAGCAGCTGGGTCCACAGTAGCCACACTGTGGGAGGAGACTCGGTGCCCTGTGGCAGATGATGGATAAAGAGGATGGGAGATAGATGATGGTCATAGAGAGAGGAATGGTACTCAGCTATCAAAGAGAAGGAAATCTTGCCATTTGCAATGATGTGGATAGAACTAAAGGGATCATGTTAAGTGAAGTAAGTCAGTCGGAAAGAGAATGACCGTGTGGTGTCACTCATAGATGGAATTATAGAAGCAAAGCAGATGAACTACTGTGAAGGGAAGGAAAAACAAATAAGATAAAAACAGATGCAGGAAATACAGACTCTTAACGATAAGAAATGAACTGAGGGTCTCTGGAGGGGGGAGGATAACAGGGGACCGGCATGAAGAAGGGCACGTGATGTCACGGGCACTACTGTTATCTCCAACTGGTGAATCCCTGAATTCTTCCTCTGAAAATATAATACACTATACATTAATTAATTGGGTTTAAATTAAATTAAAAAAAATCAGTTGTATCAGACCACATTTCTTTCTGGACTCTCTGTTTTGCTCATTCAGCTTATGCCGGGACCACCCCACGTGAGTCTGGTTTGTCTTAGTAGGCTCCACGCCTCGTCCATGGCCCAGCCCAGGGCTAGAACTCAAGACACCTGAGATCAGGACCAGAGGTGAGGTCAGGAGTCGGATGCTTAACCGATGGAACCAGCCAGGGGCCTGGAACCACACTGCTTTATCCTGTGTCTCTGTGATATCATTTGAAATAGGAAAGTGCTGCATCCCACTCTGTCATGCTTCTCCAGTACTGATTCACTGTTCGGGGTCATTTGTTGGGGGGGATGGATGTTATAGTTTTCTTTTTTTTTCCTATTTCTAAGATCTGCCACCATGATTTTGATAGGAATGACATTGAAACTGAGGGTAGCTTCAGGAACTGCGGACATTTTCACAAGATGAGGCTCCCACCCCACAAGCCCAGGACGGCCTCCCAGAGCCTGGTATGGCTCAGTGCACAAGTCTTGTGCTCCTTTGGTTCAGTCTCATTATTTCTTCTCCTTGATGCTCCTGAGAAGGCCTTCACGTCCTTCCTTTCCTTCCTGAGTGCTCATTGTCAGGACACAGCAAGGCTACTCTACTTTGTAGGGTCAGTTTGTGTCCCGTGACTTTACTGAACTCACTCCTAAGTTCTAACAAGTTTTGGTGGAGGCTCTCGGGCTTCCTGTTTCAAGTACCGCATCTTCAGCATATAGGGACAGTTTGACGTCCCCCTTCCAGGTGTGGAACCTTTGCTGTTTACAGCTTAATGTCCTAGAAAGCCCCACAATAGAATCAAAACTGAGCCCAGGCCAAAGGCAGGAAGCCCCTATTAGAATGAGAACAGGGCTCAATGCCCTTGAAAGCCCCATATCAAAATGTAAACAGAACTTGAGGAATTGCTCCAGCACTTCTGGAGGTCCCCGAGACCAGCCCTTAAAACTAAGCTAAAACCCTCCTCGGGGTCCCAGTCCTTGCTCCGCTGTGTCGGGTATACTTGGACACAAGATCGAGCATGTAAATAATCCCTCATGTGTTTGTATCAGAATCGGCTTCTCGGTGGTTTCTCAGATTCGCAATCTTGGGCCCACAGTCTGAGACAAAAAAACAAAACCAAAAGGAGCTCGGACGCAGGCAGAGTGAAAGCAGAGTTCTGAGAGAATCAGCAGAGACTCGGGGGCTTGGGTGATCTTCTGTGGAGGGCCTGCAGACTGGGGGACGGAATGCTCAGCCCCAGAGCCAGAGGACCCAGTGTCCCCACCCGCATCCCGCCCATTGCGCCGAGTCTCAGGGAGCAGCACAGCACTGCCCACTGGAGGCCAGAAGTGCTGACGCCCACCACGCCTCTGACCCCACATGTCCATCCCCGAGGCATATGTGCACCTGACAATCAGAGCCATGGCCAATACCCAGACCCCACACAGACCACACTCTGCCACCATTGTGTCAGACCACAGAAGCTGCAGTGATTCAGCTCTGCCTGGAAAGTAGGGTCTAGATTCCTTTGTACTTTGTGCTTTATTTTCATTTATTTTCTTTGATTCTTTTATATTAATTGCCTTATTTTAATTTTTATGTATGTACCTTATATATTTCTTATTTTTAGTTTCATGGTACTTTAATTGTGTTTCTTATTTTGGGATTTATAATCTTTTAACAACCAGGCCAAAATAATCTGGTGGGTTTTTTTTGGGAGGGCCGTTGTTATTGTTTTTCTTGGTTTTTCTTTTTCTTCATGAGGTAGTACTCACAGCCAGGAAGTCCATTAATACAAATATATGATGTCTAACTACAGTTTAAAACAATGATTATAAAGATAGCAGCTGGGCTGGAAAAAAGAGCACAACAGAAAAGTAGAGAATCCCTTACTGTAGAAATAAAAGAAGTAAAATCTAGTCAGGCCATCGTTAAAACTGCTATAACTGAGATGCAGTCCCAAGTGGAAGCCTTAAAACAAGGAAGGTTATGGACCACAAAGGAAGACTTCGGAACTCAGCCACTTATTAAAACAATAACATTCATATCATGGGAGACTCAGAAGATGAAGAGAGAGAAAAGGTGGGCCTTGCTCAGCCATTAGAAATGACAAATACCCACCATTTCCTTCAATGTGGATGGAACTGGAAGGTATTATTCTGAGTGAAGTAAGTCAATCAGAGAACGACAAATATTGTATGTTCTCATTCACTTGGGGAATATAGATAATAGTGAAAGGGGATATTAGGGAAGGGAGAAGAAATGTGTGGGAGGGATCCCTGGGTGGCGCAGCGGTTTGGCGCCTGCCTTTGGCCTAGGGCGCGATCCTGGAGACCGGAGATCGAATCCCACATCGGGCTCCAGTGCATGGAGCCTGCTTCTCCCTCTGCCTGTGTCTCTGCCTCTCTCTCTCTCTCTCTCTCTCTGTGACTATCATAAATAAATAAAAATTAAAAAAAAGAAACACTTATACAGCTACTTGTCGCTCTAGAAAAAAGCATAAAGGACTCAAGAGACTTCATGACTGCAGAATTTAGATCCAATAAGGCAGATATTAAAAATAAATTGAATGAGATGCAATCCAAACTAGAAGTCCTAAAGACGAGGGTTAATGAGGTGGAAGAACGAATGAGTGATATAGAAGACAAGCTGATGGCAAAGAGGGATACTGTGGAAAAAAGAGACAGACAATTAAAAGACCAGGAAGACAGATTAAGGGAAATAATCGACAGCCTGAGGAAGAAAAACCTACGTGTAATTGGGGGTCCCGAGGGCGCCGAAAGGGACAGAGAGCCAGAATATGTATTTGAACAAATCCTAGCTGAAAACATTCCTAATCTGGGAAGGGAAACAGGCATTCAGATCTAGGAAATAGAGAGAACCCCCCCCCTAAAATCAATAAAACCCATCAACACCTCCACATTTAATAGTAAAGTTTGCAAATTCCAAAGATAAAGAGAAGATCCTTAAAGCAGCAAGAGACAAGAAATCCCTGACCTTTATGGGGAAGAGCATGAGGGTAACAGCAGACCACTCCACACAGAACTGGCAGTTCAGAAAGGGCTGGCAGGATATATTCAGGGTCCTCCATGAGAAGACCATGCAACCAAGAATACTTTATCCAGCAAAGCTCTCATTCAAAATGGCAGGAGAGATAAAGAGCTTCCAAGACAGGCAGGAACTGAAAGAATATGTGACCTCCAAAGCAGCTCTGCAGGGAATTTTAAGAAGAAGAAGTTCAGTGGAACAATCCACAAAACAAGGACTGAATAGATATCAAGATGACACTAAACTCATATCTGTCGATTAGTAACTCTGAATGTAAACATGCTTAATGACCCATGAAAAGGCGTAGGGTTTCAGACTAGATAAAAAAGCAGGACCCATCTATTTGCTGTCTACAAGAGACTCATTTTAGACGGAAGGACACCTACAGCCTGAAAATAAAAGGTTGGAGAACCATTTACCATTCAAATGATCCTCCAAAGAAAGCAGGGGTAGCCATCCTTATATCAGATAAACTAAAATTTACCCCGAAGACTGTAGTGAGAGATGAAGAGGGACACTACATCATACTTAAAGGATCTATCCAACAAGAGGACATAACAATCCTCTACATATATGCCCCGAATGTGGGAGCTCCCAAACATTTAAATCAATTAATAACCAAAGTAAAGAAATACTTAGATAATAATACACTTATACTTGGTGACTTATGTCTAGCCTTTTCTATACTCAATAGGTCTTCTAAGTACAACATCTCCATAGAAATGAGAGCTTTAAATGATACACTGGACCCAATGGATTTCACAGAAATCTACAAAAATTTACATCCAAACTCAACTGAATACACATTCTTTTCAATTTCAAGTGCACATGGAACTTTCTCCAGAATAAACCACATAATGGGTCAAAAATCGAGTCTGAAGCAATACCAAAAGATTGGGATCATCCCCTGCATATTCTCAGACCATAATGCCTTGAAATTAGAACTAAATCATAATAAGAAGTTTGGAAGGACCTCAAACACGTGGAGGTGAAGGACCATCCTGCTAAAGATGAAAGGGTCATAGGAAATTAAGGAAAAATTAAAAAGATTCATGGAAACTAATGAGCATGAAGAGACAACTGTTCAAAATCATTGGAATGCAGCAAAAGCAGTCCTAAGAGGGAAATCCATCGCAATACAAGCATCCATTCAAAAACTGGAAAGAACTCAAATACAAAAGCTAACCTTACTCATAAAGGAGCTAAAGAAAACACAGCAGATAGATCCTACACCCAACAGAAGAAGAGAGTTAATTAAAATTCGAGCAGAACTCAAGGAAATCGAGACCTGAAGAAATGTGGAACAGATCAACAGAACCTGGAATTCGTTCTTTGAAAGAATTAATTAATAAGATACCTAAAGCATTATCATTATCCTGTCAGGGTTGACGTGGCCCCACATTTTCCTCAAGCCTCACCATAAGACCTGAGGAGGCTCGGGGCTCCTGTCAGCATGGATGTGGCCCATAATCTTCCCAAACCTTCACAGTGGGTTCTGAGGGGCCTGGAGACTCCTGTCAGTGTGGATGTGGCACCCACATTTTTCTTAGGCCTCACCACAGACCCTGACAAGGCTGGGGTCTTCTGTCCGCATGGATGCATCCCCATATTTTCCCCAAGTCTACACCGGGGGTCCTGAGGAAGTCAGGGTCCTGTTCTGTCCATGTGGCCCCAAGTCCTCCCAAAGCATCACCGAGGGTTCTGAGGAGGCCGGGGCTCCTGTAAACATGAATGCAGCCCCCAGCTTCCAGAAGCATCAACTTATGTCCTGAGGGGCCTGGGAGCTCCTGCCAGAGTGGACATCGCACCACAACTTTCTGAAGCCTCCCCGCAGGTCCTGAGGCGGCTCAGGGGTTCCTGTCTGCGTGGATGTAGGCCCATATCTTCCTGAAGCCTCTCCGTTGGTCCTGAGGCTGCTCAGGGGCGCCTGTCAGCGTGGATGCGGGCCCACAATTTCCTGAAATCTCCCCGTGGGTCCTGAGGTGGCTCAGGGCTCCTGTCAGTGTGGATGTAGGCCCACAACTTCCTGAAGACTCCCCGCAGGTCCTGAGGGGGCCCAGGGGCTCCTGTCAGGGTGGATGCGGGCCCACATCTTCCTAAAGCCTCACCGCGGGTCCTGAGGAGACCGGGGCTCCTGTCAGCATGAACGCGACCCAATTTCCCCCTGAAGACTTCCTGCGGGTCCTGTGGAGGCTGCAGCTCATCAGCATAGACGCCTCCCCACATCCCCCTCAGGCCTCCTCAGCACAGGCTGGCTCCAGATAGTGCAGGCAGAGGAGGCAAACTACACACGTCTGCCCCATGGGAGGGGTCTGGCCTCGGGCGCCCCCTGCGGGACACTTTCAGGCTCCAGCTGGGGCCTGTTAGCTTTGGAAACATCTCACTGAAAAGGAGCCCAACACCCGGCTTCCCACAAATACTTAAGAACAAGGAATTGGAGCCCACAGGACGCGAAATGAAATGTGGACCAGACTTTTAACACGTCCTGCAAAACTCACTCAACCGTCTTCCACTGTGGGCGGGACCGCGGGTTGGTGGAGCCGCCCTGGAAACAGTGTGGAGGCCCCTCAGGAAGTTACAAATAGAGCCACCCTGCGACCAGCCGGTGAACGGCCTGGAGCTTACTCCGAAGATACACATGCAGTGAACGTGAGACAACTGCACCCCAATGTCCACGGCAGCTGGGTCCACAGTAGCCAATCTGTGGGAGGAGCCTCAGTGCCCTGTGGCAGATCATGGATAAAGAGGATGGGAGATAGATGATGGTCATAGAGAGAGGAATGGTACTCAGGTATCAAAGAGAAGGAAATCTTGTCATTTGCAATGATGTGGATAGAACTAAAGGGATCATGTTAAGTGAAGTAAGTCACTTGGGAAAGAGAATGACCGTGTGGTGTCATTCATAGGTGGAATTCAAGAAGCAAAGCAGATGAACTACTGTGAAGGGAAGGAAAGACAAATAAGATCAAAACAGATGCAGCAAATACAGACTCTTAACGATAGGAAATGAACTGAGGGTCGCTGGAGGGGTGGGGACATAACAGGGGAAATAGGAAAGTGCTGCGTCTCACTCTGTCCTGCTTCTCCAATACTGATTTGCTGTCCGGGGTTATTTGTTGAGGAGGATGGATGTTATGTTTTTTTTTCCTATCTCTAAGTTCTGCCACCATGATTTTGATAGGAATGACTTTGAAACTGAGGGTGGCTTCAGGAAATGTGGACATTTTCACAAGATGAGGCTCCCACCCCAAAAGCCCAGGATGGCCTCCCAGAGCCTGGTATGGCTCAGTGCACAAGCCTTGTGATCCTTTGGTTCAGTCTCATTATTTATTCTCCTTGATGCTCCTGAGAAGGCATTCACATCCTTCCTTTCCTTCCTGAGTGCTCATTGTCGGGACACAGCAAGGCTACTCTGCTCTGTAGTTTCAGTTTGTGTCCCGTGACTTTACTGAACCCACTCCTTAGTTCTAACAGGTTTTGGTGGAGGCTCTGGGGTTGCCTGTTTCTAGTTCCGCATCTTCAGCATATAGGGACAGTGTGACGTCCCCCTTCCAGGTGTGGATCCTTTGATTTTTACAGCTTTATGTCCTAGAAAGCCCCACAATAGAATCAAAACTGATCCCAAGCCAAGGGCAGGAAGCCCCTATTAGGATGAGAACAGAGCTCAATGCCCTTGAAGGTCCCATATCAAAATGTAAACAGAACTTGAGGAATTGCTCCAGCCCTTCTGGACGTCCCCGAGACCAGCCCTTAAAACTAAGCTAAAACCCACCTCACGGTCCAAGTCCCTGCTCCGCTCTGTCGGGTATACTTGGACACAAGCTTGAGGTGGTAAATAAACCCTCGTGTGTTTTTATCTGTGTCGGCTTCTCGGAGATTTCTCGGATTCGCAATCTTGGGCACAACAGTCTGAGATAAAAAAAGAAAACCAAAAGAAGCTCGGACGCAGGTAGAGTGAACACAGGATTCTGAGAGAAGCGGCGGAGACCAGGGGGCTTGTGGGCTCTTCTGTGGAGGCCCCTGCAGACGGGGGGCAGGATGCTCAGCCCTAGAGCCAGAGGACCCAGAGACCCCACCCATATCCCGCCCATCTGGGTCGGGTCTGAGTGAGCAGCACAGCGCTGCCCGCTGGATTCCAGACGCGCTGATGCCCACCCCACCTCTGACCCCGCAGATGCATCTCCCAGGCAGATGTGCACCTGACAATCAGTGCCAAGGCCAATCCCCAGACCCCGCACAGATGATTCGCTGCCACCAAGTTGTCGGACCACAGAGGCTGCAGAGCTTCAGCTCTGCTTGGAAAGAAGGGTCTAGCTTCCTTTGTACTTTGTGCTTTATTTACATTTATTTTCTTTGATTCTATTTTATAAATTGCCTTATTTTAACTTTTATGTATGTACCTTATATATTTCTATTTTAGGTTTCATGGTACTTTAATTGTGTTTCTTATTTTGGGATTTAGAATCTTTTAACAACCAGGCAAAAATAATCTGGTAGTTTTTTTTGGGACGGCAGTTGTTATTGTTTTTCTTGGTTTTCCTTTTTCTTCTTTCGTTTCTGGAAAAAATAATGAGATGGAGAAATTCAGCTCCATAAAATAATATGAGGTAGTACTCACAGCCAGGAAGTCCATCAATACAAATATATGATGTCTAACTACAGTTTAAAACAATGATTATAAAGATAGCAGCTGGGCTGGGGAAAGAGCACAGAAGAAAACTAGAGAATCCCTTACTGTAGAAATGAAAGAATTAAAATCTAGTCAGGCCAACGTTCAAAATGCTATAACTGAGATGCAGTACCAAGTGGAAGCCTTAAAAACAAGGAAGGTTATGGACCACAAAGGCAGACTTCGGAACTCAGCCATTTATTAAAACAATAACATTCATATCATGGGAGACCCCAAGATTAAGACAGAGGAAAGGTGGGTTTTCTCAGCCATTAGAAACGACAAATACCCACCATTTCCTTCAACGAGAATGGAACAGGAAGTTATTATGCTGAGTGAAGTAAGTCAATCAGAAAAAGACAAATATTGTATGTTCTCATTCACTTGGGGAATATAGATAATAGTGAAAGGGAATATAAGGGAAGGGAGAAGAAATGTGTGGGAAATATCAGAAAGGGAGACAGAACATAACGACTCCTAACACTGGGAAATGAACTAGGGGTGATGTAAGGGGGGGAGGGCCGGGATGGGGGTGAATGTGTGATGGGCAGTGAGGGGGGCACTTGACAGGATGAGCACTGGTTGTTATTCTGTATGTAGGCAAATTGAACACCAATAAAATGTAAATTTATTATTAAGTGAAAGAAGAAAGAAAGAAAGAAAGAAAGAAAGAAAGAAAGAAAGAAAGAAAGAAAGAAAGAAAGAAAGAAAGAAAGAAAGAAAGAAAGAAAGAAAGAAAGAAAGAAAGAAAGAAAGAAAGAGTCACACCTGAGTGGCTCAGTTAGTTAAGCTTCTGCCTTAGGGTCAGATCATGATCCAGGTCCCAAGGAAGGCTCCGTGTTCAGCAGGGAACCGGCTTCTCCCTCGCCCTCTGTCCCTCTAGCACATGTTTATCAGACTTCTCTCTCTCAAATAAATAAATAGCATCTTTGAAAAAGAAACAAACAAACCCAGAGGGAAAAGAAATCTCCCATGTAGAAGATTTTCAAATAATTTGTGCAGACATTCCACCCTCAAGTTCCTGAGCGTAGCTTCCCAATCTTATGTGTGGAATACACATAGTAACTTCCTTCTACAAAATATATTATGAAAAACTTAAAATAATAATTATAATATAATAACAATAATAATAATAAAGAATCACTTTACTACAGAGAAACCTGAGAAACACTACCTCAGCAAGATTATCAGATTGATACCAAGACTGATAAATTGTGTTGAAAGTATCTATTCTTTACATGATATAATAAAAATGGTAGTATATCTCTGTATATAATCCACAAAAACAGTTCAATCATGAAATAAACAACAGACATATCCCAACTGAGGGAAATTTTACAAAATACTCTACTTCTCAAAGTGTTCCAGTTCAACAAAAAGAAGGAAAGTCTGAAAGAGTGTCACAATCCAAAGGAGCCTAAGAAAACATGAGGATAAATGGAGTGTGGTAGGAGGGATAGGGATTTAGCAAAAACTAAGGAAATCTGAATAAAGTATGGTCTTTGGTTATTGCGAAAATTTTAATATTGATTCATTAGCTAATATTTGTACCGTACTGATATAAGATATCAATAATTGGAGAAATTGAGTGCAAGTGCATGTGAATTCTCTGTACTATCTTCTCAATTTCCCTATAAATCTTTGTTTTCTTTGTAAGAAATAAGATTTAATTTGAAAATTGACTTAAATGAATCAGGCTCCAGTGTGAAATCATTTTAAGAATCCTTGAATTAAAAAAAAAAAGAATCCTTAAATTATCTTTTGCCTTATTCTTAAAAAGTTCCTTCGATGGGAACAAAGTAAGAATTTTATATCAGAAGGAAAGAAAAACACTTATGAACACGTATAATGCCTCCTCAATCTGAAGCAGGAAAGGATAATAAATAGCAAAAATCAGATAAAAATACTTCTATTATAATAGACACCATATTGCAAGTGCATTTAAAATTAGCAATGTATAACATTTGTTTCCTTGACATTTGACTTCCAAAGAGTTCATAGTGTTTCAGTGTCAGTTGAAACGGGAAGAATCTCAGGGAAGAATCCTTCACGTAAAAATAGGACCATTGGTACTAATGTCTCTCAATCATTTCCAAATCAATAAAGATGCATTTCCTGATGAGTGACTGAGCTGTGAAGAAAGAGATGAGAAACCCTCATCCCTTTGAATTACTTGTGTCAGAATATTTTAACCATAGTATTATGGATAGTAAATTATCCTTATTAACAGGAAATATGTCTCAGAGTGGAATCTGAGCAATCAAATGGGCACAGAAAAAATGCTTTAACTCGCTCCTGCACTTTTAAAGACAAAGGAGAACTTTTCTATGTACAAAGTCAGTTGTCAAGATAGCCTTAGGGAATAAGAGTCTGCAGCATCGAATCCTGCTGCACAGCTGGGATGCCCGTGCCCCAGTTCTTCCTAATCTCAAATCCCTGGGCCTGTCCCACAACACAGGTAGCCACGCTGAAGTCATTTGCAATTTCTCTCTTAGGAGCTCCAGGGAGGGGGGCATGAGCTAGATAGGACGGGACGGGATGCGTGGAGGCTGAGAACATTATGGCCATTCTACTTTACGTTCAGTATTAGCACATGTCCAGCAATCCCAGGCTCCTGTGAAGAAAAGCTGAAATTTGCATTACTCCGTTACTGTAAAAAAACAAAGTTTACAGCTTAATGTCTTAGAAAGCCCCACAATAGAATAAAAACTGACCCTAAGCAAAGGGCTGGAAACCCAATTAGAATGAGAAGAGAGCTCAATGCCCCTGAAGGCCCCATATCAAAATGTAAACAGAACTGAAGGAATTGCTCCAGCCCTTCTGGAGGTCCCCGAGACCAGCCCTTAAAAGTAAGCTAAAACACTCCTCGGGGTCCAAGTCCCTGTTCCACTGTGTGGCGCATACTTGAACACATGCTCGAGTTTGTAAAACAACCCACGTGTGTTTGCATCAGTGTCGGCTCTTTAGTGGATTCTCGGATTCGCCATCTTGGGCACAACACCCCCATGACCCCTCCCCACCTGGACTGACCTCCTGTCCCCTAACACCCATGCTGACCCTCAGTCACCTCCCCGCCCACAACAGCGGGGCACAGGCCCTCACACAGGTCCCATGGGGACGGTGGGCACTCCCACCGTTCCCAGCCTCCCAGGGGAAGGAAGGAGGTTTTGGCAGGACACACTACCATGGTGGCCCCAGGGCTCCCTGCCCAGGAGAGCACCTGGTGAAAGGTCGGGGTCTGTGTCCCTGATGCCAGCTCCTCCTCCCTGGTTTTCCCACAGGAAATGAGAGAGTAGGACCTGTCTCCTCCAGGGACATCACACAGGTGGACCTGGACGTCAACAGGACTTTCAGCAGTCATATCATATTTTGGGACTACTACTGGGTAGGGTGAGGTTGAGGGGCCAGGGGGGATCAGGACCCAGGGGAGGACCGGGGCATTCCGGGTAGGGAAAACAAGACTTCTGAGGCGGGGGGCAGAACAGCAGCCAACAACAAACCACTCCATGGTAGGGTGTTGGGGATGACCTCTGTGCCCCACCCCCAGGGACTCGGGGATGAGGAGGCCACTAGGATGGGGCCTCCAGGGCTTGCCATGGGAGCTGAACCCCAAAGGGAAGAGGGACGACCCCCTGAGAAGCAGGGGATGGGGTCGGGGACATGGAGGGCAGGAACCGGACCTGGGTGCCAGGTGGAATGGCCGTGGCAGGAGCAGGACACACTTCGATCCCATGTGGGTTGGACGGATCAGAGTGACACCCACTCTCAGTGCTTTACATCTTGCTAAGTTCTATGCATTTAATTTGAGACAATTTGCAATTTGAAAACACACATAATATGATGAACCCTGAATAATGCCCCCGGTCCAGCCAGGGCCATGCACTGACCACACCCGGCCCCAGGGGCATGTGTTGCAGCAAACCCTAGACTGGAGTCTCCTTAAAGTGTAGACGTCTCCTTTTGCATCTTAGAGGAAGGGGATGCCCTGTGTCCGCAGGCCCCCCACGACATCTCTCTCATTCCCCACTGCCACTCCATCCACCTACATCCTCTACCTCAATGGGATCCCACCTACACCATCCCCCACACTCCACCACTATCATACCCCTGCCCCCACACCATCCAACCACACACCTTCGGCCCCCAGCAAGGACCAGTGTAGGTGACCCCTGTGGGACATGCTCAGCCTTCCCAGGGTTCTCTGGAAACCCTGCTCCCATCAGAAGCCCAGGTGTCCCATAGAGTACTCAGGGGTTGCAGGGAGGAGGGAAGACAGGGAGCCCCCAACAGGGTGTGTGCAGTTGAGTGGTGCAGAGGAAGCACTGTGCCCTGCCTCTGCCCACTGTCCGTCCTGGAGGGCGGCACACCCTGCACAGGACACCAGCCCCTAACCCAGGGGGATCAGGACTTGCCTGGCCCTGGGCTCTGTGAGGGTGGGTGTGATTTGAGCCCCGCCCCAGGCCCAAGAAAAAGACTAATGGGATCAGGCCCCCATGGCCCTGTCCAGCGCTGGATTCTGGCCCCACACTGAGCGAGCCCTCTCACAGCTGTATGTGGCATCCTGGGCCCTGGGGATTCCCCACAGATCCAGGTCGCTGACCTAGGGCAGCCCTGGGGATCCCAGGACACCCAAGGTTGGGGAGAGCAGAGGTGGGCCGGTGGGCCCCACCGCACCCACACCAGGAGGCAGACTCCTCCAGGTGCTGGGGCCGCAGGGGCCCCGTGGCTGGGGTCCAGCTGCCCTACAGGGACCCAGCTAAGAACACATGAGCTGCAGGTCTAGGTCAGCTCTGCTGTCCTCAGAACCGTCTCTCAGGCTGAAACCTCAGGACACACGCCCCCACCCGAGGTCCACACGTGCTTCCAGTTGGGGGACTCCAGCACCTGCACCCCACCCATGTGATTCTTGCCCTTCCCTAAAGGACAGACATTCCCTCCACAGGGGAAGGCGCGAACCCTCGACTCTGAGCCCGTTTGCTGAAGAATGTCTATTGACATGTGTTGTGGTGCGAAAATGCACAGCCAGCCCGTTTCTGTGTCTCCCAGAACTCTGTGCACGGAGCGTGGATAGACCCACAGAGAGGAGGAAGGGGCACCACCCAGTCCCCAAACAGCTCCTGCATGGGCACTGCAAGGCACACACAGCTGATGTCCCCACGTGCCTTCCAGGGGCGGCCAGACGCCAGAGTCAGGACCCAACAAACTATACTGTGACTCAGCCTGTGCCCCATGGGCCAGGAGGGTCTGGGACAGAGTGACGGCCAGGGAGCCTCAGATCACCAGGGTCTATGTAAAGCGACCTGGGAGGTCTCTGCTCCCTCTGTCAAGGGGGCCGGGGCTGGCTGCTTTCTGAGGTACTTCCTCCCCTTCCCACATCTCTGTGCCTGTGTGCCTGGGGAACAGAGGGCCTATGGGGCCGTCAGCATGACCCTGGAAGTGATGTCAGGACAGCAGGCCCTTGTGTTGTGCCCAAGATTGCAAATCCAAGAAACCACCGATGAGCCGTCACCGATGCAAACTCCGAGGATTTCTTTACAAGCTGGAGCTTGAGTCCAAGTGCACCCGACACAGCAGAGCAGGGATTTGGACCCTGAGACTAATAGGCATAGCAGCTTTAAAGGGGCCAGTGGCCCATGGCATACACAGAAAGTTGCACAGTCGTGTCGGTCAACACGCAGGTGGCCGATTGAATGACACCATTCCCTATAGGATCCACTTGACCTGGACTATTACTTTGGTCAGAATCGGCCCACAGTTTTGGCGGGCACAGAGCAGGGTTACATTGTTATGAGCCGATTTCTGATTAGGGTGTGCCCAGCGGCTTGACTGGGTTGGGGCAGTGCCTTAAGACATAAGCAGGTTATGTGGGGGCCATAGGGGAGGTGGCGGGTGTAGCACAAAATGGAATCGGTCCTGTTCTGCTTGTCCAGGGGTAGGGATTTTTGTTAAATTTCCTGGGTCGCTCACTTGCAGCTCACGCACCTGGGCCACCCTCACCAGGTGGACTCAGTGTGCACACCTTGTGGTGCTGGATCTCTCACACCAGCGTGTAGATGGCACCCTCCTTGCCCGAGTGAGTAGGGGCTGGGTGAGCATGGGGCTCAGCATGAAGGCCAGGAAGCACAGGGGATCGAGGAACCCCAGCCTCATCACCACCCCTACTACCACACACAGGCTGCCCCATGGCTCTCCGTAATGGGCACCCAGCGCCTCTGGAGATCCCCCCAGTGCAGCCCCGAGGTCTGGCTCCCTGCTGGAGAGGCATTGGGGAGAAGAGAAGCAGCTGGCACTCAGCGGGACCCACTGCCGGACATGGGAATGTGGCCGAGCCAGAACTTCCAGCTCAGCTGACCCTCCAGCTGAAAGTCACTGCACGAGTCAGCCCCGGGTCGGCCAGGAGAGTCCAGCTAGCTGCCCATCACCAGCACGAGAAATGATGTTGTGCCAACCATTTCGGTGTTTGGGTGACCCAGCCAGAGGATCCAATAGCTGCACGTGATACCTGCATGTGATAGACACACACTCACACCGAAACCAACAAAAGTCGGAATCCCCCAATGATGTCAAACAGCATGTGAATGTTTACATACATGACGCTGTGGTCCCCAATAGGATACATGGAAGACGCTATAAATCACTACTGCAGAGGTGCTGGAGGCAAGGAGATGTGCCTGCTGGGTTCCTACAAGGAGAGCAGAGGGACAGGAAGCATACTTCAATGGGGGGCCCCTCTTAGGAAAGGACAACAGGTCCCTGTGAAGGCTACAGATGGTGAAATCTTTCCTCTTCTCTTTCAGCTTCTGGATTTCCTCCTCCTTTGTTCTTCCTAATTCTAGTTTAGCCTCCACCCTGCATCCAAACCAATGACCAAAGAGGCTTATTTATGATATCCGGTCCTAAAAGGAGGCTGAGCTCTGGCTACCGGGTTCAGAAACGATCATTTTCTAGGTGTATGCTGATCCCCCGAACTCGTGCCTTCGTGACCCTTCTCTCTCTGCAGAATGAGGGGAACCACAGGTCTTACAATGAAAGACGCCCACTTCCACTCAGGCGGGACTATCCCTTGTGGAGGATGTCATCTGGGCCAAGTAGTGTAAACGGGGCGATCAAGAATAGTTCGCAGGTGAGACATAAGCAAACACTTACCTTTGATGTCATGCTTTATTTGTTCATCCATTTATTATTTGTTAAATATTTTAATTTTATGTCCTGTCTATACCCAATACGGTGTTCAAACTCATAACCCTGAGTTCAAGATCCCCCAACCAGGCCAGCCAGGCACCCCAGTGCCATGTTTCATAACTCTTTGCTTCCTTGCCTATCTCTGCATCCAACTGGAACATTGAGTCCTTGATGGGGAGCTTTAGTTACCTCTGAATCCTAGAATGTTCTCACTGTATCCCAATCCTAGATTGACATTTACCATTGAATAGCACTTTAAATAAATAGTCAGTAAGATAACAACTACAGAAAAGGAAATTATCAAATTTTCACATATGTGGTCCCTGCTCCCTGGGCTCCCAGGGCAGCTATGGTTTCTTTAACATTGATCAAGGTCCAAATGACTCCACCACACCTCAAAGCGTGGGCTCAGTTTCTGCTCTGACACACGCAACATCCCTGCTTCAATTAACATATATCAATCAATCAAAGGGAGCCTAACTGGCTCGGTGTGCTTCGTAAGAACATGGGACTCTTGTTCTTGGGGTAGCATGTTCAAGCCCAATGTTGGCTGTAGAGCTTACAGAAAAATAAAATCTTAAAAAAAATCAATCAGTTTATCTTGGGGAGACATAGCCCCGGATTCCACAAGGGCAGCGAGCCAGCTGATGGTTCTACGCACAGTATTGTATGCAGCAGAGCACAAAATGTGAACTTTCAGAAGTCTCCTAGAGTGGGGGACACACCAGCCTTAAGGTGTTCAGGTGGAGAAGTCAGGGACAGTCCCTGGAGCGACAGGGTGAGCTCAGGATCCCACGGGACCCAAGGATGGTGGCACCAACTGTTCCCAGGCACAGGAGCGGGAACGCGGCTGAGAGCAGTGGGACTCGGGCCAGCTGTCTGCCCTGTGTGGCCATAAGCTGCAAACCCCTGTGCAGTCACCGGGCCGCGTTCCTGGGACAGGCCAGTAAAGGTCAGGTGTGGGAGGACACTTTCCCGGGCACGAAGAGCGCAGGTCTCCACCAGGGCAGCCCCTAAAATTTGGAGTTTTAAGCATTAGTAACTTGTGGTTGACAAAATTGAGGCGGTTCCACTTTAAGTTCACTGTTAGCACAAGTACTGCCATCCCAGGCCCCTGTGAATAAGAGCTAAAATTTACATTACTCCAGTTACAGGAAAAAAAGAAAAAAACAGCTTAGAGCTTAAGGTCCCAGAAAGCCCCATATTAGACAGAGAACAGAGCTCAATGCCCTTGAAGGCCCAATATCAAAATGTAAACAGAACTTGAGAAATTGCTCCAGCCCTTCTGGAGGTCACCAAGACCAGCCCTTAAAACTAAGCTAAAACCCACTTCGGGGTCCAAGTGCATGCTCCTCTTTTTCGGGTGTACTTGGATGCAAGCTCGAGTTTGGAAATCAACCATCGTGTATTTGCATTGGTGTCGGCTCCTCAGTGGTTTCTCGTATTTGCAATCTTGGGCACAACACCTCCATGTCCTCTCCCCACCTGGGCTGACCCCCTGTCCCCTCCACCCAGGCTGACCCTCAGTCACCTCCCCACCCACAACAACTTGGGACATGCCCTCACACAGTTCCCATGGGCTCGGTGGGCACTCCCGCCATCCCCAGCCTCCCAGGGCAAGAGAGAATGTTTTGGCAGACCAACTCCCATGGTGGCCACAGGGCTCCCTGCCCAGCATGGCAGCTCGTGACAGGTCGGGGTCTGTGTCCCTGATGCGAGCTCCTGCTCCCTGGTTTTCCCACAGGAAATGAAGGAAGAGGCCCTGGTCTCCTCCAGGGACATCACGCAGGTAGACCTGGACGTCAACAGGATGTTCAGCAACCACACTATGTTTTGGGCCTGGTAGGGGGTCAGGTGAGGCTGCTGGGCCAGGGGGCTTAGGGGCCCCAGGGGAGGCCTGGGGGCTTCGGGGTAGGGAAAATGGGGCTTCTGAAGCCGAGGGAAGCAACAGCAGCCAACAACACACCGCTCCATGGTAGGGTGATGGGGATGACCCACATGCCCCCAACCCCGGGGCCTCAGGGATGAGGTGGCCAATTGGAAGGGGCCTCCAGTGGTTGCCATGGGAGCTGAACGCCAAAGGGGAGAGGGACGGTGCCCTGAGAAGCAGGGGATTGGGTGGGGGAAGTGGGGGGCAGGAACCAGGCCTGGGGGCCAGGCGGCATGGCCACGGCTAGAGCAGGACACACATCAATCCCATGAGGGTCGGACAGGTCAGAGTGACACCCACTCTCGTTGCTTTATATATTTCTAAATTCTATGCATTTCATTTGAGACAATTTGCAATTTGAAAACATACATAGTATGATGACCCCCAGATAATGACCCCGGTCCAGCCAGGGCCCTGCACTGACCACACGGTGCCACAGGAGCAGGTGTCTCAGCAAACCCCAGACTGGGGTCGCCTTTAACTGTAGAAGTCTCCTTGTGCATCTTAGAGGAAGGAGATGCCCTGTGTCTGCAGGCTCCCCACGCCATCCTGCTCATTCTCCACCCCCACTTCATCCCCCTACATCATTATCCCCAATGGCATTCCACATAACACCATCCCCCTCACAGCCCCACAGCCCCACACAATCCTAACCCACACTACACCACAACACCATCCCCCCTACACCATTCCCCACACTCCACCACCATCATACCCCTGGTCCCACACCATCTACCCCACACCATCGGCCCCCAGCAAAGACCCGGTGCAGGTGACCCCTGTGAGACATGCTCAGCCTCCCTGTGATTCTCTGGATACCCTGTTCCCATCAGAAGACCGGGTGTTCGATAGAGCACACAGGGGTTGCAGGGAGGAGTGAAGGCACGGAATCCCCAACAGAGTGGGTGCAGGTGAGTGGTGTAAAGGAACCACTGTGCCTTGCCTCCGCCCACTCTCCTTCCTGGAGGGTGACACACCCTGCACAGGACAACAGCCCCTAACCCAGTGGGACCTTGGCTGCCCTGGCACCATGATCTGTGGGGGCTGGGTTGATTTGGGTCCCCCCCAGGGTCCAACACAAAGACGAATGTGTTCCAGCCCCCCATGGCCCTGGGCAGGCCTGGATTCTGGCCTCACGCTGAGAGAGCCCTCTCACAGCTGGATGTGGCCTCCTGGGCCCTGGGCGTGACCCACAGATCCAGGTCGCAGACCTAGGGCAGCCCTGAGATTCCAGTACACCCCAGGGTGGGGAGAGCAGAGGAGGCCGGTGGGACCCACCCACACCCACACCAGAAGGCAAGCTCCTCCAGATACTCGGGCCCCAGGAGGCCCGAGGCCAGGGTCCAGCTGCCCTTCGGGAACCCAGCGCAGGAGCCCATGAGCTGCAGGTCCAGTACAGCTCTGGTCTGCTGTCCTCAGAACTGTCTCTCAGGCTGAAATCTCAGGACACACGCCCCCACCCGGAGTCCACACATGCTCCCAGGTAGGGAACTCCAGCACTCAACCCCCAACCCATGTGATTCTTGTCCTCCCGTAAAGGACTGAAAGGTCTCCCTCCCCAGGTGAAGGCGAACACCCACGGCTCTGAGCACGTTTACTGTAGAAAGTCAATAAAGTGTAGTGGTGTAAAAATGCACAGCCAGCCCTTTTCTGTGTCTCCCAGAACTCTGTGCACGGGGTGTGGAGAGACCCACAGAGAGGAGGAGGGGGCATCTGCCAGGCCCCAAACAGCCCCTACAGGGACACCGCAAGGCATACACAGCTGACGTCCCCACGTGCCTTCCAGGGGTGGCCAGACGCCAGGGTCAGGACCCCACAGACTATACTGGGACTCATCCTGTGCCACGCGGGCCAGAATGGGCTAAGACAGAGTGACGGCCAGTGAACCTCAGGTCACCAGGGTCTGTTCATAGCGACCTCGGAGTTCTGTGCTCCCTCTGTCCAGGAGGCCGGGGCTGGCCCAGTTCCAGGGCACGTACTACCCTCCCCGCATCCCCATGCCAGTGTGCCTAGGGCACAGAGGGCCTGTGGGGCACTCAGCGTGGCCCTGGAAGGGATGTCAGGAGAGCAGGCCCTTGTGTTGTGCACAAGACTACGAATCTGAGAAACCACCAAGGAGCCGACACTGTAGCAAACTCCCGAGGGTTTCTCTACAAGGTGGAGCTTGGGTCCAAGTTCACCCGACACAGCGGAGCAGGGACTTACACCCCGAGACTAAGAGGCATAGCAGATTTATAGGGTCAGTGGACCGTGGGATATGCAGAAATTTGCACAGTCATGTCGGTCAACACGCAGGTGGCTGATTGAATTACACCTTACACTATAGTATCCACTTGAGCTGGCCCATTACTTTGGTCAGAATCGGGGTGCAGTTTTGGGGGACACAAAGCAGGGTTACATTGTTATGAGCCGATTTCCGATTAGGGTGTGCCCAGCAGCTTGACTTGGGTGGTGCAGTGCCTTAAGCCATAAGCTGGTCATTTGGGGGTCATACGGGAGGTGGCGGGTGTAGCACAAAATGGAATCAGTCCTGCTCTGCTTGACCATGGGTATGGGAATTTTGTTAAATTTCTTGGGTCCCAACTTGCAGCTCATGCACCTGGGCAACGCTCACCAGGTGGACTCAGCGTGCACACCTTGTGGTGCTGGATCTATCACAGCAGCGTGTGGAGGACACCCTCCTCGCCCTAGTGAGTAGGGGCTCTGTGAGCATGGGGCTCGGCCTGAAAGCCAGGCAGCACAGGGGACTGAGGAACCCCAGCCCCGTCCCCACCCCGACCACTCAGATGCAGCCTCAGCACTCCCAGCCATGGGCACCCAGGTCCTCAGGAGCTCCCGCCAGGGTGGCCCCGAGGTCTGAATCCCTGCTGGAGAGGCATCGGGGATAACAGAAGCAGCCGGAGCTCGGCAAGACCCACTGCCGGACATGGGAATGTGGCCAAACCAGACCTACCACCTCAGCTGACCCTCCAGCTGATTCACTACAGGAGAGAGCCACGGGTCGGCCAGGAAAGCCCAGCTAGCCACCCAGCATCAGCACGAGAAATGATGTTGTACCAACCATTTCGGCGTTTGGGCTACCCAGACAGAGGATCTGATAGCTGCACATGATAGCTTCATGTGAGAGACACACACACACCCCACAACCAACAAAAGTCAGAATCCCCCCAATGTTGTCAAACAGCAGCTGAACGGTTACATACACGACGCCGTGGTCCCCAATAGGATACCTGGAAGACGCTATAAACCATGACTGCAGAGGTGCAGGAGGCATGGAGATGTGCCTGCTGTGTTTCAAAAAGGAACGCAGAGGGGCAGGAAGCATCCTATGGGGGGGGGTGCCTCCTAGGAAAGGACACCTACTCTCTGTGAAGGCTACGGTTGGTGAAATCTTTCCTCTTCTCTTTCAGCTTCTGCTTTTCGTCCTAAATGCCATTTTCCTCAATCATAATAGCAAAAATTTATTTTATGTTTTTAAATTTCTTTTTATTGGAGTCTAATTTGTATGAATTCTTTCTTCAGCAAGGGTGTCATTCAGGATAGATGGAAAGATTTTCCCAGACAGGCAAAGTATAAAGGAGTTCATGACTGCTAAACCAGTCCACTAAGGAATTTTAAGAGGGACTATTCTAGTGGGGGAAAAAAGAGACAAAAGCAACAAAGACTAGAAAGGACCAGAGAACGTCACCAGAAACACCAACTCTACAGGTAACACAAAGGCACAAAGTTCATATCTTTGAATAAGCACTTTGAATGCTAATACTAAATGCTCCAATCAAAAGATATAGGGTATCAGAGTGGCTTAAAAAACAGGATCCGGGATGCCTGGGTGGCTCAGGGGTTAAGTCTCTGCCTTTGACTCAGGATGTGATTCTAGAGTCTGGGATCGAGTCCCATATTGGGGTCCCGGTGGGGAGCCTGCTTCTCTCTTGGCCTAATTTTCTGCCTCTGTCTCTGTCTCTTTCTCTCTCTCATGCTCTGAAAAATAAAATTGTTATTAAAAAAACAAGGTCCATCGGTATGCTGCCTAATAGATGCTCACCTTAGACCTATAGACAGCAGCAGATTGAAAGGCAGGGGATGGAAAATCATCTATCATGCTAATGGTTATGAAAAGAAAGCTGGAGACCAATACTTATATTAGAGAAACTAGATTTGAAACCAAACCCTGGGGGTCACCTGGTGGCTCAGTGTTTGAGCATCTGCCTTCGGCTCAAGGTGTGTTCATGGGATCACAGGATCGAGTCCCACATTGGCATCCTTTTGGGGAGCCTCTCTCCCTCTGCCTATGTTTCTGCCTCTGCTTCTCTGTGTATCTCTCATGAATAAATAAATAAATAAAATATTTAATCTCAAAAAGAAAGCACAAATACTGTAAGAAGTGATGAAGAAGGGCATTATTTCATAGTTAAAAAGACTCTCCATCAGGATCAAACAACTAAATATTTATGCTGCCAACATGTGAGTACCTAAATATGGAACCCAATTACCAATAAATGTACAGGAACTCACTGATAATAATACAATGACAGGGGAATTTAACACCAACACACTTATGACAATGGACCGATCGTCTATGCAGAAAATCAAGAGGGGAACAATAGCCTTGACTACTGGACCACAGGGACTCCACAGATATACTCTGAATATTTCTTCCTAAAGCAAAATACACATTCCTTTCAGGTGCACATGGGACATTCTCCAGAACAGATCATATCATGGGCCACAAATCAGCCCTCAACAGGTACAACAGGTTCAAGAAGGTTGATATCGCACCCTGTACATTTTCGAACACGACGCTATGAAACTCGAAGTCAACAGTAAGAAAAAATTTGGACAGACCTAAAATACATGGAGATTATGAACATCCTACCAGAGAAGGAATGGAGCAACCAGGAAATTAAAGAGGAAATTTAAAACAAATGAAAATGAAAACATGTTTCTCCAAACCACTGGGATGTAGCAAAGGCAGTCCAGAGGGAAGTACATAGCAATACAGACCTATCTCAGGAAACAAGAAGTCTCTAACACAACCTAACCTTACACCTAAAGGAGCTGGAAAAGGAATAGGAAACAAAGCCTAAAGCCTACAG
Source organism: Canis lupus baileyi (assembly GCF_048164855.1). Classification (NCBI taxonomy): domain Eukaryota; kingdom Metazoa; phylum Chordata; class Mammalia; order Carnivora; family Canidae; genus Canis; species Canis lupus. Next base: position 32,828,254 of record NC_132871.1, on the reverse strand, counting down.
AAGAAGAAGAAGGGAAAAAAATAAAGATGAGAGTAGAAATAAACAATACAGAAACAGTAGAATGGAATAACGAAACTAAGAGCTGGTTCTTCAAAATAATTAATAAAATGGATCAAGCCCTAGCCAGCCAAATGAATGAGAAATGAGAAAAGACCTAAATAAATAAAACCAGAAAAGAGAGAAGAGAGATCACAATCAACACCTGAAAAATAAGACAATCATAAGGGAATACTATGAAAGATTATATGCTAACAAATTGGGAGACCTGGAAGAAATGGACAAATCCCTAGAAATGTGCAAACAAGCAAAACTGAAATAGGAAGACATGGAAAATGTGAATAGACCCATAACTAGCAGAGGAATTGAATCAGCAAGGCACCTGTGTGCCTCAGTGGTCGAGCATGTCCTTTGGCTCAGGTCATGATCCTGGGGTCCTGGGGAATCAAGTCCCACATCAGGCTCCCCGCATGGAGCCTCATTTTCCCTGTGCCTATACCTATGCACCTCTGTGTCTCTCATGAATACATAAATAAAATCTTTAAAAACGAAAAAAGATAAAAAGATGAGAAAGGACCCAAATAAAATCACAAATGAGAAAAGAGAAATAACAACATTAGAGAAATACAAACAATTATAAGAGAATATGATGAAAAACTACATGCCAGCAACCTAGAACCTGGAAGAAATAGATCAATTCCTGGAAATATATAACATAGCAAAAATGAAAAATGAAGAAATAAGAAATTTGAACAGACAGTTACCAGCAAAGAAATTGAATCAGCAATCAGGGTTTCCCAACAGGAGACGCTTAGATCAATAAAACAGAATGGAAAGCCAAAACAAGATACAAACATGTATCTATGACCCATAATGGACAACAAGGCAGGAAGGAATATCCAATGGCACAAAGACAGTCTCTTCAACAAACCCTAAACCTGACCCCAGGATAAGAACAAATGGTGTTGGAAAAACCAGGCAGCCAAATGCAGAAGAATGAAACTGGACCACTTTCTTACACCATATATATAAAAAATGAATTCAAAATTGATGAAAGACCTAAATGTGAGATCTGAAACCATACATAGAAGAAAAGATAGGCAGCAACGTTTTTGACATTGGCCATTGGATCTTCTTTCAGGATATGCCTCTGAGGTGAGGGAAACAAAAGCAAAAATACTATTGGGACTTCATCAAATTGAAAAGCTTCTGCAAAGTGAAGGAAACAACTAAAGCTAAAAAGCAACATACAGAAGGAGAGGCAAGATGGTGGAAGAGAAGGGTCCCCAAGTCACCTGTCCTGACCAAATTACATAGATTAAGTTCAAATCATACTCAAAATCTAGGAATTCAGCCTGAGACTTAAGCAGAGACCAGATAGAATGCTACAGTGAGAAAAGTTCACACTTCTATCAAGGTAGGAAGATGGGGAAAAAGAAATAAAGATACAAAAGGCATCCAAGGGGGAGGGGCCCCACAGAGCCGGGCTAAGGCCAGGGCGAGTGCCCCCCGGGCAGGAGAGCTCTGTCCCAGAGAAGCAGGAGCTGCACCATTCTTCCAGGGGGAAATGACTCCAGCAGGGATTCAGAGCAAGACCCCAGGAGGGCGGGGATACCCTCGGGCTACATGGGACACAAACATACACTTGCACTCCCAGGAGATTGCACCGAGCTCCCTAAGGGCTGTAGGGCACATGCATTGACCCAGGAGCAGCTCTGAGGGGATTCGGCAGCGGCTCTGTGCGGAGGGGGCAGCGGGTCCCTGGGAACAGCTAGGCGGCGGCGCCTAGGGCAGAGGAAGTGGCTTCATGTGCAGGGGGCTGCGGGGCTCCAGGAGCAGCTCAGAGGGGCTATGGCGGCTCCGTGGAGAGGTGCCTACCCGGCCGGGAGCGAAAATCCAACAGCGCAGGTCGGGGAGCACAGGGCCGGGACACAGCCCAGGATTCGGCCTCCCCCGGGACAGGCAGAGGCCCGGATGGCCCAGGACAGCAAGGACGCTCCTGCTCAGAGCTGAGAAGATCAGCAGTCCTGCCCCAGAACCTCCAGGCCCTGCAGACGGACTGCTCCAGAGTTACTGGGGAGGCTGAATACAGGTGTTCCGACCTGGCTGCTGCCACTGGGGTTGTTCCTCCTTGGGCGTCACAGGGTATACAACCCCCACTGAGCGCTTCACCAGGCAGGGGGAGAGGAGCTCCCCCAAGGGATAGCACCTGAAAATCAGCACAACAGGCCCCTCCCCTCAGAAGCCCAGCTAGACAGCCAAGTTCCAGGGGAAGTCAAGGGACTTAAACTAGACAGAATCAGAAGATACTCCCCCATGTTTTTTTTTTTTAATTTCTGATTGCTTCCCCCATCCTTTCCCCCCTTTCTTTCTTTTTCCTTCTCCTTTTATTCTCTTTTTTGCTTTTTTCTTCCTTTTTCCTTTTTTTCTTTTTCTCTTCTCTTTTTTCTTTCTCTCTTCTCTTTTTCTCCTTTTCCCAATACAACTTGTTTTTGGCCACTCTGCACAGAGCAAAATGACTAGAAGGAAAACCTCACCTCAAAAGAAAAAACAATACTCTCTCCCACAGAGTTACAAATCTGGATTACAACTCAATGTCAGAAAACCAATTCAGAAGCACTATTATACAGCTATTGGTGGCTCTAGAAAAAAGCATAAAGGACTCAAGAGACTTCATGACTGCAGAATTTTTTTTATTTTTTTAAAATGTTTATTTATTAATGATAGTCACAGAGAGAGAGAGAGAGAGAGAGGCAGAGACATAGGCAGAGGGAGAAGCAGGCTCCATGCACCGGGAGCCCGACGTGGGATTCGATCCCGGGTCTCCAGGATCGTGCCCTGGGCGAAAGGCAGGCGCTAAACCGCTGCGCCACCCAGGGATCCCTACAGAATTTAGATCCAATCAGGCAGAAAGTAAAAAACAATTGAATGAGATGCAATCCAAACTAGAATTCCTAATGATGAGGGTTAACGAGGTGGAAGAACGAGTGAGTGACATAGAAGACAAGTTGATGGCAACGAGGAAAACTGAGGAAAAAAGAGACAGACAATTAACAGACCAGGAAGACAGATTAAGGGAAATAAACAACAGCCTGAGGAAGAAAAACCTATGTGTATTTGGGGATCCTGAGGGCGCCGAAAGGGACAGAGGGACAGAGTATGAATTTGAACAAATCCTAGCTGAAAACTTTCCTAATCTGGGAAGGGAAACAGGCATTCAGATCCAGGAAATAGAGAGATCCCCCCTAAAATCAATAAAAACCGTCCAACACCTCGATTTAATAGTGAAGCTTGCAAATTCCAAAGATAAAGAGAAGACCCTTAAAGCAGCAATAGACAAGAAATCCCTGACCTTTATGGGGAGTAGCAGACCTCTCCACAGCGGCCTGGAAGCCCAGAAAGTGCTGGCTGGGTATATTCAGTGTCCTCCATGAGAATAACATGCAACCAAGAATACTTTATCCAGCCAGGCTCTCATTCAAAATGGAAGGAGAGATAAAGAGCTTTCAAGACAGGCAGGAACTGAAAGAATATGTGACCTCCAAAGCAGCTCTGCAAGAAATTTTAAGGGGGACTCTTAAAATTCCCCTTTAAGAAGAAGTTCAGTGGAACAATCCACAAAAACAAGGACTGAATAGATGTCATGATGACACTAAACTCATATCTGTTGATAGTAACTCTGAACGTGAATGGGCTTAATGATCCCTTCAAAGGCGCAGGGTTTCAGACTGGATAAAAAAGCAGGACCCAACTCTTTGCTTTCTACAAGAGACTCAGACAGAAGGACACCTACAATCTGAAAATAATGGGTTGGAGAACCATTTACCATTCAAATGATCCTCAAAAGAAAGCAGTGGTAGCCATCCATATATCAGATAAACTAAAATTTACCCCGAAGACTATAGTGAGAGATGAAGACGGACACTAAATCATACTTAAAGGATCTATCCAACAAGAGGGCTTAACAATCCTCAATATATATTCCCCGAATATCAGAGCTGCCAAATATTTAAACCAATTAATAACGAAAGTGAAGAAATACTTAGATAATAATTATCTTATACTTGGTGACTTCAATCTAGGTCTTTCTACCCTCGATAGGTCTTCTAAGCACAACATCTCCAAGGAAACGAGAGCTTTAAATGATACACTGGAGCAGATAGATTTCACAGATATCTACAGAACATTACATCCAAAGTGAACTGAATAAACATTCTTCTCAAGTGCACATGGAACGTTCTCCAAAATAGACCACATACTGGGTCTCAAATCACGTCTGAACCAATACCAAAAGATTCAGATCATCCCCTGCATATTCTCAGACCATAATGCCTTAAAATTAGAACTAAATCACAACAAGAAGTTTGGAAGGACCTCAAACACGTGGAGGTTAAGGACCATCCTGCTAAAAGATGAAAGGTTCAACCAGAAAATTGAGGAAGAATTAAAAGGATTCATGGAAACTAATTGGAATGAAGATACAAATGTTCAAAATCTTTGGCATGCAGCAAAAGCAGTCCTAAGGGGGAAATACATCACAATAGAAGCATCCATTCAAAAACTGGAAAGATCTCAAATACAAAAGCTAACCTTACTCATAAAGGAGCTAGAGAAAAAAACAGCAGCTAGATCCTACACCCAAACAGAATAAGAGATTTAATTAAAATTAGAGCAGACCTCAAGGAAACTGAGACCATAAGAAATGTGAACAGATCAACAAAACCAGGAGTTGGTTCTTTGAAAGAATTAATACCATACATAAACCATTAGCCAGTCTTATTAAGAAGAGAGACAAGATTCAAATTAATAAAATCATGAATGAGAAAGGAGAGATCACTACCAACACCAAGGAAATAAAAACGATTTTAAAAACATATTATGAACAGCTATACGGAAATAAATTAGGCAATCTAGAAGAAATGGACGCTTTCCTGGAAAGCCACAAACTACCAAAACTGGAACAGGAAGACATAGAAAACCTAAGCAGGCCAATAACCAGGGAGGAAATTGAAGAGTCATCAAAAACCTCCCAAGTCACAAAAGTCCAGGGCCAGATGGCTTCCCAGGGGAAATCTATCAAACGTTTAAAGAAGAAACCATACCTCTACTACTAAAGCTGTTTGGAAAGATAGAAAGAGATGGAGTACTTCCAAATTCGTTCTATGAAGCCAGCATCACCTTAATTCCAAAACCAGACAAAGACCCCACCTAAAAGGAGAATACAGACCAATATCCCTGATGAACATGGATGCAAAAATTCTCAACAAGATACTAGCCAATAGGATCCAACAATACATTAAGACTATTACTCACCATGACCAAGTAGGATTTATCCCCGGGACACAAGGCTGGTTCAACACGTGTAAAAAAATCAATGTGATTCATCATATCAGCAAGAGAAAAACCAAGAACCATATGATCCTCTCATTAGATGCAGAGAAAGCATTTGACAAAATAGAGCATCCATTCCTGATCAAAAGTCTTCAGAGCATAGGGACAGAGGGAACATTCCTCGACATCTTAAAAGCCATCTAGGAAAAGCCCACAGCAAATATCATTCTCAATGGGGAAGCACTGGGAGCCTTACCCCTAAGATCAGGAACAAGACAGGGATGTCCACTCTGACCACTGCTATTCAAAATAGTACTGGAAGTCCTGCCTCAGCAATCAGACAACAAAAAGAAATAAAGTCATTCAAATTGACAAAGAAGTCAAACTCTCCCACATCGCCGATGACATGATACTGTACCTAGAAAACCCAAAAGCCTCCACCCCAAGATTGCTACAACTCATACAGAATTTGGTAGCGTTGCAGGATACAAAATCAATTGCCAGAAATCAATGGCATTTCTATACACTAACAATGAGACTGAAGAAAGAGAAATTAAGGAGTCAGTCTCATTTACAATTGCACCCAAAAGCATAAGATACCTAGGAATAACCCTAACTAAGGAGGTAAATGATCTATACCCTAAAAACTATAGAACACTTCTGAAAGAAATTGAGGAAGACACAAAGAGATGGAAAAATATCCCATGCTCATGGATTGGCAGAATTAACATTGTGAAAATATCAATTTTACCAAGGCAATGTTCACCTTTAATGCAAACCCTATCAAAATACCATGGACTTTCTTCAGAGACTTAGAACTAATTATTTTAAGATTTGTGTGGAATCAGGATCCCTGGGTCATGCAGCGGTTTGGCGCCTGTCTTTGGCCCAGGGCATGATCATTAAACCCAGGATTGAATCCCATGTCAGCCTCCTGGTGCATGGAGCCTGCTTGTCCCTATGACTATGTCTCTGCCTCTCTCTCTCTCTCTCTCTGTTTGTGACTATCATAATAAAAAAAGACTTGTGTGGAATCAGAAAAGACCCTGAATAACGAGGCAAATTTTAAAAAAGACAACCACATCTAGGGGCATCACAATGCCAGATTTCAGGGTGTACTACAAAGCTGTGGTTCAAGACAGTGTGGTACTGGCACAAAAACAGACAAATGGATCAATGGAACAGAAGAGAGAACCCAGAAGTGGACCCTGAACTTTATGGTCAACTAATATTCGATAAAGTTGGAAAGACTATCGATTGGAAGAAAGACAGTCTCTTCAATAAATGGTGCGGGGAAAATGGACATACACATGCAGAAGAAAGAATGAAACTACACCACTCTCTTTCACCATACACAAAAATGATCTCAAAATGAATGAAAGATCTAAATGTGAGACAAGAGTCCATCAAAATCCGAGAGGAGAACACAGGCTATATCTTTTTTTGAACTTGGCCACAGTAACCTCTTGGAGATACATCCACGAAGGCAAAATAAACAAAAGCAAAAATAAACTATTGTGATTTCATCAAGATAAGAAGCTTTTGCACAGCAAAGGATACAGTCAACAAAACTAAAAGACAACCTACAGAATGGGAGAAGATATTTGCAAATGACGTATCAGATAAAGGGTTAGTTTCAAAGATCGGTAAAGAACTTCTTAAAATCAACAACAAAGAGACAAAGAATCCAATCATGAAATGGGCAAAAGACATGAAGAGTAATCTCACAGAGGACGACATTGCCATGGCCAACATGAACATAAAAAAAATGCTCTGCATCACTTGCTATCATGGAAATACAAATCAAAACCACAAAGAGAACCACCTCACACCACTGAATGGGGATAATTAACAAGGCAAGAAAAAAACAAATGTTGGAGAGGATGCAGAGAAAAGGGAAGACTCTTACACTTTTGGTGGTAATGTGAACTGGTGCAACCACTCTGGAAAACTGTCTGGAGGTTCCTCAAAGAGTTAAAAATAGACCTGCCCTAGGACCCAGCAATTGCACTGTTGGGGATTTACCTCAAACATTCAGATGCAATGAAATGCGGGGACACCTGCACCCCGATGTTCATAGCAGCAACGTCCACAATAGCCAAAATGTGGAAGGAGGCTTGGAGTCCTTTGAAAGATGAATGGATAAGGAATATGTGGTTTATGTATACAATGGAATATTACTGAGCCAGTACAAACGACAAATACCCACCTTTTGCTTCAACCTGGATGAAACTGGAGGGTTTGACGCTGAGTGGAGTAAGTCAATCGGAGAAGGACAAACATCTCATTCAATTGGTTAATATAAATAATAGTGAAAGGGAATATAAGGGAATGTAGAAGAAATGTGTGGGAAATATCAGAAAGGGAGACAGAACATAAAGACTCCTGACTCTGAGAAAGGAACAAGGGATGCTGGAAGGGGAGGAGGGCAGGGGGTGCGGGTGAATGGGTGACGGGCACTGACGGGGGCACTTGCCAGGATGAGCCTGGGTGTTACTCTGCTTGTTGGTAAATTGAACACCAATAAAACATAAATTTATTTTTTTTAAAAAAGTTCAAACACCTAAATATTTATGCTGCAAACATAGGAGTACCTAAATATAGAAACCAATTAATGACAAACGTACAGGAACTCACTGATAATAATACAATGACAGGGGATTTTACCACCCAATGATGGCAATGGACTGATCGTCTATGAAGAAAATCAACAGGGGAAAAATTGCCTTGACATACTGGACCACAAGGACTCAACAGATATAGTCTGAACATTTCATCCTAAAGCAGAACACACATTCCTTTCAACTGCACATGGGACATTCTCCAGAACAGATCATATCATGGCCCACAAATCAGCCATCAACAGGTACAACAGGTACAAGAAGTTTGATATCACACCCTGGACATTTTCAGACCACGACGCTAAGAAACTCGAAGTCGACAGTAAGAAAAAATTTGGACAGACCAAAAATACGTGGAGATTCTGAACATCCTACTAGAGAATGAATGGAGCAACCAGGAAATTAAGGAGGAAATATAAAACAAATGAAAATGAAAACATGTTTCTCCAAACGTCTGGGATGTAGCAAAGGCAGTCCTAAGAGGGAAGGACATAGCAATACAGGCCTACCTCAAGAAACAAGAAGTCTCCAATACACAACCTAACCCTACACCTAAAGGAGCTGGTAAAGCAATAGCAAACAAAGCCTAAAGCCTACAGAAGAAGGGAAAAAATAAAGATGAGAGCAGAAATAAACAATACAGAAAAAACAAAACAGTAGAATGGAATAACGAAACTAAGAGCTGGTTCTTTTTTTTTTTTTTTTTTTGATAGTCACAGAGAGTGAGAGAGAGAAAGGCAGAGACACAGGCAGAGGGAGAAGCAGGCTCCATGCACCAGGAGCCCGACGTGGGATTCGATCCCTGGTCTCCAGGATCGCGCCCTGGGCCAAAGTCAGGCGCCAAACCACTGTGCCACCCAGGGATCCCTAAGAGTTGGTTCTTCAAAATAATTAATAAAATGGATCAAGCCCTAGCCAGCCTTATGAATGAGAAAAGAGAAAACCTAAATAAATAAAATCAAAAATGAGAGAAGAGAGATCACAATCAACACCAGAAAAATAAAACAATTATAAGGGAATACTATGAAAGATTATATGCTAACAAACTGGGAGACCTGGAAGAAATGGACAAATCCCTAGAAACGTGCAAACGAGCAAAACTGAAATAGGAAGAAATATAAAATATGAACAGACCCATAATAAGCAAAGAAACAGAATCAGTAAGGCACCTGGGTGCCTCAGTGGTTGAGCATCTGCTTTAGCTAAGGTCATGTTCCCAGGTTCCTGGGGGATCACGTCCCACATCAGGCTTCCCGCATGGAGCCTCATTTTCCCTCTGCCTATAACTCTGCCTCTCTGTCTCTCATGAATACGTAAATAAAAGTGCGGCCACTGTGGAAAACAGTCTGGAGGGTCCTTGAGAAGTTAAAGATAGGGGATCCCTGGGTGGCACAGCGGTTTGGCAACTGCCTTTGGCCCTGGGCATGATCCTGGAGACCCGGGATCAAATCCCACGTCGGGCTACTAGTGCATATAGCCTGCTTTTTTCTCTGCCTGTGTCTCTGCCTCTCTATCTGTGACTATCATAAACAAAATTTCAAAAAGGAGTTAAAAATAGAGCTACCCTACGATTCCAAAATTGCACAGCTAGGTATTTACCCTGAGGATACAAAAGTAGTTTAGTAGATTCGAAGGGGAACACGCAGCCCAGTGTTGGTAGCAGCATTATCAACAACAGCGAAACTGTGTATACAGCCCAGATGTCCATCGACGATGAATGGGAAGAGACGATGTGGCAAATATACACACTGCAACATCACTGGGTCATCAGAAGGGATGAAATGAAGCCATTTACAAGGACGTGGGAGAAGTGGAAGGGACTTACGCTAAATGAACTCAGTCAGTCAGAGTAAGACAGGTACCAAATACCATACAATTGCATTCACATTTGAATTTTAAGAAACCAAACTGGCAAAGGGGCAAATGGGGGGATGAGAGATGCAAACCAAGATACACACTCTTAACCACACAAAATAATCTAATAAATACCAGAAGAAGGTGGGGCGGATGGGGAATCAGGGGATAAGGATAGTGGAGGTCACCTCTGACCAGTTCCAGGCGTTGTATTCAAGGGTTGAATCACTATGTTGTAAACCTGAAACTATATCATACTGTGTTTACAAAGAGGAATTCAAGTAAAACTTTAAAATAATAATTGGTAGTATAGAGGATACATGTGCGCACAAGAGATAAAATCAGAAAGGCAACTGAAAATCCAAACAAAAGTCTTTAGAGCCACAAACCCCTCTAGCTGAGCTCAGGAGAAGCCTGCCATGCCTATTCTCACCCCAGCAGAAGCCTGTATTTTGATTCTCTGGGGATGTCACTGACTTGGTGGAGTCAGGCTATCTTTGAAACCAAAACCTAAATAGAGTGCATAAAACTAAACTGCCCAAGATGCTAGGAGTGCCAGTGCAGGCACATGCCAAGACCCAAACTCTAACCATACACAGATATAATCCTTACCCTACACTTAAGCCTAATGTTAATCTAACCCTTAAACAAGAACTATCACTAATCAAAAACCAAACACAAACCCCAAGACCGAAACACATTCACTGAACCTTCCTGCCAACCCTCACCCTAACTCCTAAACCTATTCTAAACCCTTAACCCTGACCCTTATCTTAAATCTAACCCTAAACTCTAACCATAACCTTAACTTAATGTACTCAAATCGTATTCCTAAACTTAACCTGTACCCTAACCCTAACCCTCTAATACTAATCCTATCTCATACTCAAAAGTGTACCCTAACCCGTACCCTAAAACTAATCCCTAGCCCACTGCCTAGCCCACTCTTAACCTTTTCCAAGCCGTACCCTGACCCTGACCTGACCCTAAACCTAACCCCTACCAAACACTAACCCTAATCCTATCCCTAACCCCTATCCTAAACCTAACCCTCGCCCTAACACTAAACCTAGCTGTAACTTTTACTCTAACCCCTAACCCTAACCCATGACCCTAACTCACACCCTAAACCCTAACCACAAACCTAGCCCAAACCTAACTCTCACCATAACCCAAACCCCAACTCCTAACCTCCTGCCCTAATCCCTAAAGTCTAAACCCTATCCCTAACTCTAACTCCTGTCCCTCACACAAACCCCCATCCTAACTCCTAACCACTGACCCTTACCCTTAACCCTCACCCTAACCTCTAATCCATAACCATAAGCATATTAACAACCCCTACATCTAACATAAGCCTAACCACCAAATTCCTCCCCTCCCTTGACCCTACCATTCATTCTACCCATTCACTTACCCTACGGTTCTGAGGAGTCCCTACTGATATGGACGTGGTCCCCAATGGCACCTCCAGAGTCCTCCAGGAGGTCCTGTGGAAGCCGGGGTCCTGTGAGTGCAGACGTGGCCCCACGTGTTCCAGAGACTTAGTCAGCGGGTCCTGAGTACGCCTGGTCTCCTGTCACCGTGGGTATGCCTCACATCCTCTGGAAGCCTCACAGCAGGTTCTCAGGAGGCCCGGGGCTCCTGTCAGCCTGGACATGGCCCCACGTCCCCCAGAAAACTCACCGCAGGTCCTGAGGAGTCTGTGGGTTCCTGTCAGCCTAGACGCAGCCCCATGTCTCCCAAAGCCAAAGTGCAGGTCTTGAGGAGGACGGGGGTCCTCTCAGTCTTGACGTGGCCCCACATTTTCCTCAGCCTCACCATAAGACCTGAGGAGGTTGGGGGCTCCTGTCAACATGGACGTGGCCCCAAATCATCCCAGTCCTTCACAGTGCATCCTGAGGAGGCCGGAGACTCCTGTCAGTGTGGATTCGGCATCCACATTTTTCTTAGGCCTCACCACAGGCTCTGACAAGGCTGGGGTCTTCTGTCCGCACGGACGCATCCCCATATTTCCCAACATCTACACCGGGGGTCCTGAGGACATCAGTGTTCCGTTGTGTGGACGTGGCCTCACGTCCTCCCGAAGCATCACCACACGTTCTGAGGTGGCCGAGGCTCCTGTCACTGTGGATGCGGCCCCCAGCTTCCAGAAGCCTCAACTTATGTCCTGAGGGGCCCATTAGGTCCTGCCAGAGAGAACGCGGCACCACATCTTTCAGAAGCCTCCCCGCGTGTCCTGAGGTGGCCCAGGGGCTCCTGTCAGCGTGGATGCGGACCCACATCTTACTGAAGCCTCCCCGCGGGTCCTGAGGCAGCCCAGGGGCTCCTGTCAGGGTGGATGTGGGCCCACATCTTCCTGAAGCCTCACCATGTGTCCTGAGGAGACCGGGGCTCCTGTCATCGTGAACGCTGCCCAGTATCCCCCTGAAGACTCCCCGCAGATTCTGAGGAAGCTGTGGCTCATCAGCGTGGACGTGTCCCCACGTCTTCCTCAGGTCTCCCCAGCACAGGCTTGCTCCTGTTAGTGCAGGCAGACGAGGCCTACTGCACATGCATGCCCTTTGGGTGGTGCCTGGGCTCAGGCGCCCCCTGCGGGATGCTCAGGCACTGCAGGAGGCTGTGCAGGAGGCAGAGTGCCCATCCCCAGGCCCATCTCTGCCTCCTTCCAGGCTCCAGCTGTGGCCTGTTATCTCCGGAAACGTCTGACTGAAAAGGAGCCCAACACCCAGCTTCCTCAAAAATACTTAAGGAGAAGGAATTGGAGCCCAAAAAGCGAAATGAAATGTGGACCAGACTTTTACCACGTCCTGTAAAACTCACTCAACCCTCTTCCACTGTGGGCGGGACAATGGGCTGGTGCAGCCGCCCTGGAAACAGTGTGGAGGCCCCTCAGGAAGTTACAAATAGAGCCGCCCTGCGACCAGCAGGTGTACAGCCTGGAGCTCACTCTGAAGATACAGATGCAGTGAGACGTGGGAGAACTGCACCCCAATTTCCACAGCAGCCGTGTCCACAGTAGCCACACTTGGGAGGAGCCTCGGTGCCCTCTGCCAGATGATGGATAAAGAGGATGGGAGATAGATGATGGTCATAGAGAGAGGAATGGTACTCAGCTATCAAAGAGAAGGAAATCTTGCCATTTGCAATGACGTGGATAGAACTAGAAGGATCATCCTAAGTGAAATAGGTCAGTCGGAAAAGAGAATGACCGTGTGGTGTCATTCATAGCTGGAATTAAAGAAGCAAAGCAGATGAACATCTGTGAAGGGAAGGAAAAACAAATAAGATGAAAATAGATGCAGGAAATACAGACTCTTAATTAAAGGAAACAAACTGGGGATCCCTGGGTGGTGCAGCAATTTGGCGCCTGCCTTTGGTCAGGGCGCGATCCTGGAGACCCGGGATCGAATCCCACATCGGGCTCCCAGTGCATGGAGCCTGCTTCTCTCTCTGCCTGTGTCTCTGTCTGCCCCTCCCCCCTCTGTGCCTGTGTGTCTATGGTAAATAAATAAATAAAAAATTTAAAATAAAATAAAGGAAACAAACTGAGTGTCCCTGCTAGGCGGGGACGGGGGAGGGGATAACATGGGACCAGCATGAAGGAGGGCACGTGATGTCAGGAGTACTGCGGTTATCTCCAACTGTTTAATCCTGAATTCTTCCTCTGAAAGTATAATACACTATACATTAATTAATTGGGTTTAAATTAAATTAAGTTAAAAAAATCTGTTGTATCAGAACATGTTTCCTACTGGACTCTCTGTTCTGTTCCTTCACCTTATGCTGGGACCAACCCACATGGGTGTGGTTTGTTAAGTAGGCGTCAGGCCTCGTCCATGGACCAGCCCAGGGCGAGAACTCACGACCCTGAGATCAGGACCGGAGGTGAGGTCAGGAGTCGGATGCATAACTGATGGAGCCAGGAGGGGTCCCGAGGAAAACACTGCTTTATCCTGTGTCTCTGTGACATCGTTTGAAATAGGAAAGTGCTGCGTCCCACTCTGTCCTGCTTTTCCAATACTGATTTGCTGTCCGGGGTCATTTGTGGAGGCGGATGGATGTTATGGGTTTTTTTTTTCCTATTTATAGGATGTGCCACCATGATTTGACAGGAATGACATTGAAATTGAGGGTGGCTTCAGGAACTGTGGACATTTTCACACGATGAGGCTCCCAACCCACGAGCCCAGGACGGCCTCCCAAAGCCTGGTATGGCTAAGTGCACAAGTCTTGTGCTCCTTTGGTTCAGTCTCATTTATTCTCTGTGATGCTCCTGAGAAGGGAGTCACGTCCGGCATTTCCTTCCTGAGTGCTCATTGTCAGGACACAGCAAGCCCCACAATAGAATAAAAACTGAGCCCAGACTAATGGCAGGAAGCCTCTATTAGAACAGATCTCAATACCCTTGAAGGCCCCATATCAAAATGTAAACAGAACTTGAGGAATTGCTCCAGCCCTTTGGGAGTTCCCTGAGACCAGCCCTTAAAACTAAGCTAAAACCCACCTTGGGGTCCAAGTCCCTGCTCCGCTCTGTCGGGTATACTTGGACACAAGCTCGAGCTTGTAAATAAACCCTCGTGTGTTTGCATCAGTGTCAGCTTCTTGGTGGTTTCTCAGATTCGCAATCTTGGGCACAACAGTCTGAGATAAAAAAACAAAACCAAAAGAAGCTCGGACGCAGGTAGAGTGAACGCAGGGTTCTGAGAGCAGCGGCGGAGACCCGGGGGCTTGGGGGCTCTTCTCTGGAGGCCCCAGCAGACAGGTGGGTGGGATGCTCAGCCCCAGAGCCAGAGGACCTAGCATCCCCACCGACATCCCGCCCATCAGGGCCAGGTCTCAGGGAGCAGCCCACCGCTGCCCGCTTGAGCCCAGAGACGCTGATGCCCACCCCGCCTCTGACCCCCGCAGGATCAACTCCTAGGCAGATGTGCACCTGACAATCAGCACCACGGCCCATCCCCAGACCCCATACAGACCATTTACTGCCGCCAAGTTGTTGGACCACAGAGGCTGCAGAGCTTCAGCTCTGCCTGGAAAGTAGGGTCTAGATTCCTTTGTACACTGTGCTCTTTTTTAATTTATTTTCTTTGATTAATTTTTATTAATTGCCTTATTTTAATTTTTCGTATGTACCTTATATATTTCTTTTTATACTTTCATGATACTTTAATTGTGTTTCATATTTTGGGATTTAGAATCTTTTAACAAGCAGGCCAAAATAATGTGGTTTTTTTTTGGGAGGGCAGTTGTTATTGTTTTTCTTGATTTTTCTTTTTCTTTCTTCTTTCTCTTTTGGAAAAAATAATGAGATTGAGAAATTCTCCTCCATAAAATAACATGAAGTAGTACTCACAGCCAGGAAGTTCATCAATAAACATATACGATGTCTAACTACAGTTTAAAACAATGATTATAAAGATAGCAGCTGGGCTGGAAAAAGAGCACAGAAGCAAACTAGAGAATCCCTTACTGTAGAAATAAAAGAACTTAAATCAAGTCAGTCCAACGTTAAAAATTCTATAACTGAGATGTAGTCCCAAGTGAAAGTCTTCAAAACAAGAAAGGTTATAGACCAAAGAGGCAGACTTAGGGAGTTCAGCCACTTATTAAAACTATAACATTCATATCATAGGAGACTCAGAAGATGAAGAGAGAGAAAAGGTGGACCTTGATCAGCCATTAGCAACGACAAATACCCACCATGTACTTCAAGGTGGATGGAACTGGAAGGTATTATGCTGAGTGAAGTAAGACAATCAGAGAAGGACAAACATTGTATGTTCTCATTCATTTGGGGAATATAGGTAATAGTGAAAGGGAATATAAGGGAAGGGAGTAGAAATGTGTGGGAAATATCAGAAAGGGAGGCAGAACATAAAGTCTTCTAACTCTGGAAATGAACTAGGGGTGATTGAATGGGAGGAGGGCAGGGGTGAGGATGAATGGGTGATGGGCACTGAGGGGGGCACTAGACGGGATGGGAACTGGGTGTCATTCTATATTTTGCAAATTGAACACCAATAAAAAATAAATTTATTATTAAAAAAAAGAAAAAGTGGCACCTGGGTGGCTGAGTTAGTTAAGCTTCTGCCTTAGGCTCAGATCATGATCCAGGTCCCAAGGCACGCTCCCTGTTCAGCATGGAACCTGCTCACCCTCTCCCTCTACCCCTCTCGCTCATGCTTTTTCTCCTCTCTCTCTCTCATATAAATAAATAACATCTTTGAAAAAAAATCAAACAAACCTAGAGGGAAGAGAAATCTCCCATGTAGAAGAATTTCAAAGAATTTGTGCAGACATTCCACCGTCAAGTTCATGAGCATAGCTTCCCACTCTTATGTGTGCAATACACGTAGTAACTTCCTTCTAAAAATATATTATGAAAAACCTAAAATAATAATGATAATACACTAATAATAATAAAAATAATAATAAAAATAACAAAAATGAATCAGTTTACTATGGAGAAAGCTGACAAACACTACCTTAGCAAGATGATCAGATCGATACCAAGACTGATAAATCATGTGATAGTATCTATCCTTTATATGATATAATAAAAATGGCAGTATATCTCTGTATATAATCCACAAAAACAGTTCAATCATGAGATAAACGACAGACATGTCCCAACTGAGGGAAATTTTTCAAAATACTCTCCTTCTCAAATTTTTCCAGTTCCACAACAACAAGGAAAGGCTGAAAGACCGTCACAATCCAGAGGAGCCTAAGAAAAAATGAGGACAAATGGAATGTAATACGAGGGATGGTAACTTAGCAAAAACTAAGGAAATCTGAATAAAGTATGGTCTTTGGTTAATGCGACTATTTTAATATTGATTCATTAGCTCATATTTGTTCCGTACTTTTTTTTTAATTTTTATTTATTTATGATAGTCACAGAGAGACAGAGAGAGGTAGAAACACAGGCAGAGGGAGAAGCAGGCTCCATGCACCGGGAGCCCGACGTGGGACTCGATCCCGGGTCTCCAGGATTGCGCCCCGGGCCAAAGGCAGGCGCCAAACCGCTGCGCCACCCAGGGATCCCCTATTTGTACCGTACTAATATAAGATATCAATAATTGGAGAAATAGAGTACCCGTGCATGTGAATGCACTATACTATCTTCTCAATTTCCCTATAAATCTTTGTTTTTTTCCTAATAAATAAGATTTATTTTGAAAATTGACTTAAATGAATCAGGATCCAAGTGTGAAGACATTTTAAGAATAGTTGAATTTGGGATCCCTGGGTGGCGCAGCGGTTTAGCGCCTGCCTTTGGCCCAGGGCGCGATCCTGGAGACCCGGGATCGAATCCCACGTCAGGCTCCCGGTGCATGGAGCCTGCTTCTCCCTCTGCCTGTGTCTCTGCCTCTCTCTCTCTCTGTGACTATCATAAATAAATAAAAATTAAAAAAAAAAAAAAAGAATAGTTGAATTAACTTTTGCCTTATTCTTAAAGAGTCCCTTTGATGGAAACAAAGTAAGAATTTTAGATCAGAAGGAAAGAAAAACACTTATGAACACGTATAATGCCTCCTCAACCTGAAAAGCAGGAACGGATAATAAATAGCAAAAATCAGATAAAAATAATTCTAGTATAATAGGTACCATACTGCAAGTGCATTTAAAATTAGCAATGGGGGATCCCTGGGTGGCATAGCGGTTTGGAGCCTGCCTTCGGCCCAGGGCGCAATCCTGGAGACCCGGGATCGAGTCCCACGTCGGGCTCCTGGTGCATGGAGACTGCTTCTCCCTCTGCCTGTGTCTCTGCCTCTCTCTCTCTCTGTGACTATCATAAATAAATAACAGAAAAAATAAACTTAGCAATGCATAACATTTATTTCCTTGACATTTGTCTTCCAAAGAGTTCACAGTGTTTCAGTGTCAGTTGAAATAGGGGAAGAATCCTTCACATAATAATAGGACCATTGGTAATAATGTCTCTCAGTTCATTCCAAATCCATAAAGATGCATTTCCTGATGAGTGACTGAACTGTGAAGAAAGAGATGAGAAACCCTTCCCTCTGAATTACTTGTGTCAGAATATTTTAACCATAGTACTACAGATAGTAGTAACTTATCCTTATTAACAGGAAATACATCTCAGATTGGAATCTGAGCAATCAGATGTGCAGAGATAAAACTCTATGACTCCCTCCTCAACTTTTAAAGACAAAGGAGAGCTTTTCTATGTACAAAGTCAGTTGTCAAGATAGCCTCAGGGAATAAGATTCTGCAGCTTCGAATCCCGCTGCACAGCTGGGACTCCCGTGCTACAAGTCTTCCTGATCTCAAATCACTGGGCCTGTTGCCCAACACAGGATGCCGTGCTGAGGTTATTTGCAATTGCTCTCTTAGTAGCTCTGGGGAAGGGGAAAGGAGCTAGATAGGTGGGACAGAAAGCAAGGAGGCTGAGAAAATTAAGGCCATTCCAATTTAAATTCAGCATTCGCACACGCCCAGCCATCCCAGGCCCCTGTGAAGAAGAGCTGAAATTTACATTGCTTCAGTTACAGGAAAAAAAAAAGTTTACAGCTTAATGTCCTAGAAAGCCCCACAATTGAATCAAAACTAAGCCCATGCCAAGGGCTGGAACCGTCTATTAGAATGAGAGCAGAGCTCAATACCCTTGAAGGCCCCATATCAAAATGTCAACAGAACTTGAGGAATTGCTCCAGCCCTCTGTAGGACCCCAAGACAAGCCCTTAAAATTAAGTTAAATCCCACCTCGGGGTCCAAGTCTCTGCTCCACTGTGTTGGGAGTACTTGGACGCAAGCTCGAGTGTGGAAATCAACCCTTGTGTTTTTGCATTGGTGTCAGATACTTAGTGGTTTCTCGGATTCGCAATCTTGGGCACAACACTCCCATGTCCCCTCCCACCTGGGCTGAACCCCTATCCCCTCCCATGCAGGGTGAACCTCAGTCATCTCCCCGCCCACAAGAGCTGGGCACAAGCCGTCACACAGGTCCCACGGGCACGGTGGGCATTCCCGTCATCCCTGGACTCCCAGAGGAAGGAAGGAGGTTTCCGCAAGACACACTCCCATTGTGGCCCCAGGGCTTCCTGCCCAGCATGGCAGCTCGTGACAGGTCCCGGTCTGTATCCCTGGCGCCTGTTCCTCCTCCCTGGTTTTCCCACAGGAAATGAAGGAGGATACCCTGTTCTTCTCCAGGGACATCACGAAAGTAGAACTGGACGTCAACAGGACGTTGGGCAGCCACATCATGTTTTAGGACTGCTAGGGGGTCGGGTGAGGCTGCTTGTACAGGGGGCTTTGGGGCCCCGGGGGCTTCTGGGTAGGGAAAACAGGGCCTCTGTGCCAGGGGGAGCAACGGCAGCCAACAACACACTGCTCAATGGTAGGGTGATTGGGATGACCCCCGTGCCCACCCCTCGGGCCTCAGGGATGAGTGGCCAGTAGGATGGGGCCTCCAGGGGTTGCCATGGGAGCTGAACACCAAAAGGGATAGGGACGGACCCATGAGAAGCAGGGGATGGGGTGGGGGATGATGGGGGGGGCAGGGACCGGACCTGGGGGCCAGGCGGCATGGCCGCAGCTGGAGCAGGACACACATCGATCCCATGAGGGTCAGATGGGTCAGAGTGACACCCACTCTCGGTACTTTATATATTTCTAAATTCTATGCATTTAATTTGAGAAAATTTGCAATATGAAAAAATACATATTATGATGACCCCCAGATAATGCCCCCGGTCCAGCCAGACACCTGCACTGACCACACCGTGCCCCAGGGGAAGGTGTCACAACAAACCCCAGACTGGGGTCGCCTTTAACTGTAGAAGTCTCTTTCTGCATCTTAGGGGAAGGAGATACCCTGTGTCCGCAGGCCCCACACGACATCCCCCTCATTCCCCACTCCTACTCCACCCCCCTACATCATCATTCCCAATGGCATCCCACCTACACCATCCCCCTCACACCCACACAGCCCCACGCAAACCCAACCCACACTATACCCCAACACCATCCCCCTACACCATTCCCCACACTCCACCACAATCATACCCCTGCCCCCACACCATCCACCCCCACACCATTTACCCCCAGCAAGGACCAGGTGCAGGTGACTCCTCTGGGACATGCTCAGCCTCCCGGCATTTCTCTTCATACCCTGATCCCATCAGAAGCCCGGGTGTCTCAAGGAGTACCCAGGGGTTGCAGAGAGGAGGAAACACAGGGAGCCCCTGACAGGGTGGGTGCAGGTGAGTGGTTCAGAGGATGCACTGTGCCCTGCCTCTGCCCACCGTCCCTCCTGGAGGGCGGCACACCCTGCACAGGACACCAGCCCCTAACCCATACGGACCTGGGCTGACCTGGCCCCGGGCTCTGTGGGGGCTGAGTTGATTTGAGCCCTTCCAGGCCCAACACAAAGACTAATGGGATCCAGCCCCCGATGGCCCTGGCCAGCCCTGGATTCTGGCCCCAGGCTGAGCAAGCCCTCTCACAGCTGGATGTGGCCTCTTAGGCAATGGGCGTACCCCACAGATCCAGGTCACACACCTAGGGCGCCCTTTGGATCCTGGGACACCCCAGGGTGGGGAGAGCAGGAGTAGGCCGGTGGGCCCCACCCGCACCAACACCAGGAGGCAGGCTGCTCCAGGTGCTGGGGCCACTGGGAGCCCAAGGCCGGGGTCCAGCTGCCCTGCAGGGACCCATTGCAGGAGCCCTTGACCTGTAGGTCCAGGTCAGCTCTGCTGTCCTCAGAACTGTCTCTCAGGCTGAAACCTCGGACATATGCCCCCACCCAGATTCCACACATGCTCCCAGGTGGGGGACTCCAGCACCCGCCCCCCCAACCCGTGTCATTCTTTCCCTCCCCTAAAGGACAGAAAGCTCTCCCTCCCCAGGGGAAGTTCAGAATGGGCATGCAGTTTTGGGGGGCACAAAGCAGGGTTACATTGTTATGAGCTGATTTCCGATTAGGGTGTGCACAGTGGCCTGACTATGGTGGGGCAGCACCTTAAGCCATAAGCAGGTCATGTGGGTGTCATCCTGGAGGTGTCAGGTGTAGCATAAAATGGAATCAGTCCTGCTCTGCTCGTCCAGGGGTAGGAGATTTTTGTTAAATTTTCTAGGTCCCACACTTGCAGCTCACGCACCTGTGCCACCCTCACCAGGTGGACTCAGCCTGCACACCTTGTGGTGCAGGATCTCTCACACCAGCATGTGGAGGTCACCCTCCTTGCCCGAGTGAGTAGGGGCTGGGTGAGCATGGGGCTCAAGGAACCCGTCCCCACCCCAACTCCCACACACAGGCAGCCCCTGAACTCCCCACCATGTGCACCCAGCTCCTCAGGTTCTCCCCGCATGGCAGCCCCGAGTTCTGGCTCCCTGCTGGGGAGGCATCGGGGAGAAGAGAAGCAGCCGCCATTGGAGGGCCACACTTCCGGACATGAGAATGTGGCTGAGCTGGACCTTCCAGCTCAGCTGCCCCTCCAGTGGAATGTCACTGCACAAGCGAGCACCGGGTCAGCCAGGAGTGCCTGGCTAGGCGCCCAGCTCCATCACCAGAAATGATAATGTGCCAACCATTTCGGCATCGGGGTGACCCAGCCAGAGGATCCGATAGCTGCATGTGATAGCTGCAGGTGATAGACACACACACCCCAAAACCAACAAAAGTCAGAATCCCCCCAGTGTTGTCAAACAGCTTCCGGATGATTCCATACACAACGCTGTGGTCCCCAATAGGATACATGGAAGGCGGTATAAAGCATGACTGCAGAGGTGCGGGAGGTACGGACATGTGACTGCTGGGTTTCAACAAGGAGCGCAGAGGGTCAGGAAGGGGGGGCCAATACTAGGAAAGGATACCAGGTTGCTGTGAAGGCTACGGATGGTGAAATCTGTCCTCCTCCGGTTCAGCTTCTGCTTTTCCTCCTAAAGGCCATTTTCCTCAATCATAATAGCAAAAATTTATTTTATGTTTTTTAAATTTCTTTTTATTGGAGTCCAATTTGTATGAATTCTTTCTTCAGCAATAGTGTCATTCAGGATAGAAGGAGAGAGAAAGATTGTCCCAGACAAGCAAAATATAAAGGAGTTCAGGACCACTTAACCAGTCCAGTAAGGAATTTTAAGAGGGACTGTTCTAGTGGGTGAAAAAAAGAGACCAAAAGCAACAAAGACTACAAAGGCCCAGAGAACGTCACCAGAAACACCAACTCTACCGGTAACACAAAGGCAATAAGTTCATATCTTTCAATAATCACTCTGGATGCTGATAGACAAAATGCTCCAATCAAATGATAGAGGGTATCTTAGTGGCTTAAAAAGCAGGATCCGGGATGCCTGGGTGGCACAGGGGTTGCGCCTCTGCCTTTGACTCAGGGTATGATCCGGGAATCTGGGATCCAGTCCCATAATGGGCTCCTGGTGGGGAGCCTGCTTCTCTCTCTGCCTAATTTTCTGCCTCTCTCTCTCTCTCTCTCTCTCTCTTTCTCTCTCACTCATAAATAAAATCGTTATTAAAAAAACCAGATCCATTGGTATGCTGCCTACAAGATGCTCACGTTAGACCTATAGACACCGGGAGATTGAAAGTAGGGCATGGAAAACCATCTATAAAAGTAATGGATATCAAAAGAAAGCTGGAAGACCCATACTTATATCAGACTAACTAGATTTGAAACCAAACCCTGGGAGACACCTGGAGGCTCAGTGGTTGAGCATCTACCTTCAGATCAGGGGGTGATCCTGGGATCCAAGGATCGAGTCCCACATCGGCCTCCCTTTGGGGAGCCTGCCTGTCCTTCTGCCTATATTTCTGCCTCTTCTTCTCTGTGTATCTCTCATGAATAAATAAATAACATATTTATATTTCAATAAAGAAAGAACAAATACTGTAAAAAGCGATGAAGAAGGGCATTATTTCATAACTTAAAAGACCCTCTATCAAGATGAAACAACTAAATATTTATGCTGCCAACTTGGGAGTACCTAAATATAGAAACCAATTAACAACAAATGTACAGAAAATCACTGATGATAATACAATGACAGGGGATTTTAACAACCACTTATGGCAATGGACCGATCGTCTATACAGAAAATCAACAAGGGAAAAATAGCCTTGACACACTGGACCACAGGGACTCAACAGATAGAGTCTGAACATTTCAACCTAAAGCAGAATACACATTCCTTTCAAGTGCACATGGGACATTCTCCAGAACAGATCATATCATGGCCCACAAATCAGCCATCAACAGGTACAACAGGTACAAGAAGGTTGATAGCACATCCTGTACATTTTCAGACCACGACGCTATGAAAATCAAAGTCGACAGTAAGAAAAAATTTGGACATAGCAAAAATACGTGGAGATTATGAACATCCTACTAGAGAATGAATGGAGCAACCAGGAAATTAGAGAGGAAATTTAAAACAAATGAAAATGAAAACATGTTTCTCAAAACCTCTGGGATGTAGCAAAGGTAGTCCTAAGAGGGAAGTACATAGCAATACAGGCCTACCTCAAGAAACAAGAAGTCTCCAATACACAGCCTAACTCTACACCTTAAGGAGCTGGAAAAGGAATAGCAAAAAATGCCTAAAGGCTATAGAAGAGGGGAAAAATAAAAGCAGAAATAAACAATACAGAAACAACAAAGCAGTAGAATGGAATAACGAAACAAAGGGACGGTTCTTCAAAACAATTAAGAAAATGGATCAAGCCCTAGCCACCCTTATCAACGAGAAAAGAGAAATGACCTAAATAAATAAAACCACAATTGAGAGAAGAGAGATCACAATCAACACCAGAAAAATTAGACAATTATAAGGGAATACTATGAAAGCTTATACGCTAACATACTGGGAGACCTGGAGGAAATGGACAAATGCCTAGAAATGTGCAAATGAGTAAAAGTGAAATAGGAAGAAATAGAAAATGTGAACAGACCCATAACTAGCAAAGGAATTGAATCAGCAATGCACCTGGGTGCCTCATTGGTTGAGCATCGGCTTTGGCTCAGGTCATGATCCCGGGGTCCTCGGGAATCAAGTCCCACATCAGGCTCCCCACAGGGAGCCTCAATTTCCCTCTGCCTATACCTCTGCCTCTCTGTGTCTCTCACGAATACATAAATATAATCTTAAAAAAAAGATGAAAAGATGAGAAAGACCCAAATAAAATCACAAATGAGAAAAGAGAAATAACAACCAACACTAGAGAAACACAAACGATTATAAGAGAACATTATGAAAAATTATATGCCAGCAACCTAGAACCTGGAAGAAATAGATCAATTCCTAGAAAAATTTAACACAGCAAAAATGAAAAAGGAAGAAATAAGAAATTTGAACAGACAGATAACCAGCAAAGAAATTGAATCAGCAATCAAGGGTCTCCCAACAGGAGATGCTTAGAATAATAGAACAGAATGGAAATCCGAAACAAGATACAAACCTGTAACTCTATGATCCATTAATCGACAACAAGGCAGGAAGGAATATCCAAAGGCAGAAAGACAGTCTCATCAACAAACCCTAACCCGGAGCCCAGGATAAGAACAAATGGTGTTGGGAAAACCAGGCAGCCACATGCAAAAGAATGAAACTGGACCACTTTCTTACACCATATATATAAAAAATGAATTCAAAATGGACGAAAGACCTAAAAGTGAGACCTGAAACCATACAAAGATGAAAAGATAGGCAGCAACGTCTTTGACATTGGCCATTGGATCTTCTTTCTAGATATGCCTCTGAAGTGAGGGAAACAAAAGCAAAAATACTATTGGGACTTCATCAAATTGAAAAGCTTCCACAAAGTGAAGGAAACAACCAAAGCTAAAAGGCAACAAACAAAATGAGAGGCGATATTTGTAAACAATACATCCAATAAAGAGTTAGTATGCAAAATACATAAAGCAAATATAAATCTCAGCATCCTAAACACAAATTATACAACTGCAGATGGGTAGAAGAAAGGAATGTACTTTGTCTCTGACAAGACATCCAGATGGCCACCAGACACTCGGGAAGACACTCAGCGTCACCCATCATCAGGGAAATGCAAACCAAAACCACAATGAGATGTCACCTGACATCTGCCAGCTGCCAGAATGGCTAAAATTAACAACACAAGAAACTATAGGTGTTGGTGAGGCTATGGAGAAGGGGGATCCCCCTTACACTCCTGGTTGGCATGTGAAAATGTGCAGGCACTGTGGAAAACAGTGTGGAGCGTCCTCGAAAATTTAAAAATAGGGGATCCCTGGTGGCGCAGCGGTTTGTCTCCTGCTTTTGGCCCAGTGCGTGAACTTGGAGACCCAGGATCAAAACCCACATCGGGATCCAGGTACTCCTGTCAGGGTGATGCAGGCCCAGGGGCTCCTATCAGGGTGATTCAGGGTTATGCGGGCCCAAGGGCTGCTGTCAGGGTGATGCGGGCCCACATCTATCTGAAGCCTCCCCGAGGGTCCTGAGGCAGCCCAGGGGCTCCTGTCAGCATGGATGCGGGCCCACAATTTCCTGAAGCCTCCCCGTGGGTCCTGAGATGGCCCAGGGGCTCCTGTCCGGGTGGATTCTGCCCCAAATCTTCCTGAAGCCTCACCGTGGGTCCTGAGGAAACCGGGACTTATATCAGCATGAACACCGCCCAATGTCCCCCTGAAGACTGCCCGCAGGTCCTGAGGAGGCTGCAGCTCACCAGGGTGGACGCGTACTCACGTCCTCTTCAGGCCTCCCCAGCAGAGGCAGGCTCCTTTTAGTGCAGACAGAGGAGGCCAACTGGGCATGCGCGCCCCCTGGGTGGGGCCTGGGCTCGGTCGCCCCCTGCGGGATGCTCAGGCACTGCAGGAGGCCCTGCAGGAGGCAGCGGGGGCTCCCGGGGCTGCACCTGCCTCCTCCCAGGCTCCAGCTGTGGCCTGTTAGTTTTGGAAACGTCTCACTGAAACGGAGCCCAACACCCGGCTTCACCAGAAATACTTAAGGACAAGGAATTGGTGCCCACAGGACACGAAATGAAATGTGGACCAGACTTTTACCACGTCCTGCAAAACTCACTCAACCCTTTCCACTGTGGGAGGGACTGCAGGCTGGTGCAGCTGCCCTGGAAACAGTGTGGAGGCTCCTCAGGAAGTTACAAATAGAGCCGCCCTGCGACCAGTAGGTGCGGGACCTGGAGCTCAATCCGAAGATATAAATGCAGTGAGACTCAGGACACCTGCACCCCAATGTCCACAGCTGCCGGGTCCACAGCAGACACACTGTGGGAGGAGCATCAGTGCCCTCTGGCAGATGATGGATAAAGAGGATGGGAGATAGATAATGGTCATAGAGAGAGGAATGGAATGAAACTATCAAAGAGAAGGAAATCTTGCCATTTGCAATGACGTGGATAGTACTAGAGGGATCGTGTTAATTGAAATAAGTCAGTCGGGAAAGAGAATGACCGGGTGGTGTCATTCATACGTGGAATTAAAGAAGCAAATCAGATGAACATCTGGAAGGAAAAACAAATAAGATGAAAACAGATGTAGGAAATACAGACTCTTAATGATACGAAACAAACTGAGGGTCGCTGGAGGGGAGGGGAGGGGAGGGGGGAGAGGATAACAGGCGACCGGCATGAAGAAGGGCACGTGATGTCACGCGGACTGCTGTTATCTCCAACTGGTGAATCCCTGAATTCTTCCTCTGAAAGTATAATACATTATACGTTAATTAATTGGGTTAAATTAAATTAAGATAAAAAAAAATCAGTTGTATCAGAATACATTTCCATCTGGACTCTCTGTTTTGCTCTTTCAGCTTATGCCGGGACCACCCCCCGAGGGTCTGGTTTGTTTAAGTAGGCGCCACACCTAGTCCATGGCCCAGGCCAGGGCTAGAACTCACGACCACTGAGATCAGGACCAGAGGAGAGGTCAGGAGTCGGATGCTTAACCGACGGAGCCAGCCGGGGGCCTGAGAACCACACTGCTTTATCCTGTGTCTCTGTGACATCTATTGAAATAGGAAAGTGCTGCATCCTGCTCTGTCCTGCTTCTCCAATACTGAGGTATTTGTGGGGGCGGATGGATGTTAGGGAATTTTGTCCTATTTCTAAGATCTGCCACCATGATTTTGATAGGAATGACATTGAAACTGAGGGTGGCTTCAGGAACTGCGGATATTTTCACAAGATGGGGCTCCCACCCCACGAGCCCAGGACGGCCTCCCAGAGCCTGGTATGGCTCAGTGCACAAGTGTTGTGCTCCTTTGGTTCAGTCTCATTATTTATTTTCCTTGATGCTCCTGAGAAGGGAGTCACGTCCTTCATTTCCTTCCTTCGTGCTCATTGTCAGGACACAGCAAGGCTACTGTGCTCTGTAGCGTCAGTTTGGGTCCCGTGACTTTACTGAACTCACTCCTTAGTTCTAACAGGTTTTGGTGGAGGCTCTCGGGTTTCCTGTTTCTAGTACATGTCTTCAGCATATAGGGACAGTGTGACGTCCCTCTTCCAGATGTGGAACCTTTGTGTTTACAGCTTAATGTCCTAGAAAGCCCAGCAATGGAATAAAAACAGAGCCCAGGCCAAGGGCAGGAAGCCCCTATTAGAATGAGAACAGAGCTCAATGCCCAAGAAGTCCCCATATCAAAATGTAAACAGGACTTGAGGAATTGCTCCAGCCCTTCTGGAGGTCCCCGAGACCAGCCCTTAATACTAAACTAAAACCCACCTCAGGGACAAAGTCCCTGCTCCGCTGTGTTGGGTATACTTGGACACAAGCTCGAGCATGGAAATAAAATCTCGTGTGTTTGCATCGGTGTCGGCTTCTTGGTGGTTTCTCGGATTCACAATCTTGGGCACAACAGTCTGAGATTAAAAAACAAAACCAAAAGAAGCTGGAACACAGGCAAAGTAAACGCAGGGTATGGAGAGAAACGGCGGAGACCCGGGGGCTTGGGGAATCTTCTGTGAAGGCCCCTGCAGACTGGGGAGCGGGATGCTCAGCCCCAGAGCCACAGTACCCAAGTCCCCACCGGTGTCTGGCGAAGTCTCAGGGAGCAGCACAGCGCTGCGTGCTGGAGGCCAGAGGTGCTGACGCCCACCCCGCCTCTGACCCCGCAGTTGCATCTCCCAAGCAGATGTGCATTGGACAACCAGCGCCATGGCCCATCCACAGACCCTGCACAGACCACCGGCTGCCACCAAGTTGTGGAACCACAGAGGCTGCAGAGCTTCATCTTCAGCTCTGCCTGGAAAGTAGGGTGTAGCCACCTTTGTACTTTGTGCTTTATATTCATGTATTTTCTTTGATTCTTTTTTATTATATGCCTTATTTTAATTTTTATGTATGTACCTTATATATTTCTTATTTTTACTTTTATGGTATTTTAATTCTGTTTCTTTTTTTAATTATTTAAAATTTATTTATGATAGTCACAGAGAGAGAGAGAGAGGCAGAGACACAGGCAGAGGGAGAAGCAGGCTCCATGCCGGGAGCCCAATGTGGGATTCAATCCCGGGTCTCCACTATGACGCCCTGGGCCAAAGACAGGCGCTAAACCGCTGTGCCACCCAGGGAGCACTTTAACTGTGTTTCTTATTTTGGGATTTAGAATCTTTTAACAAGCAGGCCAAAATAATCTGGTGTTGTTGTTTTTTTGTTTTTTTTTTTGTTTTTTTTTTGGAGTGCAGTTGTTATTGTTTTTCTTGGTTTTTCTTTTTCTTCCCTCATTCTTTTCTGGAAAAAACAATGAGATTGAGAAATTCACCTCCATAAAATAACATGAGGTTCTACTCACAGCCAGGAATTCATTAATACACATATATGATGTCTAACTACAGTTTAAAACAATGATTATAAAGATAGCTGCTGGGCTGGAAAAAGAGCACAGAAGAAAACTAGAGAATCCCTTACTGTAGAAATAAAAGAACTAAAACCTAGTCAGGCCAACGTTAAAAATGCTATAACTCTGACGCAGTCCCAAGTGGAAGCCTTAAAAACAAGAAAGGTTATGGACCATAGAGGCAGATTTAGGGAACTCAGCCACTTATTAAAACAATAACATTCATATCATAGGAGACTCAGAAGATGAAGAGAGAGAACAAGTGGGCCTTGCTTAGCCATTAGGAACGACAAACACCCACCCTTTGCTTCAACGTGGATGGAACTGGAAGGTATTATGCTGAGTGAAGTAAGTCAATCGGAGAAGGACAAACACTGTATGTTCTCATTCATTTGGGGAATATGGATAATAGTGAAAGGGAATATAAGGGAAGGTAGAAGAAATGAGTCGGAAATATCAGAAAGGGAGACAGAACATAAAGACTCCAAACTCTGGGAAATGAACTAGTGGTGATGAAATGAGAGGAGGGCGGTGGGTGGGGGTGAAAGTGTGACGCGCACTGAGGGGGGCACTTGACAGGATGAGCACTGGGATTTATTCTCTATGCTGGCAAATTGAACACCAATAAGAAAATAAATTTACTATTAAAAAAGAAAGAAAGAGAAGAAAAGAAAGAAAGAAAGAAAGAAAGAAAGAAAGAAAGAAAGAAAGAAAGAAAGAAAGAAAGAAAGAAAAAGTGGCACTTGGGTGGTCATTCAGTTAAGCTTCTACCTTAGGCTCAGATCAAGATCCAGGTCCCAAGTCAGGCTCCCTGTTCAGCAGGGAACCTGAGTATCCCTCTCCCTCTGCCCCTCTCGCTCATACTTTTTCTCTCCTCTCTCTCACAAATAATTAAATAACATCTTTGAAAAAGAAACAAACCCAGAAGGAAGAGAAATCTCCCATGTAGAATAATTTCAAACAATTTGTGTAGACATTCCACCATCAAGTTCATGAGCATAGCTTCCCACTCTTATGTGTGCAATACACATAGTAAATTGCTTCTAGAAAATATATTATGAAAAACTTAAAATAATAATGATAATATAATAATAATAATAATAATAATAATAAAGAATCACTTTACTACGGAGAAAGCTGACAA
Source organism: Canis lupus baileyi (assembly GCF_048164855.1). Lineage (NCBI taxonomy): Eukaryota > Metazoa > Chordata > Mammalia > Carnivora > Canidae > Canis > Canis lupus. Next base: position 32,798,494 of record NC_132871.1, on the reverse strand, counting down.
ACACCTCAGCAAGATGACCAGATCGATACCAAGACTGATAAATCATGTAGATAGTATCTATTTTTTATATGATATAATGAAAATGGCAGTATATCTCTGTATATAATCCACAAAAACAGTTCACTCATGAGATAAACAACAGACATGTCCCAACTGAGGGAAATTTTACAAAATATTCTACTTCTCAAAGTGTTCCAGTTCAACAAAAACAAGGAAATGCTGAAAGACTGTAACAATCGAGAGGAGCCTAAGAAAACAGGAGGACAAATGGAATGTGATATGAAGGGTGGTAACTTAGCAAAAACTAAGGAAATCTGAATAAAGTATGATCTTTGGTTAATGCGACTATTTTAATATTGATGCATGAGCTAATATTTGTACTGTACTAATATAAGATATCAATAAATGGAGAAATTGAGTGCAAGTGCATGCGAATGCTCTGTACTATCTTCTCAATTTCCCTGTAAATCTTTGTTTTTTTCCTAATAAATAAGATTTATTTTGAAAATTGACTTAAATGAATCAGGCTCCAAGTGTGAAGACATTTTAAGAATCATTGAATGATCTTTTGCCTTATTCTTAAAGAGTTCCTTCGATGGGAACAAAGTAAGAATTTTATATCAGAAGGAAAGAAAAACACTTATGACCACGTATAATGCCTCCTCAACCTGAAAAGCAGGAACGATTAATAAATAGCAAAAATCAGATAAAAATACTTCTATTATAATAGACACCATATTGCAAGTGCATTTAAAATTAGCAATGCATAACATTTATCTCCTTGACATTTGTCTTCCAAAGAGTTCACAGTGTTTCAGTGTCAGTTGAAACAGGGGAAGAATCTCTGGGAAGAATCCTTCACATAATAATAGGACCATTGGTACTAATGTCTCTAAGTTAATTCCAAATCCATACAGATGCATTTCCTGATGAGTGACTGAGCTGTGAAGAAAGAGATGAGAAACCCTCATCCCTCTGAATTACTTGTGTCAGAATATTTTAACCATAGTACTACAGAATGTAAATTATCCTTATTAACAGGAAATACGTCTCAGATTGGAATCTGAGCAATCAGATGGGCAGAGAAAAAACGCTTTGATTCACTCCTCATCTTTTAAAGATAAAGGAGATTTTTCTATGTACAAAGTCAGTTGTCAAGACAGCCTTAGGGAATAAGAGCCTGCAGGATCGAATCCCGCTGCACAACTGGGATGCCCGCGCCCCAGATCTTCCTGATCCCAAACCCCTGGTCCTGTCCCCAAACACACACTGCCAGGCTGAGGTCATTTGCAATTGCTCTCTTAGGAGCTCCGGGGAAGGGTGAAGGAGCTAGATAGGATGGGACGGGACGCAAGGAGGCCAAGAAAATGAAGGCCTATCCGCTTTACGTTCAGCGTTTGAACAAATCCAGCCATCACAGACCCCTGTGAAGAAGAGCTGAAATTTACATTACTTCAGCTACAGGAAAAAAAACAAAAGTTTACAGCTTAATGTCCTAGAAAGCCCCCACAATAGAATAAGAACTGAGCCCACGTCAAGGGCTGGAAGTGCCTATTAGAATGAGAACAGAGCTCAATGCCCTTGAATGCCCTTTACCCATATCAAAATATAAACAGAACTTGAGGAATTGCTCCAGCCCTTCTGGAGAACCCCGAGAAAAGCCCTTAAAACTAAGCTAAAACCCACCTCGGGGTCCAAGTCCCTGCTCCGCTGTGTTGGGTGTACTTGGATGCAAGCTCAAGTTTGGAAATCAACCCTGTGTGTTTGCATTGCTGTCAGCTCCTTAGTGGTTTCTCGGATTCGCAATCTTGGGCACAACACCCCCATGTCCCCTCCCACCTGGGCTGAACCCCTATCTCCTCCCACCCAGGGTGACACTCAGTCACCTGCCCAACCACAACAGCTGGGCACAGGCCATCACACAGGTCCCAAGGGCATGGTGGGCACTCCCGTCTTCCCTGGCCTCCCAGAGGAAGGAAGGAGGTTTCGGCAGGACACATTCCCATGGTGGCCCCAGGGCTGCCTGCCCAGCATAGCAGCTTGTGAGAGGTCAAGTCTGTGTCCCTGACACCTGCTCCTCCTCCCCGGTTTTCCCACAGGAAATGAAGGAGGACGCCCTTGTCTCCTTCTAGGACATCACGCAGGTAGACCTGGACGTCAACTGGATGTTGGGCAGCCACATCATGTTTTAGGACTGCTAGGGGTCAGGTGAGGCTGCTGGGCCAGGGGTCTTCGGGGCCCCGGTGGCTTCTGGGTAGGGAAAACGGGTTCTCTGAGGCCAGGGGAGCAAACAGGAGTCAAGTCACCACTCCATGGTAGGGTGATGGGGATGACCACCGTGCCCACACCCCTGGGGCCTCAGGGATGAGGAGGCCACTAGAATGGGGACTCCAGGGGTTGCCATAGGAGCCAAACAACATAGGGGAGAGGGACAGCCCCTTGAGAAACAGGGGATGGGGTGGGGGACGTGGGGGGGCAAGAACTGGACCTGGGGGCCAAGCAGCATGGCCATGGCTGAAGCAGGACACACATCGATCCCATGAGGGTCAGATGAGTCAGAGTGACACCCACTCTCAGTGCTTTATATATTTCTAAATTCTACGCATTTGAGACAATTTGCAATTTGAAAACATACAAATTATGATGACCCCCAGATAATGCCCCCAGTCCAGCCAGGGCCCTGCACTGACCACACCACGACTCAGGGGCAGGTGTCACAAGAAATCCCAGACTGGGTTCGCCTTTAACTGTAGAAGTCTCTTTCTGCATCTTAGGGGAAGGAGATACCCTCTGTCCACAGGCCCCCGACGACATCCCGCTCATTCCCCACTCCCACATCATTCCCCTACATTATCATGCAAAATGGGATCCCACCTACACCATCCCCCTCACACCCACACAGCCCCACACAATCCCCACCCAGACTATACCACAACACCATCCCCCCTACACCATCCCCACACTCCACCACAATCATACTTTTGCCCCCACACCATCTACCCCCACACCATTTACTCCGAGCAAGGACCCAGTACAGGTGCCCCCTGTGGGACATGCTCAGCCTCCCCGGGGTTCTCGGCATACCCTGATCCCATTAGAAGCCCGGGTGTCCCATAGTGTACCCAAGTGTTGCAGGGAGGAGGAAAGACAGGGAGCCCCCGACAGGGTGGGTGCACCTGAGTGGTGCAGAGGATGCGTCATGCCCTGCCTCTACCCACTGTCCCTCATTTAGGGCGGTACACCCAGCACAGGACACCAGGCCCTAACCCATAGGGACCCGTGCTGACCTGGCCCTGGGCTCTGTGGGGGCTGAGTTGATTTGAGCCCCCACCAGAACCAACACAAAGACTAATAGGATCCAGCCCCCCATGGCCCTGGCCAGCCCTGGAATCTGGCCCCGGGCTGAGCGAGCCCTCTCACAACTGGATGTGGCCTCTTGGGCCCTGGGTGTACCCCACAGATCCAGGTCGCTGACCTAGGGTGCCCTGTGGATCCTGGGACACTCCTGGGTGGGGAGGCAAGGGTAGGCCGGTGGGCCCCACCCGCACCCACACCAGGAGACAGGCTGCTCCAGGTGCTGGGGCCCCAAGGACCCTGAGGCCGGACACCAAGTGCCCTTCGAGGACCCATCACAGGAGCCCATGGGCTGTAGGTCCAGGTCAGCTCTGCTGTCCTAAGAACCATCTCTCAGGCTAAAACCTCAGGACACATGTCCCCACCTGGATTCCACACATGCTCACAGGTGGGGGACTCCAGCACCCACCCCCCCAACCCATGTCATACGTGCCCTCCCCTAAAGGACAGAATGGTCTCCCTCCCCAGGGAAGGCACGCACCCTCGGCTCTGAACCCATTTGCTGTAGAAAGTAAATAAAGTGTTGTGGTGGGAAAATACACAGCCAGCCCATTTCTGTGTCTCCCAGAAAACTGTGCATGGGGCTTAGAGAGACCCTCAGAGAGGAAGAGGGGGCACAACACAGGCCCCACCAGCCCCTGCAGGGGCGCTGCCATACACAAACAGCCGACTTCCCCATGTGCCTTGCAGGGGCGGCCAGACGCCAGGGTCAGGACCCGACAGACTTTACTGGGACTCAGGCTGTGCCCCGCAGGCCAGGAGGGGTGGGACAGAGTGACAGCCAGGAAGCCTCAGGTCACCAGGGTCTGTGCAAAGCCACCCGGAGGTCTGTGCTCCCTCTGTCCAGGGGGCAGGGGCTGGCTGGGTTCCGGGGCAATTCCTCCACCCATCTACCCTGTGCCTGTGTGCCTGGGGCAGAGAGTGTCTGCACGGTGGTCAGCATGGCCCTGGAAGGGATGTCAGGACAGCAGTCCCTTGTGTTCTGCCCAAGATGGTGAATCCAAGAAACCACCGAGGAGCCAACACCGATGCAAACTCCCAAGGGTTTCTTTACAAGCTGGAGCTTCTGTCCAAGTGCACCCGACACAGAGGTGCAGGGACTTGGACCCTGAGACTAAAAGGCGTAGTAGCTTTATAGGGGCCAGTGCACATGCATATGCAGAAAGTTGCACAGTCATGTCAGTTCACACGCAGGTGGCCGATTGAATTACACCTTACCCTATAGTATCCACTTGAGCTGGCGTATTACTTTGGTCAGAATCGGGGCACAGTTTTGGGGGGCACAAAGCAGGGTTACATTGTTATGAGCTGATTTCTGATTAGGGTGAGCCCAGCGGCCTGACTAGGTTGGGGCAGTGCCTTAAGCCATAAGCAGGTCATGTGGGGGTCATCCTGGAGATGGCTGGTGTAGCACAAAACGGAAACAGTCCTGCACTGCTTGTCCAGGGCTAGGAGATTTTTGTAAAATTTCTTGGGTCCCACACTTGCAGCTCACACACCTGAGCCACCCTCACTAGGTGGACTCATCGTGCACACCTTGTGGTGTGGGATCTCTCACACCAGAGTGTGGAGAGCACCCTCCTTGCTCCTTGAGTGAGTAGGGGTTGGGTGAGCATGGGACTCGGCCTGAAGGCCAGGCAGCACAGCAGACCGAGGAACCACAGCCCCATCCCCACCCCAACTCCCACACACAGGGAGCCCCTGCGCCCCCCGTCATGGGCACCCAGTTCCTCAGGAGCTCCCCCCAGGGTGGCATCGAGGTCTAGCTCCCTGCTGGAGAGGCATCCGGGAGAAGATAAGCAGCCAGCGCATGGCACGACCCACTGCCCCACATGAGAATATGGCCAAGCCGGACCTTCCAGCTCAGCTAACCCTCCAGCGGAAAGTCACTGCACGAGCGAGCCCTGGATCTGCCAGGAGAGCCTAGGTATCTGCCCAGCGCCAGCACCAGAAATCATGTGCCAACCGTTTTGGCATTTGGGTGACCCAGCCAGAGGATCCAATACCTGCATATGATAGCTGCATGTGATAGAGACACACACACCACAAAACCAACAAAAGTCGGAATCCCCCCAATGTTGTCTAACACCAGCCGGATGATTCTATACACGACGCTGTGGTCCCAAATAGGATACATGGAAGACGCAATAAACCACGACTGCAGAGGTGCTGGAGGCACAGAGATGTGCCTGCTGGGTTCCAACAAGGAGGACAGAGGAGAAGGAAGCATCCTACGGAGGGGAGGCCCCTCCTTGGAAAGGTCATCATGTCGCTGTGAAGGCTACAGATGGAGAAATCTGTCCTCCTCTCTTTCAGCTTCTGGTTTTCCTCCTACATGCCATTTTCCTCAATCATAAGACCAAAAATTTATTTTATGTTTTTAAATTTCTTTTTATTGGAATCCAATTTGTATGAATTCCTGCTTCATTCAGGAGAGAAGGAGAGAGAACAATTTTCCCAGACAGACAAAATATAAAGGAGTTCATGACCACTTAAACATTCCAGTAAGGAATTTTAAGAGGGACTCTTCTAGTGGGGGAAAAAAAGAGAACAAAAGCAACAAAGACTAGAAAGGCCCAGAGAACATCACCAGAAACATCAACTCTTCTGGTAACACAAAGGCACAAAGTTCATATCTTTGAATAATCACTCTGAATGCTGATAGACTAAATGCTTCAATCAAAAGATATAGGGTATCAGAGTGGCTTAAAACACATGATCCAGGATGCCTGTGTGGCTCAAGGGGTTGAGCATCTGCCTTTGACTCAGGCTGTGATTCTGGAGTCTGGGATCGAGTCCCATATTGGGCTCCTGGTAGGGAGCATGCTTTTCTCTCTGCCTAATTTTCTGCCTCTCTCTCTCTCTCTCTCTCTCTCTCTCTCTCTTTCTCATCAATAAAATCGTTATTAGAAAAACAAGATCCATCTGTATGCTGCCTACAAGATGCTCACGTTACACCTATAGACACCAGCAGATTGACAGGGGAGGGAAAATCATCTACCACGCTATGGATATCAAACAAAAGCTGGAGGACCCATACTTATATAAGACAAATGAGATTTGAAACCAAACTCTGGGGGACACCTGGTGGCTCAGTGGTTGAGCATCTGCCTTCGGCTCAGGGTGTGATCCTGGGATCCCAGGATCAGCCTCCCTTTGGGGAGCCTACCTCTCCCTCTGCCTATGTTTCTACCTCTGCTTCTCTGTGTATCTCTAATGAATAAATAAATAAAATATTTATATTTCAAAAAAAAGAACAAATACTGTAAGAAGTGATGAAGAAGGGCATTATTTCATAATTAAAAAGACTCTCTATAAGAACAAACAACTAAATATTTATTTTCTGCGAACATGGGAGTACCTAAATATAGAAACCAATTAAAAACAAACATACAGAAACTCACTGATAATAATACAATGGCAGGGGATTTTAACAACCACTTATGGCAATGGACCAATCGTCTATACAGAAAATTAACAAGGGAAAAATAGCCTTGACACACTGGACCACAGGGACTCAACAGATATACTCTGAACATTTCAACCTAAAGCAGAATACACATTCCTTTCAAGTACACATGGGACATTCTCCAGAACAGATCATTCATGGCCCACAAATCAGCCCTCAACAGGTACAACAGGTACAAGAAAGTTGATATCACACCCTGCACATTTTCGGACCAGGACGCTATGAAACTCAAAGTTGACAGTAAGAAAAAATTGGGACAGACCAAAAATACGTGGAGATTATGAACATCCTACTAGAGAATGAATGGAGCAACCAGGAAATTAAAGAGGAAATTTAAAACAAATGAAAATGAAAACATGTTTCTACAAACCTCTGGGATGTAGCAAAGGTAGTCCTAAGAGGAAAGTACATAGCAATACAAGCCTACCTCAAGAAACAAGAAGTCTCCAATACACAGCCAAACCCTACACATTCAGGACTGGGAAAAGGATAGCAAACAATGCCTAAAGGCTATATAAGAGGGGAAAAAAAAGATGAGAGCAGAAATAAACAATACAGAAATAACAAAGCAGTAGAATGGAATAACAAAACAAAGGGTCTGTTCTTCAAAACAATTAAGAAAATGGATCAAGCCCTACTCACCCTTATCAATGAGAAAAGAGAAAATACCTAAATAAATAAAACCACAAATGAGAGAAGAGAGATCACAATCAACACCAGAAAAATAAGAGCATTTTAAGGGAATACTATGAAAACTTATACGCTAACATACTGGGAGACCTGGAGGAAATGGACAAATGCCTAGAAATATGCAAATGAGTAAAACTGAAATAGGAAGAAATAGAAAATGTGAACAGACCCATAACTAGCAAAGGAATTGAATCAGCAATGCACCTGGGTGCCTCATTGGTTGAACATCTCCTTTGGCTCAGGTCATGATCCCGGGGTCCTGGGGAATCAAGTCCCACATCAGGCTCCCCACATGGAGCCTCAGTTTCCCTCTGCCTATAGCTCTGCCTCTCTGTGTCTCTCATGAATACATAAATAATATCTTTAAAAAAGAAAAAGATAAAAAGATGAGCAAGGACCCAAATAAAATCACAAATGAGAAAAGAGAAATAACAACCAACACTAGAGAAATACAAACGATTATAAGAGAACATTATGAAAAATTATATGCCAGGAACCTAGAACCTGGAAGAAATAGATCAATTCCTGGAAATATATAACATAGCAAAATGAAAAAGGAAGAAATAAGAAATTTGAACAGACAGATAACCAGCAAAGAAATTGAATCAGCAATCAAGGATCTCCCAACAGGAGACGCTTAGATCAATAGAACAGAATGGAAAGCCGAAACCAGATACAAACCTATAACTCTATGATCCATTAATCGACAACAAGGCAGGAAGGAATATCCAAAGCACAAAGACAGTCTCTTCAACGAACCCTAACCCTGACCTCTGGATAAGAACAAATGGTGTTGGGAAAACCAGGCAGCCACATGCAAAAGAATGAAACTGGACCACTTTCTTACACCATATATATAAAAAATAAATTCGGGATCCCTGGGTGGCACAACGGTTTGGCGCTTGCCTTTGGCCCAGGGCCCGATCCTGGAGACCCGGGATCGAATCCCATATCGGATTCCCAGTGCATGGAGCCTCCTTCTCCCTCTACCTGTGTCTCTGCCTCTCTCTCTATCTCTCTGTGACTATCATAAGTAAATAAAAATTTAAAAAAATATTTAAAAAAAGAAAAATAAATAAATTCAAAATGAATGAAAGACCTAAATGTGAGACCTGAAACCATACAAAAAAGAAAAGATAGGCAGCAACATCTTTGACATTGGCAATTGGATCTTCTTTCTAGATATGCCTCTGAGGTGAGGGAAACAAAAGCAAAAATAATATTGGGTCTTCATCAAATTGAAAAGCTTCTGCAAAGTGAAGGAAATAACCAAAGCTAAAAGGCAACATACAGGAGGAGGGGCAAGATGGCGGAAGAGAATGGTCCCCAAGTCACCTGTCCCCAGCAAATTACCTAGATAACCTTCAAATCATCCTGAAAATCTAGGAATTCGACCTGAGATTTAAACAGAGACCAGATAGAATGCTACAGTGAGAAAAGTTCACACTTCTATCAAGGTAGGAAGATGGGAAAAAGAACTAAAGAAACAAAAGGCATCCAAGGGGAAGAGGCCGCACGAGGAGCCAGGCTAAGGCCAGGGCGAGTGTCCCCCGGTCAGGAGAGCTCTGTATCAGACAGGAGGAGCTGCACCAGTCTCCCAGGGTGGAATGGCGCCCACAAGGATTCAGAGCAGTACCCCAGGAGGGCAGAGATACCCTCGGGCTCCATGGGACACTCCCAGGAGAGTGCATCTAGCTCCTTAAGGGCTGCAGGGCACATGGATTGACCCAGGAGCAGCTCTGAGGGGCTCGGGTGGTGGCTCTGTGTGGAGGGGGTTGCGGGTCCGTGGGAGCAGCTAGGTGGCGGGGCCTGGGCCAGAGGTAGTAGCTCCTGGAGCAGCTCAGAGGGGCTTGGGCGGCAGCTACATGGAGAGGTGGCTGCAAGGCTGGGAACGAGAATCCAACAGCACAGGCTCCGGAGAACAGGGCGCTGGGACACAGCCCAGGATTTGGCCTCCCCCGGGACAGGCAGAGGCCCAGAGGGCCCAGGACAGTAAGGATGCTCCTGCCAAGAGCTCCGCAGATCAGCAGCCCCACCCCGGGCCCCCAGGCCCTGCAGATGGACTGTTCTGGAATTACTGTGGGGGTTGAATACCGGTTTTCAGACCTGGCCACTGTCACTGGGGTTGTTCCTCCTTGGGCTTCACGGGGTAAACAACCCCCACTGAGCGCTACACCAGGCAGGGGGAGAGGAGCTGCCCCAAGGGCTAACACCTGAAAATCAGCACAACAAGCCCCTCACCCAGAAGACCAGCTAGACGGACAAGTTCCAAGGGATGTCAAGGGACTTAAAGTTTACAGAATCAGAAGATACTCCCCCCATTTTTTTTAATTCTGATTGCTTCCCCCACCTTTTTTTCTCCCCCTTTCTTTCTTTTTCTTTCTCTTTTATTCTTTTTTCCTATTTTCTTCCTTTTTTCTTTTTTATTTTTCTCTTTTCTTTCATTCTTTCTCTCTACTCTTTTTCTCCTTTTCCAAATTCAACTTGTTTTTGGCCACTCTGCACTGAGCAAAATGACTAGAAGGAAAACCTCACCACAAAAAGAAAGAATCAGAAACAATCCTCTCTCCCACAGAGTTACAAAATTTGGATTACAATTCAATGTCAGAAAGCCAATTCAGAAGCACTATTATACAGCTACTGGTGGCTCTAGAATAAAGCATAAAGGACTCAAGAGACTTCATGACTGCAGAATTTAGATCCAATCAGGCAGAAAGTAAAAATCAATTGGATGAGATGCAAACCAAACTAGAAGTCCTAACGATGAGGGTTAATGAGGTGGAAGAACGAGGGAGTGACATAGAAGACAAGTTCATGACAAAGAGGGAAACTGAGGAAAAAAGAGACAGACAATTAAGAGACCAGGAAGACAGATTAAGGGAAATAAACGAAAGCCTGAGGAAGAAAAACCTATGTGTAATTGGGGGTACCGAGGGCACCGAAAGGGACAGAAGCCCAGAATATGTATTTGAACAAATCCGAGCTGAAAACTTTCCTAATCTGGGAATGGAAACAGGCATCCAGATCCAGGAAATAGAGAGATACCCCCATGAAATCAATAAAAAGCGTCCAACACCTCGACATTTAATAGTGAAGCTTGCAAATTCCAAAGATAAAGAGAAGATCCTTAAAGCATCAAGAGACAAGAAATCCCTGACCTTTATGGGGAGGAGAATTAGGGTAACAGCAGACCTCTCCACAGCGACCTGGCAGCCCAGAAAGGGCTGGCAGGATATATTCAGGGTCCTCCATGAGAAGAACCTGCAACCAAGAATACTTTATCCAGCAAGGCTCTCATTCAAAATGGAAGGAGAGATAAAGAGCTTCCAAGACAGGCAGGAACTGAAAGAATATGTGACCGCCAAACCAGCTCTGCAAGAAATTTTAAGGGGGACTCTTAAAATTCCCCTTTAAGAAGAAGTTCAGTGGAAAAATCCACAAAAACAAGGACTGAAGAGATATCATGATGACACTAAACTCATATCTGTCGATAGTAACTCTGAACGTGAACGGGCTTAATGACCCAATCAAAAAGCGCAGGGTGGGGATCCCTGGGTGGCGCAGCGGTTTGGCGCCTGCCTTTAGCCCACGGCGTGATCCTGGAGACCCGGGATCGAATCCCACGTCGGGCTCCAGTTGCATGGAGCCTGCTTCTCCCTCTGCCTATGTCTCTGCCTGTCTCTCTCTCTCTGTGACTATCATAAATAAATAAAAATTAAAAAAAAAGCGCAGGGTTTCAGACTGGATAAAAAAAGCAGGACCCATCTATTTGCTGTCTACAAGAGACTCATTTTAGACAGAAGAACACCTACAGCCTGAAAATAAACGTTTGGAGAACCATTTACCATTCAAACGGTCCTCAAAAGAAAGCAGGGGTAGCCATTCTTATATCAGAGAAACTAAAATTTACCCCGAAGACTGAAATGAGAGATGAAGAGAGACACATCATACTTAAAGGATCTATCCAACAAGAGGACTTAACGAACCTCAATATATATGCCCCAAATGTGGGAGTTACCAAATATTTAAACCAATTAATAACAAACGTGAAGAAATACTTAGATAATACTTATCTTATGCTTGGTGACTTCAATCTAGCCCATTTTATACTTGATAGTTATTCTAAGCACAACATCTCCAAAGAAATGAGATCTTTAAATGATACACTGGACCAGATGGATTTCACAGATATATACAGAACTTTACATCCAAACTCAACTGAATACACATTCTTCTCAATTGCACACGGAACTTTCTCCAGAATAGACCACATACTGGGTCACAAATCGGGTCTGAACCGATACCAAAAGACTGGGATCATCCCCTGCAGATTCTCAGAGCATAATGCCTTGAAATTAGAACTAAATCACAACAATAAGTTTGGAAGGGCCTCAAACACGTGGAGGTGAAAGACTATTCTGCTAAAAGATGAAAGAGTCAACCAGGAAATTAAGGAAGAATTAAAAAGATACATGGAAACTAATGAGAATGAACATACAACCGTTCAAAATATTTGGGATGCAGCAAAAGCATTCCTGAGGGGGAAATACATCGCAATACAAGCATCCATTCAAAAACTGGAAAGAACTCAAATACAAAAGCTAACCTTACACATAAAGGAGCTAGAAAGAAAAAACAGATATATCCTACACCCAACAGAAGAAGAGACTTAATTAGAATTTGAGCAGAACTCAAGGAAATCGAGACCAGAAGAAATGTGGAACAGATCAACAGAACCAGGAGATGGTTCTTTGAACAAATTAATAAGATAGATAAACCATTAGCCAAACAGATTAATAAGAAGATAGAGAAGACTCAAATTAATAAAATCATGAATGAGAAAGGAGAGATCACTACCAACACCAAGGAAATACAAACGATTTTAAAAACATATTATGAACAGCTATACGCCAAAAAATTAGGCAATCTAGAAGAAATGGACGCAATCCTGGAAAGCCACAAACTAACAACTGGAAGAGGAAGAAATAGAAAACCTAAACAGGCCTATAATCAGGGAGGTAATTGAAGCAGTCATCCAAAAAATCCCACGACACAAAAGTCCAGGGCCAGATGGCTTCCCAGGGGAATTCTATCAAACATTTAAGGAAGAAACCACACGTCTCCTACTAAAGCTGTTTGGAAAGATAGAGATGGAGTACTTCCAAATTCTTTCTATGAGGCCAGCATCACCTTAATTCCAAAACCAGACAAAGGCCCCACCAAAAAGGAGAATTACAGACCAATATCCCTGATGAACATGGATGCAAAAATTCTCAACAAGATACTAGCCAATAGGATCCAACAGTACATTAAGAAAATTAATCACCATGACCAAGTAGGATTTATCCCCGGGACACAAGGCTGGTTCAACACTTGTCAAACAATCACTGTGATTCATCGTATCAGCAAGAGAAAAACCAAGAACCATATGATCCTCTCATTAGATGCAGAGAAAGCATTTGACAAAGTAGAGCATCCATTGCTGATCAAAACACTTCAGAGCGTAGGGATAGAGGGAACATTCCTCGACATCATAAAGGCCATCTACGCAAAGCCCACAACAAATATCATTCTCAATGTGGAAGCACTGGGAGCATTTCCCCAAAGATCAGGAACAAGACAGGGATGTTCTCTCTCACCACTGCTATTCAACATAGTACTGGAAGTCCTAGCCTCAGCATTCAGACAACAAAAAGACATTAAAGGCATTCAAATTGGCAAAGAAGCAGTCAAACTCTCCCTCTTCGCCAATGACATGATACTCTACCAGAAAACCCAAAAGCCTCCCCCCCAAGATTGCTAGAACTCATACAGCAATTTGGTAGCATGGCAGGATACAAAATCAATGCCTAGAAATCAATGGCATTTCAATACACTAACAATGAGGCTGAAGAAATAAAAATTGAGGAGGCAGTCTCATTTACACATGCACCCCAAAGCACAAAATACCTAGGAAAAAACCTAACCAAGGAGGTAAAGGATCTCAACCATAAACACAATAGAACGCCTCTGAAAGAAATTGAAGAAGACACAAAAAGATGGAAAAATATATTCCATACTCATGGATTGGCAGAATTAATAATGTGAGTGGAGGTTCCTCAAAGAGATAAAAATTGAATTGCCCGACGAACCAGCAATTGCACCTTTGGGAATATACCCCAAAGACTCAGATGCAAGGAAACGCCGGGGCTCCTGCATCCTGATGTTTATAACAGAATGTCCAAAATAGCCAAACTGTGGAAGGAGCCTTGGTGTCCATTGAAAGATGAAAGTGTAAAGAAGATGAGGTTTATGTATAAAATGGAATATTATTTAGGCATTAGAAATGACAAATACCCACCATTTGCTTCAATGTGGATGAAACTGGAGGGTATTATGCTGACTAAAGTAAGTCAATCGGAGAAGGACAAACAGTTTATGTTCTCATTCATTTGGAGAATATAAATAATAGTGAAAGGGAATTTAAGGGAATGGAGAAGAAACGTGTGGGAAATATCAGAAAGGGAGACAGAACATAAATACTCTAACTCTGAGAAAGGAACTAGGGATGCTTTGCGGGGAGGAGGGCGGGCGGTGCGGATGAATGGGTGAAGGGCACTGAGGGGGGCCCTTGCGGGGATGAGCACTGGGTGTTATTCTGTTTGTTGGTAAATTCAACACCATAAAAATTAAATTTATTTTTAAAAATATGTTCAAACAACTAAATATTTATGCTGCCAACATGGGAGTACCTAAATATAGAAACCAATTAACAACAAACATACAGAAAGTCACTGATAATAATACAATGACAGGGGATTTTAACAACCACATATGGCAATGGACCAATCGTCTATACAGAAAATCAACAAGGGGAAAATAGCTTTGACACACTGGAACACAGGGACTCAACAGATATAGTTTGAACATTTCATCCTAAAGCAGAATATACATTCCTTTCAAGTGCACATGGGACATTCTCCAGAACAGATCATATCATGGCCCACAAATCAGCCTTCAACAGGTACAACAGGTACAAGAAGGTTGATATCACACCCTGTACATTTTTGGACCACGACGCTATGAAATTCGAAGGCGACAGTAAGAAAAAATTTGGACAGATCAAAAATACGAGGAGATTATGAACATCCTACGAGAGAATGAATAGAGGAACCAGAAAATTAAACAGGAAATTTAAAACAAATGAAAATGAAAACATGTTTCTCCAAACCTCTGGGATGTAGCAAAGGGAGTCCTGAGAGGGAAGTACATCGCAATACAGGCTTACATCAAGAAAGAAGAAGTCTCCAATACACAGCCTAACCCTACACCTTAAGGAGCTGGAAAAGGAATAGCAAACAAAGCCTAATGCCTATAGAAGAGGGGAAAATAAAGATGAGAGGAGAAATAAACAATACAGAAACAACAAAGCAGTAGAATGTAATAACGAAACAAAGAGATGGTTCTTCAAAATAATTAAGAAAATGGATCAAGCCCTAGTCAGCCTTATCAACGAGAAAAGAGAAAATACCTAAATAAATAAAACCACAAATGAGAGAAGAGAGATGACAATCAACACCAGAAAAATTAGACAATTATAAGGGATACTATGAAAGATTATATGCTAACATACTGGGAGACCTGGAAGAAATGGACAAATCCCCAGAAAAGTGCAAATGAGCAAAATTGAAATAGGAAGAAATAGAAAATGTGAACAGACCCATAACTAGCAAAGGAATTGAATCAGCAAGGCACCTGGGTGCCTCAGTGGTTGAGCATGTGCTTTGGCTCAGGTCATGATCCCAGGGTCTTGGGGAATGAAGTCCCACATCAGGCTCCTCGCATGGAGCCTCAATTTCCCTGTGTCTATAACTCTGCCTCTCTTTGTCTCTCATAAATAAATAAGTAAATTTGCAGCCAATGTGGAACAGTCTGGAGGGTCCTGGAGAAGTTAAAAATAGGGGATCCCTGGGTGCCGCAGTGGTTTGGTGCCTGTCTTTGGCCCAGGGCGTGATCCTGGAGACCCGGGATCAAATCCCACATCGGGCTCCCGGTGCATGTAGCCTGCTTCTCCCTCTGCCTGTGTCTCTGCCTCTCTCTCTGTGACTATCATAAAAAAATATAAAAGAAGAAGTTAAAAATAGAGCTACCCTATGATTCCAAAATTGCACAGCTAGGTATTTACCCTGAGGATACAAAAGTAGTTTAGTAGATTCGAAGAGGAACACGTAGCCCAGTGTTGGTAGCAGCGTTATTAACAACAGTGAAACTGTGTATAGAGCCCAGATGTCCATCGACAGATGAATGGGCAGAGACGATGTGGTAAATATACACACTGCGACATCACTCGGTCATCAGAAGGGAAGAAATGAAGCCATTTACAATGACGTGGGAGAAGGGGAAAGGACTTATGCTAAATGAACTCAGTCAGAGG
Organism: Canis lupus baileyi; assembly: GCF_048164855.1. Classification (NCBI taxonomy): domain Eukaryota; kingdom Metazoa; phylum Chordata; class Mammalia; order Carnivora; family Canidae; genus Canis; species Canis lupus. The sequence goes on along the minus strand of NC_132871.1, from coordinate 32,782,568 downwards.
AAGACATATACCAAATATCATACAATTGCATTCACATGTGAATTTTAAGAAACCAAACAAACTGACAATGGGGCGGAGGGGGGGATGAGAGAGCAAATAAAAAAACACACTATTAACCCAAGAGAATAAACTAATAAATACTAGAGGAAGGTGAGGGGGATGAGGAATCAGGCGATGGGGATAGTGGAGGGCACCTCTGACCAGTACCAGCGTTGTATCCAAGGGATGAATCAGTATGTGGTAATCCTGAAACTATATCATACTGTGTTTACAAAGAGGAATTCAAGTAAAACTTTAAAATAATAATTGATAGTATTGATGAAACATGTGCGCACAAGAGATAAAATCAGAAAGGCAACTGAAACTCAAATAAAGAGTCTTTAGAGTCACAAATCCCCGCCTTAGCTCAGCTCAGGAGAAGCCTGCCATGTCTATTCTGACCACAACAGAGGCCTGGATTTTGATTCTCTGGGGAAGCCACTGACTTGGTGGAGTCAGGCTATCTTTGAACCCTAAACCTAAATAGAGTGCATAAAACTAAACTGCCCAAGATACTAGGAGTCCCGGGGCAGGCACATGCCAAGACCCAAACTCTAACCATACACAGATATAACCCTAACACTACACTTAAGCCTAATGTTAACCTAAACCTTAAACAAGACCTATCACTAATCGAAAACCAAACACAAACCCCAAGACCGAAACACATTCACTGAACCTTCCTGCCAACCCTCACCCTAACTCCTAATCCTATTCTAAACCCTTAACCCTGAGCGCTACCTTAAATCTAACCCTAACCCTAACCTCTAAACCTAAACTTAACTTAATGTACTCAAATCCTATTCCTGACCTTAACCTGTACCCTAACCCTAACCCTCTAATACTAATCCTATCTCATACCCCAAACTGTACCCTAACCCTTACCCTAAAACTAACCCCTAACCCACTCCCTAAATGTATCTCTTACCCTCTTCCAAAACCGTACCCTGACCCTGACCCTGACCTGTCCCTAACCCTAACCCCTAACCAAACAGTAACCCTAACAGTAGTTCTAACCCCTATCCTAACCCTAACTCTCGCCCTATTTCTTATCCTAGACCTAACTATAAACCAAACCCTAACCCTAAACCCTAACTCTAACTCACACTCTAACCCTAACTGCAAACCTAAGCCCAACCCTAACACTAACCATAACCCTAACCCCAAATCCTAAACTCCATATGTCCTGAAGTCAAAGTGCTGGTCCTGAGGAGGACGGGGTTCCTGTCAGGGTTGACGTGGCCCCACATTTTCCTCAAGCCTCACCATAAGACCTGAGGAAGCTGGGGGCTCCTGTCAGCATGGATGTGGTCCATAATCTTCCCAAACCTTCACAGTGGGTTCTGAGAGGGCTGGAGACTCCTGTCAGTGTGGATGCGGCACCCAAATTTTTCTTAGGCCTCTCCACAGGCCCTGACAAGGTTGAGGACTTCTGTCCCCATCGACGCATCCCCATATTTCCCCAAGTCTACACTGGGGGTCCAGAGGAAGTCAGTGTCCTGTTGTGTCCATGTGGCCTCAAGTCCTCCCGAAGCGTCACTGAGGTTTCTGAGGAGGCCGGGGCTCCTGTAACCATGAATGCGGCCGCCAGCTTCCAGAAGCCTCAACTTATGTCCTGAGGGGCCTGGGAGCTCCTGCCAGAGTGGACCTGACACCACATCTTCCTGAAGCCTCCCCGCGGGTCCTGAGGCTGCTCTGGGGCTCCTGTCAGCATGGATGCGGGCCCACAATTTCCTGAAAACTCCCCGCGGGTCCTGAGGTGGCTCAGGGCTCCTGTCATTGTGGATGTGAGCCCACATCTTCCTGAAGACTCCCCGCAGTTCCTGAGGCGGCCCAGGGGCTCCCGTTAGGGTGGATGCGGGCCCACATCTTCCTAAAGCCTCACCGTGATTCCTGAGGAGACCGGGGCTCCTGTCAGCATGAATGCGACCCAATTTCCCCCTGAAGACTTCCCGCAGGTCCTGTAGAGGCTGCAGCTCATCAGCGTAGATGCGTCCACACGTCCCCCTCAGGCCTCCCCAGCACAGGCAGTCAGTGCAGGGAGAGGAGGCCTACTGCACATGCATGCCCCATGGGAGGGGCCTGGGCTCGGGCGCCCCCTGCGGGACATTAAGGTGCTGCAGGAGGCTGTGCAGGAGGCAGCAGGTGCTCCATGGTCCCCCACCCGCCTCCTTTCAGGCTCCAGCTGGGGCCTGTTAGCTTCGGAAACATCTCACTGAAAAGGAGCCCAACAACCGATTTCCCCAGAAATACTTAAGGACAAGGAATTGGAGCCCACAGGACGCGAAATGAAATGTGGACCAGACTTTTACCACGTCCTGCAAAACTCACTCAACAGTTTTCCACTGTGGGCGGGACCGCGGGTTGGTGCAGCCACCCTGGAAACAGTGTGGAGGCCCCTCAGGAAGTTACAAATAGAGCCGCCCTGCGACCAGCAGGTGAACGGCCTGGAGCTCACTCCAAAGATACAGATGCAGTGAGACGTGAGACAACTGCACCCCAATGTCCACCGCAGCTCGATCCACAGTAGCCACACTGTGGGAGGACCTCGGGCCCTGAGGCAGATGATGGATAGAGAGGATGGGAGATAGATGATGGTCATAGAGAGAGAAATGGTACTCAGCTATCAAAGAGAAGGAGATCTTTCCATTTGCAATGATGTGGATAGAACTAAAGATATCATGTTAAGTGAAGTAAGTTACTCGGGAAAGAGAATGACCGTGTGGTGTCATTCATAGGTGGAATTAAAGAAGCAAAGCAGATGAACTATTGTGAACGGAAGGAAAGACAAATACGATCAAAACAGATGCAGGAAACACAGACTCTTAATGATAGGAAATGAACTGAGGGTCGCTGGAGGGGTGGGGACATAACAGGGGAAATAGGAAAGTGCTGTGTCTCACTCTGTACTGCTTCTCCAATACTGATTTGCTATCCAGGGTTATTTGTTGAGGAGGATGGATGTTACGGTTTTTTTTTTCCTATTTCTAAGGTCTGCCACCATGATTTTGATAGGAATGACATTGAAACTGAGGGTGGCTTCAGGAACTGTGGACATTTTCACAAGATGAGGCACCCACCCCAGGAGTCTAGGACAGCCTCCCAGAGCCTGGTATGGCTCAGTGCACAAGGCTTGTGCTCCTTTGGTTCAGTCTCATTATTTATTCTCCGTGATACTCCTGAGAAGACCTTCACGTCCTTCCTTTGCTTCCTGAGTGCTCATTGTCGGGACACAGCAAGGCTACTCTGCTCTGTAGGGTCAGTTTGTGTCCCGTGACTTTACTGAACTCACTCCTTAGTTCTAACAAGTTTTGGTGGAGGCTCTGGGGTTGCCTGTTTCTAGTTCCGCATCTTCAGCATATAGGGACAGTGTGACGTCCCCCTTCCAGGTGTGAAACCTTTTATTTTTACAGCTTAATGTCATAGAAATCCCCACTATTGAATCAAAACTGAGCCCAGGCCAAGGGCAGGAAGCCCCTATTAGAATGAGAACAGAGCTCAATACCCTTGAAGGCCCCATATCAAAATGTAAACAGAACTTGAGGAATTGCTCCAGCCATTCTGGAGGTCCCCGAGATCAGCCCTTAAAACTAAGCTAAAACCCACCTCAGGGTCCAAGTCCCTGCTCCGCTCTGTCGGGTATTCTTGGACACAAGCTCGAGGTGGTAAATAAACCCTCGTGTGTTTGCATCAGTGTTGGCTTCTCGGAGGTTTCTCGGATTCGCAATCTTGGGCACAACAGTCTGAGATAAAAAAAGAAAACCAAAAGAAGCTCGGACGCAGGTAGAGTGAACACAAGATTCTGAGAGAAGCGGCAGAGACCCGGGGGCTTGGGGGCTCTTCTCTGGAGGCCCCTGCAGCCTGGGTGGCAGGATGCTCAGCCCCAGAGCCAGAGGACCCAGAGACCCCACCCGCATCCCGCCCATCTGGGCCTGGTCTGAGGGAGCAGCACAGCGCTGCCCGCTGGAGACCAGACAAGCTGACTCCCACCCCGCCTCTGACCCTGCAGATGCATCTCCCAGGTAGATGTGCACCTGAGAATCAGCGCCATGGCCAATCCCCAGACCCCGCACAGACCACTCGCTGCCACCAAAGTGTTGGACCACAGAGGCTGCAGAGCTTCAGCTCTGCTTGGAAAGTAGGGTCCAGCTTCCTTTGTACTTTGTGCTTTATTTACATTTATTTTCTTTGATTCTTTTTTATTAATTGCCTTATTTTAATTTTTATGTATGTACCTTATATATTTATTATTTTTACTATCATGGTACTTTAATTGTGTTTCATATTTTGGAATTTAGAATCTTTAACAAGCAGGCCAAAATCATCTGGTGTTTTTTATTTTGGGAGGGCAGTTGTTATTGTTTTTCTTTGTTTTCCTTTTTCTTCCTTCTTTCATTTCTGGAAAAAATAATGAGATGGTGAAATTCACCTCCAAAAAATAATATGTGGTAGTACTCACAGCCAGGAAGTCCATCAATTCAAATATATGATGTCTAACTACAGTTTAAAACAATGATTATAAAGATAGCAGCTGGGCTGGAAAAAGAGCACAGAAGAAAACTAGAGAATCCCTTACTGTAGAAAGAAAAGAATTAAAATCTAGTCAGGACAACGTTAAAAATGCTATAACTGAGATGCTGTCCCAAGTAGAAGCCTTAAAAACAAGGAAGGTTATGGACCACAAAGGCAGACTTCGGAACTCAGCCACTTATTAAAACAATAACATTCATATCATGGGAGACCCCAAGATTAAGACAGAGGAAAGGTGGGGTTTCTCAGCCATTAGAAACGACAAATACCCACCATTTCCTTCAACGAGAATGGAACAGGAAGTTATTATGCTGAGTGAAGTAAGTCAATCAGAGAAAGACAAATATTGTATGTTCTCAATATAGATAATAGTGAAAGGAATATAAGGGAAGGGAGAAGAAATGTGTGGGAAATATCAGAAAGGGAGACAGAACATAAAGACTCTTAACTCTGGGAAACAAACTAGGAATGATGTAAGGGGAGGAGAGCGGGGATGGGGGTGAATGTGTGACGGGCACTGAGGGGGCACTTGACGCGATGAGCACTGGTTGTTATTCTGTATGTTGGCAAATTGAACACCAATAAAAAGTAAATTTATTATTAAGTAAAAAGAAAGAAAGAAAGAAAGAAAGAAAGAAAGAAAGAAAGAAAGAAAGAAAGAAAGAAAGAAAGAGTGGCACCTGTGTGGCTCAGTTAGTTAAGCTTCTGCCTTAGGGTCAGTTCATGATCCAGGTCCCAAGGAAGGCTCCCTGTTCAGCAGGGAACCGGCTTCTCCCTCAACCTCTGCCCCTCTAGCACAGGTTTTTCACTCCTCTCTATCTCAAATAAATAAATAGCATCTTTGAAAAATAAACAGACAAACCCAGAGGGAAGAGAAATCTCCCATGTAGAAGATTTTCAAACAATATATGCATACATTCTACCCTCAAGTTCCTGAGCATAGCTTCCCAAACTTATGTGTGGAATACACATAGTAACTTCCTTCTACAAAACATAATATGAAAAACTTAAAATAATAATGATAATAGAATAATAATAATAAAATAATAATAATAAAGAATCACTTTACTACAGAGAAACCTGACAAACACTACCTCAGAAAGATGATCAGATCGATACCAAGACTGATAAATCATGTTGATAGTATCTATCCTTTATATGATACAATGAAAATGGCATTATATCTCTGTATATAATCCACAAAAACAGTTCAATCATGAGATAAACACCAGACATGTCCCAGCTGAGGGAAATTTTACAAAATACTCTACTTCTCAAAGTGTTCCAGGGCAACAACAACAAGGAAAGGCTGAAAGACTGTCACAATCCAGAGGAGCCTCAGAAAACATGAGGACAAATGGAGTGTGGTATGAGGGATGGTGATTTAGCAAAAACTAAGGAAATCTGAATAAAGCATGGTCTTTGGTTATTGCGAAAATTTTAATATTGATTCATTAGCTAATATTTGTACCGTACTGATATAATATATCAATATTTGGAGAAATTGAGTGCAAGTGCATGAGAATTCTCTGTACTATCTTCTCAATTTCCCTATAAATCTTTGTTTTCTTTCTAAGAAATAAGATTTAATTTGAAAATTGACTTAAATGAATCAGGCTCCAGTGAGAAGACATTTTAAGAATCGTTGAATTATCTTTTGCCTTATTCTTAAAAAGTTCCTTCGATGGTTACAAAGTAAGAATTTTATATCAGAAGGAAAGAAAAACACTTATGAACACGCATAATGCCTTCTCAACCTGAAAAGCAGTAAAGGATAATAAATAGCAAAAATCAGATAAAAATACTTCTATTAGTGATCCCTGGGTGGCGCAGCGGTTTGGCGTCTGCCTTTGGCCCAGGGCGCGATCCTGGAAACCCGGGATCGAATCCCACATCGGGCTTCCGGTGCATGGAGCCTGCTTCTCCCTCTGCCTATGTCTCTGCCTCTCTCTCTTTCTCTCTCTGTGACTATCATAAATAAATAAAAATTTAAAAAAAATACTTCTATTATAATAGATACCATATTGCAAGTGCATTTAAAATTAGCAATGTAGGGGAGATCCCTGGGTGGCGCAGCGGTTTGGCGCCTGCCTTTGGCCCAGGGCGCGATCCTGGAGACCCGGGATCAAATCCCACGTCGGGCTCCCGGTGCATGGAGCCTGCTTCTCCCTCTGCCTGTGTCTCTGCCTCTCTCTCTCTCTCCTCTGTGATTATCATGAATAAATAAATAAAATCTTAAAAAAAAAATAAAATAAAGTAAAATAAAATTAGCAATGTATAACATTTATTTCCTTGACATTTGACTTCCAAAGAGTTCATAGTATTTCAGTGTCAGTTGAAACAGGGGAAGAATCTCTGGGAAGAATCCTTCACATAATAATAGGACCATTGAAAAAAAAAATAAAAAAAAATAATAGGACCATTGGTAATAATGTCTCTCAATTATTTCCAAATCCATAAAGATGCATTTCCTGATGAGTGACTGAGCTGTGAAGAAAGAGATGAGAAACCCTCATCCCTTTGAATTACTTGTGTCAGAATATTTTAACCATAGTATTATGGATACTAAATTATCCTGGAAACAGGAAATATGTCTCAGAGTGGAATCTGAGCAATCAGATGGGGAGAGAAAAAATGCTTTAACTCGCTCCTGCACTTTTAAAGACAAAGGAGAACTTTTCTATGTACAAAGTCAGTTGTCAAGATAGCCTTAGGGAATAAGAGTCATGCAGCATGGAATCCTGCTGCACAGCTGGGACGCCCATGCCCACGTCTTCCTGATCTCAAATCCCTGGGCCTGTCCCACAACACAGGTAGCCACGCTGAAGTCATTTGCAATTTCTCTCTTAGGAGCTCCAGGGAGAGCGGCATGAGCTAGAAAGGACGGGACGGGTTATGTGGAGGCCGAGAACTTTATGGCCATTCTACTTTAAGTTAAGTATTAGCACACGTCCAGCAATCCCAGGCCCCTGTGAAGAAGAGCTGAAATTTGCATTACTTCAGTTACTGTAAAAAAACAAAGTTTACAGCTTAATGTCTTAGAAAGCCCCACAATAGAATAAAAACTGAGCCTAAGCAAAGGGTTGGAAACCCCAATCAGAATGAGAAGAGAGTGATCCCTGGGTGGCGCAGCAGTTTGGCACCTGCCTTTGGCCCAGGGCGCGATCCTGGAGACCCGGAATCGAATCCCACGTCGGGCTCCCAGTGCATGGAGGCTGCTTCTCCCTCTGCCTATGTCTCTGCCTCTCTCTCTCTCTCTCTGTCACTATCATAAATAAATAAAAATTTTAAAAAAAGATTTAGAATGAGAAGAGAGCTCAATGCCCTTGAAGGCCGCATATCAAAATGTAAACAGAACTTGAGGAATTCCTCCAGCCCTTCTGGAGGTCCCCAAGACCAGCCCTTGAATCTAATCTAAAACCCTCCTCAGGGTCCAAGTCCCTGTTCCACTGTGTGGCATATACTTGAACCCATGCTCGAGTTTGTAAAACAACCCTCGTGTGTTTGCATCGGTGTCGGCTCCTTAGTGGTTTCTCGGATTCGCCATCTTGGGCACAACACCCCCATGACCCCTCCCCACCTGGACTGACCTCCTGTCCCCTCCCACCCATGCTGACCCTCAGTCACCTCCCCGCCCACAACAGCTCGGCACAGGCCCTCACACAGTTCCACAGGCATGGTGGGCACTCCCGCCGTTCCCAGCCTCCCAGGGGAAGGAAGGAGGTTTTGGCAGGACACACTACCATGGTGGCCCCAGGGCTCCCTGCCCAGGAGAGCACCTGGTGACAGGTCGGGGTCTGTGTCCCTGATGCCAGCTCCTCCACCCTGTTTTCCCACAGGAAATGAAGGAGGAGGCCCTGGTCTCCTCCAGGGACATCACGCAGGTGGACCTGGATGTCAACAGGACGTTCAGCAGTCACATCATATTTTGGGACTACTACGGAGTAGGGTGAGGTTGAGGGTCCAGGGGGGATCAGGACCCAGGGGAGAACCGGGGCATTCCGGGTAGGGAAAACGGGACTTCTGAGGCGGGGGGCAGAACAGCAGCCAACAACATATCGCTCCATGGTAGGGTGTTGGGCATGACCTCTGTGCCCCCACACCCAGGGCCTCGGGGATGAGGAGGCCACCAGGATGGGGCCTCCAGGGGTTGACATGGGAGCTGAACACCAAAGGGGTGAGGGACGACCCCCTGAGAAGCAGGGGATGGGGTGGGGACATGGGGGGAAAGAACCGAACCTGGGTGCCAGGCAGAATGGCCACGGCGGGAGCAGGACACACTTCGATCCCATGAGGGTCAAACGGGTCAGAGTGACACCCACTCTCGGTGCTTTACATGTTTCTAAGTTCTATGCATTTAATTTGAGACAATTTGCAATTTGAAAACACACATAGTATGATGAACCCCAGATAATGCCCTGGTCCAGCCAGGGCCATTCACTGACCACACCCGGCCCCAGGGGCTGGTGTCACAGAAAACCCCAGACTGGAGTCTCCTTTAAGTGTAGACGTCTCCTTGATCATCTTAGAAGAAGGGGATACCCTGTGTCCGCAGGCCCCCCACGACATCTCCCTCATTCCCCACTGCCACTCCATCCACCTACATCATCATCCTCAATGGCATCCCACCTACACCATCCCCCTCAAACCCACACAGCCCCACATAATCCCCACCCACTCTATACCACAACACCATCCCCCTACACCATCCCCCACACTCCACCACCATCATACCCCTGCCCCCACACCAACCACCCCCACACCATCAGCGCCCAGCAAGGACCTGGTGCAGGTGCACCCTGTGGGACATGCTCAGCCTCCCAGGGTTTCTCTGGATACCCTACTCCCTTCAGAAGCCCGGGTGTCCCATAGAGTACCCAGGAGTTGCAGGGAGGAGGGAATACAGGGAGCCCCAGACAGGGTTTGTGCAGGTGAGTGGTGCAGAGGAAGCACTGTGCCCTGCCTCCGCCCACTGGCCGTCCTGGAGGGCGGCACACCCTGCACAGGACACCAGCCCCTAACCCAGGGAGATCAGGACTGGCCTGGCCCCGGGCTCTGTGTAGGTGGGTGTGATTTGAGCCCCCGCCCCAGGCCCAACAAAAAGACTAATGGGATCCAGCCCCCGATAGCCCTGTCCAGTCCTGGATTCTGGCCCCACGCTGAGCGTGCCCTCTCACAGCTTTATGTGGCCTCCTGGACCCTGGGCGTGCCCCACAGGTCCAGGTCACTGACCTAGGGCAGCCCTGGGGATCCCGGGACACCCAAGGTTGGGGAGAGCAGAGGTAGGCTGGTGGGCTCCACCCACACCCACACCAGGACGCAGGTTCTTCCAGTTGCTGGGGCCCCAGGGGCCCCGAGGCTAGGGTCCAGCTGCCCTGCAAGGACCCAACTAGGAACCCATGAGCTACAGGTCAAGATCAGCTCTGCTGTCCTCAGAACCATCTCTCAGGCTGAAACCTCAGGACACACGCCCCCACCCGGAGTCCACACATGCTCCCAGGTGGGGGACTCCAGCAATTGCATCGCCACCCATGTGATTCTTGCCCTCTCCTAAAGGACAGAATGGTCTCCTTCCCCAGGGGAAGGCGCGCACCCTGGGCTCTGAGCCCATTTGCTGTAGAAGATCAATAAAGTGTTGTGATGTGAAAATGCACAGCCAGCCTGTTTCTGTGTCTCCCAGAACTCTGTGCACGGGGCATGGAGAGACCCACAGAGAGGAGGAGGGGGCAACACCCAGGCCCCAAATAGCCCCTGCATGGGCACTGCAAGGCACACACAGTTGACGTACCCACGTGCCTTCCAAGGGCGGCCAGACACCAGGGTCATGACCCCACAGACTATCCTGGGACTCAGCCTGTGTCCCATGGGCCAGGAGGGCCTGGGACAGAGTGACAGCCAGGGAGCCTCAGGTCACCAGGGTCTGTGTAAAGCGACCTGGGAGGTCTGTGCTCCCTCTGTCAAGGGGCCTGGGGCTGGCTGGTTTCTGGGGCACTTCCTGCCATCCCCGCATCTCTGTGCCTGTGTGCCTGGGGAACAGAGGGCCTGCGGGGCGGTCAGTGGGACCCAGGAAGGGATGTCAGGACAGCAGGCCCTGGTGTTATGCCCAAGATTGCAAATCCAAGAAACCACCGATGAGCCGACACCGATGAAAACTCCCGAGGATATCTTTACAAGCTGGAGCTTGAGTCAAAGTGCACCCGACACAGCAGAGCAGGGATTTAGACCCTGAGACTAAGAGGCGTAGCAGCTTTATAGGGGCCAGTGGCCCTTGGGATACACAGAAAGTTGCACAGTCATGTCGGTCCACACGCAGGTGGCCGATTGAAATCCACCTTACCTTATGAGATCCACTTGACCTGGCATATTACTTTGGTCAGAAACGGCCCACAGTTTTGGTGGGCACAAAGCAGGGTTACATTCTTATGAGCAGACTTCTGATTAGGGTGTGCCGAGTGGCTTGACTGGGTTGGAGCAGCGCCTTAAACCATAAGCAGGTCATGTGGGGGTCATAGGGGAGGTGGCGGGTGTAGCACAAAATAGAATCAGTCCTGCTCTGCTTGTCCAGGGGTAGGGGATTTTTGTTAAATTTCCTGGGTCCCACAATTGCAGCTCACACACCTGGGCCACCCTCACCAGGTGGACTCAGTGTGCACACCTTGTGGTGCAGGATCTCTCACACTAGCGTGTCGAGGGCACCCTCCTCGCCCTAGTGAGTAGGGGCTGGGTGAGCATGGGGCTCGGCATGAAGGCCAGGCAGCACAGGGTACCGAGGAACCACAGCCCCATCACCACCCCTACTCCAGCTCCATGGCTCCCCAAAATGGGCACCCGGCTCCTCTGAGATACCCCCAGGGTGGCCCCGAGGTCTGGCTCCCTGCTGGAGAGGCATCGGGGAGAAGAGAAGCAGCCGGGGCACAGTGGGACCCAGTGCCGGACATATAAATGTGGCGGTGCCGGACCTTCCAGCTCAGCTGACCCTCCAGTGTAAAGTCACTGCACGAGCGAGCCTTGGGTCAGCCAGGAGAGCCCAGCTAGCTGCCCAGTGCCAGCACCAGAAAAGATGTTGTGCCAACCATGTCGGTGTTTGGGTTACCCAGCCAGAGGATCAGATAGCTGCACATGATAGCTCCATGTAATAGACACACACACTCCCCAAAACCAACAAAAGTCGGAATCCCCCAATGTTGTCAAACAGCAGTTGGATGCTTACAGACACGACGGTGTGGTCCCCAATAGGATACATAGAAGACACTATAAGCCATAATTGCAGAGGTGCTGGAGGCACGGTGATGTGCCTTCTGGGTTCCAAAAAGGAGCGCAGAGGGGCAGGAAGCATCCTACGGGGGGGGGGCATGATGAGCATGTGCTTTGCTAAGGTCATGATCCCGGGGTCCTGGGGAATCATGTCCCACATCAGGCTCCCTGCATGGAGCCTCATTTTTCCTCTGCCTATACCTCTGCCTCTCTGTGTCTCTCATGAATACATAAATAAAATCTTTAAAAAAGTAAAAAGATAAAAAGATGAGAAAGGACCCAAATAAAATAACAAATGAGAAAAGAGAAATAACCAACACTACAGAAATACAAATGATAATAAGAGAATATGATGAAAAATTCTATGCCAGAAACCTAGAACCTGGAAGAAATTGATCAATTCCTATATATATATATATATATATATATATATATATATATATATATATACACAACAATGAAAAATGAAGAAATAAGAAATTTGAACAGTTAACCAGCAAAGAAACTGAATCAGCAATCAGGGATCTCCCAACAGGAGACACTTAGATCAATAGAACAGAATGGAAAGCTAAAACAAGATACAAACATGTATCTATTTTCCAAAAATGGACAACAAGGCAGGAAGGAATATCCAATGGCAGAAAGACAGTCTCTTCAACAAACCCTAACCCTGACCCCAGGATAAGAACAAATGGTGTTGGGAAAACCAGGCAGCCACATGCAAAAGAATGAAACTGGACCACTTTCTTACACCATATATATAAAAAATAAATTCAAAATGGATGAAAGACCTAAATGTGAGACCTGAAACTATACAAAGAAGAAAAGATAGGCAGCAACGTCTTTGACATTGGCCATTGGATGTTCTTTCTAGATATGCCTCTGAGGTGAGGGAAACAAAAGCAAACATCCTATTGAGACTTCATCAAATTGAAAAGCTTCTGCAAAGTGAAGGAAACAACCAATGCTAAAAGGCAACATACAGGAGGAGGGGCAAGATGGCGGAAGAGTAGGGTCCCCAAGTCACCTATCCCTACCAAATTACCTAGATAACCTTCACGTCATCCTGAAAATCTACGAATTTGGCCTGAGATTTAAACAGAGATCAGATCTAATGCTACACTGAAAAAAGGTTGTGCAACTATCAAGGTAGGAAGATGGGAAAAAGAAATAAAGAAACAAAAGGCATCCAAGGGGGACGGGACCCACGAGGAGCCGAGCTAAGGCTAGGCCGAGTGCCCCCGGGTCAGGAGAGCTCTGTCCCAGAAAATCAGGAAATGCACCAATCTTCCAGGGTGGAATGGGCCTACAGGGATTCAGAGCAGGACCCCAGGAGGGCGGGGATACCCTCGGGCTCCATGGGACACTAACAGACACCTGCACTCCCAAGAGAGTGCATCGAGCTCCCGAAAAGCTGCAGGGCACATGCATGACCCAGGAGCAGCTCTGAGGGGCTCGGGCGGTGGCTCTCTGTGGAGAGGGCTGCGGGTCCCTGGGAGGAGCTAGGCGGCGGTGCCTAGGGCAGAGGAAGAGGCTCCGTGTGGAGGGGGCTGTGCGGCTCCAGGAGCAGCTCATAAGGGCTGGGGCGGCGGCTTTGTGGAGAGGCGGCTGCGCAGCCGGGAGCGAGAATCCAACAGCAAAGGCCCCAGAGCACGGGTCCCCGGGACACAGCCCAGGATTCGGCCTCCCCCGGGACAGGCAGAGGCCTGGAGGGCCCAGGACAGCAAGGACGCACCTGCCCAGAGCTGAGCAGATCAGCAGCCCCACACCGGAGGCTCCAGGCCCTGCAGATTGACTGCTCCGGAGTTATGGCGGGGGCTGAATACAAGTTTTCAAATCTGGCCGCTGCCACTGGGATTGTTGCTCCTTGGGTGTCACGGGGTAAACAAGCCCCACTAAGCGCTTCACCAGGCAGGGAGAGAGGAGCTCCCCCAAGGGCTAACACCTGAAAATCAGCACAATATGACCCTCTCCCACAATACCAACTAAACAGACAAGTTCCAGGGGAAGTCAAGGGACTTAAAGTATACAGAATCAGAAGATACTCCCCCATGTTTTTTTTTTATTTCTGATTGCTTCCCCCACCATTTCCCCCCTTTCTTTCTTTTTCTTTCTCATTTTATTCTTTTTTGCTTTTTGTCTTCCTTTTTCCTTTTCTTTTCCTCTTCTCTTTCCTTCTTTCTCTCCTCTCTTTTTCTCATTTTCCCAATACAACTTCTTTTGGCCCCTGTGCACTGAGCAAAGTGACTCGAAGGAAAACATCACTTAAAAAGAAAAAAACAGTCCGCTCTCCCACAGAGTTACAAATCTGGATTACAATTCAATGTCAGAACACCAATTCAGAAGCACTATTATACAGCTACTGGTGGCTCTAGAAAAAAAACATAAAGGACTCAAGAGACTTCATGACTGCAGAATTTAGATCCAATCAGGCCGAAATTAAAATCAATTGAATGAGATGCAATCCAAACTAGAAGTCCTAATGACCAGGGTTAATGAGGTGGAAGAACGAGTGAGTGACATAGAAGACAAGTTGATAGCAAAGAGGGAAACTGAGGAAAAGAGAGACAGACAACTAAAAGACCAGGAAGACAGATTAAGGGAAAAAAACGACAGCCTGAGGAAGAAAAACCTACGTGAAATTGGGGTTCCCAAGGGTGCCGAAATGGACCGAGGGCCAGAATATGTATTAGTACAAATCATAGCTGAAAATTTTCCTAATCTGGGAAGGGAAACAGGCACTCAGATCCAGGAAATAGGAGATCTCCCCCGAAATCAATAAAACCCGTCCAACACCTCGACATTTAATAGTGAAGCTTGCAAATTCCAAAGGTAAAGAGAAGATCCTTAAAGCAGCAAGAGACAGGAAAATCCTGACCTTTATGGGGAGGAGCATAAGGGTAACAGCAGTCTTCTCCACAGAGACCATGCACGCCAGTAATGGCTGGCAGGATATACTCAGGGTCCTCAATGAGAAGAACAAGCAACCAAGAATACTTTATCCAGCAAGGCTCTCCTTCAAAATGGAAGGAGAGATAAAGAGCTTTCAAGACAGGCAGGAACTGAAAGAATATGTGACCTCCAAAGCAGCTCTGCAAGAAATTTTAAGGGGGACTCTTAAAATTCCCCTTTAAGAAGTTCAGTGGAACAATCCACAAAAATAAGGACAGAATAGATATCACGATGACACCAAACTCATATCTGTCGATAGTAACTCTGAACGTGAAAGGGCTTAATGACCCCATCAAAGGTGCAGGGTTTAAAACTGGATAAAAAAGCAGGATCCATCTATTTGCTGTATACAAGAGACTCATATTAGACAGAAGGACACGTACAATCTGAGAATAATGGGTTGGCGAACCATTTACCATTCAAATGGTCCTCAAAAGAAAGCAGGGGTAGCCATCCTTATATCAGGTAAACTAAAATTTACCCCGAAGATTATAGTGAGAGATGAAGACGGACACTAAATCATACTTAAAGGATCTATCCAACAAGACGACTTAATAATCCTCAATATAAATGCCCCGAATGTGGGAGCTGCCAAATATTTAAACCAATTAATAACGAAAGTGAAGAAATACTTAGAGAATAATTATCTTATACTTGGTGACTTCAATCTAGCTCTTTCTACCCTCGATAGGTCTTCTAAGCACAACATCTCCAAAGACACGAGAGCTTTAAAAGATACACTGGAGCAGATAGATTTCACAGAAATCTATAGAACTTTACATCCAAACTGAACTGAATAAACGTTCTTCTCAAGTGCACATGGAACTTTCTCCAGAATCGACCACATACTGGGTCACAAATGACATCTGAACCGATACCAAAAGATTCTGATTGTCCCCTGCATATTCTCAGACCATATGCCTTGAAATTAGAACTAAATCACAAAAAGAAGTTTGGAAGGACTTCAAACATGTGGAGGTTAAGGACCATCCTGCTAAAAGATGAAAGGGTCAACCAGGAAATTGAGCAACAATTATAAAGTTTCACGGAAACTAATGAGAATAAAGATACAACCGTTCAAAATCTTTGGGATAAAGCACAAGCAGTCCTAAGGGGGAAATACATTACAATACAAGCATCCATTCAAAAACTGGAAAGAATGGAAATACAAAAGCTAACCTTACTCATAAAGCAGCTAGAGAAAAAAACAGCAGATAGATCCTACACCCAAAAGAATAAGAGAGTTAATTAAAATTCGAGAAGACCTGAAAGGAAATCGAGACCAGAAGAAATGTGGAACAGATCAACAAAACCAGGAGTTGGTTCTATGAAAGAATTAATACCATACATAAAACATCAGCCAGTCTTATTAAAAAGAAGAGAGAGAAGACTCAAATTAATAAAATCATGAATGAGAAAGGAGAGGTCACTACCAACACCAAGGAAATACAAATGATTTTAAAAACATATTATGAACAGGTATACAGAAATAAATTACACAATATAGAAGAAATGGACACATTCCTGGAAAGCCACAAAGTACCAAAACTGGAACAGGAAGACATAGAAAACCTGAACAGACCAATAACCAGAGAGGAAATTGAAGCAGTCATCCAAAACCTCCCAAGACACAAAAGACCAGGGCCAGATGGCTTTCCAGGGGAATTCTATCAAACGTTTAAAGAAGAAACCATACCTATCCTACTAAAGCTGTTTGGAAAATAGAAAGAGATGGAGTCCTTCCAAATTAGTTCTATGAAGCCAGAATCACCTTAACTCCAAAACCAGACAAAGACCCCACCAAAAAGGAGAATACAGACCAATATCCCTGATGAACATGGATGCAAAAATTCTCAACAAGATACTAGTCAATAGGATCCAACAATACATTAAGAAAATTATTCACCATGACCAAGTAGGACTTATCCCTGGGACATAAGGCTGGTTCAACACTCGTAAAACAATCAATGTGATTCATCATATCAGCAAGAGAAAAACCAAGAACCATATGATCCTCTCATTAGATGCAGAGAAAGCATTTGACAAAATAGAGCATCCATTCCTGATCAAAACACTTCAGAGCGTAGGGATAGAGGGAATAATCCTCGACATCTTAAAAGCCATCTAGGAAAAGTCCACAGCAAATATCATTCTCAATGGGCAGGACTTGGAGCCTTTCCCCTAAGATAAGGAACAAGACAGGGATGTCCACTCTCACCACTCCTATTCAAAAGAGTACTGGAAGTCCTAGCCTCAGCAATCAGACAACAAAAAGACATTAAAGGCATTCAAATTGGCCAAAAAAGTAGTCAAACTCTCCTTCTTCACCGATGACATGATACTCTACCTAGAAAACACAAAACCCTCCCCCCAGGATTGCTAGAACTCATACAGCAATTTGGTAGCGTTGCAGGATACAAAATCAATGCCCAGAAATCAATGGCATTTCTATACACTAACAATGAGACTGAAGAAAGAGAAACTAAGGAGTCAATCTCATTTACAATTGCACACAAAAGCATAAGATACCTAGGAATAAACCTAACCAAGGAGGTAAATGATCTATACCCTAAAAACTATAGAAAACTTCTGAAAGAAATTGAGGAAGACACCAAGAGATGGAAAAATATTCCATGCTCATGGAATGGCAGAATTAATATTGTGAAAATGTCAATGTTACCCAGGCCATGTTCACGTTTAGTGCAATCCCTATCAAAGTACCATGAAATTTCTTCAGAGAGTTAGAACAAATTATTTTAAGATTTGTGTGGAAACAGAAAAGACCCCGAATAGCCAGGGGAATTTTAAAAAAGAAAACCATATCTGGGGGCATCACAATGCCAGATTTCAGGTTGTACAACAATGCTGTGTTCACCAAGGCAGTGTGGTACTGGCACAAATTTAGACACAGAGATCAATAGTACAGAATAGAGAACCGAGAAGTGGACCCCGAATTTTATGGTCAATTCATATTTGATAAAGGAGGAAAGACTATCCATTGGAAGAAAGACAGTCTCTTCAATAAATAGTGCTGGGAAAATGGA
This sequence comes from Canis lupus baileyi, assembly GCF_048164855.1. Lineage (NCBI taxonomy): Eukaryota > Metazoa > Chordata > Mammalia > Carnivora > Canidae > Canis > Canis lupus. Next base: position 32,764,749 of record NC_132871.1, on the reverse strand, counting down.
TATCCACATGCAGAAGGAAGAAACTAGACCACTCTCTTTCAACATACACAAAGATAAACTCAAAATGGATAAAAGATCTAAATGTGAGACAAGAGTCCATCAAAATCCTACAGGAGAATACAGGCAACACCTTTTTGAACTTGGCCGCAGTAACTTCTTGCAAGATACATCCACGAATGCAAAAGAAACAAAAGCAAAAATGAGCTATTGTGACTTCATCAAGATAAGAAGCTTTTGCACAGCAAAGGATACAGTCAACAAAACTCAAAGACAACTTACAGAATGGGAGAAGTTATTTGCAAATGACGTATGAGATAAAGGGCTAGTTTCCAAGATCTATAAAGAACTTATTAAACTCAACACCAAAGAAACAAACAATTCAATCATGAAATGGGCAAAAGGCATGAAGAGAAATCTCACAGAGGAAGACATTGACATGGTCAACATGCACATGAAAAAATGCTCTGCATCACTTGCCATCAGGGAAATACAAACCAAAACCACAATGAGATACCACCTCACACAGGTGAGCATGGGGAAAATTAACAAGGCAGGAAACCACAAATGTTGCAGAGGATGCGGAGAAAAGGGAAGACTCTTACACTGTTGGTGGGAATGTGATCTGGTGCAGCCACTCTGGAAAACTGAGTGGAGGTTCCTCAAAGAGTTAAAAAAAGACCTGCCCTACGACCCAGCAATTGCACAGTTGGGGATTTACCTCAAAGATTGAGATGCAATGAAACGCCGGGACACCTGCACCCTGATGTTTATAGCAGAAATGTCCACAATAGCCAAAATGTGGAAGGAGGCTTGGTGTCCATCGAAAGATGAATGGATAAAGATGATGTGGTTTATGTATACAATGGAATATTACTCAGCCATTAAAAATGACAAATACCCACCATTTGCTTCAACGTGGATGAAACTGGAGGGCATTATACTGAGTGAAGTATGTCAATCAGAGAAGGACAAATAGTGTATGTTCTCATTCATTTGGGGAATATAAATAATAGTGAAAGGGAATATAAGGGAATGGAGAAGAATTGTGTGGGAAATATCAGAATTGGAGACAGAACATAAAGACATCTAACTCTGGGAAACGAACTAGGGGTGGTAGAAGGGTAGGAGGGTGGGTGGTGGGGAGAATGGTGATGGACACTGAGGGGAGCACTTGATGGGATGAGCACTGGGTGTTCTTATGTATGTTGGTAAATTGAACACAAATAAAAAATTAATTTATTAAAAAAAGATTCATGGAAACTAATGAGAATGAAGATACAACTGTTCAAAATCTTTGGGATGCAGCACAAGCAGTCCTGCGGGGGAAATACATCACAAGAGAAGCCTCCATTCAAAAACTGTAAAGAACTCGAATACAAACGTAACCTTACACATAAACTAGCTAGGGAAAAAAACAGCAGATAAATCCTACACCCAGCAGAGGAAGAGAGTTATTTAAGATTCGAGCAGAACTCAACGAAATCGAGACCAGAAGAACTGTAGAACAGATCGACAAAACCAGGAGTTGCTTCTTTGAAAAGAATAAGATACATAAACCATTAGCCAGTCTTATTAAAAAGAAGAGAGAGAAGATTCAAATTAATAAAATCATGAATGAGAAAGGAGAGATCACTACCAACACCAAGGAAATACAAACGATTTTAAAAACATATTATGAACAGCCATACGCCAATAAATTAGGCAATCTAGAAGGAATGGACGCATTCCTGGAAAGCCAGAAACTACCAAAACTGGAACAGGAAGAAATAGAAAACCTGAACAGGCCAATAACCAGGGAGGTAATTGAAGCAGTCATCCAAAACCTCCCAAGACACAAAAGACCAGGGCCAGATGGCTTCCCAGGGGAATTCTATGAAACGTTTAATGAAGAAACCATACCTCTCCTACTAAAGATGTTTGGAAAGATAGAAAGAGATGGAGTACTTCCAAATTCGTTCTATGAGGCCAGCATCACCTTAATTCCAAAACCAGACAAAGACCCCACCAAAAAGGAGAATACAGACCAATATCCCTGATGAACATGGATGCAAAAATTCTCAACAAGATACTAGCCAATAGGATCCAACAATACATTAAGAAAATTATTCACCATGAAAGAGTAGGATTTATACCAGGGACACAAGGTTGATTCAACACTCGTCAAACAAACAATGTGACTCATCATATCAGCAAGAGAAAAACCAAGAAGCATATGATCCTCCCATTAGATGCAGAGAAAGCATTTGACAAAATAGAGCATTCATTGCTGATGGAAACCCTTCAGAGCATAGGGATATTGGGAACATTCCTCGACATCTTAAAATTCATCTACGAAAAGCCCACAACAAATATCATTCACAATGGGGAAGCACTGGGAGCCTTTCCCCTAAGATAAGGAACAAGACAAGGATGTCCACTCTCACCACTCCTATTCAAAATAGTACTGGAAGTCCTAGTCTCAGCAATCAGACAAAAAAAGACATTAAAGGCATTCAAATTGGCCAAAAAAGTAGTCAAACTCTCCCTCTTCACCGATGACATGATACTCTACCTAGAAAACACAAAAGCCTCCATGCCAAGATTGCTAGAACTCATACAGCAATTTGGTAGCATTGCAGGATACAAAATAAATGCCCAGAAATCAATGGCATTTCTATACACTAACAATGAGTCTGAAGAAAGAGAAATTAAGGAGTCAATCTCATTTACAATTGCACCCAAAAGCATAAGATACCTAGGAATAAACCTAACCAAGGAGGTAAAGATCGAAACCATAAACACTATAGAACGCTTCGGAAAGAAATTGAGGAAGACACAAAGAGTTGGAAATATATACCAAGCTCATGGATTGGCAGAATTAATATTGTGAAAATGTCGTGTTACGCAGGGCAATGTACACGTTTAATGCAATCCCTATCAAAATACTATGGACTTTCTCTGAGAGTTAGAACAAATTATTTCAAGATTTGTGTGGAATTAGAAAAGACCCCGAATAGCCAGGGGGATTTTAAAAGAGAATACCATATCTGGGGGCATCACAATGACAGATTTCAGGTTGTAGTACAAAACTGTGGTCATCAGGGCAGTGTGGAACTGGCACAAAAACAGACACATAGATCAATGGAACAGAATAGAGAACCCAGAAGTGGACCTTGGACTTTATGGTCAACTAATATTCGATTAAAGAGGAAAGACTATGCATTGGGAGAAAGACAATCTCTTCAATAGATGGTGGTAGGAAAATTGGACATCCACATGCAGAAGAATGAAACTAGACCACTCTCTTTCACCATACACAAAGATAAACTCAAAATGGATGAAAGATCTAAATGTGAGACAAGAGTCCATCAAAATCCTAGAGGAGAATACAGGCAACACCCTTTTTGAACTCGGCCTCAGTAAATTCTTGCAAGATTCATCCACAAAGGCAAAAGAAACAAAAGCAAAAATGAACTATTGTTACTTCATCAAGATAAGAAGCTTTTGCACAGCATAAATACAGTCAACAAAAGTAAAAGACAACCTACGGAATGGGAGAAGATATTTGCAAATGACGTGTCAGATAAAGGGCTAGTTTCCTAGATCTATAAAAAATTCTTAAAATCAACACCAAAGAAACAAACAATTCAATCATGAAATGGGCAAAAGACATGAACAGAAATCTCACAGACGAAGACATAGACATGGCCAACATGCACATGAGAAAATGCTGTGCATCACTTGCCTCAGGGAAATACAAATCAAAACTACAATGAGATACCACCTCACACCAGTGAGCATGGGGAAAGTGAACAAGGCAGGAAACCACAAATGTTGGAGAGGATGCTGAGAAAAGGGAACCCTCTTACACTGATGGTGGGCATGTGATCTGGTGCAGCCACTCTGGAAAACTGTGTGGAGGTTCCTCAAAGAGTTAAAAATAGACCTGCCCTATGACCCAGCAATTGCACTCTTGGGGATTTACCCAAAATATTCATATGCAATGAAATGCCAGGACACCTGCACCCTGATGTTTTTAGCAAGAATGTCCATAATACCGAAACTGTGGACGGAGCCATGGTGTCCATCGAAAGGTGAATGGATAAAGAAGATATGGTTTTTGTATACAATGGAATATTACTCAGCCATTAGAAACAACAAATACCCACCATTTGCTTCTACGTGGATGGAACTGGAGGGTATTATGCTAAGTGAAGTAAGTCAATCGGAGAAAGACAAACGTATGTTCTCATTCAATTAGTTAATATAAATAACAGTGAATGGGAATATAAGGGAATGGTGAAGAAACGTGTGGGAAATATCAGAAAGGGAGACAGAACATAAAGACTCCTAACTCTGATAAAGGAACAAAGGATGCTGGAAGGGGAGAAGGGCGGGGGGTGCGGGTGAATGGGTGAAGGGCACTGAGCGGGTCCCTTGCCGGGATGAGCACTGGGTGTTATTCTGTTGTTTGGTAAATTGAAGAACAATAAAAAATAAATTTATTTTTTAAAAAAGTTCAAACAACTAAATACTGATGCTGCCAACATGGGAGTACGTAAATATAGAAACCAATTAACAACAAACATACAGGAACTCACTGATAATAATACAATGACAGGGGATTTTTAAACCTACCCACTTTTGGCAATGGACCGATCGTCTATGCAGAAAATCAACAGGGGAACAATAGTCTTGACACACTGGACCACAGGGACTCAACAGATATAGTCTGAACATTTCTTCCTAAAGCAGAATACACATTCCTTTCAAGTGCACATGGGACACTCTCCAGAACAGATCATATCATGGCCCACAAATCAGCCCTCAACAGGTACAACAGGTACAAGAAGGTTGATATCACACCCTGTACATTTTCAGACCATGACTCTATGACTCGAAGTCGACAGTAAGAAAAAAATTGGACAGACCAAAAATACGTGGAGATTATGAACATCCTACTAGAGAATGAATGGAGCAACCAGGAAACTAAAGATCAAATTTAAAACAAATGAAAATGAAAACATGTTTCTCCAAACCTCTGAGATGTTGCAAAGGCAATCCTAAGAGGGAAGTACATAGCAATACAGGCCTAAGTCAGGAAACAAAAAGTCTCCAATACACAACCTAACCCTACACCCAATAGGCTGGAAAAGGAATAGCAAACAAAGCCTAAAGCCTACAGAAGGGAAAAAATAAAGATGAGAGAAGAAATAAACAATGCAGAAAAAAACAAAACAGTAGAATGGAATAATGAAACTAAGAGCTGGTTCTTCAAAATAATTAATAAAATGGATCAAGCCTTAGCCAGCCTTATCAACGAGAAAAGAGAAAAGACCTAAATAAATAAAATCACAAATGAGAGAAGAGAGATCACAATCAACACCAGAAACATTAGACAATTATAAGGGAATACTATGAAAGATGATATGCTAACAAACTGGGAGTCCTGGAAGAAATGGACAAATCCCTAGAAATGTGCAAAGGAGCAAAACTGAAATAGGAAAAAATAGAAAATATGAACACACCCATAACTAGCAAAGAAATTGAATCAGCAAGGCACCTGGGTGCCTCAGTGTTTGAGCATCTGCTTTGGCTCATGTCATGATCCTGGGGGAATCATGTCCCACATCAGGCTCCCCACATGGTGCCTCATTTTCCCTCTGCTGATAACTCTGACTCTCTGTGTCTCTCATGAATACATAAATAAAGGTGCAGCCACTGTGGAAAACAGGCTGGATGGTCCTCGAGAAGTTAAAAATAGGGGATCCCTGGGTGTCCGGTGGTTTGGCGCCTGCCTTTCGCCCAGGGCCTGATCCTGGAGACCCGGGATCGAATCCCACGTCGGGCTCCCGGGGCATGTAGCCTGCTTCTCCCTCTACCTGTGTCTCTGCCTCTCCCTCTGTGACTATCATAAAAAAATTTTTTTAAAAAGAAGTTAAAAATAGAGCTACCCTACGATTCCAAAATTGCACAGCTGGTATTTACCCCGAAAATACAAAAGTAGTTTAGTAGATTTGAAGAGGAACACGCAGCCAAGTGTTGGTAGAAGCATTATCAACAACAGCAAAACTGTGTACACACCCCAGATGTCTATCGACAGATGAATGGGCAGAGACGATGTGGTAAATATACACACTGCGACATCACTCGGTCATTAGGAAGGATGAAATGAAGACATTTACAATGACGTGCGAGAAGTGGAAGACACTTATGCTAAAGGAACTCTGTCAGAGGAAGACATATACCAAATACCATACAATTGCACTCACATGTGAATTTTTTTTTCACATGTGAATTTTAAGAAACCAAACAAACTGGCAAAGGGGCAGAGGGGGGGATGAGAGAAGCAAACAAAAATAAACCACTCTTAGTCACAGAGAATAAAGTAATCAATACCAGAGGAAGGTGTGGGGGATGGGGAATCAGGGGATGGGGATAATGGAGGTCACCTCTGACCAGTACCAGGCGTTGTATTCAAGGGTTGAATCACTATGTGGTAAACCTGAAACTATATCATACTGTGTTTACAAGGAGGAATTCAAGTAAAACTTTAAAATAATAATTGGTAGTAAAGAGGAAACGTGCCACAAGAGATAAAATCAGAAAGGCAACTGAAAATCCAAACAGTCTTTAGAGCCACAAATCCCCTCCTTAGCTCAGCTCAGAAGAAGCCTGCCATGCCTATTCTCACCCCAGCAGAAGCCTGGATTTTGATTCTCTGGGGAGGCCACTGACTTGGTGGCGTCAGGCTATCTTTGAACCTGAAACCTAAATAGAGGGCATAAAACTAAACTACCCAAGATGCTAGGAGTCCCAGTGCAGGCACATGCCAAGACACAAACTCTAACCATACACAGACATAACCCTAACCATACACTTAAGCCTAATGTTAAGGTCATCCTTAAACAAGAACTATCACTAATCAAAAACCAAACACAAACCCCAAGACCGAAACACATTGACTGAACCTTCCTGCCAGCCCTCACCCTAACTCTTAAACCTATTCTAAACCCTTATCTCTGACCCTTACCTTAAATCTAACCCTAACCATAACCTCTAACCCTAACCTTATCTTAATATACTCAATTCCTAATCCTAACCTTAACCTGTACACTAACCCTAACCCTCTAATACTAATCCTATCTCATACCCCACACTTTACACTAAACTGTACCCTAAAACTAATCCCTAGCCCACTGCCTAACCCTCTCTTACCCTTTTCCAAAACCGTACCCTGACCCTGACCTGCCCCTAAACCTAACCCCTAAACAAACCCTAAACCTAACCCTAGCCCGAACCCCTATCCTAAACCTAACCCTCACCCTAACCTAAACCTAGCCCTAACTTTAACTCTAACCCCTAACCCTAAACACTAACACTAACTCACACCCTAACCTGTAACCCTAACTGCAAATCTAGCCCAACCCTAACTCTAACCATAACCCAAACCCCAACTCCTAATCTCCTGCCCTAATCCCTAAAGTCTAAACCCTAACCCTAACTCTAACTCCTGTCCCTAACCCAAACCCCCATCGTAACTCCTAACCACTTACCCTTACCCTTATCCCTCACCCTAACCTCTAATCCATAACCATAAGCATAATGACTAACCCCTAACATGACTAACCCCTAGGTCTAACCACAAACTGCCTCCCCTCCCCTGACCGTACCATTCATTCTACCCACTCACTTACCCTATGGTTTTGAGGAGTCCCTTCTGACATGGACGAGGCCCACAATGGAGCCTCCAGTGTCCTCCAGGGGGTCCTGAGGACGCCGGGCTCCTGTGAGCGTGGACGTGGCTCCACGTGTTCCAGAGTCATAGTCAGCGGGTCCTGAATACGCCAGGTCTCCTGTCACTGTGGAGTATTCCTCACATCCTCTGGACGCCTCACAGCAGGTTCTCAGGAGGCCCGGGGCTCCTGTCAGCCTGGACATGGCCCCATGTCCCCTGAAAACTCACCGCAAGTCCTGAGGAGCCTGTGGGTTGCTGTCAGCCTAGACGCAGCCCCATGTGTCCCGAAGCCAAAGTGCAGGTCCTGAGGAGGACGGGGGTCCTCTCAGTCTTGACGTGGCCCCAGAATTTCCTCAGCCTCACCATAAGACCTGAGGAGGCTGGGGGCTCCTGTCAGAATGGACGTGGCCCCAAATCATCCCAATCATTCACAGTGGGTCCTGAGGAGGCCAGAGACTCCTGTCAGTGTGGATTCGGCATCCACATTTTTCTTAGGCCTCACCACAGGCTCTGACAAGGCTGGGGTCTTCTGTCTGCATGGACGCATCCCGATATTTCCCGATGTCTACACCGGGGGTCCTGAGGACATCAGCGTCTGGTTGTGTGGACATGGCCCCACGTCCTCCTGAAGCATCACCGCAGGTTCTAAGGTGGCCGGGGCTCCTGTCACTGTGGATGCGGCCCCCAGCTTCCAGAAGACTCAACTTATGTCCTGAGGGGCCCATTAGCTCTTGCCAGAGTGGTCGCGGCGCCACATGTTTCAGAAGCCTCCCTGCATGTCCTAAGGTGACTCAGGGGCTCCTGTCAGCGTGGATGCGGGCCCACATCTTACTGAAGCCTCCCCGTGGGTCCTGAGGCAGCCCAGGGGCTCCTCACAGGGTGGGTGTGGGCCAACTATTTCCTGAAGCCTACTGGGAGGTCCTGAAGCGGTCCAGGGGCTCCTGTCAGGGTGGATGTGGACCCACATCTTCCTGAAGCTTCACCGTGTGTCGTGAGGAGACTGGGACTCCTGTCAGCGTGAACGCTGAGCAATATCCCCCTGAAGACTCCCCACAGGCTCTGAGGAGGCTGTGCTCATCAGCGTGGATGTGTCCCCCCGTCTTCCTCAGGCCTCCCCAGCACAGGCTGGCTCCTGTTACTGGAGGCAGAGGAGGCCTACTGCGCATGAGTGCCCCCTGTGCAGTGCCTGGGCTCGGGCGCCCCCTGCGGGATGCTCAGATGCTACAGGAGGCTGTGCAGGAGGCACCTGCCCATCCCTAGGCCCACTTCTGCCTCCTTCCAGGCTCCAGCTGGGGCCTGTTAGCTTTGGAAACAGCTCACTGAAAAGGAGCCCAACACCCGGGTTCCTCAAAAATACTTAAGGAGAAGGAATTGGAGCCCAAAGGACACGAAATGAAATGTGGACCAGACTTTTACCACGTCCTGTAAAACTCACTCAACCCTCTTCCACTGTGGGCGGGACAGCGGGCTGGTGCAGCCGCCCTGGAAACAGTGTGGAGGCCCCTCAGGAAGTTACAAATAGAGCCGCCCTGCAACCAGCAGGTGTACGGCCTGGAGCTCACTCCGAAGATACAGATGCAGTGAGACTCGGGACACCAGCACCCCAATGTCCACAGCAGACGTGTCCACAGTAGTCACATTGTGGGAGGAGGCTCGGTGCCCTCTGACTGATGATGGATAAAGAGGATAGGAAATAGATGATGGTCATAGAGAGAGGAATGGTACTCAGCTATCAAAGAGAAGGAAATCTTGCCATTTGCAATGACGTGGATAGAAGTAGAGGGATCATCTTAAGTGAAATAGGTCAGTCGGAAAAGAGAATGACCATATGGTGTCATTCATAGGTGGAATTAAAGAAGCAAAGCAGATGAACATCTGTGAAGGGAAGGAAAAACAAATAAGATGAAAACAGACGCAGGGAATACAGACTCTTATATATAGGAAACAAAGTGATTGTCGCTGCAAGGGAGGGGACAAGGGAGGGGATAACAGGGAACCAGCATGAAGGAGGGCACATGATGTCATGAGGACTGCTGTTAGCTCCAACTGGTGAATCCCTGAATTCATCCTCTGAAAGTATAATACACTATATGTTAATTAATTGACTTTAAATTAAATTAAGTTAAAATATCAGTTGTATCAGAGCACGTTTCCTACTGGACTTTCTGTTCTGCTCCTTCAGCTTATGCTGGGACCACCCTCGTGGGTCTGGTTTGTTTACGTAGGCATCAGGCCTCGTCCATGGACCAGCCCTGGGCTAGAACTCACGGCCCCGAGATCAGGACCGGAGGTGAGGTCAAGAGTCAGATGCTTAACCAACAGAGCCAGGCGGAGTCCCGAAGACAACACCGCTTTATCCTTTGTCTCTGTGACATCGTTTGTTTTATTATGTTTTTAAAATATTTTTTTAATTTTTTAATTAACTTATAGTCAGAGAGAGAGGCAGAGACACAGGCAGAGGGAGAAGCAAGCTCCATGCACTGGGAGCCCGACGTGGAATTCGATCCCGGGTCTCCAGGTTCGCGCCCTGGGCCAAAGGCAGGCGCCAAACCGCTGCACCACCCAGGGATCCCTGTGACATCCTTTGAAATAGGAAAGTGCTGCGTCCCGCTCTGTCCTGCTTCTCCAATACTGATTGGCTCTCCGGGGTCATTTGTGGGGGCTGTTGGATGTTTTGGTTTTTTTTTTCCTATGTATAGGATCTGCCACCATGACTTGACAGGAATGACATTGAAATTGAGGGTGGCTTCAGGAACTGCCGACATTTTCACAAGATGAGGCTCCAAACCAATGAGCCCAGGACGGCCTCCCAGAGCCTAGTGTGGCTCAGTGCACAAGTCTTGTGCTCCTTTGGTACAGTGTCATTATTTATTCTCTGTGATGCTCCTGAGAAGGGATTCACGTCCGTCATTTCCTTCCTGATTGCTCATTGTCTGGACACAGCAAGCCCCACAATAGAATAAAAACTGAGCCCAAGCCAAGGACAGGAAGCCCCTATTAGAAAAGATCCACTGCCCTTGAAGGCCCCATATCAAAATGTAAACAGAACTTGAGGAATTGCTCCAGCCCTTCTGGAGGTCCCCGAGATCAGCCCTTAAAACTAAGCAAAAACCACCTCGGGGTCCAATTCCCTGCTCCGCTGTGTCAGGTATACTTGGACAAAAGATTGAGCTGGTAAATAGTCCCTCGTGTGTTTGCACGGAATCAGCTTCTCGGTGGTTTCTCAGATTCGCAATCTTGGGCACAACAGTCTGAGATAAAAAAACAAAAGCAAAAGAAGCTCGGACACGGGCAGAGAGAAAGCAGGGTTCTGAGAGAAGCGGCGGAGACCCGGGGGCTTGGGGAATCTTCTGTGGAGGACATGCAGACTGGGGGGCGGAATGCTCAGCCCCAGAGCCAGAGGACCCAGAGACCCCACCTGCATACCGCCAAACAGTGTCGAGTCTCAGGGAGCAGCACAACAATGCCCACTGGAGGCCAGAAGTGCTGACGCCCACCCCGCCTCTGACCCCACAGATGCATCTCCCAGGCAGATGTGCACCTGACAGTCAGCGTCATGGCCAATCTCCAACCCCACACAGACCACTCGCTGCCACCAAGGTGTCGGACCACAGAAGCTGAAGAGATTCAGCTCTGACTGGAAAGTATGGTCTAGTTTCCTTTGTACTTTGTGCTTTATTGTCATTTATTTTCTTTGATTCTATTTTATAAATTGCCTTATTTTATTTTTATGTATGTACCTTATATAATTCTTATTTTTAGTTTCATGGTACTTTAATTTTGTTTCTTATTTTGGGATTTAGAATCTTTTAACAACCAGGCCAAAATAATCTGGTGGTTTTTTTGGGAGGACAGTTTTTATTGTTTTTCTTTTTCTTCCTTCTTTCTTTTCTTTGAAAAAAATAAAGAGATGGAGAAATTCGCCTCCATAAAATAACATGAGGTAGTACTCACAGCCAGGAAGTCCATCAATACAAATATATGATGTCTAACTACAGTTTAAAACAATGATTATAAAGATAGCATCTGGGCTGGAAAAAGAGCACAGAAGAAAACTAGAGAATCCCTTACTGTAGGAATAAAAGAACTAAAATCTATTCAGGCCAACGTTAAAAATGCTATAACTGAGATGCAGTCCCAAGTGGAAGCCTTAAAAACAAGGAAGTTTATGGACCACAAACGCAGACTTGGAAACTCAGCCACTTATTAAAACAATAGCATGCATATCATGGGAGACTCAGAAGATGAAGAGAGTGAAAAGGTGGGCCTTGCTCAGCCATTAGAAATGACAAATAACCACCATATCCTTCAACGTGGATGGAACTGGAAGGTATTATGCTGAGTGAAGTAAGTTAATCAGAGAAGAACAAATATTGTATGTTCTCATTGACTTGGGGGATATAGACAATAGTGAAAGGGAATATAAGGGAAGGGAGATGAAATGTGGGGAAAATATCAGAAAGGGAGACAGAACATAAAGACTCCTAAATCTGGGAAACGAACTAGGGGTGATGGAAGGGGAGGAGGGCGGGAGTGGGGGTGAAAGAAAGAAAGAAAGAGTGGCACCTGGGTGGCTCAGTCTGTTAAGCTTCTGCCTTAGGGTCGGATCATGATCCAGGTCCAAGGAAGGCTCCCTGTTCAGCAGGGAACCTGCTTCTACCTCTCCCTCTGCCCCTCTAGCACAGGTTTTTCACTCCTCTCTCTCTCAAATAAATAAATAGCATCTTTGAAAAAGAATCAAACAAACCCAGAGGGAAAAGAAATCTCCCACGTAGAAGATTTTCAAACAATTTGTGCAGACATTCCACCGTCAAGTTCATGAGCATGCTTCCCACTCTTATGCGTGGAATACACATAGTAACTTCCTTCTACAAAATATAATATGAAAAACTTAAAATAATAATGATAATATAATAATAATAATATTAGTAATAATAATAATAATAAAGAATCACTTTACTACAGAGAAATCTGCAAACACTACCTCAGCAAGATGATCAGATCGATACCAAGACTGATAAATCATGTTGATAGTATCTAACCTTTATATGATATAATAAAAATAGCATTATATCTCTGTATAGAATCCACAAAAACAGTTCAATCATGAGATAAACAACAGACATGTCTCAACTGAGGGAAATTTTACAAAATACTCTACTTCTCAAAGTGTTCCAGTTCAACAACAACGAAAGGCTGAAAGTCTGTCACAATCCAGTGGAGCTTAAGAAAACATGAGGGCAAATGGAGTGTGATATGAGGAATGGAGACTTAGCAAAAACTAAGGAAATCTGAATAAACTATGTTCTTTGGTTATTGGAAAAATTTTAATATTGATTCATTAGCTAATATTTGTACCGTACTGATATAAGATATCAATAATTGGAGAAAAATTTTTAAATTTTTTAATTTATTTATGATAGAGAGAGAGAGAGAGGCAGAGACACAGGCAGAGGGAGAAGCAGGCTCCATGCACTGGGAGCCCGATGTGGGATTCGATCCCGGGTCTCCAGGATCGCGCCCTGGGCCAAAGGCAGGCGCCAAACTCCTGCGCCACCCAGAGATCCCCAAAAATTGGAGAAATTGAGCGCAAGTGCATGAGAATTCTCTGTACTGTATTCTCAATTTCCTTATAAAACTTTGTTTTCTTTCTAAGTAATAAAATTTAATTTGAAAATTGACTTAAATGAATCAGGCTCCCGTGTGAAGACATTTTAAAAATCGTTGAATTAACTTTTGCCTTATTCTTAAAGAGTTCCTTCAATGGGAACAAAGTAATAATTTTATATCAGAAGGAAAGAAAAACACTTATGAACATGTATAATGCCTCCTCAACCTGAAGCAGGAAAGGATAATAAATAGCAAAAATCAGATAAAAATACTTCTATTATAATAGACACCATATTGCAAGTGCATTTAAAATTAGCAATGTATAACATTTATTTCCTTGACATTTGTCTTCCAAAGAGTTCACAGTGTTTCAGTGTCAGTTGAAACAGGGGAAGAATCTCAGGGAAGAATCCTTCACATAATAATAGGACCATTGGTACTAATGTCTCTCAGTTATTTCCAAATCCATACAGATGCATTTCCTGATGAGTGACTGAGCTGTGAAGACAGAGATGAGAAACCCTCATCCCTCTGAATTACTTGTGTCAGAATATTTTAACCATAGTAATATGTAAATTACTATGGATAGTAAATTATCCTTATTAACAGGATATGTCTCAGATTTGAATCTGAACAATCAGGTGGGCAGAGAAAAAAATGCTTAACTTGCTCAACTTCTAAAGACAAAGGAGAACTTTTCTACATACAAAGTCAGTTGTCAAGATAGCCTTAGGGAAAAAGAGTCTGCAGCATGGAATCCTGCGGCACAGCAGGGACGCCCGTACCCCAGGTCGTCCTGATCCCAAATACCTGGGCCTGTCCCCCAACACATGCTGCCACGCTGAGGTCATTTGCAATTTCTCTCTTAGGAGCTCCAGGGAGAGCGGCATGAGCTAGATAGGACGGGACAGGATGTGTGGAGGCCGAGAACATTACGGCCATTCTACTTTAAGTTCAGTATTAGCACAGGTCCAGCAATCCCAGGCCCTTGTGAAGAAGTGCTGAAATTTGCATTATTTCAGTTACTGGAAAAAAACAAAAGTTTACAGCTAATGTCTTCGAAAGCCCCACAATAGAATAAAAACTGAGCCTAAGCCAAGGGCTGGAAGCCCCAATTAGAATGAGAAGAGAGCACAAGGCCCTTGAAGGCCCCATATCAAAATGTAAACAGAACTTGAGGACTTGCTCCAGCCCTTCTGGAGGTCCCCGAGACAAGCCCTTAAAAGTAAGCTAAAACCTTCCTTGGGGTCCAAGTCCCTGCTCCACTGTGTGGGGTATACCTGGAAACACGCTCGAGTTTTGAAATCAACCCTTGTGTCTTTGAATCGGTGTCTGCGCCTTAGTGGTTTCTCGGATTCGCAATCTTTGAGAAAACACCCCCATGACCCCTCCCCACCTGGACTGACCTCTGTCCCCTCCCACCAAGGCTGACCCTCAGTTACCTCCCCACTGACAACAGCTGGGCACAGGCTCTCACACAGTTCCACGGGCACGGTGGGCACTCCAGCTGTCCCCAGCCTCCCAGGGGAAGGAAGGAGGGTTTGACAGGACACACTCCCATGGTGACCCCAGGGCTCCCTGCCCAGGAGAGCACCGGGTGACAGGTCGGGGTCTGTGCCCCTGACGCCAGCTCCTCCTCCCCGATTTTCCCACTGGAAATGAAGGAGGAGGCCCTGATCTCCTACAGGGACATCACGCAGGTGGACCTGGACGTCAACAGGACGCTCAGCAGTCACATCATATTTTGGGACTACTATGGGGTAGGGTGAGGTTGAGGGGCCATGGGGGATCAGGACCCAGGGGAGGACCGGAGGATTCTGGGTAGGGAAAACGGGGCATCTGAGGCAGGGGGCAAAACAGCAGCCAACAACACACCGCTCCATGGTAGGGTGTTGGGGATGACCTCTATGCCCACACACCTGGGGCCTCAGGGATGAGGAGGCAACTAGGATGGGGCCTCCAGGGCTTGCCATGGGAGCTGAACCCCAAAGGGGAGAGGGACTGCCCCCTGAGAAGCAGGGGATGGGGTGGGGGACATGAGGGGCATGAACCGGACCTAGGGGCCAGGCGGCATGGCCGTGGAGCAGGGATTTGGACCCTGAGACTAAGAAGCGGAGCAGCTTTAAAGGGGTCAGTGGCTCATGGGATACACAGAAAGTTGCACAGTCGTGTCGGTCCACACGCAGGTGGCCGATTGAATTACACCTTACCCTATAGGATCCACTTGACCTGGCCTATTACTTTGGTCAGAATTGGCGTGCAGTTTTGGCAGGCACAAAGCAGGGTTACATTGTTATGAGCCGATTTCCGATTAGGGTGTGCCCAGCGTCTTGACTGGGTTGGGGCAGCGCCTTAAGACATAAGCGGGTTATGTGGGGGTCATAGGGGAGGTGGCAGGTGTACCACAAAATGGAATCAGTCCTGCTCTGCTTGTCCTTGGGTAGGGGCTTTTTCTTAAATTTCCTGGGTCCCACACTTGCAGCTCATGCACCTGGGCCACCCTCACCAGGTGGACTCAGTGTGCACACCTTGTGGTGCTGGACCTCACACCAGCGTGTAGAGGGCACCCTCCTCGCCCTAGTGAGTAGGGGCTGGGTGAGCATGGGGCTCGGCATGAATGCCAGCCAGCATAGGGTACCGAGGAACCACAGCCCCATCACCACCCCCACTCCCACACACAGGCTGCACCATGGCTCCCCGTAATGGGCACCCGGCGCCTCTGAAGATCCCCACAGCGCGGCCCCAAAGTCCAGCTCCCTGCTGGAGAGGCATCGGGGAGAAGAGAAGCAGCTGGCGCTCAGCGGGAACCACTGCCAGACATGGGAATGTGGCCGAGCCAGTCCTTCCAGCTCAGCTGACCTTCCAGCGGAAAGTCACTGCATGAGCCAGCCCCGGGTCGGCCAGGACAGTCCAGCAAGCTGCCCAGCGCCAGCACCAGAAATGATGTTGTGCCAACCATGTCAGGGTTTGGGTGACCCAGTCAGAGGATCCGATAGCTGCACGTGATACCTGCATGTGATAGACACACACACACACACACCCTGAGACCAACAAAAGTCGGAATCCCTCAATGTTGTCAAACAGCAGTCGAATGGTTACATACACGACGCTGTGGTCCCCAATAGGATACATGGAAGACGCTATAAATCACGACTGCAGAGGTGCTGGAGGCACAGAGATGTGCCTGTTGGGTTCCAACAAGGGGAGCAAAGGGGCAGGAAGCATACTTCAATGGGGGGGCCCCTCTTAGGAAAGGACACCAGGTCCCTGTGAAGGCTACGGATGGTGAAATCTTTCCTCCTCTCTTTCAGCTTCTGGATTTCCTCTTCCTTTGTTCTTCCTAATTCTAGTTTACCTCCACCCTGCATCCAAACCAATGGCCAAAGAGGCTTCTTTATGATATCCGGTCCTAAAAGGAGGCTGAGCTCTGGCTACCGGTTTCAGAAACGATCATTTTCTAGGTGTATGCTGATCCCCCGAACTCGTGCATTCATGACTCTTCTCTCCCTGCAGAACGAGGGGAACCACAGGTCTTACAATGAAAGACGCCGACTTCCACTCGGGCAGGACTGTCCCTTGTGGAGGACGTCATCTGGGCCATGTAGTGCAAGTGGGGTGATCAAGAATAGGTCGCAGGTGAGACATAAGCAAGAGCTTACCTTTGATATCATGCTTTATTTTTTCATCCATTTATTATTTGTTAACTTTTTAAAATTTATTTATGTATGATAGTCACAGAGAGAGAGAGAGAGGCAGAGACACAGGCAGAGGGAGAAGCAGGCTCCATGCACTGGGAGCCCAATGTGGGATTCGATCCCGGGTCTCCAGGATCGCGCCGTGGGCCAAAGGCAGGTGCTAAACTGCTGAACCCAGGGATCCCCTAACTATTTTAGTTTTATGTCCTGTCTATACCCAACATGGTGTTCAAAGTCATAACCCTGAGTTCAAGATACCCCAACCAGGACAGCCAGGCACCCCACTCCCATGTTTTAAAACTATTTGATTCATTGCCTATCTCTGCATCGAACTGGAACATTGAGTCCATGACGGGGAGCTTTAGTACCCTCCGAATCCTAGAACGTTCTCACTGTATCCCAAACCTAGATTGACATTTACCATTGAATAGCACTTTAAATAGTCAGTAAAATAACTACTACAGAAAAGGAAATTATCTAATTTTCACGTATGTGGTCCCTGCTCCCTGGGATCCCAGGGAAGCTATGGTTTCTTTCACATTGATCAAGGTCCAAATGACTCCACCACACCTCAAAGCGTGGGCTCAGTTTCTGCCCTGACACATGCAACACCCTTGCTTCAATTGACAAGTATCAATCCATCAAAGGGAGCCTAACTGGCTCGGTGTGGTTTGTAAGAACATGGGACTCTTGTTCTTGGGGTAGCATGTTCAAGCCCAATGTTGGCTGTAGAGCTTACAGAAAAATAAAATCTTAAAAAAAATCAGTTTATCTTGGGGAGACATAACCCCTGATCCCACAAGGGCAGGGAGCCAGCTGATGGTTCTACGCACAATATTATGCAGCAGAGCACAAAAAGTGAACTGTCAGAAGTCTCCTAGAGTGGGGGACACATCAGCCTTAAGGTGTTCAGGTGGAGAAGTCAGGGACAGTCCCTGGAGCGACAGGGTGGGCTCAGGATCCCATGGGTCCCAAGGATGGTGGCACCAACTGTTCCCAGGCACAGGAGCGGGAATGTAGCTGAGAGTAGCAGGACTTGGGCCAGCTGTCTGCCCTGTGTGGCCATAAGCTGCAAACCCCTGTTCAGTCACGGGGCCGCATTCCTGGGACAGACCAGCAAAGGCCAGGAGTGGGAGGACACCCTTCCTGGCAGGAAGAGCACAGGTCTCCACCAGGGCAGCCCCTAAAATTTGGAGTTTTAAACATCAGTATCTTGTCTGTGTGGAGGCTGACAAAATTGAGGCAGTTCCACTTTAAGTTCACTGTTAGCACAAGTACTGCCATGCCAGACCCCTGTGAATAAGAGCTAAAATTTGCATTATTTCAGTTACAGGAAAAAAAGAAAAAAACAGCTTACAGCTTAAAGTCGAATAAAGCCCCATATTAGAATGAGAACAGAACTCAATGCCCTTGAAGGCCCCATATCAAAATGTAAACAGAACTTGAGGAATTGCTCCAGCCCTTCTGGATGTCCCTGAGACCAGCCCTTAAAACTAAGCTAAAACCCACTTCGGGGTCCAAGTCCATGCTCCGCTGTGTCGGGTGTACATGGGCGCAAGCTCGAGTTTGGAAATCAACCATCGTGTGTTTGCATCGGTGTAGGTTCCTCAGTGGTTTCTCACATTTGCTATCTTGGGCACAAAACCTCCATGTCCCCTCCCCACCTGGGCTGACCCCACGTCCCCTCCACCCCAGGCTGACCCTCAGTTACCTCCCCACCCACAACAGCTTGGGACAGGCCCTCACACAGGTCTCATCGGCTCGGTGGGCACTCCCTTCATCCTCGGCCTCCCAGGGAAAGGCAGGAGGTTTCAGCAGACCCACTCCCATTGTGGCCCCAGGGCTCCCTGTCCAGCATGGCAGCTCGTGACAGGTTGGGGTCTGTGTCCCTGACGTGGGCTCCTGCTCCCCGGTTTTCCCACAGGAAATGAAGGAGGAGGCCCTGGTCTCCTCCAGGGACATCACGCAGGTAAAGCTGGACGTCAACAGGACGTTCGGCAGCCACACTATGTTTTGGGCCTGCTAGGGTGTCGGGTGAGGCTGCTGGGCCAGGGGGCTTAGGGACCCCAGGGGAGGCTTGGGGGTGTCGGGGTAGAGAAAATGGGGCTTCTGGAGCCCGGGGGAACAACAGCAGCCAACAACACACTGCTCCATGATAGGGTGATGGGGATGACCTACATGCCCCCAACCCCGTGGCCTCAGAGATGAGGAGGCCAATTGGATGGGGCCTCCAGTGGTTGCCATGGGAGCTGAACCCCAAAGGGGAGAGGAATGGCGCCCTGAGAAGCAGGGGATGGGGTGGGGGAAGTGGGGGGCAGGAACCAGACCTGGGGGCCAGGAGGCATGGCCGCGGCTGAAGCAGGACACACATCAATCCCATGAGGGTCGGACGGGACAGAGTGACACCCCCTCTCGGTGCTTTATATATTTCTAAATTCTATGCATTTCATTTGAGACAATTTGCAATTTGAAAACATACATAGTATGATGACCCCCAGATAATGACCCCGGTCCAGCCAGGGCCCTGCACGGACCACACGGTGCCACAGAGGCAGGTGTCACAGCAAACCACAGACTGGGGTCGCCTTTAACGGTAGACGTCTCCTTGTGCATCTTAGAGGAAGGGGATGCCCTGTGTCCGCAGGCCCCCCACGCCATCCTGCTCATTCCCTACCCCCACATCATCCCCCTACATCATAATCCCCAACGGCATTCCACAAAACACCATCCCCCTCACAGCCACACAGCCCCACACAATCCTAACCCACACTACACCACAACACCATCCCCCCTACACCATCCCCCACGATCCACCACCATCATACCCCTAGTCACACACCATCTACCCCACACCATCGGCCCCCAGCAAACCCGGTGCAGGTGCCCCCTGTGGGACATGCTCAGCCTCCCTGGGGTTCTCTGAATACCCTTTTCCCATCAGAAGACTGGGTGTTCAATAGAGCACACAGGGGTTGCAGGGAGGAGGGAAAACACGGAGTCACCAACAGAGTGGGTTTAGGTGAGTGGTGCAAAGAACACACTGTGCCGGGATCCCTGGGTGGCGCAGCAGTTTAGTGCCTGCCTTTAGCCCAGGGCGCGATCCTGGAGACCCGGGATCGAGTCCCACATCGGGCTCCCGGTGCATGGAGCCTGCTCTCCCTCTGCCTGTGTCTCTGCCTCTCTCGCTCTCTCTGTGTGACTATCATAAAAAAATAAAAATTAAAAAAAAAAAAGAACCCACTGTGCCCAGCCTCCGCCACTCTCCCTCCTGGAGGGTGACATAACCTGCACAGGACAACAGCCCCTAACTCAGTGGGACCTTGGCTGCCCTGGCACCAGGATCTGTGGGGGCTGAGTTGATTTGGGCCCCCCCCATGGCAACACAAGGACGAATGGATTCCAGCCCCCCATGGCCCTGTGCAGCCCTGGATTCTGGCCCCACGCTGAGCGAGCCCTCTCACAGCTAGATGTGGCCTCCTGGGCCCTGGGCGTGACCCACAGATCCAGGTCGCAGACCTAGGGCAGCCCTGAGGATCCCGGTATACCCCAGGGTGGGGAGAGCAGGGGTAGGCCAGTGGGCCCCACCCGCACCCACACCAGGAGGCAGGTTCCTCCAGATACTGGGGCCCCAGGGGGCCCGAGGCCGTGGTCCAGCTGCCCTGCGGGAACCCAGCGCAGGAGCCCATGAGCTGCAGGTCCAGTTCAGCTCTGCTGTCCTCAGAACCGTCTCTCAGGCTGAAACCTCAGGACACACGCCCCCACCTGGAGTCCACACATGCTCCAGGTGGGGGACTCCAGCACTCGACCCCCAACCCATGTGATTCTTTTCCTCCCGTAAGGACAGAAAGGTCTCCCTCCCCAGGTGAAGGCACGCACACACGCCTCTGAGCCCGTTTACTGTAGAAAGTCAATAAAGTGTTGTGGTGTGAAAATGCACAGCCAGCCCTTTTCTGTGTCTCCCAGAACTCTGTGCACGGGGCATCGAGAGACCCAAAGAGAGGAGGAGGGGGCATCACCCAAGCCCCAAACAGCCCCTGCAGGGGCACCACAAGGCACACACTGCTGATGTCCCCATGTGCCTTCCAGGGGCCGACAGACGCCAGGATCATGACCCCACAGACTATACTGGGACTCATCCTGTGCCCCGTGGGCCAGAATGGACTAGGACAGAGTGACAGCCAGGGAACCTCAGGTCACCAGGGTCTGTGCAAAGTGACCTGTGAGGTCTGTGGTCCCTCTGTCCAGGAGGCCGGGGCCTGCCTGGTTCCGGGACATGTACTACCCTCCCCGCATCCCCATGCCAGTGTGCCTGGGGCACAGAGGGCCTGTGGGGCGCTCAGTGTGGTCCTGGAAGGGATGTCAGGACAGTAGGCCCTTGTGTTGTGCCCAAGACTACGAATCTGAGAAACCACTTAGGAGCCAACACCAATGCAAACTCCCGAGGGTTTCTCTACAAGCTGGAGTTTGGGTCCAAGTGCACCTGACACAGCGGAGCAGGGACTTGGACCCCGAGACTAAGAGGCATAGCAGCTTTATAGGGTCAGTAGACTGTGGGATATGCAGAAATTTGCACAGTCATGGTGGTCCGCATGCAGGTGGCTGATTGAATTACACCTTACCCTATAGGATCCGCTTGACCTGGCCTATTACTTTGGTCAGAATCGGTGCGCAGTTTTGGGGAACACAAAGCAAGGTTACATTTTTATGAGCCGATTTCTGATTAGGGTGTGCCCAGCAGCTTGACTTGGGTGGGCAGCGCCTTAAGATATAAGCTGGTCATTTGGGGGTCATAGGGGGTGGTGGCGGGTATAGCACAAAATGGAATCAGTCCTGCTCTGCTTGTCCAGGGGTAGGGGATTTTTGTTAAATTTCCTGTGTCCCAACTTGCAGCTCATTCACCTGGGCAACACTTACCAAGTGGACTCAGCGTGCACACCTTGTGGTGCTGAATCTATCACACCAGCCTGTGGAGGACACGCTCCTCGCCTTAGTGAGTCGGGGCTGGGTGAGCATGGGGCTCGGCCTGAAAGCCAGGCCGCACAGGGTCTAAGGAAACCCAGCCCCATCCCCACCCCGACTTCCATACACAGGCAGCCTCAGGGCTCCCCGCCACGGTCACTGGGCTCCTCAGGAGCTCCTGCCAGGGCAGCCCCGAGGTCTGACTCCCTGCTGGAGAGGCATCGGGGAGAAGAGAAGCAGCTGGCGCTCGGCAATACCCATTGCCGGACATGAGAATGTGGCCGAGACAGACCTTCCACCTCAGCTGACCCTCCAGCTGAAATTCACTACAGGAGCAAGCCCCGGGTCAGCAAGGAGAGCCCAGCTAGCCACCCAGCATCAGCACCAGAGATAATGTTGTACCAACCATTTCCGCGTTTGTGTTACCCAGCCAGAGGATCCGATAGCTGCACGTGATAGCTTCATTTGATAGACACACACACACCCCACAACCAACAAAAGTCAGAATCCCCCCAATGTTGTCAAACAGCAGATGAATGGTTACATACACGACGCTGTGGTCCCCAATAGGATTCCTGGAAGACGCTATAAACCATGACTGCAGAGGTGCTGGAGGCACGGAGATGTGCCTGCTATGTTCCAAAAAGGAGCGCAGAGGGGCAGGAAGCATCCTACGGAGGGGGGGGCCTCCTAGGAAAGGATACCAGGTCCCTGTGAAGGTTACGGATGGTGAAATCTTTCCTCCTCTCTTTCAGCTTCTGCTTTTCCTCCTAAATGCCATTTTTCTCAATCATAATAGCAAAAATTTATTTTATGTTTTTAAATTTCTTTTTATTGGAGTCCAATATGGATGAATTCTTTCTTCAGTAAGGGTGTCATTCAGGATAGAGAGAAAGATTTTCCCAGACAGGCAAAGTATAAAGGAATTCATGAGTGCTAAACCAGTCCACTAAGGAATTTTAAGAGGGACTATTCTAGTGGAGGAAAAAAAGAGACAAAAGCAACAAAGACTAGAAAGGACCAGAGAGGGATCCCTGGGTGGCGTAGTGGTTTAGCACCTGCCTTTGGCCCAGGGCGCGATCCTGGAGGCCCAGGATCGAATCCCACGTCGGGCTCCTGGTGCATGGAGCCTGCTTCTCCCTCTGCCTGTGTCTCTGCCTCTCTCTCTCTCACTGTGTGCCTATCATAAGTAAATAAAAATTAAAAAAAAATTAAAAAAAAGAAAGGACCAGAGAACGTCACCAGAAACACCAACTCTACTGGTAACACAAAGGCACAAAGTTCATATCTTTGAATAAGCACTCTGAATGCTGATACTAAATGCTCGAATCAAAAGATATAGGGTATCAGAGTGGCTTAAAAACACAGGATCCAGGATGCCTAGGTGGCTCAGGGGTTGAGCCTTGGCCTTTGACTCAGGGTGTGATCCTAGAGTCTGGGATTGAGTCCCATATTGGGCTCCTGGTGGGGAGTCTGCTTCTCTCTTGGCCAAATTTTCTACCTCTCTCTCTCTCTCTCTCTCTCCCTCTCTCTCTCTCTCTCATGCTCTCAAAAATAAAATTGTTATTAAAATAACAAGGTCCATCGGTATGCTGCCTAGTAGATGCTCACCTTAGAACTACAGAAAACAGCAGATTGAAAGTCAGGGGATGGAAAACCATCTATCACGCTAATGGTTATGAAAAGAAAGCTGGAGGACCAATACTTATATTGGACAAACTAGATTTGAAACCAAACCCAAGGGCTCACCTGGTGGCTCAGTGATGAGCATCTGCCTTCAGCTCAAGGTGTGTTTTTGGGATCCCAGGATTGAGTCCCACATTGGCATCCCATTGGGGAGCCTCTCTCCCTCTGCCTATGTTTCTGCCTCTGCTTCTCTGTGTATCACTCATGAATAAATAAATAAAATATTTAATCTCAAAAAAGAAAGAACAAATACTGTAAGAAGTGATGAAGAAGGGCATTATTTTATAGTTAAAAAGACTCTCTGCCAGGATCAAACAATTAAATATTTATGCTGCCAACATAGGAGTACCTAAATATGGAACCCATTTACCAATAAACGTATAGGAACTCACTGATAATAATACAATGACAGGGGATTTTAAAACCTACCCACTTATGGCAATGGACCGATCATCTATACAGAAAATCAACAGGGGAACAATAGCCTTGACACACTGGACCATAGGGACTCAACAGATATTTTCTGAACATTTCTTCCTAAAGCAAAATACACATTCCTTTCAAGTGCACATGGGACATTCTCCAGAACAGATCATATCATGGGCCACAAATCAGCCCTCAACAGGTACAACAGGTACAAGAAGGTTGATATCACACCCTGTACATTTTCGACCATGACACTATGAAACTTGAAGTCGACAGTAAGAAAAAATTTGGACAGACCAAAAATACGAGGAGATTATGAATACCCTTTGAGAGAATGAATGGAGCAAGCAGGAAATTAAAGAGGAAATTTAAAACAAATGAAAATGAAAACATGTTTCTCCAAACCTCTGGGATGTAGCAAAGGCAGTCCAAAGAGGGAAGTACATAGCAATACAGGCCTATCTCAGGAAACAAGAAGTCTCTAATACACAAGCTAACCTTACACCTAAAGGAGCTGGAAAAGGAATAGGAAACAAAGCCTAAAGCCTACAGAAGAAGGGAAAAAATAAAGATGAGAGCAAAAATAAACAATACAGAAACAGTAGAATGGAATAACGAAACTAAGAGCTGGTTCTTCAAAATAATTAATAAAATGGATCAAGCCCTAGCCAGCCAAATGAACGAGAAATGAGAAACGACCTAAATAAATAAAATCACAAAAGAGAGAAGAGAGATCACAATCAACACCAGAAAAATAAGACAATCATAAGGGAATACTATGAAAGATTATACGCTAACATACTGGGAGACCTGGAAGAAATGGACAAATCCCTAGAAATGTGCAAACAAGCAAAACTGAAATAGGAAGACATAGAAAATGTGAATAGACCCATAACTAGCAGAGGAATTGAATCAGCAAGGCACCTGGGTGCCTCAGTGGTCGAGCATGTGCTTTGGCTCAGGTCATGATCCTGGGATCCTGGGGAATCAAGTCACACATCAGGCTCCCCGCATGGAGCCTCATTTTCCCTGTGCCTATACCTACGCATCTCTGTGTCTCTCATGAATACATAAATAAAATATTTAAAAAAGAAAAAATATAAAAAGATGAGAAAGGACCGAAATAAAATGAGAAATGAGAAAAGAGAAATAACCAACACTAGAAAAATACAAACAATTATAAGAGATTATGATGAAAAATTACATGCCAGCAACCTAGAACCTGGAAGAAATAGATCAGTCCCTAGAAATATATAACATAGCAAAAATGAAAAATGAAGAAATAAGAAATTTGAACAGACAGTTAATCAGCAAACAAATTGAATCAGCAATCATGGTTCTCCCAACAGGAGATGCTTAGATCAATAGAACAGAATGGAAAGCTAAAACAAGATACAAACATGTATCTATGACCCATGATGGACAACAAGGCAGGAAGGAATATCCAATGGCACAAAGACAGTCTCTTCAAGAAACCCTAACCCTGACCCCAGGATAAGAACAAATGATGTTGGGAAAACCAGGCAGCCAATTGCAGAAGAATGAAACTGGACCACTTTCTTACACCATATATATAAAAAATGAATTCAAAATGGATGAAAGACCTAAATGTGAGATCTGAAACCATACAAAGAAGAAAAGATAGGCAGCAACGTCTTTGACATTGGCCATTGGATGTTCTTTCTAGATATGCTTCTGAGGTGAGGGAAACAAAAGCAAACATCCTATTGGGACTTCATCAAGTAGAAAAGCTTCTGCAAAGTGAAGGAAACAACCAAAGCTAAAAGGCAACATACAGGAGGAGGGGCAAGATGGCGGAAGAGTAGGGTCCCCAAGTCACCTGTCCTCACCAAATTACCTAGATAACCTTCACATCATCCTGATAATCTAGGAATTCGGCTTGAGATTTAAACAGAGAATAGATCGGATGCTACAGTGAGAAAAGTTCGCGCTTCTATCACGGTAGGAAGACGGGGGAAAAAGAAATAAAGAAACAAAAGGCATCCAAGTGGGAGGGGCCCCACGAGGAGCTGGGCAAAGACCAGGGCGAGTGCCCCCCTGTCAGGAGACCTCTGTCCCAGAGAAGCAGGATCTGAACCAATCTTCCTGGGCGGAATGGCGCTTGCAGGGATTCAGAGCAGGTCCCCAGGAGTGCGGGGATACCCACGGGCTCCCTGGGACACGAACAGACACCTGCACTCCCAGGAGAGTGCACCAGGCTCCCTAAGGGCTGCAGGGCACATGCACTGACTTGGGAGCAGCTCAGAGGGGCTCGGGCAGCGTTCTGCGTGTAGGGGGTTGCATGCCCCGGGAGCAGCTTGGCGGCGGTGCCTCTGGCAGAGGAAGGGGCTCAGTGCAGTGGGGGCTGCATGGCTCTGGGAACAACTCGGAGGTCCACAGGTGGCGGCTCCCTGAGGGGGCTGCGTGACCAAGAGCAGCTCAGAGTGGCTGGGCGGCAGTTCTGGGAATAGGCGGCTGCGCAGCCAGGAGCGCGAATCCAACAGCACAGGCCCCAGAGCACAGGGCGCTGGGACACATCCCAGGATTTGGCCTCCCCTGGGACAGGCAGAGGCCCGGATGGCCCAGGACAACAAGGACGCTCCTGCCCAGAGCTGAGCAGATCAGTGGCCCCACCCCAGAACCTCCAGGCCCTGCAGATGGCCTGCTCCCGAGTTACTGCGGGTTGCTGAATACAGGTTTCCAGAGGTGGCCGCTGCCACTGGGGTTGTTCCTCCTTGGACCGCACAGGGTAAACTATCCCCACTGAGCCCTACACCAGACAGGTGACAGAGCAGCTCCCCCAAGTGCTAACACCTGAAAACAGCACAAGAGGACCCTCCCCTAGAAGACCAGCTAGACGGACAAGTTCCAGGGGGAAGTCAAGGGACTTAAAGTATACAGAATCAGAAGATACTCCCCCATGTTTTTTTTTATTCCTGATTGCTTCCCCCCTTTTCCCCCGTTTCTTTCTTTTTCTTTCTGTTTTTATTCCCTTTTTTCTTCTTTCTTCCTTTATTCTTTTTTCTTTTTCTCTTTTCTTTCCTTCTTCCTCTCCTCTCTTTTTCTCATTTTCCCAATACAATTTGTTTTTGGCCACTCTGCACTGAGGAAAATGACTAGAAGGAAAACCTCACCTCGAAATAAAGAATCAGAAACAGTCCTCTCTCCCACAGAGTTACAAAATCTGATTTACAATTCAATGTCAGAAAGCCAATTCAGAAGCACTATTATGCAGCTACTGGTGGCTCTAGAAAAAAGCATAAAGGACTCACGAGACTTCATGACTGCAGAATTTAGATCCAATCAGGCCGAAATGAAAAATCAATTGAATGAGATTAAATCCAAACTAGAAGTCCTAACAATGAGGGTTAACAAGGTGGAAGAATGAGGGAATGATGTAGAAGACAAGTTGATGGCAAAGAGAGAAACTGAGGTAAAAAGAGACAGACAACTAAAGACCAGGAAGACAAATTAAGGGAAATAAACGACAGCCTGAGGAAGAAAAAAGTATGTGTAATTGAGGGTCCCGGGGGCACCAAAATGGACAGAGGGCCAGAATAAGTATTTGAACAAATCATACCTGAAAACTTTCCTAATCTGGGAAGGGAAACAGGCATTCAGATCCAGGAAATAGAGGGATACCCACCTAAAATCAATAAAAACCATCCAACACCTCGACATTTAATACTGAAGCTTGCAAATTCCAAAGATAAAGAGAAGATCCTTAAAGCAGCAAGAGACAAGAAATCCCTGACCTTTATGGGGAGAAGCATTAGGGTAACAGCAGACGTCTCCACAGAGACCTGGCAGGCCAGAAAGGGCTGGCAGGATATATTCAGGGTCCTCAATGAGAAGACCATGCAACCAAGAATACTTTATCCAGCAAAGCTCTCATTCAAAATGGAAGGAGAGATAAAGAGCTTCCAAGACAGGCAGGAACTGAAAGAATATGTGACCTCCAAACCAGCTCTGCAAGAAATTTTAAGGGGGACTCTTAAAATTCCCCTTTAAGAAGAAGTTCAGTGGAACAATCAACAAAAACAAGGACTGAATAGATATCATGATGACACTAAACTCATATCTGTCCATAGAAACTCTGAATATGAACGGGCTTAATGACCGCATAAAAAGGCGCAGGGTTTCAGACTTGATAAAAAAGCAGGACCCATCTATTTGCTGCCTACGAGAGACTCATTTTAGACAGAAGGACACCTACAATCTGAAAATTAAATGTTGGAGAACAATTTACCATTCAAATGGTCCTCAAAAGAAAGCAGGGGTAGCCATCCTTATATCAGATAAACTAAAATTTAACCCAAAGAGTGTAGTGAGTGTTGAAGAGGGACACTAAGTCATACTTAAGGGATCTATCCCACAAGAGGACTTAACAATCCTCAATATAGGCCCCGAATGCGGGAGCTGCTAAATATTTAAACCAATTAATAACGAAAGTGAGGAAATAATTAGATAATAATTATCTTATACTTGGTGACTTCAATCTAGCTCTTTCTACCCTCGATAGGTCTTCTAAGCACAACATCTCCAAAGAAATGAGAGCTTTAAATGATACACTGGACCAGATGGATTACACAGAAATCTACAGAACTTTACATCCAAACTCAACTGAATACACATTCTTCTCAGGTGCACATGGAACTTTCTCCAGAATAGACCACATACTGGATCACAAATAGGGTCTGAACTGATAACAAAGGATTGGGATCATCCCCTGCATATTCTCAGTCCACAATGCCTTGAAATTAGAACTAAATCACAACAAGAAGTTTGGAAGGACCTCAAACACGTCGAGGTGAAGGATCATCCTGCTAAAAGACGAAAGGGTCAACCAGGAAATTAAGGAAGAATTAAAAAGATTCATGGAAACTAATGAGAATGAACATACAAGCATTCAAAATCTTTGGGATCAGCAAAAAGCAGCCTTTAGGTGGAAATACATCACAAAACAAGCATCCATTCAAAAAAGGGAAACTACTCAAATACAAAAGCTAACATTACACATAAAGGAGCTAGAGAAAATACAGCAGATAGATCCTACACCCAAGAGAAGAATATAGTTAATTAACATTCGAGCAGAACACAAGGAAATCAAGACCAGAAGAACTGTGGAACAGATCAACGGAACGAGGAGTTGGGTCTTTGAACGAATTAATAAGATAGATAAACCATTTGCCAACCTTATTAAAAAGAAAAGATAGAGGGATCCCCGGGTGGCGCAGTGGTTTGGCGCCTGCCTTTGGCCCGGGGCGTGATCCTGGAGACCCGGGATCGAATCCCATATCGGGCTCCCGGTGCATGGAGCCTGCTTCTCCCTCTTCCTGTGTCTCTGCCTCTCTGTCTCTCTCTGTGTGACTATCATGAATAAATAAATAAAATATTTAAAAAAAAGAACATAAAAAGAAAAGAGAGAATATTCAATTTAATAAAATCATGAATCAGAAAGGAGTGGTCACTACCACACCAAGGAAATAAAACGATTTTTAAAACATACTATTGGCTATAATATTATTATATTATTGGCTATAATTATTATTATATTATTGGGTATACACCAATAAATTAGACATTGTAGAAGAAATGGACGCATTCCTGGAAAGCCCGAAACTACCAAAAAATGGAACAGAAAGAAAGTGAAAAAATGAAAAGGCCAATAACCAGGGAGGAAATTGAAGCAGTCATCCAAAACGTCCCAAGACACAAGAGTCCAGGGCCAAATGGCTTCCCAGGGGAATTCTATCAAACGTTTAAAGAAGAATTCATACCTATTCTACTAAAGCTGTTTGGAAAGATAGAAAGATGGAGTACTACCAAATTCGTTCCATGAAGCCAGCATCACCTTCATTCCAAAACCAGACAAAGACCCTGCCAAAAAGGAGAATTACAGACCAATATCGCTGATGAATATGGATGCAAAAATTCTCAACAAGATCCTAGCCAATAGGATCCAACAGTACATTAAGAAAATTATTCACCATGACCAAGTAGGACTTATCCCCAGGACACAAGGCTGGTTCAACACTCATAAAACAATCAATGTGATTCATCATATCGGCAAGAGAAAAACCAAGAACCATATGATCCTCCCATTAGATGCAGAGAAAGCATTTGACAAAATAGAGCAGCCATTCCTGATCAAAACACTTCAGAGTGTAGGGATGGAGGGAACATTCTTCGACATCTTACAAGCCATCTATGAAAGCCCACAGCAAATATGCTCAATGGGGAAGCACTGGAAGCCTTTCCCCTAAGATGAGGAACAAGACAGGGATGTCCACTCTCACCACTGCTATTCAACATAGTACTGGAATTCCTAGCCTCAGCAATCAGACAACAAAAAGACATTCAGGGCATTCAAATTGGCAAAGAAGAAGTCAAACTCTCCCTCTTTGCCGATGACATGATACTGTACCTAGAAAACCCAAAAGCCTCCACCCCAAGATTGCTTCAACTCATACAGAATTTGGTAGCGTTGCAGGATACAAAATCAATTGCCAGAAATCAATGGCATTTCTATACACTAACAATGAGACTGAAGAAAGAGAAATTAAGGAGTCAGTCTCATTTACAATTGCACCCAAAAGCATAAGATACCTAGGAATAACCCTAACTAAGGAGGTAAATGTTCTATACCCTAAAAACTATAGAACACTTCTGAAAGAAATTGAGGAAGACACAAAGAGATGGAAAAATATTCCATGCTCATGGAATGGCAGAATTAACATTGTGAAAATGTAAATGTTACCAAGGCAATGTACAGGTTTAATGCAAACCCTATCAAAATACCATGGACTTTCTTCAGAGATTTAGAACAAATTATTTTAAGATTTGTGTGGAATCGGGATCCCTGGGTGGTGCATCGGTTTGGCGCCTGCCTTTGGCCCAGGGCACGATCCTGGAGACCTGGGTTCGAATCCCATGTCAGGCTCCCGGTACATGGAGCCTGCTTCTTGCTTTGCTTGTGTCCCTGCCTCTCTCTCTCTCTCTCTCTCTCTCTGTGTGTGTGACTATCATAAAAAAAAGACTTGTGTGGAATCAGAAAAGACCCTGAATAACCAGGGGAATTTTAAAAAAGACAACCATATCTGGGGGCATCACAATGCCAGATTTCAGGGTGTACTACAAAGCTGTGGTTCAAGACAGTGTGGTACTAGCACAAAAACAGACAAATAGATGAGTGGAACAGAAAAGAGACCCCAAGATTGGACCCTGAACTTTATGGTCAACTAATATTCGATAAAGGGGTAAAGACTATCCATTGGAAGAAAGACAGTCTCTTCAATACATGGTGCAGGGATAATGGACATCCACATGCAGAAGAATGAAACTAGACTACTCTCTTTCACCATAAACAAAGATAAACTCAAAATGGATGAAAGATCTAAATGTGAGACAAGAGTCCATCAAAATCCTAGAGGAGATCAGAGGCAACATCCTTTTTGAACTTGGCCACAGTAACTTCTTGCAAGATACATCCACGAAGGCAAAAGAAACAAAAGCAAAAATGAACTATTGTGATTTCATCAAGATAAGAAGCTTTTGCACAGCAAAGGATACAGTCAACCAAACTAAAAGACAACCTACAGAATGGGAGAAGATATTTGCAAATGACGTATCAGATAAAGGGCTAGTTTCAAAGATCTATAAAGAACATCTTAAAATCAACACCAAGAGTCAAACAATGCAATCATGAAATGGGCAAAAGACATGAAGAGAAATCTCACAGAGGAAGACATTGACATGGCCAACATGAACATGGAAAAATGCTCTGCATTACTTGCCATCAGGGAAATACAAATCAAAACCACAATGAGAACCACCTCACACCACTGAATGGGGATAATTAACAAGGCAAGAAACAACAAATGTTGGAGAGGATGCGCAGAAAAGGGAAGACTCTTACACTGTTGGTGGGAATGTGAACTGGTGCAGCCACTGTGGAAAACTGTGTGGAGGTTCCTCAAAGAGTTAAAAATAGACCTGCCCTACGACCCAGCAATTGCACTGTTGGGGATTTACCTCAAAGATTCAGATGCAATAAAACGCTGGGACACCTGCACCCTGATGTGTATAGCAGCAATGTCCACAATAGGGAAACTGTGGACGGAGCCATGGTGTCCATCGAAAGATGAATGGATAAAGAAGATGTGGTTTATGTATACAATGGAATATTGCGCAGCCATTAGAAACGACAAATACCCACCATTTTCTTCAATGTGAATGGAACTGGAGGGTATTATGCTGAGTGAAGTAAGTCAATCAGAGAAGGACAAACGTATGTTGTCATTCAATGCGTTAATATAAATAATAGTGAAAAGGAATATAAGGGAATGGAGAAGAAATGTGAGGGAAATAATAGAAATGGAGACAGAACATAAAAACTCCTAACTCTGAGAAAGTAACTAGGGATGCTGGGAGGGGAGGAGGACAGGGAGTGTGGGTGAATCAGTGATGGGCACTGAGGGGGGCACTTGACGGGATGAGCACTGGGTGTTATTCTGTATGTTGGCGACATGAACACCAATAAAAAATAAAATTATTATTAAAAGAAGAAGAAAGAAAGAAAGAGAAAGAAAGAAAGAAAGAAAGAAAGAAAGAAAGAAAGAAAGAAAGAAAGAAAGAAAGAAAGGGAGAGGAAGGAAGGAAGGAAGGAAGGAAGGAAGGAAGGAAGGAAGGAAAGAAGAGTGGCACCTGTGTGGCTCAGTTAGTTAAGCTTCTGCCTTAGGCTCAGATCATGATCCAGGTCCCAAGGCAGGCTATCTGTTCAGCAGGAAACCTGTTTCTTCCTCTCCCTCTGCCCCTCTTGCTCATGCTTTTCCTCTCCACTCTCTCTCAAATAAATAAAAAATATATTTGAAAAAGAAACAAATCCACAAGGAAGAGAAATCTCCCATGTAGAAATATTTCAAACAATTTTTGCAGACATTCCACCATCAAGTTCATGAGCATAGCTTCCCACGCTTATGTGTGGAATACACATAGTAACTTCCTTCTACAAAATATAATGTGAAAAACTTAAAATAATATTGATAATATAATAATAATAATTAATAATAATAATAAAGGATCAGTTTACTGCAGAGAAAGGTGACAAACACTACCTCAGCAAGATCATCATTTTTTTTTTTAAGATCATCATTTTGATACCAAGACTGACAAATCATGTTGATAATATCTATCCTTTATATGATATAATGAAAATGACAGTATATCTCTGTATATAATCCACAAAAACTGTTCAATCATGAGATAAATGAGACATGTCCCAACTGAGGGAAATTTTACAAAATACTCTACTTCTCAAAGTGTTCCAGTTCAACAACAACAAGGAAAGGCTGAAAGACTGTCACAATCCAGAGGAGCCTAAGAAAACATGAGGACAAATGGAAAGTGATATGAGGGATGGTAACTTAGCAAAAACTAAGGAAATCTGAATAAAGTATGGTCTTTAGTTATTGTGACTATTTTAATATTGATTCATTAGCTAATATGTGTACCGTACTAATATATCAATAATGGGAGAAATTGAGTGCAAGTGCATGTGAATGCACTGTAGTATCTTCTCAATTTCCCTATAAATCTTTGTTTTTTTCCTAATAAATAAGATTTATTTTGAAAATTGACTTAAATGAATCAGGCTCCAAGTATGAAGACATTTGAAGAATAGTTGAATTAACTTTGCCTTATTCTTAAAGAGTTCCTTTGATGGAAACATAGTAAGAATTTTAGATCAGAAGGAAAGAAAAACACTTATGAATACGTATAATGCCTCCTCAACCTGAAAAGCAGTAAAGGATAATAAATAGCAAAAGTCAGATAAAAATACTTCTAGTACAATAGACACCATATTGCAAGTGCATTTAAAATTAGCAATGTATAACATTTATTTCCTTAACATTTGTCTTCCAAAGAGTTCACAGTGTTTCAGTGTCAGTTGAAACAGGGGAAGAATCTCAGGGAAGAATCCTTCACATAATAATAGGACCATTGGTAATAATGTCTCTCAATTATTTCCAAATCCATAAAGATGCATTTCCTGATGAGTGACTGAACTGTGAAGAAAGAGATGAGAAACCCTCATCCCTCTGAACTACTTGTGTCAGAATATTTTCACCATAGTACCACGGATAGTAAATTATCCTTATTAACAGGAAATACGTCTCACATTGGAATCTCAGCAATCAGATGGGCAGAAAAAAAACACTTTGACCCGCTCCTCATCTTTTAAAGACAAAGGAGAGTTTTTCTATGTACGAAGTCAGTTGTCAAGATAGCCTTAGGGAATAAGAGTCAGCAGCAATGAATCCTGCTGCACAGCTGGGACACCCACACACCAGGTCTTCCTGATCACAATCACTGGGCCTGTCCCCCCAACACAGGAAGCCACGCTGAGGTCATTTGCAATTGCTCTCTTAGGAGCTCTTGGGAAGGGGGAAGGAACTAGATAGGATGGGACAGGACACATGGAGGCCGAGAAAATTAAGGCCATTCCAATTTAAATTCAGCATTCGCACACGCCCAGCCATCCCAGGCCCCTGTGAAGAAGAGATGAAATTTACATTACTTCAGTTACAGGAAAAAAACAAAAGTTTACAGCTTCATGTCCTAGAAAGCCCCACAATAGAATCAAAACAGAGCCCAGGCCAAGGGCAGGAAGCCCCTATTAGAATGAGAGCAGAGCTCAATGCCCTTGAAGGCCCCATATCAAAATGTAAACAGAACTTGAGGAATTGCTCCAGCCCTACTGGAGGTCCCTGAGACCAGCCCTTAAAGCTAAGCTAAAACCCAACTCCGGGTCCTAGTCCCTGCTCCGCTGTGTTGGGTGTACTGGGACGCAAACTCGAGTTTGGAATTCAACCCTTGTGTGTTTGCATCGGTGTCAGCTCCTTAGTGGTTTCTGGGATACGCAATCTTGGGCACAATACCCCCATGTCCCCTCCCACCTTGGCTGAACCCCTATCCCCTCCCAACCAGGCTGACACTCCGTCACCTCCCTGCCCACAACAGCTGGGCACAGGCCCTCACAAAGGTCCTACGGGCACGGTGGAGACTCCCCCCATCCCTGGCATCCCAGAGGAAGGAAGGAGGTTTTGGCAGGACACACTCCCATGGTGACCACAGGGCTCCCTGCCCAGCACGGCAGCTCGTGACAGGTCGGGGTCTGTCCCTGACGCCTGCTCCTCCTCCCCAGTTTTCCCACAGGAAAAGAAGGAGGAGGACCTGGTCTCCTCCAGGGACATCACGCAGGTAGACCTGGACGTCAACAGGACGTACGGCAGCCACATCATATATTAGGACTGATAGGGTTCGGGTGAGGCTGCTGGGCCAGGGGGCTTTGGGGCCCCGGGGGCTTCTGGGTAGGGAAAACGGGGCCTCTGACACCAGGGGGAGCAACAGCTGCCAATAACACACCACTCTATGGTAGGGTGATTGGGGGACCACCGTGCCCACCACTCTGGGCCTCAGGGATGAGGAGGCCACTAGGATGGGGCCTCCAGGGGTTGCCATGGGAGCTGAACACCAAAGGGTAGAGGGACGGCCCCATGAGAAGCTGGGGATGGGGTGGGGATGTGGGGGGCAGGAACCAGACCTTGGGGCCAGGTGGCATGGCTGCGGCTGGAGCAGGATACACATCGATCCCATGAGGGTTGGACTGGTCAGAGTGACACCCACTCTCGGTGCTTTATATATTTCTAAATTCTATGCATTTAATTTGAGACAATTTGCAATTTGAAAGCATGCATATTATGATGACCCCCAGATAATGCCCCCGGTCCAGCCACGGCCCTGCACTGACCACACTGCGCCCCAGGGGCAGGTGTCACAACAAACCCCAGACTGCGGTCGCCTTTAACTGTAGATGTCTCCTTGTGCATCTTAGGGGAAGGAGATACCCTGTGTGCGCAGGCCCCCCACGACATCCCCCTCATTCCCCACTCCCACTCCATCCCCCTACATCATCATCCCCAAAGGCATCCCACCTAAATGATCCCCCTCACACCCACACAGCCCCACACAATCCCCACCCACACTATACCCCAACACCATCCCCCATACACCATCCCACACACCCCACCACAATCATACCCCTGCTCCCACAGGATCCACCCCCACACCATTTATCCCTAGCAACGACCTGGTGCAGATGCCCCCTGTGGGACATGCTCAGCCTCCCCGATTTTCTCTGTATACCCTGATCCCATCAGAAGCCCGGGTGTCCCATAGAGTACCCAGGAGTTGCAGGGAGCTGGAAAGACAGGAAGCCCCCGACAGGGTGGGTGCAGGTGAGTGGTGCAGAGGATCCACCGTGTACTGCCTCCGCCCACTGTCCCTCCTGGAGGGCAGCACACCCTGCACAGGACACCAGCCCCTAACCCATAGGAACCTGGGCTGACCTGGCCCCGGGCTCTGTGGGGGCTGAGTTGATTTGAGCACCCCCCAGGCCCAACACAAAGACTAATGGGATCCAGCCCCCCATGGCCCTGGCCAGCCCTGGATTCTGGCCCCGGGCCGAGCAAGCCACCTCACAGCTGGATGTGGCCTCTTGGGCCCTGGGCGTACCCCACCGACCCAGGTCGCTGACCTAGGACACCCTTTGGATCCTGGGACACCCCAGTGTGGGGAGAGCAGGGGTAGGCTGGTGGGCCCCACCCATACTCACACCAAGAGGCAGGCTGCTCCAGGTGCTGGGGTACCTGGGAGCCCAAGGCCGGGGTCCAGCTGCCCTGCTGGGACCCAGCACAGGAGCCCATGAGCTGCAGGTCCAGGTCAGCTAGGCTCTCCTCAGAACCGTCTCTCAGGCTGAAACCTCAGGACACACGCCCCCACCTGGAGTCCACACATGCTCCCAGGTGGGGAACTCCAGCACCCGCCCCCCCAACCCGTGTCATTCTTGCCCTCCCCTAAAGGACAGAAAGCTCTCTGTCCCTAGGGGAAGGCGTGCACCCTTGGCTCTGAGGCCATTTGGTATAGAAAGTCAATAAAATGTGATGCGAAAATGCACAGCCAGCCCTTTTCTGTGTCTCCCAGAACACTGCACGGGGCTTGGAGAGACCCCCAGGGAGGAGGAGGGAGCACCACCCAGGCCCCACCAGCCCCTGCAGGGGCGCCACCATCCACACCCAGCTGACCTCCCCATGTGACTTCCAGGGGCGGCCGGATGCCAGGTTCAAGACCTGACAGACTTTACTGGGACTCAGGCTGTGCCCCGTGGGCCAGGAGGGGCTGGGACAGAGTGACAGCCAGGAAGCCTCAGGTCACCAGTTTCTGTGCAAAGCCACCCAGATGTCTGTGCTCCCTCTGTCAAGGGGGCCGGGGCAAGCCGTGTTCCGGGGCCCCTCCTCCGCCCAACAACCCCGTGCCTGTATGCCTGGGGATCCCAGGACCCAGTCCCACATCGGCCTCCCTTTGGGGAGCCTGCCTATCCTTCTGCCTATGTTTCTGCCTCTGCTGCTCTCCTTGTCTCTCATGAATAACTAAATAAAATATTTACATTTCAAAAAAGAAAGAACAAATACTGTAACAAGCGATGAAGAAGGGCATTATTTCATAATTAAAAGGACTCTCTATCAAGATCAAACAACTATATATTTATGCTGCCAAAATGGCAGTACTTAAATATAGAAACCAATTAACAACAAACGTACAGGAACTCACTGATAATAATACAATGACAGCGGATTTTAACACCCACTTATGCCAATGGACCGATCGTCTATACAGAAAATCAACAAGGGAAATATAGCCTTGACACACTGGACCACAGGGACACAACAGATATAGTCTAAACATTTCTTCCTAAAGCAGAATACACATTCCTTTCAATTGCACATGGGACATTCTCCAGAACAGGTCATATCATGGCCCACAAATCAGCCCTCAACAGGTACAACAGGTACAAGAACGCTGATATCACACCCTGTACATTTTCGGACCACGACGCTATGAAACTCGAAGTCAACAGTAAGAAAAAATTTGGACAGACCAAAAATACGTGGAGATTATGAACATCCTACTAGAGAATGAATGGAGCAACCAGGAAATTAAAAAGGAAATTTAAAACAAATGAAAATGAAAACATGTTTCTCCAAACCTCTGGGATGTAGCAAAGGCAGTCGTACGAGGGAAGTACATAGCAATACAGGCCTACCTCAAGAAACAAGAAGTCTCCAATACACAGCCTAACCCTACACCTTAAGAAGCTGGAAAATGATTAGTAAACAAAGCCTAAAGCCTATAGAAGAGGGGGAAAATAAAGATAAGAGCACAAATAAACAATACAGAAACAACAAACCAATAGAATGGAATAACGAAACAAAGAGATGGTTCTTCAAAATAATTAAGAAA
This sequence comes from Canis lupus baileyi, assembly GCF_048164855.1. NCBI lineage: Eukaryota > Metazoa > Chordata > Mammalia > Carnivora > Canidae > Canis > Canis lupus. The sequence goes on along the minus strand of NC_132871.1, from coordinate 32,726,295 downwards.
ATGGATCAAGCCCTAGCCAGCCTTATCAACGAGAAAAGGGAAAAGACCTAATAAATAAAATCACAAATGAGAGAAGAGAGATCAAACCAACACCAGAAAAATAAGACAATTATAAGGGAATACTATGAAAGATTATACGCTAACATACTGGGGGACCTGGAGGAAATGGACAAATGCCTAGAAATGTGCAAACGAGCAAAACTGAAATAGGAAGAAATAAAAAATGTGAACAGACCCATAACTAGCAAAGGATTTGAATCAGCAAGGCACCTGGGTGCCTCAGTGGTTGAGCATCTGCTTTGGCTCAGGTCATCATCCAGGGGTCTTGGGGGAATCAAGTCCCACATCAGGCTCCCCGCATGGAGCCTCAATTTCCCTGTGTCTATACCTCTGCCTCTCTGTGTCTCTCATGAATCCATAAATAAATCCTTAAAAAAGAAAAAAGATAAAAAGATGAAAGGACCCAAATAAAATCTCAAATGAGAAGAGAGATATTACAACCAACACTAGAGAAATACAAACGATTATAAGAGAACATTATGAAAAATTATATGCCAGCAACCTAGAACCTAGAAGAAATAGATCAATTCCTGGAAATATATAACATAGCAAAAATGAAAAAGGAAGAAATAAGAAACTTGAACAGATAACCAGCAAAGAAATTGAATCAGTAATCAAGGATCTCCCAACAGGAGATGCTTAGATCAATTGAACAGAATGGAAAGCCGAAACAAGATACAAACCTGTAACTCTATGATCCATTAATCGACAACAAGGCAGGACGGAATATCCAAAGCACAAAGACAGTCTCTTCAACAAACCCTAACCCTGACCCCAGGAAAAGAACAAATGGTATTGGGAAAACCAGGCAGCCAAATGCAAAAGAATGAAACTGGATCACTTTCTTACACCATATATATAAAAAATAAATTCAAAATATATGAAAGACCTAAATGTGAGACTTGAAACCATACAAAGAAGAAAAGATAGGCAGCAACATCTTTGACATTGGCCATTGGATCTTCTTTTATATATATATATATATATATATATATATATATATATATATATATATATATATACAAATTTGTTTTTTTAATTTTTATTTATTTATGATAGTCACACACACAGAGAGAGAGAAAGAGACATAGGCAGAGACAGAAGCAGGCTCCATGCAGGGAGCCTGACGTGGGACTCGATCCCAGGTCTCCAGGATCGGGCCCTGGGCCAAAGGCAGGCGCTAAACCGCTGTGCCACCCAGAGATCCCTGGATCTTCTTTCTAGATATGCCTCTGAGGTGAGGAAACAAAAGCAAAAATACTGTTGGGAATTCATCAAATTGAAAAGCTTTCGCAAAGTGAAGGAAAAAAACCAAAGCTAAAAGGCAACATACAAAATGAAAGGAGTAATTGGTAAACAACACATCCAGTGAAGAGTTAGTATGCAAAACACATAAAGGAAATATAAATCTCAAGATCCTAAAAACAAATTATGCAACTGGAGATGGGCAGAAAAATGAATGGACTTTGTCTCTGACAAGACAGCCAGATGGCCACCAGACACACGGAAAGACACTAAGCGTCACCCATCATCAGGGAAATGCAAACCAAAGCTACAATTATATGTCACCTGACAACCGTCATAATGGCTAATATTAACAACACAAGAAACAACAGGTGTTGGTGAGGCTATGGAGAAGGGGTAGCACCCTTACACTCCTGCTGGGCATGCAAAAAGTTGTAGCCACTGTGGAAAACAGTGTGGATGGTCCTCGAGAAGTTAAAAAAAGGGGATCTATGGGTGGTGCAGTGGTTTGGTGCCTGTCTTTGGCCCTGGGCGCGATCCTGGAGACCCGAGATGGAATCCCACTTCAGGCTCCCAGTGCATGGAGCCTGCTTCTCCCTCTGCCTGTGTCTCTGCCTCTCTCTTTGTCACTATCATAAAATAAATTTTTAGAAAAGAAGTTAAAAATAGAACTACCCTACGATTCCAAAATTGCAGAGCTAGGTATTTACCCCGAGGATACAAAAGTACTTTAGTAGATTCTAAACACGCAACACATTGTTTATAGCAGCGTAATCAACAACAGCCAAACTGTGGATACAGCCCAGATGTCCATCGGCAGATGAATGGGCAGAAAGATGTGGTAAATATACACACTGCGACATCACTCGGTCATCAGAAGGGATGAAATGAAGCCATTTACAATGAAGTGGAAGGAGAGGAAAGGATTTATGCTAAATGAACTCAGTCAGAGAAAGACAGATACCAAATACCATACAATTGCATTCACATGTGGATTTTAAGAAACCAAACAAACTGGCAAAGTGGCAGAAGGGGGGATGACAGAAGCAAACCAAGAGACACACTCTTAGTCACAGAGAATAAACTAATAAATACCAGAGGAAGGGGGAGGGGATGGGGAGTCAGGGGATAGGGACAGTGGAGGGCACCTGTGACTAGTACCAGGCGTTGTATCCAAGGGTTGAATCACTATGTGGTAAACCGGAAGCTATATCATACTGTGTTTACAAACAGGAATTCACGTAAAACATTAAAATAATAATTGGTAGTATTGATGAAACATGGGCGCAGTAGAGATAATATCAGAAAGACAACTGAAAATCCAAATAAAGAGTCTTTAGACCCACAAATCCCGTCCTTAGCTCAGCTCGGGAGAAGCCTGCCATGTCTATTCTGACCCCAGCAGAAGCCTGTATTTTGATTCTCCGGGGAGGCCACTGACTTGGTGGAGTCATGCTATCTTTGAACCCAAAACCTAGAGTGCATAAAACTAAACTGCCCAATACTAGGAGTCCGAGTGCAGGCACATGCCAAGACCCAAACTCTAACCATACACAGACATAACCCTAACCCTATACTTAATCCTAATGTTAACGTAGCCCTTAAACAAAACCCATCACTAATCGAAAACCAAACACAAACCCCAAGACCAAAACACATTCACTGAAACTTTCTGCCAACCCTCACCCTAAATCCTAAAACTATTCTTAACCCTTAAGCCTGACCCCTACATTAAATCTAACCCTAACCTCTAACCCTAACCTTAACTTAATATACTCAAATCCTATTCCTAACCTTAACCTGTACCCTAAACTTAACCCAATACCAATCCTATCACATACCCCAAACTGTACTCTAACCTGTACCCTAAAACTAACTCCTAAACTACACTCTAAACCTATCTCTTACCCTTTTCCAAAACCATACCCTGACCCTGACCTGACCCTAATCCCTAACTAAACACTAACCCTAAACCGAGCACTAACCCCTATCCTAAACCTAACCCTCGCCCTAACCCTAAACATAGCCTTTTACCCTAACCCCTAACCCTTACCCCTAACCCTAACTCACACCCTAACCCCTAACCCTAAATGCAAACCTAAGCCCAACCCTAACTGTAACCATAACCCTAACCCCACCTCCAAACCTCCTGCCCTAATCCCTAAAGCCTAATCCCTAACCCTATCTCTAAATCCTATCGCTAACCCTAACCCCGTTCCCTAATCCCTAACACCCATCCTAACTCCTAACCACTGACCCTTACCCTTATCCCTCACCCTAACCTGTAATCCGTAACCATAAGCTTAATCACAAACACCTAACATCTAACCTAAGCCTAACCACCAACTGCTTCCCCTCCCCTGACCCTACCATTCATTCTACCCATTCACTTACCCTGTGGTTCTGAGGAGTCCCTTCTGATGTGGACGTGGCCCCCAACGGAGCCTCCAGAGTCCTCCAGGGGATCCTGGGGAAGCAGGGCTCCTGTGAGTGCGGACGTGGCCCCACGTGTTCCTGAGTCATAGTCAGCGGGTCCTGAGGATGCTGGGTCTCCTGTCACTGTGGACTATGCCTCACATCCTCTGGAAGCCTCAAGCAGGTCCTCAGGTGGCCGGGGGCTCCTGTCAGCCTGGACATGGCCCCACATCCCCCAGAAAACTCACGGCGCATCCTGAGGAGGCTGTGGGCTCCTGTCAGCATAGACGCAGCCCCATATTTCCAGAAGCCAAAGTCCAGGTCCTGTCAGGATTGACGTGGCCCCACATTTTCCTCAGCCTCACCATAAGACCTGAGGAGGCTGGGGGCTCCTGTCAGCATAGATGTGGCCCCAAATCTTCCAAAAACTTCACAGTGGGTCCTGAGGAGGCTGCAGACTCCTGTCAGTGTGGATTGGCCACCCACATTTTTCTGAGTCCTCACCACAGGCCCTGACAAGGCTGGGGTCTTCTGTCCGCATGGACGTATCCCATATTTCCCCAAGTCAACACCGGGGGTCCTAAAGAAGTCAGAATCCTGTTGTGTAGATGTCACCCAACGTCCTCACGAACATCACTGAGGGTTCTGAGGAGACCGGGACTCCTGTCACCGTGAATGTGGACCCCAACTTCCAGAAGCCTCAACTTATGTCCTAAGGTGGATCAGGGGCTCTTGTCAGCGTGGATGTGGGCTCATATCTTCCTGAAGACTCCCCGTGGGTCCTGAGTGGCCCAGGGGCTCCTTTCAGCCTGGATGCAAGCCCACAATTTCCTGAAGCTGTGGCTCATCAGCGTGGACGCTTCCGCACGTCCTCCTCAGGCCTACCCCAGCACAGGTTTGCTCCTGTTATTGCAGGCAGATTAGGCCTACTGCCCATTCATGCCCCCTGGGTGGGGCCTGGGCTCGGGCGCCCCCTGCGGGATGCTCAGGCCCTGTAGGAGGCTGTGCAGAAGGCAGCGGGCGCTTCAGGGACAGCACCTGCATCCTTTCAGGCTCCAGCTGTGGCCTGTTAGCTTCGGAAACGTCTCACTGAAACAGAGCCCAACACCCGGCTTCCCCAGAAATACTAAAGGACAAGGAATTGGAGCCCACAGGACGCGAAATGAAATATGGACCAGACTTTTACCACATCCCACAAAACTCACTCAACCCTCTTCCACTGTGGGCGGGACTGCGGGCTGGTGCAGCCACCCTGGAAACAGTTTGGAGGCTCCTCAGGAAGTTACAAATAGAGCCGCCCTGCGACCAGCAGGTGAAAGGCCTGAGCTCACTCCGAAGATACAGATGCAGTGAGAATCGGGACACCTGCATGTCCTGATGTTCACAGTGTCCGGGTCAACAGTAGCCACACTGTGGGAGGAGCCTCGGTGCCCTCGGGCAGATGATGGATAAAAAGGATGGGAGATAAATGATGGTCATAGAGAGAGGAATGGTGCTCAGGTATCAAAGAGAAGGAAATCTTGCCATTTGCAATGACGTGGATAGAACTAGAGGGATCATGTTAAGTGAAATAAGTCAGTCAGGAAAGAGAATGACCGTGTGGTGTCATTCATAGGTGGGATTAAAGAAGCAAAGCATATAACAACTGTGAAGGGAAGGAAAAACAAGATGAAAACAGTTGCAGGAAATACAGACTCTTAATGATAGGAAACAAACTGAGGGTCATTGGAGGCGTGGGGGGTGGGTTAACAGGAGACCGGCATGAAGGAGGGCATGTGATGTCATGAGCACTGCTGTTATCTCCAACTGGTGAATCCCTGAATTCTTCCTCTGAAAGTATAATACACTATCCGTTAATTAATTGGGTTTAAATTAAATTAAGTTAAAAAATCATTTGTATCAAAGCACATTTCCTTCTGGACTCTCTGTTTTGCTCATTCAGCTTATACTGGGACCACCCGCCGTGGGACTGGTTTGCCTACATAGGCTCCATGCCTCGTCCATGGCCCAGCCCAGGGCTAGAACTCACCACCCCTAATATCGGGACAGGAGGTGTGGTCAGCAGTCGGATGCTTAACCAACGGAGCCAGGTGGGGGCCCGAAAACCACACTGTGTCCTGTGTCTCTGTGACATCATTTGAAATCGGAAAGTGCTGCATCCCAATCTGTCCTGCTTCTCAAATACTGATTTGCTGTCCCGGGTCATTTGTGGGGGCGGATAGATGTTATGGATTTTTTTTCCTATTTCTAAGACCTGCCACCATGATTTTGATAGGAATGACATTGAAACTGAGGGTGCCTACAGGAACTGCAGACATTTTCACAAGATGAGGCTCCCACCCCATGAGCCCAGGACGGCCTCCCAGAGCCTGGTATGGTTCAGTGCACAAGTCTTGTGCTCCTTTGGTTCAGTCTCATTATTTATTCTCCTTGATGCTCCTGAGAAGGCCTTCACGTCCTTCCTTTCCTTCCTGAGTGCTCATTGTCAGGACACAGCAAGGCTACTCTGCTCTGTAGGGTCAGTTTGTGTCCGTGACTTTACTGAACTCACTCCTTAGTTCTAACACGTTTTGGTGGAGGCTCCCGGGTTTTCTGTTTCCAGTACCGCATTTTCAGCATATAGGGACAGTTTGACGTCCCCCTTCCAGGTGTGGAACCTTTGCTGTTTACAGCTTAATGTCCTAGAAAGCTCCACAATAGAATCAAAACTGAGCCCAGGCCAAGGGCAGGAAGCCTCTATTAGAATGAGAACAGAGCTCAATGCCCTTGAAGGCCACATATCAAAATGTAAACAGAACTTGAGGAATTGCTCCAGCCCTTCTGGAGGTCCCTGAGACAAGCCGTTAAAACTAAGGTAAAACCCACCTCGGGGTCCAAGTCCCTGCTCTGCTGTGTCGGGTATACTCGGACACCAGCTCGAGCTTATAAATAAACCATTGTGTGTTTGCTTCGGTGTGGGCTTCTTGGTGGTTTCTCGGATTCGCAATCTTGGGCACAACAGTCTGAGATAAAAAAATAAAACCAAAAGCAGCTCGGACGTAGGCAGAGTGAAAGCAGGATTCTGAGAAATGAGCTTGGGGGCTCTTCTGTGGAGGGCCTGCAGACTGGGGGTGGGATGATCAGCCCCAGACCCAGAGGACCCAGCATCCCCACCGGCATCATGCCAAATAGCACTGAGTCTCAGGGAGCAGCACAGTGCCACCCGCTGGAGGCAAGAGTCACTGAAAACCACCCGGCCCCTGACCCTGCAGGTGCATCACCTAGGCAGATGTGCACCTGACAATCAGCACCATGGGCCATCCCCAGACCCCGCACAGACCACTCACTGCCAACAAGTTGTCGGACCACAGAGGCTGTAGAGATTCAGCACTGCCTGGAAAGTAGGGTCTAGCTTCCTTTGTAATTTGTGCTTTATTTTCATTTATTTTCTTTGATTCTATATTAATTGCCTTATTTTAATTTTTATGTACGTACCATATATATTTCTTATTTTTACACTCATGGTACTTTAATTGTGTTTGTTATTTTGGGATTTAGAATCTTTTAACAAGGAGGCCAAAATAATCTGGTGGGTTTTTTTTGGGGGGGGGAGGGAAGTTGTTATTGTTTTTCTTGGTTTTTCTTTTTCTTCCTTCTTTCTTTTCTGGAAAAAATAATGAGATGTAGAAATTCAGCTCCATAAAATAACATGAGGTAGTACTCACAGCCAGGAAGTCCATCAATACAAATATATGATGTCTAACTACAGTTTAAAACAATGAGTATAAAGATAGCATCTGGGCTAGAAAAAGCACAAAAGAAAACTAGAGCATCCCTTACTGTAGAAATAAAATAACTAAAATTTAGTCAGGCCAACATTAAAAATGCTATAACTGAGATGCAGTCCCAAGTGAAAGCCTTAAAAACAACGAAATTTATGGACCACAGAGACAGATTTAGGGAACTCAGCCACTTATTAAAACAATAACATTCATGTCATAAGAGACTCAGAAGATGAAGGGAGAGAAAAGGTGGGCCTTGCTCATCCATTAGAAACGACAAATACCCACCATTTGCTTCAACGTGGATGTAACTGTAAGGTATTATGCTGAATGAAGTAAGTCAATTGGAGAAGGACAACATTGTATGTTGTCATTCACTTGGGTAATATAAATAATAGTGAAAGGGAATATAGGGGAAGGGAGAAGAAATGTGTGGGAAATATCAGAAAGGGAGACAGAACATAAAGACTCCTAACTCTGAGAAACGAACTAGGGGTGATGGAAGGGGAGGAGGGCAGGGGTGGGTGTGCATGTGTGACGGGCACTGAGGGGGGCACTTGACGGGATGAGCACTGAGTGTTATTCTGTATGTTGGTAAATTGAACACCAATAAAAAGTAAATTTATTATTGAAAGAAAGAAAGAAAGAAAGAAAGAAAGAAAGAAAGAAAGAAAGAAAGAAAGAAAGAAATAGGGGCACCTGGGTGGCTCAGTCAGTTAAGCTTCTGCCTTAAGTCAGATCATGATCCAGGTCCCAATGTAGGCTCCCTGTTCAGCAGGGAACCTGCTTCTCCCTGTCCATCTGCCGCTCTCACTCATGGTTTTTCTCTTCTCTCCCTCTCTCTCTCAAATAATTAAATAACATCTTTGAAAAGGAAAAAAAAAACAAACAAACAAGGAAGAGAAATCTCCCATATAGAAGAATTTCAAACAATTTGTGCAGACTTTCCACCCTCAAGTTGGTGAGCATAGCTTCCCACTCTTACGTGTGGAATACACATAGTAATTTCCGTCTACAAAATATATTATGAAAAACTTAAAATAATAATGATAATATAATGATAATGATAATAATAATAATAATAAGAGGAAGAAGAAGAAGAAAAAGAAGAAGTAGAAGAAGAAGAAGAAGAAGAAGAAGAAGAAGAAGAAGAAGAAGAAGAAGAAGAAGAAGAATCACTTAACTACGGAGAAAGATGACAAACACTACCTCAGCAAGATGATCAGATCGATACCAAGACGGATAAATCATGTTGATAGTATCTATCCTTTATATGATATAATAAAAATGGCAGTATATCTCTGTATATAATCCACAAAAACAGTTCAATCATGAGATAAACAACAGACATGTCTCAACTGAGGGAAATTTTACAAAATACTCTACTTCTCAAAGTGTTCCAGGGCAACAACAACAAGGAAAGGCTGAAAGACTGTCACAATCCAGAGGAGACTAAGAAAACAGGAGGACAAATGGAATGTCATATGAGGGGTGGTAACTTAGCAAAAACTAAGGAAATCTGAATAAAGTATCATCTTTGGTTAATGCGAATATTTTAATATTGATTCATTAGCTAACATTTGTACCGTACTGATATAAGATATCAATCATTGGAGAAACTGAGTGCAAGTGCATGCAAATGCTCTGTACTATCTTCTCAATTTCCCTATACATCTTTGTTTTTTTTTCCTAATAAATAAGATTTATTTTGAAAATTGACTTAAATGAATCAGGCTCCAAGTGTGAAGACATTTTAAGAACAGTTGAATTAACTTTTGCCTTATTCTTAAAGAGTTCCTTTGATGGAAACAAAGTAAAAATTTTATATCAGAAGGAAAGAAAAACACTTATGAACACGTATAATGTCTCCTCAACCTGAAAAGCAGGAATGAGTAATAAATAGCAAAAATCAGAAAAAAAATACTTCTATTATAATAGACACCATATTGCAAGTGCATTTAAAATTAGCAATGCATAACATTTATTTCCTTGACATTTCTCTTCCAAAGAGTTCAAAGTGTTTCAGTGTCAGTTGAAACAGGGGAAGAATCTCAGGGAAGGATCCTTCACATAATAATAGGACCATTGGTAATAATGTCTCTCAGTTCTTTCCAAATCCATAATGATGCATTTCCTGAGGAGTGACTGAGCTGTGAAGAAAGAGATGAGAAACCCTTATCCCTCTGAATTACTTGTGTCAGAATATTTTAACCATAGTACTATGGATAGTAAATTATCCTTATTCACAGGAAATACGTCTCACATTGGAATCTGAGCAATCAGATGGGCAGAGAAAAAAGGCTTTGATTGGATCTTCATCTTTTAAAGATAAAGGAGAGCTTTTCTATGTATAAAGTCAGTTGTCAAGATAGCCTTAGGGAATGAGTCTGCAGCATCAAATCCTGATGCACATCCCGTATGCCCGCACCCCAGGTTTTCCTGATCCCAAATCCCTGGGCCTGTCCCCCAACAGACCCTGCCAACCTGAGGTCATTTGCAATTGCTCTCTCAGGAGCTCCGGGGAAGGGGGAAAGAGCTAGAAATGATGGGAGGGGATGCAAGGAGGCCAAGAAAATGAAGGTCTTTCCTCTTTAAGTTCAGGGTTCAAACAGGTCCATCCATCCCAGGCCCCTGTGAACAAGAGGTAAAATTTACATTACTTCAGTTACAGGAAAAAAACAAAAGTTTGCAGCTTAATGTCCTAGAAAGCCCCACAATAGAATAAGAACTGAGCCCACCCCAAGGGCTGGAAGCGCCTATTAGAATGAGAACAGAGGTCAATGTCCTTGAAGGCCCCATATCAAAATGTAAACAGAACTTGAGGAATTACTCCAGCCCTTCTGGAGGTCCCTGAGACAAGTCCTAAAAACTAAGGAAAAAAACCACCACGAGGTCCAAGTCCCTGCTCCTCTGTGTCGCGTGAACTTGGACACAAACTCGAGTTTGGAAATCAACCCTTGTGGGTTTGCATCAGTGTCAGCTCCATAGTGGTTTCTCAGATTCACAATCTTGGGCACAACACCCCCATGTCCCCTCCCACCTGGGCTGAACCCCTATCCCCTCCCACCCAGGCTGACACTCAGTCACCTCCCTGCCCACAACAGCTGGGCACAGGCCCTCACACAGGTGTCACGGGCACGGTGGGCACTCCCGCCATGCCCGGCCTCCCAGAGGAAGGAAGGAGGTTTCGGCAGTACACACTCCCATGGTGGCCCCAGGGCTCCCTGCCCAGCACGGCAGCTCGTGAGAAGTCGGGGTCTGTTTCCCTGACAACTGCTCCTCCTCCCCGGTTTTCCCACAGGAAATGAAGGAGGAGGCCCTGGTCTCCTCCAGGGACATCACGCAGGTAGACTTGGACCTCAACAGGACGTTCGGCAGCCACACCATATTTTGGGATGGCTAGGGGGTCGGGTGAGGCTGCTGGGCCAGGGGGATTCGGGCCCTGAGGGAGGCCCGGGTCCTTCTGGGTAGGGAAAATGGGGCTTCTGAGGCCGGGGGAGCAATAGAAGCCAAAAACACACTGCTCCATGGTAGGATGCTGGGGATGACTCCCGTGCCCACACTCCTGATGCCTCGGGGATGAGGAGGCCAGAAGGATGGGCCTTCAGGTGTTGCCATGGGAGCTGAACACCAAAGGGGAGAGGGACGGCCCCCTGAGAAGCAGGGGATGGGGTGGGGGACGTGGGGGGAGGAACCGGACCTGGTGGCCAGGCTGCATGGCGGCTGCTGGAGCAGGACACACATCGATCCCATGAGGGTCAGACGGGTCAGAGTGACACCCACTCTCAATGCTTTATATTATTCTAAATTCTATGCATTTACTTTGAGACAATTTGCAATTTGAAAACATACATAGTATAATGATCCCCAGATAATGCTGCTAGTCCAGCCAGTTCAGGGGCAGGTGTCACTGCAAACCCCAGACTAGTCGCCTTTAAGTGTAGACATCTCCTTGTGCATCTTAGAGGAAGGAGATGCCCTGTGTCCGCAGGCCCCCCACGACATCCCCCTCATTACCCACTCCCACACCATCCACCTACATCATCATCCCCATTGGCATCCCACCTACACCATCCCCCTCAAACCCACACAGCCCCACACAATCCCCACTCACACTATACCTCAACACCATCACCCCTACACCATCCCCCACACTCCACCACCATCATAACCTTGCCCCCACACCAAACACCACACCATCGGCCCTCAGCAAGGACCCGGTGCAGGTGCCCCCTGTGGGACATGCTCAGCCTCCCCAGGTTTCTCTGGATACCCTGCTCCCATCAGAAGCCTAGGTGTCCCATAGAATACCCAGGGTTTACAGGGAGGAGGGAAGACAGGGAATCCCCAACAGGGTGAGTACAGGTGAGTGGTGCAGAGGACCCACTGTGCCCTGCCTCCTCCCACTGTCCCTCATTTAGGGTACACACCCTGCACAGGACACCAGCCCCTAACCCATGGGGATCTGGCCTGGCCTGGCCCTTGGCTCTGTGAGGGTTGGTGTGATATGAGCCTCCGCCCCAGGCCCAAAACAAAGACTAATGGGATCCAGCCCTCATGGCCCTGGCCAGCCCTGGATTCTGGCCCTGGGCTGAGCGAGCCCTCTCACAGCTGAATGTTGACTCCTGGACCCTGGGGTAGGATGGTGGGCCCCACCCACACCCACACCAGGAGGCAGACTCCTCCAGGTGCTGGGGTGCCAGGGAGCCCGAGGTCGGGTCCCAGCTGCCCTGTTGGGACCCAGCGCAGAAGCCCATGAGCTGCAGGTCCATGTCAGCTCTGCTGTCCTCATAACCATCTCTCAGACTGAAACCTCAGGACACAGGCCCCCACCCAGAGTCCACACATGCTCCCAGGTGGTGGACTCCAGCACCTGCCCCCCAACCCATGTCATTCTTGCCCTCCCCTAAAGGACAGAAAGGTCTCCCTCCCCAGGGGAAGGCGTGCAACCTCAGCTCTGAGCCCGTTCGCTGTAGAAAGTCAATAAAATGTGGTGCGAAAATGCACAGCCAGCCCATTTCTGTGTCTCCCAGAACACTGTTCACGGGGCACGGAGAGAACCCCAGAGAGGAGGACGGGGTACCACCTAGGTCCCACCAGACCCTGCAGGGGCACCGCCAGCAACACCCAGCTGACATCCCAACGTGCCTTCCACTGGACCAGATGCCGGGGTCAAGACGCAACAGACTTTACTGGGACTCAGGCTGCACCCCGTGGGCCAGGAGGGCCTGGGACAGAGTGACAACCAGGAAGCCTCAGGTCACCAGGGTCTGTGCAAAGCGACCCGGAGGTCTGTGCTCCCTCTGTCCAGGAGGCTGTGGCTGGCTGGGTGTGGGGCTCTTCCTCCCCTCACTGCATTCCCTTGACTGTGTGCCTGGGGCAGAGAGGGCCTGCAGGGCGGTCAGCATGGCCCTAGAAGGGATGTCAGGACAGTAGGCCCTTGTGTTGTGCCCAACATTGTGAATCTGAGAAACCACTGAGGAGCCAACACCATTGCAAACTCCCAAGGCTTTCTTTACAAGCTGGAGCTTGTGTCCAGGTGCACCCGACACAGCAGAGCAGGGACTTGGACTCCAAGACTAAAAGGCGTAGCAGCTTTATAGGGGCCAGTGGCCCATGGGATACGCAGAAAGTTGCACTGTCATGTCAGTTCACACGCAGGTGGCTGATTGAATTACACCTTACCCTATAGTATCCACTTGAGCTGGCCTATTACTTTGGTCGAATCGGGGCACAGATTTGGCGGGCACAAAGCGGGGTTACATTGTTATGAGCTTATTTCTGATTAGGGTGTGTTGAGCAGCCTGACTAGGGTGGGGCAGCGCCTTAAGCAACAATCAGGTCATGTCAGGGTCATAGGGGAAGTGGCGGGTGTAGCACAAAATGGAATCAGTCCTGCTCTGTGTGCCCAGGGGTAGGAGATTTTTGTTAAATTTCCTGGGTCTCACACTTGCAGCTCATGCACCTGGGCCACCCGCACCAGGTGGGTCAGCCTGCACACATTGTGGTGCTGGATAACTCACACCAGCATATGGAGGGCATCCTCCTCACCCTAGTGAGTAGGGGCTGGGTGAGCATGGGTCTCGGCCTGAAGGCCAAGCAGCACAGCAGACTGAAGAACCCCAGCCCCATCCCCACCCGACTCCCACACACAGGCAGCCCCAGGGCTCCCGCCATGGGCAACCGGCTCCTCAGGAGCTCCCCCCAGAGCAGCCCGAAGGTCTGGCTCCCTGCTGGTGAGGCATCGGGGAGAATAGAAGCACCCGGCGCCTGGCGGGACCCACTGCAGGTCATGAGAACGTGGTTGAGCCGGAATTTCCAGCTCAGCTGACCCTCCAGCTGAAAGTCATTGCACCAGCGAGCACAGGGTCGGCCAGGAGACCCCAGCTAGCTGCCCAGATCCAGCACCAGAAATGATGTTGTGCTAAACATTTCGGCATTTGGGTGATCCAGCCAGAGGGTCAGATAGCTGCACATGATAGCTGCATGTGATAGACACACACACACCCCAAAACCAACAAAAGTCAGAATCCCCCCAATGTTGTCAAAAAGTATCCGGATGATTCCATACACGATGCTGTGGTTCCCCAAAAGGATACATGGAAGATGGCATAAACCACGACTGGAGAGGTGTCAGAGGTACGGAGATGTGCCTGGTGGGTTCCAACAAGAGGTGCAGAGGGGAAGGCAGCATCCTACGGAGGGGAGGGCCCTCCTTGGAAAGGACACCAGGTCCCTGTGAAGTCTACGGAGGGTGAAATCTGTCCTCCTCCCTTTCAGCTTCTGGTTTTCCTCCTAAATGCCATTTTCCTCAATGAAAATAGCAAAAATTTATTTTATGTTTTTAAATTTCTTTTCACAGGTGTCCAATTCATATGAATTCTTTCTTCAGCAAGGGTGTCATTCAGGAAAGAAAGAGAGATAAAGATTTCCCAGACAGACAAAGTATAAAGGAGTTCATGACCACTAAACCAGTCCAGTAAGGAATTTTAAGAGGGATTCTTCTAGTGGGGGAAAAAAAGAGACCAAAAGCAACAAAGACTAGAAAGGACCAGAGAACGTCACCAGAAACACCAACTCTACCGGTAACACAAAGGCAATAAGTTCATATTTTTCAATAATCATTCTGAATGCTGATAGAAAAATTGCTCCAATCAAAAGATATAGGGTATCAGAGTAGCTTAAAAAACAGGATTCGGGATGCCTGGGTGGCTCAGGGTTTGAGCCTCTGCCTTGGACTCAGTCTGTGATCCTGGAGTCTGGGATCCAGTCCCATATTGGGCTCCTGGTGGGGAGCATGCTTTTCTCTCTGCCTAATTTTCTGCCTCTCTCTCTCTCTCACTCCCTCATAAATAAAATCGTTATTAAAAAAACAAGATCCATCTGTATGCTGCCAACAAGATGCTCACGTTAGACCTACAGACACCGGGAGATTGAAAGTCAGGGGATGGAAAACCATCTATCACGGTAATGGATACCATACGAAAGCTGGAGGACCCATACTTATATCAGACTAACTAGATTTGAAACCAAACCCTGGGGGACACCTGGTGGGTCAGTGGTTGAGCATGTGCCTTCGGCGCAGGGTGTGATCCTGGGATCCCAGGACCGAGTCCCACATCGGCTTCCCTGTGTGGAGCCTGCCTCTCCTTCTGCCTATGTTTCTGCCTCTGCTGCTCTCCTTGTCTCTCAAGAATAAATAAATAAAATATTTACATTTCAAAAAAGAAAGAACAAATACTGTAAGAAGAGATGAAGAAGAGCATTATTTCATAATTAAAAAGACTATCAAGATGAAACAACTAAATATCTATGCTGCCAACATGGGGGTACTTAAATATAGAAACCAATTAACAACAAACTTACAGGAACTCACTGATAATAATACAATGACAGCGGATTTTCACACCCACTTATGGCAATGGACCGATCATCTATACAGAAAATCAACAAGGGAACAATAGCCTTGACACACTGGACCACAGGGACTCAACAGATATAGTCTGAACATTTCAACCTAAAGCAGAGTACACATTCCTTTCAAGTGCACATGGGACATTCTCCAGAACAGATCATATCATGGGCCACAAATCACCCCTAAACAGGTACAACAGGTACAAGAAGTTTGATATAACACCCTGTACATTGTCGGACCATGACGCTATGAAACTCGAAGTCGACAGTAAGAAAAAATTTGGACAGACCAAAAATACGTTGAGTTTCTGATCATCCTACAAACACCTGAGGTTAATCACAAACACCTAACATCTAACCTAAGCCAAACCACCAACTGCAGAGGCTCACCAGCTGCCTCACCTCCCCTAACCCTACCATTCATTCTACCCATTCACTTACCCTGTGGTTCTGAGGAGTCCATGCTGATATGGACGAAGCCCCCAATGTCTTGTCCTCTTTTTGTTCAGTCTCCTTATTTATTCTCTGTGATACTCCTGAGAAGGGAGTCACATCCATCATTTCCTTCCTGAATGCTCACTGTCAGGACACAGCAAGCCCCACAATAGAATAAAAACTGAGCCCAGTCCAAGGGCAGCAAGCCCCTATTAGAACAGATCTCAATGCCCTTGAAGGCCCCATATCAAAATGTAAACAGAACTTGAGGAATTACTCCAGCCCTTCGGGAGTTCCCCAAGACCAACTCTTACAAATAAGCTAAAACCCACCTCGGGGTCCAAGTCCCCGGTCCACTGTGTTGGGTATACTTGGACACAAGTTCGAGCTTGTAAATAAACCCTCATGTGTTTGCATTGGTGTTGGCTTCTTGGTGATTTCTCAGATTCACAATCTTGGGCACAACAGTCTGAGATAAAAAAAGAAAACCAAAAGAAGCTCGGATGCAGGTAGAGTGAATGCAGGGTTCTGAGCGAAGCCGCGGAGACCCGGGGGCTTCGGGGTTCTTCTGTGGAGGCCCCAGCAGACTGGGGGTCGGGATGCTCAGCCCCAGAGCCAGAGGACCCAGCGTCCCCACCGGCATCCCGCCCATCAGGGCCAGGAATCAGGGAGCAGCACAGTGCCGCCCGCTGGAGCCCAGAGGCGCTGAAGCCCACCCCGACTCTGACCCCCACAGGTGCAACTCCCAGGCAGATGTGCACCTGACAATCAGCGCCAAGGCCCATCCCCAGACCCCACACAGACCATTCGCTGCCCCCAAGTTGCCAGATCACAGAGGCTGCAAAGCTTCAGCTCTGCCTGGAAAGTAGGGTCTAGATTCCTTTGTACTTTGTGCTTTATTTTTAATTATTTTCTTTGATTCTTTTTTATTAATTGCCTTATTTTAATTTTATGTATGTACCTTATATATTTATTTTTACTTTTATGGTAGTTTAATTGTGTTTCATATTTTGGGATTTAGAATCTTTTAACAATCAGGCCAAAATAATCTGGTGTTTTTTTTTGGAGGGCAGTTGTTGTTGTTTTTCTTGGTTTTTCATTTTCTTCCTTCTTTCTTTTCTGGAAAAAATAATGAGATGGAGAAATTCACCTCCATAAAATAACATGAGGTAGTACTCACAGCCAGGAAGTTCATCAATAAACATATATGATTATAAAGATAGTTTAAACAATGATTATAAAGTTTAAAACAATGATTATAAAGATAGCAGCTTGGCTGGAAAAAGAGCACAGAAGAAAACTAGAGAATCCCTTACTGTAGAAATAAAAGAGCTAAAATCAAGTCAGTCCAAAGTTAAAAATGCTATAATGGAGATGCAGTCCCAACTGGCAGCCTTAAAAACAAGAAAGGTTATGGACCACAGAGGCAGATGTAGGGAAGTCACCCACTTATTAAAACAATAACATTCATATCATAGGAGACTCAGAAGATGAAGATAGAGAAAAGGTGGGCCTTACTCAGCCATTAGAAACAACAAATACCCACCATTTTCTTCAAGGTGGATGGAACTGGAAGGTATTATGCTGAGTGAAGTAGGACAATCAGAGAAGGACAAACATTGTATGTTCTCATTCATTTGGGGAATATAGGTAATATTTAAAGGGAATATAAGGGAAGGGAGTAGAAATGTGTGGGAAATATCAGAAAGGGAGGCAGAACATAAAGACTCCTAACTCTAGGAAATGAACTCTTGGTGACTAAGTGGAGGAGGGCAGGGTTGAGGGTGAATGGGTGACGGGCACTGAGGGGTCACTAGACGGGATGAGCACTGGGTGTTATTCTGATTTGGCAAACTGAACACCAATAAAAAATAAATTTATTATTTAAAAAAAAAGAAAGAAAGAAAGAGTGGCACCGGGGTGGCTCAGTCAGTTAAGCTTCTACCTTAAGTCATATCCTGATCCAGGTCCCAAGGAAGGCTCCGTTTTCAGCAGGGAACCTGCTTCTCCCTCTCCCTCTGCTTCTCTCACTCATGCTTTTTCTCTCTTCTCTCTCTCAAATAAATAACATCTTTGAAAAAGAAACAAAAAAAAGAAACCCACAAGGAAGAGAAATCTCCCTTGTAGAAGAATTTCAAACAATTTGTGCAGACATTCCAGTCTCATGTTGATGAGCATAGCTTCCCACTCTTACGTGTGGAATACACATAGTAACTTCCTTCTACAAAATATATTGTGAAAAACAAAATAATATGATGATGATAATAACAATAATTAATAATAATAAAAAGAATCAATTAACTATGGAGAAAGATGACAAACACTAACTCAGCAAGATGATCAGATCGATACCAAGACTGATAAATCATGTTGATAGTATCTATCCTTTATATGATATAATAAAATGGCAGTATATCTCTGCATAAAATCCACAAAACATTCAATCATGAGATAAACAACAGACATGTCCCAACTGAGGGAAATTTTACAAAATACTCTACTTCTCAAAGTGTTCCAGTTCAACAACAACAAGGAAAGGCTGAAAGACTGTCACAATCCAGAGGAGCCTAAGAAAACATGAGGACAAATGGAATGTGATATGAGGGATGGTAACTTAGCAAAAACTAAGGAAATCTGAACATAATATGGTCTTTGGTTAATGCGACTATTTTAATATTGATTCATTAGCTAACATTTGTACCGTACTAACATAAGATATCAATAATTGGAGAAATTGGGTGCAAGTGCATGCGAATGCTCTGTACTATCTTCTCAATTTACCTATATATCTTTGTTTTTTTCCTAATAAATAAGATTTATTTTGAAAATTGACTTAAATGAATCAGGCTCCAAGTGTGAAGACATTTTAAGAATAGTTTAATTAACTGTTGCCTTATTCTTAAAGAGTTCCTTTGATGGAAACAGAGTAAGAATTTTACATCAGAAGGAAAGAAAAACACTTATAAAATGTATAATGCCTCCTCAACCTAAAAAATAGGAACGGATAATAAATAGCAAAAATCAGATAAAAATACTTCTATTATAATAGACACCATATTGCAACGGCATTTAAAATGAGCAATGCATAACTTTTATCTCCTTGACATTTGTATTCCAAAGAGTTCAAAGTGTTTCAGTGTCAGTTGAAACAGGGGAAGATTCTCAGGGAAGAATCCTTCACATAATAATAGGACCATTGGTAATAATGTCTCTCAGTTCTTTCCAAATCCATAATGATGCATTTCCTGAGGAGTGACTGAGCTGTGAAGAAAGAGATGAGAAACCCTCATCCCTCTGAATTACTTGTGTCAGAATATTTTAACCATAGTACTATGGATAGTAAATTATCCTTATTAACAGGAAATACATCTCAGATTGGAATCTGAGCAATCAGATGGGCAGAGAAAAAAGGCTTTGACTCACTCCTCATGTTTTAAACATAAAGGACAGCTTTTCTATGTGAAAGTCAGTTTTCAAGATAGCCTTAGGGAATAAGAGTCTGCAGCATCCAATCCCGCTGCACAGCCGGGGTGCACGCAACCCAGGTCTTCCTGATCCCAAATCCCTGGTCCTGTCCAACACACGCTGCCACGCTGAGGTCATTTGCAATTGCTCTCTCAGGAGGTCCGGGGAAGGGGAAAGGAGCTAGATAGGATGGGATGGGACGCAAGGAGGCTGAGAAAATGAAGGCCTTTCCGCTTTAAGTTCAGCGTTCGAACACGCCCAGCCATCCCAGGCCCCTGTGAAAAAGAGATGAAATTTACATTACTTCAGTTACAGGAAAAAAACAAAAGTTTACAGCTTCATGTCCTAGAGACCCCCACAATAGAATAAGAACTGAACCCACGCAAAGGGATGGAGGCACCTATTAAAATGGGAACAGAGGTCAATGCCCTTGAAGGCCCCATATCAAAATGTAAACAGAACTTGAGGAATTACTCCAGCCCTTCTGGAGGTCCCCGATACAAGCCCTTAAAACTAAGCAAAAACCCACCTCGTGGTCCAAGTCCATGCTCCGCTGTGTCCATGCTCCGCTTGGTGTACTTGGACGCAGGCTCGAGTTTGGAAATCACCCTTGTGGGTTTGCATCAGTGTCAGCTCCATAGTGGTTTCTTGGATTCGCAATCTTGGGCACAACATCCCCATGTCGCCTCCCACCTGGGCTGAACCCTTATCCCCTCCCACCCAGGCTGACCCTCAGTCACCTCCTCGCCCACAACAGCTGGGCACAGGCCCTCACACAGGTCCCACGGGCATGGTGGGCACTCCCGCCATGCCCGGCCTCCCAGGGGAAGGAAGGGGGTTTTGGCAGGACACACTCCCATGGTGGCCCCAGGGCTCCCTAGCCAGCATGGCAGCTCGTGACAGGTGGGGGTCTGTGTCCCTGATGCCTGTTCCTCCTCCCCAGTTTTCCCACAGGAAATGAAGGAGGAGGTCCTGGTCTCCTCCAGGGACATCACCCAGGTAGACTTGGACGTCAACAGGACATTTGGCAGCCACACCGTATTTTGGGATGGCTAGGGGGTCGGGTGAGGCTGCTGGGCCAGGGGGATTCGGGGCCCCGAGGGAGGCCCGGGGCCTTCTGGGTAGGGAAAACGGGTTTCTGAGGCCGGGGGGAGCAATAGCAGCCAACAACACACTGCTCCATGGTAGGATGCTGGGGATGACCCCGTGCCCACACTCCCGGTGCCTCCGGGATGAGGAGGCCAGTAGGATGGGGCCTCCAGGGGTTGCCATGGGAGCTGAACGCCAAAGGGGAGTAGGATGGCCCCCTGTAAGAAGGGAATGGGGTGGGGGACGTGGGGGGCAGGACCCGGACCTGGGGGCCAGGCGGCATGTCCACGGCTGGAGGAGGTCACACATTGATCCCATGAGGGTCGGACGGGTCAGAGTGAGACCCACTCTCGGTGCTTTATATATTTCTAAATTCTATGCATTTCATTTGAGACAATTTGCAATTTGAAAACATACATAGTATAATGACCCCCAGATAATGCCCCCAGTCCAGCCCTGCACTGACCACACGGTGCCCCCGGGGCAGGTGTCACTGCAAACCCCAGACTAGTCGCTTTTAACTGTAGATGTCTCCTTGTGCATCTTAGAGGAAGGAGATGCCCCTTTTCCACAGGCTCCCCACGACATACCCATCATTTACCACTCCCACACCATCGCCCTACATCATCATCCCCAATGGCATCCCACAGACTCCATCCCTGTGAAAACCACGCAGCCCCACACAATTCCCACTCACACCATACCCCAACACCATCACCCCTACACCATTCCCCACTCTCCACCACCATCATACCCCTGCCCCCACACCATCTATCACCACACCATTGACCCCCAGCAAGGACCCAGTGCAGGTGCCCCCTGTGGGACATGCTCAGCCTCCCTGGGGTTCTCTGGATAACCTGATCCCTTCAGAAGCCTGGGTGTCCCATAGAGTACCCATGGGTTGCAGGGAGGAGGGAAGACAGGGAGCCCCCAACAGGGTGGGTGCAGGTGAGTGGTGCAGAGGACCCACTGTGCCCTGCCTCCGCCCACTGTCCCTCATTTAGGGCGGCACACCCTGCACAGGACACCAGCCCTTAACCCATGGGGATCTGGGCTGGCCTGGCCCTGGGCTCTGTGAGGCCTGGGGTGATTTGAGCCCACCCCAGGCCCAACACAAAGACTAATGGGATACAGCCCACATGGCCCTGGCCGGCCCTGGATTCTGGCCCTGGACTGAGGGAGCCCTCTCACAGCTGGATGTTGACTCCTGGGTCCTGGGGTAGGATGGTGGGCCCCTCCCGCACCCACACCAGGAGGCAGGCTCCTCCAGGTGCTGGGGCCCCAGAGATCCCAAGGCCGGGGTCCAGCTGCCCTGCAGGGCCCAGCGCAGAAGCCCATGAGGTGCAGGTCCAGGTCAGCTCTGCTGTCCTCTGAACTGTCTCTCAGACTGAAATCTCAGGACACACGCCCCCACCCAGAGTCCACACCTGCTCCCAGGTGGGGGACTCCAGCACCCGCCCCCCAACTCATGTCATTCTTGCCCTCCCCTAAAGGACAGAAAGGTCTCCCTCCCCAGGGGAAGGTGTGCACCCTCAACTCTGAACCCGTTTACTGTAGAAAGTCAATAAAGTGTTGTGGTGCGAAAATGCACAGCCAGCCCATTTCTGTGTCTCCCAGAACACTGTTCATGGGGCATGGAAAGACACCAAGAGAGGAGGAGGGGGTACCACCTTGGCCCCACCAGCCCCTGCAGGGGCGCCACCAGGAACACCCAGCTGACATCCCCACGTGCCTTCCACAGGTGGCCAGATGTCGGGTTCAGGACCTGACAGAGTTTACTGGGACTCAGGCTGTGCCCCACGGGCCAGGAGGGCCTGGGACAGAGAGACAGCCAGGAAGCCTCAGGTCACCAGGGTCTGTGCAAAGCGACCCGGATGTCTGTGCTCCCTCTGTCCAGGAGGTCGTGGCTGGCCAGGTACGGGGCACTTCCTCCCCTCCCCACATCCCCTTGCCTATGAGCCTGGGGCAGAGAGGGCCTGCAGGGCAGTCAGCATGGCCCTAGAAAGGATGTCAGGACAGTAGTCCCTTGTGTTGTGCCCAAGATTGTGAAACCGAGAAACCACTGAGGAGCCAACACCGATGCAAACTCCCAAGGCTTTCTTTACAAACTGGAGCTTGTGTCCAAGTGCACCAGACACAGCGGAGCAGGGACTTGGACCCTGAGACTAAGAGGCATAGCAGCTTTATAGGGGCCAGTGGACCATGGGATATGCAGAAATTTGCACAGTCATGTCAGTTCACACGCAGGTGGCCGATTGAATTGCACCTTACCGTATAGTATCCACTTGAGCTGGTCTATTACTTTGGTCAGAATCAGCGCACAGATTTGGTGGGCACAAAGCGGGGTTCACTGTTATGAGCTGATTTCTGATTAGGGTGTGCCCAGCAATCTGACTAGGGTGGGGCAGCGCCTTAAGCCATAATCAGGTGATGAGGGGGTCATAGGGGAGGTGGCGGGTGTAGCACAAAATGGAATCAGTCCTGCTCTGCTTGCTCAGGGGTAGGAGATTTTTGTTAAATTTCCTGGGTCCTACACTTGCAGCTCATGCACCTGGGCCACCGGCACCAGGTGGACTCCGCGTGCACACCTTGTGGTGCTGGATCTCTCACACCACCGTGTGGAAGGCACCCTCCTTGCCCGAGTGAGTAGGAGCTTGGTGAGCATGGGACTCGACCTGAAGGCCAGGCAGCACAGGAGACTGAGGAACCCCATCCCCGTCCCCACCCCGACTCCCACACACAGGCAGCCCCAGGGCTCCCCTCCATGTGCACCCACGTCATCAGGATCACCCCCCAGAGCGGCCCTGAGGTCTGGCTCCCTGCTGGAGAGGCATCAGGGAGAAGAGAAGCACATGGTGCTTGGCAGGACCCACTGCAGGACCTAGGAATGTGGTCAAGCCAGAACTTCCATCTCAGCAGACACTCCAGCGGAAAGTCATTGCATGAGCCAGCACAGAGTCGGCCAGGAGACCCCAGTAGCCACCCAGCTCCAGCACCAGAAATGATGTTGTGCCCACCATTTTGGCGTTTGGGTGACCCAGCCAGAGGATCCGATAGCTGCACGTGATAGCTGCATGTGATAGACACACGCACACACCCCAAAAACAACAAAAATCAGAATCCCCCCAATGTTGTCAAACAGCAGCTGATGATTCCATACACGACGCTGTGGTCCCCAAAAGGATACATGGAAGATGTTATAAACCACGACTACAGAGGTGTCAGAGGTATGGAGATGTGCCTGCTAGGTTCCAACAAGGAGCGCAGAGGAGCAGGAAGCATCCTAAGGAGGGGGGCCCTCCTAGGACAGGACACCAGGTCCCTGTGAAGGCTACCGAGGGTGAAATCTGTCCTCCTCCCTTTCAGCTTCTGGTTTTCCTCCTAAATGCCATTTTCTTCAATCATAACACCAAAAATTTATTTTATGTTTTTAAATTTCTTTTTATAAGTGTCTAATTTTTATAAACCCTTTTTTTTCTTTTCTTTTTTTTTATAAATTTTTATTTATTTACGATAGTCTCACAGAGAGAGAGAGAGGCAGAGACACAGGCAGAGGGAGAAGCAGGCTCCATGCACCGGGAGCCCGACATGGGATTCGATCCCGGGTCTTCCAGGATCGCGCCCTGGGCCAAAGGCAGGCGCCAAACCGCTGCGCCACCCAGGGATCCCTAATTTTTATAAATTCTTTCTTCAGCAAGGGTGTCATTCAGGAGAGGAGATATAAAGATTTCCCAGGCAGGCAAAATATAAAGGAGTTCATGACCACTTAACCAATCCAGTAAGGAATTTTAAGAGGGACTCTTCTAGTGGGGGAAAAAAAGAGACCAAAAGCAACAAAGACTAGAAAGGACCAGAGAGAGTCACTGGAAACACCAACTCTACCGGTAACACAAAGGCAGTAAGTTCATATCTTTCAATAATCACTCTGAATGCTGATAGACTAAATGCTCCAATCACAAGATAGAGGGTATCACAGTGGCTTAAAAAACAGGATCCGGGATGCCTGGGTGGCTCAGGTGTTGAGCCTCTGCCTTTGACTCCGGGTGTGATCCTGGAGTCTGGGATTGAGTCCCATAGTGTACTAGTAGTGGGGAGCATGCTTCTCTCTCTGCCTAATTTTCTGCCTCTCTCTCTCTCTCTCTCTCTCTCTCTCTCTCTCATGCTCTCAAATATAAAATCGTTATTTTTTTTTAAATATTTTTTTTCAACTTTTATTTATTTATGATAGTCACAGAGAGAGAGAGAGAGGCAGAGACACAGGCCGAGGGAGAAGCAGGCTCCATGCACCGGGAGCCCGATGCGGGATTCGATCCCGGGTCTCCAGGATCGCGCCCTGGGCCAAAGGCAGGCGCCAAACCGCTGCGCCACCCAGGGATCCCTAAAATCGTTATTAAAAGAACAAGATCCATCAGTATGCTGCCTACTAGATGCTCACATTAGACCTATAGAAACTGGGAGATTGAAAGTCAGGGGATGGAAAATCATCTATCACGCTAATGGTTATGAAAACAAAGCTACAAGAGAACACCATGAAAGATTATACGCTAACAAACTGGGAGACCTGGAAGAAATGGACAAATCCCTAGAAATGTGCAAAAGAGCAAAACTGAAACAGGAAGAAATAAAAAATGTGAACAGACCCATAACTAGCAGAGGAATTGAATCAGCAAGGCACCTGGGTGCCTCAGTGGTTGAGCATCTGCTTTGGCACAGGTCATGATCCCAGGGTCCTTCCTGGGGGATCATGTCCCACATCAGGCTCCCCGCATGGAGCCTCATTTTCCCTCTGCCTATACCTCTGCCTCTCTGTGTCTCTCATGAATACATAAATAAAATATTTAAAAAAGAGAAAAGATAAAAAGATGAGAAAGGACTGAAATAAAATCACAAATGAGAAAAGAGAAATAACAACCAACACTAGAGAAATACAAATGATAATAAGAGAATATGATGAAAAATTATATGCCAGCAACCTAGAATCTGGAAGAAATAGATCAATTCCTAGAAATATATAAGATAGCAAAAATGAAAAATGAATAAATAAGAAACGTGAAAATGCCAATAACCAGCAAAGAAATTGAATCAGCAATCAGGGATCTCCCAACAGGAGATGCTTAGATCAATAGAACAGAATGGAAAGCCAAAACAAGATACAAACATGTATCTATGATCCATTAATGGACAACAAGGCAGGAAAGAATATCCAATGGCACAAAGACAGTCTCTTCAAGAAACCCTAACCCTGACCCCAGGATAAGAACAAATGGTGTTGGGAAAACCAGGCAGCCACATGCAGAAGAATAAAACTGGACCACTTTCTTACACCATATATATAAAAAGTAAATTCAAAATGGATGAAAGACCTAAATGTGAGACCTGAAACCATACAAAGAAGAAAACATAGGCAGCAACATCTATGACATAGGCCATTGGACCTTCTTTCTAGATATGCCTCTGAGGTGAGGGAATCAAAAGCAAAAATACTATTGGGACTTCATCAAATTGAAAAGCTTCCACAAAGTGAAGGAAACAACCAAACCTAAAAGGCAACATACAGGAAGAAGGGCAAGATGGTGGAAGAGAAGTGTCCCCAAGTCACCTGTCCCCACCAAATTACCTAGATAACCTTCAAATCGTCCTGAATATCTAGGAATTCGGCCTGAGATTTAAACATATATCAGGTGGAATGCTACAGAGAGAAAAGTTTACGCTTCTATCAAGGTAGGAAGACCAAAAAAGGAATAAAGAAACAAAAGGCATCCAAGGGGGAGAGGCCCCCGAGGAGCCGGGCTAAGGCCAGGGCGAGTGCCCCCCAGTAAGGAGAGCTCTGTCCCAGAGAAGCAGGAGCTGCACCAATCTTCCAAGGTGGAATGGCGCCCGCAGGGATTCAGAACAGGACCTTGGAGGGTGGGGATGGCCTCGGGCTCCCTGGGACACTAACAGACACCTGCACTCCCAAAAGAGTGAACCGAGCTCACTAAGGGGTACACGGCACATGCATTGACTCTGGAGCAGCTCCAAGGGGCTCGGGCGGTGGCTCTGTGCTGAAGGGGCTGCACGAACCTGGGAGTGGCTTGGCGGCGGAACCTAGGGCAGAGGAAGAGACTCCATGTGGAGGGGGATGCGCAGCTCCTACAGCAGCTCAGAGGGGCTAGGGCGGCGGCTCCGTGGAGAGGTGGCTGCACGGCTGGGAGCGAGAATCCAACAGCACAGGCCCCGGAGCACAGGGCGCCATGACACAGCCCAGGATACCGCCTCCCCCAGGACAGGCAGAGGCCCGGAGGGCCCAGGACAGCAATGACGCTCCTTCCCAGAGCTGAGCAGATCAGCCGCTTCACCCCGAAGCCTCCAGGCCCTGCAGATGGACTGTTCTGGAGTTACTGTGGGGGCTGAATACCGGTTTTCAGACCTGGCCACTGCCACTGGGGTTGTTTCTCCTTGGGCTTCAGGGGGTAAACTACCCCCATTGAGCGCTTCACCTGGCAGGGGGAGAGGAGCTCCCCCAAGGGCTAACACCTGAAAATCAGCACAACAGGCCCCTCCCCCAGAAGACCAGATATACGGCCAAGTTCCAGGGGAAGTCAAGGGACTTAAAGTATACAGAATCAGAAGATACTCCCCCATGTTTTATTTATTTCTGATTGTTTCCCCCACCCTTTTTCTCCCCCTTTCTTTGTTTTTCTTTCTCCTTTTATTCTCTTTTTTTGCTTTTTGTAGTCCTTTTTCCTTTTTGCTTTTTCTCTTCTCTTTCCTTTTTTCTATCCTCTCTTTTTCTCTTATTCCCAAAACACTTGTTTCTGGCTACTCTGCATTGAGCAAAATGACTACAAAGAAAAGCTCACCCCAAAAGAAAGAAACAGTCCTATCTCCAACAGAGTTACAAATCAGGATTACAATTCAATGTCAGAAAACAAATTCAGAAGCACTATTATCTAGCTACTGGTGGCTCCAGAAAAAAGCATAAAGGACTCAAGAGACTTCATGACTGCAGAATTTAGATCCAATCAGGCCGAAATTTAAAAGTCAATTGAATGAGATGAAATCCAAACTAGAAGTCTTAAAGATGAGGGTTAATGAGGTGGAAGAACGAGTGAGTGACATAGAAGACAAGTTAATGGCAAAGAGGGAAACTGAGGAAAAAAGAGACAGACAATTAAAAGACCAGGAAGACAGATTAAAGGAAATAAACGACAGTCTGAGGAAGAAAAACCTATGTGTAAATGCGGTTCCCGACGGCGCCAAAAGGGATAGAGGGCCAGAATATGTATTTGAGCAAATCCTAGCTGAAAACGTTCCTAAGCTGGGAAGGGAAACAGGCATTCAGATCCAGGAAATAGAGAGATTCCCCCCCCCTAAAATCAATAAAAACCGTCCAACACCTCAACATTTAATATTGAAGCTTGCAAATTCCAAAGATAAAGAGAAGATCCTTAAAGCAGCAAGAGACAAGAAAATCCTGACCTTTATGGGGAAGAGCATTAGGGTAACAGCAGACGTCTCCACAGCAACCTGGCAGGCCAGAAAGGGCTGGCCGGATATATTCAGGGTCCTCCATGAGAAGAACATGCAACCAAGAATACTTTATCCAGCAAGGCTCTCATTCAAAATGGAAGGAGAGATAAAGAGCTTCCAACACAGGCAGGAACTGAAAGAATCTGTGAACTCCAAACCAGCTCTGCAAGAAATTTTAAGGGGGACTCTTAAAATTCCCCTTTAAAAAGAAGTTCAGTGGAACAATCCACAAAAACAAGGATTGAATAGGTATCATGATGAAACTAAACTCATATCTGCTGATAGTAACTCTGAACGTGAACGGGCTTAATAACCCCCTCAAAGGCGCAGGGTTTCAGACTGGATAAAAAAGTAGGACTCAACTATTTCCTGGCTACAAGAGACTCATATTAGACAGAAGGACACCTGCAATCTGAAAATAATGGGTTGGAGAACCATTTACCATTCAAATGGTCCTCAAAAGAAAGCAGGGGTAGCCATCCTTAGATAAACTAAAATTTACCCCGAAGACTATAGTGAGAGATGAAAACGGACACTAAATCATACTTAAAGGATCTATCCAACAAGAGGACTTAACAATCCTCAATATACTCCCCGAATATCGGAGTTACCAAATATTTAAACCAATTAATACCGAAAGTGAAGAAATACTGGTGACATCAATCTAGGTCTTTCTACCCTCGATAGGTCTTCTAAGCACAACATCTCCAAAGAAACGAGAGCTTTAAATGATACAGTGGAGCAGATAGATTTCACAGATATCTACAGAACTTTATATCTAAACTGAACTGAACTGAATAAACATTCTTCTCAAGTGCACATGGAACTTTCTCCAGAATAGACCAAATACTGGGTCACAAATCGGGTCTGAACCGATACCAAAAGTTTCAGATCGTCCCCTGCATATTCTCAGACCATAATGCCTTGAAAGTAGAACTAAATCACAACAAGAAGTTTGGAAGGACTTCAAACACATGGAGGTTAAGGACCATCGTGCTAAAAGATGAAAGGGTCAACCAGGAAATTGAGGAAGAATTAAAAAGATTCATGGAAACTATTTGGAATGAAGATACAAACGTTCAAAATCTTTCGCATGCAGCAAAAGCAGTCCTAAGGGGGAAATACATCACAATACAAGCATCCATTCAAAAACTGGAAAGAACTCAAATACAAAAGCTAACCTTAAAAAAAAAAAAAACAAAAACAAAAAAAAAAACAAAAGCTAACCTTACTCATAAAGGAGCTAGAGAAAAAAACAGCAGCTAGATCCCACGCTCAAGAGAATAAGAGATTTAATTAAAATTTGAGCAGACCTCAAGGAAATTGAGACCACAAGAAATGTGGAACAGAGAAACAAAACCAGGAGTTGCTTCTTTGGAAGAATTAATAACATACATAAACCATTACCCTGTCTTATTAAAAAGAAGAGAGAGAAAACTCAAATTAATAAAATCATGAGTGAAAAAAAAATAAAATCATGAATGAGAAAGGAGAGATCATTACCAACGCCAAGGAAATACAAACGATTTTAAAAACATATTATGAACAGCTATATGGAAATAAATTAGGCAATCTAGAAGAAATGGAGGCATTCCTGGAAAGCCACAAACTACCAAAACTGGAACAAGAAGAAATAGAAAACCTAAACAGGCCAATACCCAGGGACGGAATTGAAGCAGTCATCAAAAAACTCCCAAGTCACAAAAGACCAGGGCCAGATGGCTTCCCAGGGGAAATCTATCAAACGTTTAAAGAAGAAAACATACCTATCCTACTAAAGCTGTTTGGAAAGATAGAAAGAGATGGAGTACTTCCAAATTCGCTCTATGAAGCCAGCATCACCTTAATTCCAAAACCAGACAAAGACCCCAGCAAAAAGGAGAATACAGAACAATATCCCTGATGAACATGGATGCAAAAATTCTCAACAAGATAAAGCCAATAGGATCCAACAATACATTAAGAATATTATTCACCATGACCAAGTAGAATTTATCCCCGGGACACGAGGCTGGTTCAACACTCGTAAAACAATCAATGTGATTCATCATATCAGCAAGAGAAAAAACAATAACCATACGATCCTCTCATTAGATGCAGAGAAAGCATTTGACAAAATAGAGCATCCATTCCTGATCAAAACACTTCAGAGGGTAGGGATAGAGGGAACAATCCTCGACATCTTAAAAGCCATCTAGGAAAAGCCCACAGCAAATATCATTCTCAATGGGGCAGCACTGGGAGCCTTTCCCCTAAGATCAGGAACAAGACAGGGATGTTCTCTCTCACCACTGCTATTCAACGTAGTATTGGAAGTCCTAGCCTCAGCAATCAGACAACAAAAAGACATTAAAGGCATTCAAATTGGCAAAGAAGAAGTCAAACTCTCCCTCTTCGCCAATGACATGATACTCTACCTAGAAAAACCAAAACCCTCCCCGTGAAGAGTGCTAGAACTCATACAGCAATTTGGTAGCGTGGCAGGATACAAAAATCAATGCCCAGAAATCAATGGCATTTCTATACACTAACAATGAGACTGAAGAAAGAGAAATTAAGGAGTCAATCTCATTTACAATTGCACCCAAAAGCATAAGATACCTAGGAAAAAACCTAACCAAGGAGATAAATGATCTATACCTAAAAACTATAGAAAACTTCTGAAAGAAATTGAGGAAGACACAAAGAGATGGAAAAACATTACATGCTCATGGATTGGCAGAATTAATATTGTGAAAATGTCAATGTTACCCAGGCAATGTACACGTTTAATGCAATCCCTATCAAAGTACCATGAACTTTCTTCAGAGAGTTAGAACAAATTATTTTAAGATTTGTGTGGAATCAGAAAAGACCCCGAAAAGCCAGGGGAAGTTTATTTTATTTTATTTTTAATGTTTATTTATTTATGATAGTCACACACACAGAGAGAGAGAGAGAGAGAGAGGCAAAGACATAGGCAGAGAGAGAAGCAGGCTCCATGCACAGGGAGCCCTATGTGGGACTCGAACCCGGGTCTCCAGGATGGCACCCTGGGCCAAAGGCAGGTGGCAAACCGCTGCGCCACCCAGGGATCCCAAGCCAGGGGAATTTTAAAAAAGAAAACCATATCTGGGGGCATCACATGCCAGATTTCAGGTTGTACTACAAAGCTGTGGTCATCAAGACAGTGTGGTACTGGCAGAAAAACACACATAGATCAATGGAACAGAATAGAGATCCCAGAAGTGGACCTTGAACTTTATGGTCAAGAAATATTCAATAAAGGAGGAAAGACTATCCATTGGAAGAAAGACAGTCTCTTCAATAGATGGTGCTGGGAAAATTGGACATCCACCTTCAGAAGAATGAAACTAGACCACTCTCTTTCACCATACACAAAGATAAACTCAAAATGGATGAAAGATCTAAATGTGGGACAAGAGTCCATCAAAATCCTAGAGGAGAACACAGGCAACACCCGTTTTAAACTTGGCCACAGCAACTTCTTGCAAGGTACATCCATGAAGACAAAAGAAACAAAAGCAAAAATGAACTATTGTGACTACATCAAGATAAGAAGATTTTGCACAGCAAAGGATACAGTCAACAAAACTAAAAGACAACCTACAGCATGGGAGAAGATATATGCAAAAGACGTTTTAGATAAAGGGCTAGTTTCCAAGATCTATAAAGAACTTCTTAAAATCAACACCAAAGAGACAAACAATCCAATCGTGAAATGGGCAAAAGACATGAAGAGAAATCTCACAGAGGAGGACATTGACATGGCCAACATGCACATGAAAACATGGTCTGCATCACTTGCCCTTAGGGATATACAAATCAAAACCACAATGAGATACCACCTCACACCAGTGAGAATGGGGAAAATTAACAAGGCAGGAAACCACTAATGTTGGAGAGGATGCGGAGAGAAGGGAAGACTCTTACACTGCTGGTGGGAATGTGAACTGGTGCAGTCACTCTGGAAAACTGTGTGGAGGTTCCTCAAAGAGTTAAAAATAGACCTGCCCGACGACTCAGCAATTGCACTATTGGGGATTTACCCAAAGTATTCAGATGCAATGAAACGCCGGGACACCTGCACGCCGATGTTTATAGCAGGATGTCCACAATAGCCAACTGTGGCAGGAGTCTCGTTGTCCATCAAAAAATGAATGGTTAAAGAAGATGAGGTATATGTATAAAATGGAATATTATTTAGGCATTAGAAATGACAAATACACAACATTTGCTTCAACATGAATGGAACTGGAGGGTATTATGCTCAGTGAAGTAAGTCAATCAGAGAAGGACAAACAGTGTATGTTCTCATTCCTTTGGAGAATATAAAAAATACTGAAAGGGAATATAAGGGAATGGAGAAGAAACTTTTGGGAAATATCAGAAAAGGAGAGAGACCATAAAGTCTCCTAACTCTGGGAAAAGAACTAGGGTTGCTGGAAGGGGAGGAGGGAGGGGGAGTGGGGATGAATGGGTGACGGGCACTGAGGGGGACACTTGACAGGATGAGCAATGCGTGTTATTCTGTATGTTGGTCAATTGAACACAAATAAAAAATAAATTTATTTTTTTAAAAATATCAAACAACTACATATTTATGCTGCCAACATGGGAGTACGTAAATATAGAAACCAATTAACAACAAACGTACAGGAACACACTGATAATAATACAATGACAGGGGATTTTAACACCCACTTATGGCAATGGACCGATCGTCTATGCAGATAATCAACATCGGGAACAATAGCCTTGACACACTGGACCACAGGGACTCAACAGATATAGTCTGAACATTTCTTCCGAAAGCAGAATACACATTCCTTTCAAGTGCACATGGGAAACTCTCCAGAATAGATTATATCATGGACCACAAATCAGCCCTCAACAGGTACAACAGGTACAAGAAGGATGGTATCACACCAGTACATTTTCGGACCATGAGGCTATGAAACTCGAAGTCGACAGTAAGAAAAAATTTGGACATTCCAAAAATTCATGGAGATTATGATCATCCTACTACAGAAGGAATGGAGCAACCAGGAAATTAAAGAGGAAACAAAACAAATGAAAATGAAAACATGTTTCTTCAAACCTCTAGGATGTAGCAAAGACAGTCCTAAGAGGGAAGTACATAGCAATACAGGCCTACCTCAAGAAACAAGAAGTCTCCAATACAAAACCTAACCCTACACCTGAAGGAGCTGAAAAAGGAATAGCAAACAAACAAAAAAAAAAAAAAAAAAAAAGGAATAGCAAACAAAGCCTAAAGGCTACAGAATAAGGGAAAAATTTAAGATGACAGCAGAAATAAACAATACAGAAACAACAAAACAGTAGAATGGAATAACAGAACTAAGAGCTGGTTCTTCAAAATAAATAATAAAATGGATCAAGCCCTAGCCAGCCTTATCAACGAGAAAAGAGAAAAGACCTAAATAAATAAAATCACAAATGAGAGAAGAGAGATCAAATCAACACCAGAAAAATAAGACAATTATAAGGGAATACTATGAAATATTATACGCTAACAAACTGTAAGATCTGGAAGAAATGGACAAATCCCTAGAAATGTGCAAATGAGGAAAACTGAAATATGAAGAAATAGAAAATACAAACAGACCCATAACTAGCAAAGGAATTGAATCAGCAAGGCACCTGGGTGCCTCAGTGGTTGAGCATCTGATTTGGCTCAGGTCATGATCCCGGGGTCCTGGGGGATCAAGTCCCACATCAGGCTCCCCGTATGGAGCCTCATTTCCCTCTGCCTATACCTCTGTCTCTCAGTGTCTTGCATGAATACATAAATAAAATCTTTAAAAAAGAGAACAGATACAAAGATGGGAAAGGACCCAAGTAAAATCACAAACGAAAAAAGAGAAATAACAACCAACACTAGAGAAATACAAAAGATTATAAGAGAACATTATGAAAAATTATATGCCAGCAACCAAGAACCTGGAAGAAATAGATCAATTCCTGGAAATATATAACATAGCAAAAATGATAAAGGAAGAAATAAGAAACTTGAATACACAGATAACCAGCAACGAAATGAATCAGCAATGAATAATCTCCCAATAGGAGACGCTTAGATCAATAGAATTGAATGGAAAGCCGAAACAAGATACAAACCTGTAACTCTATGATCCATTAATCGACAACAAGGCAGGAAGGAATATCCAATGGCACAAAGACAAGTCTCTTCAACAAACCCTAATCCTGACCCCAGGATAAGAACAAATGGTGTTGGGAAAACCAGGCAGCCACATGCAGAAGAATCAAACTGGACCACTTTCTTACACCATATATATAAAAAATAAATTCAAAATGGATGAAAGACCTAAATGTGAGACCTGATAACAATCAAAGAAGAAAAGATAGGCAACAAAGTCTTTGACATTGGACAATGAATTTTCTTTCTAGATATGCCACTGAGGTGAGGGAACAAAAGCAAAAATGCTATTGGGACTTCATCAAAATGAAAAGCTTCCGCAAAGTGAAGGAAAAAACCAAAGTTAAAAGGCAACATACAAAATGAAAGGAGATATTGGTAAACAACACATCCAATAAAGAGTTAGTATGCAAAACACATAAAGGAAATATATCTCAAGATCCTAAAAACAAATTATGCAACTGGAGATGGGCAGAAAAATGAATGGACTTTGTCTCTGACAAGACAGCCAGATGGCACGAGACACACGAAAAGACACACAGCGTCACCCATCATCAGGGAAATGCAAACGAAAACCACAATGATATGTCAGCTGAGAGCCGTCATAATGGCTAAAATTAACAACACAAGAAACAACAGGTGTTGGTGAGGCTTTGGAGAAAGGGTAGCCCCCTTACACTCCTGGTGGGCATGTGAACAGATGTAGTCACTGTGGAAAACAGTGTGGAGGGTCCTCGAGAAGTTAAAAAAAAAAGGGGATCCCTAGGTGGTGCAGTCGTTTGGTGCCTGTCTTTGGCCCAGGGCGTGATCCTGGAGACCCGGGATCGAATCCCACTTTGGGCTCCCGGTGCATGGAGCCTGCTTCTCCCTCCCCCAGTGTCTCTGTCTCTCTCTCTGTGACTATCATAAAAAAAATTAAAAAAAAAGAAGTTAAAAATAGAGCTACCCTATGATTCCAAAATTGCAGAGCTAGATATTTAGCCCGAGGATAGAGAAGTACTTTAGTAGATTCGAGGAGGGACACGCAGCCCAGTGTTTGTAGCAGCATTATCAACCACAGCCAAACTGTGGATACAGCCCTACGTCCATCGGCAGATGAACGGGCAGAGACAATGTGGTAAATACACACACTGCGACATCACTGGGTCATCAGAAGGGATGAAATGAAGCCATATACAATGATGTGGAAGGAGTGGAAAGGATTTATGCTAAATGAAATCAGTCAGTCAGAGAAAGACAGATACCAAATACCATACAGTTACATTCACATGTGAATTTTTTGAGAGTAGCAAACCAAGATACACACTCTTAACCACAGAGAATAAACTAATAAAGACCAGGGGAAGGTGGGGACGATGGTGAGTCAGGTGATAGGGACAGTGGAGGGCACCTGTGACAAGTA
This sequence comes from Canis lupus baileyi, assembly GCF_048164855.1. Lineage (NCBI taxonomy): Eukaryota > Metazoa > Chordata > Mammalia > Carnivora > Canidae > Canis > Canis lupus. The sequence continues at coordinate 32,690,813 of NC_132871.1, read as the reverse complement.
CAAGGTGTTGTATCCAAGGGTCTAACCACTATGTGGTAAACCTGAAACTATATCATACTGTGTTCACAAACAGGAAATCAATAAAACTTTAAAATAATAATTGGTAGTATAGAGGAAACATGTGCGCACAAGAGATAAAATCAGAAAGGCAACTGTAAATCCAAATAAAGAGTCTTTAGAGCCACAAATCCCCTCCTTAGCTCAGCTCGGGAGAAGCCTGCCATGTCTATTCTGACCCCATCAGAACCCTGGATTTTGATTCTCTGGGGAGGCCACTGACTTGGTGGAGTCAGGCTATCTTTGAACCCAAAACCTAAATAGAGTGCATAAAACTAAACTGCCCAAGATATTAGGAGTCCCCGTGGAGGCACATGCCAAGACCCAAACTCTAACCATATACAGACATAACCCTAACCCTACACTTAAGCCTAATGTTAACCTAACCCTTAAACAAGACCCATCACTAATCGAGAACCAAACACAAACCCCAAGACCAAAACACATTCAGTGAACCTTCCTGCCAACCCTCACCCTAAATCCTAAACCTATTCTAAACCCTTAACCCTGACCCCTACCTTAAATCTGACCCTAACCTCTAACCCTAACCTTAACTTAATATACTCAAATCCTATTCCTGGGCAGCCCCGGTGGCGCAGCGATTTAGCGCCGCCTGCAGCCCAGGGCGTGATCCTGGAGACCATGGATCGGGTCCCACGTCGGGCTCTCTGCCTGGAGCCTGCTTCTCCCTCTGCCTCTCTCTCTCAATCTGTGTCTCTATGAATAAATAAATAAAATCTTAAAAAAAAGATTTAAAAAAAAATCCTATTCCTAACCTTAACCTGTACCCTAACCCTAACCCTCTAATACTAATCCTATCTCATACCCCAAACTGTACTCTAACCTGTACCCTAAAACTAACTCCTAAACCACTCCCTATATCTATCTCTTACCCTTTTCCAAAACCATACCCTGACCCTGACCTGACCCTAAACCCTAACTAAACACTAATCATAACCCTAGCCCTTACCCCTATCCTAAACCTAACCCTCACCCTAACCCTAAACCTAGCCCTAAATTTTACCGTAACCCCTAACCCTTACCCCTAACCCTAACTCACACCCTAACACCTCACCTTAACTGCAAACCTAAGCCCAAACCTAATTGTAACCATAACCCTAACCCCACTTCCAAACCTCCTGCCCTATCCCTAAAGCCTAAACCCTAACCCTAACTCTAAATACTGTCACTAACCCTAACCTCGTTCCCTAATCCCTAACCATCCTAACTCCTAACCACTGACCCTTACCCTTATCCCTCACCCTAACCTCTAATCCGTAACCATAAGCTTTATCACAAATACCTAACATCTAACCTAAGCCTAACCACCAACTGACTCCCCTCCCCTGATCCTATCATTCATTCTACCCATTCACATACCCTGTGGTTCTGAGTAGTCCCTTCTGATGTGGACGAGGCCCCCAACAGCACCTCCAAAGTCCTCCAGGGGGTCCTGAGGAAGCAGGGCTCCTGTGAGTGTGGACATGGCCCCACGTGTTCCTGAGTGATAGTCAGCGGGTCCTGAGGACGGCGGGTCTCCTGTCACTGTGCACTATGCCTCACATCCTCTGGAAGACTCACAGAAGGTCCTCAGGTGGCCGGGGGCTCCTGTCAGCCTGGACATGGCCCCACGTCCCCTGAAAACTCACCACGGATCCTGAGGAGGCTGTGGGCTTCTGTCAGCATAGACGCAGCCCCATATTTCCTGAAGCTTTAGTGCAGGTCCTGAGGATGACGGGGGTCCTGTCAGTGTTGAGGTGACCCACATTTTCCTCAGGCCACACCATAAGACCTGAGGAGGCTGGGGCTCCTGTCAGCATACATGTGGCCCCAAATCTTCCCAAACCTTCACAGTGGGTCCTGAGGAGGCTCGAGAATCCTGTCAGTGTGGATGAGGTACCCACATTTTTCTTAAGCCTCACCAGAGGCCCTGACAAGGCGGGGGTCTTCTGTCTGCATGGACGCATCCTATATTTCCCTAAGTCAACACCGGGGGTCCTAAGGAAATCACCATCCTGTTGTTTCGATGTCACCCAACGTCCTCTCAAAGCGTCACCGAGGGTTCTGAGGAGGCAGGGGCTCCTGTCACCGTGAATGCGGCCCCCAGCTTCCAGAAGCCTCAACTTATGTCCTGAGGTGGCCCAGGTGCTCCTGTCAGTGTGGATGCAGGCCCACATCTTCCTGAAGAAAACCCCTGGGTCCTGAGGCGGCCCAGGGGCTCCTTTCAGTGTGGATGTGAGCCCACAATTTCCTGAAGCTGCGGCTCATCAGCATGGCCGTGTCCCCACGTCCTCCTCAGGCCTCCCCAGCACAGGCTGGCTCCTGTCAGTGCAGGCAGAGGAGGCGTACTGCACATTCATGCCCCCTGGGTGGGGCCTGGGCTCCGGCGCCCCCTGTGGGATGCTCAGGAGCTGCAGGAGGCAGCGGGCACTCCAGGGGCCACACCTGCCTCCTTCCAGGCTCCAGCTGTGGCCTGTTAGTTTCAGAAACGTCTCACTTAAATAGAGCCCAACACCAGGCCTCCCCAGAAATACTTAAGGACACGGAATTGGAGCCCACAGAATGCGAAATGAAATGTGGACCAGACTTTTACCACGTCCCGCAAAACTCACTCAACCCTCTTCCACTGTCGGCGGGACTGCGGGCTGGTTGGTGCAGCTGCCCTGGAAACAGTGTGGAGGCTCCTCAGGAGTTACAAATAGAGCCTCCCTGCGACCAGCAGGTGAATGGCCTGAGCTCACTCCGAAGATACAGATGCAGTGAGAATCAGGACACCTGCATGTCCCGATGTCCACAGCATCTGGGTCCATAGTAGCCACACTGTGGGAGGAGCCTCGATGCCTTCTGGCAGATGATGGATAAAAAGGATGGGAGATAGATGATGGTCATAGAGAGAGGAATGGTATTCAACTATCAAAGAGAAGGAAATCTTGCCATTTGCAATGTCGTGGATAGAACTAGAGGGATCAGGTTAAGTGAAATAAGTCAGACGGGAAAGAGAATGACCGTGTGGTGTCACTCATAAGTGGAATTAAAGAACCAAAGCAGATAACAACTGTGAAGGGAAGGAAAAACAAATAAGATGAAAACAGATGCAGGAAATATAGACTCTTAATGATAGGAAACAAACTGATGGTCATTGGAAGCAGGGTGGGGGGGTTAACAGGGGACCGGCATGAAGGAGGGCACGTGATGTCACGAGCACTGTGGTTATCTCCAACTGGTGAATCCCTGAATTCTTCCTCTGAAAGTATAATACTCTATACGTTAATTAATTGGGTTTAAATTAAATTAAGTTAAAAAATCAGTTGTATCAGAGCATGTTTCCTTCTGGACTCTCTGTTCTGCTCCTCCAGCTTATGCTGGTACCAACCCTCGTGGGTCTGGTTTGTTTAAGTAGACGTCAGGCCTCGTCCATGGACCAGCCCAGGGCTAGAACTCACAACCAGGAGATCAGGACCGGAGGTGAGGTCAGGAGTCCAATGCTTAACCGACAGAGCCAGGCGGGGTCCTGAGGGCAACACTGCTTTATCCTGTGTCTCTGTGACATCGTTTGAAATAGGAAACTGCTGCATCCGGATGTGTACCGCTTATCCAATACTGATTTGCTGTCCGGTGTCATATTTTGGGGCAGATGGATGTTATGGGTTTTTTCCCCCTTTTTATAGGATCTGCCACCATGATTTGACAGGAATAACATTGTAATTGAGGGTGCTTCAGGAACTGCGGACATTTTTACAAGATGAGGGTTCCAACCCACGAGCCCAGGACGGCCTCCCAGAGCCTGGTATGGCTCAGTGCACAAGTCTTGTGCTCTTTAGTTCAGTCTCATTATTTATTCTCTGTGATGCTCCTGAGAAGGGAGTCACATCCATCATTTCCTTCCTGAATGCTCATTGTCAGGACACAGCAAGCCCCACAATAGAATAAAAACTGAGCCCAGGGCAAGGGCAGGAAGCCCCTATTAGAACAGACCTCAATGCCCTTGACGGCCCCATACCAAAATGTAAACAGAACTTGAGGAATTACTCCAGCCCTTTGGGAATTCCCCGAGACCAGCCCTTAAAAATAAGCTAATACCCACGTCGGGGTCCAAGTCCCTGCTCCGCTCTGTCGGGTATACTTGGACACAAGTTCGAGCTTGTAAATAAACCCTCGTGTGTTTGCATTGGTGTTGGCTTCTCGGTGATTTCTCAGATTCGCAATCGTGGGCACAAAAGTCTGAGATAAAACAGAAAACAAACAAAAGAAGCTCGGACGCAGGTAGAGTGAACACAGGGTTCTGAGAGAAGTGGCGGAGACCCGGGGGCTTTGCGGCTCTTCTGTGGAGGCCCCAGCAGCCTGGGGGGTGGGATGCTCAGCCCCAGAGCCAGAGGACCCAGCTGCCCCACCTGCATCCCGCCCATCACAGCCGGGACTCATGGAGCAGCACAGTGCCGCCCGCTGGAGCCCAGAGGCACGGACGCCCACCCCACCTCTGAAAACCGCAGGTGCAACTCCCAAGCAGATGTGCACCTGATTATCAGCACCAAGGCCCATCCCCAGACCCCACACAGACCATTCGTTGCCACCAAGTTGTTAGACCACAGAGGCTTCAGAGCTTCAGCTCTCCCTGGAAAGTAGGGTCTATTCCTTTGTAGTTTTTGCTCTAATTTCAATTATTTTCTTTGATTCTTTTTTATTAATTGCCTTCTTTTAATTTTATGTATGTACCTTATATATTTCTTATTTTCACTTTTAAGGTAGTTTAATTGTGTTTCATATTTTGGGATTTAGAATCTTTTAACAAGCAGGCCAAAATAAATTGGTGTTTTTTTTTTTGGAGGGCAGTTGTTATTGTTTTTCTTGGTTTTTCTTTTTCTTCCTTCTTTCTTTTCTGGAAAAAATAATGAGATGGAGAAATTCTCCATCATAAAATAACATGAGGTAGTACTCACAGCCAGGAAGTTCATCAATAAACATATATGGTATCTAACTACAGTTTAAAACAATGATTATAAAGTTAGCAGCTGGGCTGGAAAAAGAGCACAGAAGAAAACTAGAGAATCCCTTACTGCAGAAATACAAGAACTAAAATCAAGTCAGTCCAACGTTAAAAATTCTGTAACTGAGATGCAGTCCCAACTGGAAGCCTTAAAAACAAGAAAGGTTATGGATGACAGAGGCAGACGTAGGGAAGTTAGCCACTTATTAAAACAATAACATTCATATCATAGGAGACTCAGAAGATGAATCAAGAGAAATGGTGGGCCTTACTCAGCCCTCAGAAATGACAAATACCCACCATTTGCTTCAAGGTGGATGGAACTGGAAGGTATTATGCTGAGTGAAGTAGGACAATCGGAGAAGGACAAACATTGTATGTTCTCATTCATTTGGGGAATATAGGTAATAGTGAAAGGGAATATAAGAGAAGGGAGTAGAAATATGTTGGAAATATCAGAAATGGAGGCAGAACATAAAGACTCCTAACTTGGAATTGAACTAGGGGTGACTGAAGGGGAGGAGGGCAGGGTTGAGGGTAAACGGGTGACGGGAACTGAGGGGGGCACTAGATGGGATGAGCACTGGGTGTTATTCTGATTTGGCAAACTGAACACCAATAAAAAATAAATTTATTATTTAAAAAAAAAAGAAAGAAAGAGTGGCACCTGGATGGCTCAGTTACGCTTCTGACTTAGGCACAAATCATGATCCAGGTCCCAAGGCAGGCTCCCTGTTCAGCAGGGAACCTGCTTCTCCCTCTCCCTCTGCCCCTATCGCTCATGTTTTCTCCTCTCTCTCTCCTATAAATAAATAACATCTTTGAAAAATAAACAAACAAACCCAGAAGGAAGAGAAATCTCCCATGTAGAAGAATTTCAAACAATTTGTGCAGACATTCCACCCACAAGTTGATGAGCATAGCTTCCCACTCTTAAGTGTGCAATACACAAAGTAAATGTCCTCTACAAAATATATTTAGAAAAACCTAAAATAATAATGATAATATAATAATAATAATAACAATAATAACAATAATGAATCAGTTTACTACGGAGAAAGCTGACAAACATTACCTCAGCAAGATGATCAGATCAATACCAAGACTGATAAATCATGTTGATGGTATCTATCCTTTATATGATATAATGAAAATGGCAGTATATCTCTGTATATAATCCACAAAAACAGTTCAATCATGAGATAAACAACAGACATGTCCCAGCTGAGGGAAATTTTACAAAATACTCTACTTATCAAAGTGTTCCAGGGCAACAACAACAAGGAAAGGCTGAAAGACTGTCACAATCCAGAGGAGCCTAAGAAAACAGGAGGACAAACGGAATGTGATATGAGGGTTGGTAACTTAGCAAAAACTAAGGAAATCTGAACATAATATGGTCTTTGGTTCATGCGACTATTTTAATATTGATTCATTAGCTAATCTTTGTACCGTACTAATATAAGATATCAATAATTGGAGAAATTGAGTGCAAGTGCATGTGAATGCACTGTACTATCTTCTCAATTTCCCTATAAAACTTTGTTTTTTTCCTAATAAATAAGATTTATTTTGAAAATTAACTTAAATGAATCAGGCTCCAAGTGTGAAGACATTTTAAGAACAGTTGAATTAACTTTTGCCTTATTCTTAAAGAGTTCCTTTGATGGAAACAGAGTAAGAATTTTAGATCAGAAGGAAAGAAAAACACTTATGAACACGTATAATGCCTCCTCAACCTGAAAAGCAGGAACGGATAATAAATAACAAAAATCAGATAAAAATAATTCTAGTATAATAGACACCATATTGCAAGTGCATTTAAATTTAGCAATGCATAACATTTATTTCCTTGACATTTGTCTTCCAAAGAGTTCACAGTGTTTCAGTGTCAGTTGAAACAGGGGAAGAATCTCAGGGAAGAATCCTTCACATAATAATAGGACCATTGGCAATAATGTCTCTCAGTTCTTTCCAAATCCATAAAGATGCATTTCCTGATGAGTGACTGAGCTCTGAAGAAAGAGATGAGAAACCCTCATCCCTCTGAATTACTTGTGTCAGAATATTTTAACCATAGTACTACGGATTGTAGTAAATTATCCTTATTAACAGGAAATAAGTCTCAGATTGGAATCTCAGCAATGAGATGCGCTGAGAAAAAATGCTTTAACTCGCTCCTCATCTTTTAAAGACAAAGGAGAGGTTTTCTATGTGGAAAGACAGTTGTCAAGATAGCCTTAGGGAATAAGAGTCTGCAACATCGAACCAAGCTGCACAGCTAGGACGCTCGTGCTCCAGGTCTTCCTGATCCCAAATCCCTGGGCCTGTCCCCAACACAGGATGCCATGCTGAGGTCATTTGCAATGGCTCTCTTAGGAGCTCCGGGGAAGGGGGAAGGAGCTAGATAGGATGGGACAGCACACATGGAGGCCTAGAAAATTAAGGCCATTCCAATTTAAATTCAGTGTTAGCACACGCCCAGCCATCCCAGGCTCCTGTGAAGAAGAGCTGAATTTTACATTACTTCAGTTACAGGAAAGAAACAAAAGTTTACAGCTTAATGACCTAGAAAGCCCCACAATAGAATCAAAACTGAGCCCAAGCCAAGGGCTGGAAGTCCCTATTAGAATGGGAAGAGAGCTCAATCCCTTGAAGGCCCCATATCAAAATGTAAACAGAAATTGAGGAATTGCTCCAGCCCTTCTGGAGGTCCCAGAGACAAGCCCTTAAAACTAAGCTAAACCTACCTCAGGGTCCAACTCCCTGCTCCGCTCTGTCGGGTATAATTGGACACGAGTTCGAGCTTGTAAGTAAACCCTCGTGTGTTTTCATCAGTGTCGGCTTCTCAGTGGTTTCTCAGATTCGCAATCTTGGGCACAACCATCTGAGATTAAAAAAAAAATACAAAAGATGCTCGGACGCAGGTAGAGTGAACACAGGGTTCTGAGAGAAGCAGCAGAGACCCGGGGTCTTGGGAGCTCTTCTGTAGAGGCCCCTGCAGACTGGGGGGCAGTATGCTCAGCCCCAGAGCCAGAGGACCCAGAGACCGCTCCCACATCCCGCCCATCAGGGTCAGGTCTCAGGGAGCAGCAGAGCGCCTCCTGCTAGACTCCAGAGGCGCTGATGCCCAACCCGCCTCTCACCCCTCAGTTCCATCTACCAGGCAGATGTGCACCTGATAATCAGCGCCACAGCCCATCCCCAGACCCGGCACAGACCACTCACTGCCACCAAGTTGTTGGACCACTGATGCTGCAGAGCTTCAGCTCTGCCTGGAAAGTAGGGTCTAGCTTCCTTTGTACTTTGTGCTAATTTTCATTTATTTTCCTTGATTCTTTTTTATTAATTGCCTTATTTAATTTTTATCTATGTACCTTATATATTTCTTATTTTTTCTTTCATGTTACTTTAATTGTGTTTCATATTTTGGGATTTAGAATCTTTTAACAAGCAGGCCAAAATAATTTGGTGTTTTTTTTTTTTTTTAGAGGGCAGTTGTTATTGTTTTTCTTGGTTTTCTTTTTCTTCCCATTTTCTTTTTTGGAAAAAGTAATGAGATGGAGAAATTCTCCATCATAAAATAACATGAGGTAGTACTCACAGCCAGGAAGTCCATCAATACACATATATGATGTCTAACTACAGTTTAAAACAATGATTATAAAGTACCAGCTGGACTGGAAAAAGAACACAGAAGAAAACTAGAGAATCCCTTACTGTAGAAATAAAAGAACTAAACTCTAGTCAGGCCAATGTTAAAAATGCTATAACTGAGATGCAGTCCCAAGTGGAAGCCTTAAAAACAAGAAAGGTTATGGACCACAGAGGCAGACGTAGGGAAGTCAGCCACTTATTAAAACAATAACATTCATATCATAGGAGACTCAAAAGATGGAGAGAGAGAAAAGGTGGGCCTTGCTCAGCCATCAGAAATGACAAATACCCACCATTTGCTTCAACGTGGATGGAACTGGAAGGTATTATGCTAAGTGAAGTAATTCAATTGGAGAAGGACAAATATTGTAGGTTCTCATTCGTTTGGGGAATATAGGTAATAGTGAAAGGAAATAAAAAAAATAAAAATAAATAAAAATAAACAAACATAACAAAACAAAAAAAATAGTGAAAGGAAATATAAGGGAAGGGAGTAGAAATGTGTGAGAAATATCAGAAAGGGAGACAGAACATAGACTCCTAACTCAGGGAAATGAACTAGGGGTAATGGAAGGGGAGGAGGGGAGGCGGTGGGGGTGAATGGGTGATCAGCACTTGGTGTTCTTCTGTATAATGGCAAACTGAACACCAATAAAAAAATAAATTTATTATTAAAAAAGAAAGAAAAGGGGATCCCTGGGTAGCGCAGCGGTTTGGCGCCTGCCTTTGGCCCAGGGCGCGATCCTGGAGACCCGGGATCGAATCCCACGTCGGGCTCCCGGTGCATGGAGCCTGCTTCTCCCTCTGCCTGTGTCTCTGCCTCATTCTCTCTCTCTCTCTCTATGACTATCATAAATAAAAAAATAAAATAAAAAAAATTAAAAAAAAAAAGAAAGAAAAAAAAAAAGAAAGACTGGCACCTGGGTGGCTCAGTCAGTTAAGCTTCTGCCTTAGGCTCAGATCATGATCCAGGTCCCAAGGCAGGCTCCCTGTTTAGCAGGGAACCTGCTTCTCCCTCTCCCTCTGCCCCTCTCGCTCATGCTTTTTCTCTCCTCTCTCTCTCAAATAAATAGAAAACATCTTTGAAGAAGAAACGAACAAAAAACCAGGAAGGAAGAAAAATCTCCCATGTAGAAGAATTTCAAACAATTTGTGCATACATTTCACCGTCAAGTTCATGAGCATAGCTTCCCACTCTTATTTCCGGAATACACATAGAAACTTCCTCCTAGAAAATATAATATGAAAAACTTAAAATAATATAGATAATATAATAATAATAATAATTAATAACAATAATAATAAAGAATCAGTTTATTACTGAGAAAGCTGAGAAACACTACCTCAGCAAGATGATCTGATCGATACCAAGACTGATAAATCATGTTGATAGTACCGATCCTTTATATGATATAATGAAAATGGCAGTATATCTAAGTATATAATCCACAACAACAGTTCAGTCATGAGATAAATGAAAGACATATCCCAAATGAGGGAAATTTTACAAAATACTCTACTTCTCAAAGTGTTCCAGTTCAAGAACAACAAGGAAAGCCTGAAAGACTGTCACAATCCAGAGAAGCCTAAGAAAACAGGAGGACAAATGGAATGTGATATGAGGGATGGTAACTTAGCAAAAACTAAGGAAATCTGAATAAAGTATGGTCTTTGGTTAATGCGAATTTTTTACTCTTGATTCATTAGCTAATATTTGTACTGCCCTAATATAAGATATCAATAATTGGAGAAACTGAGTGCAAGTGCATGTGAATGCTCTGTACTATCTACTCTATTTCACTATAAATCTTTGTTTTTTTCCTAATAAATAAGATTTATTTTGAAAATTGACTTAAATGAATCAGGCTCAAAGTGTGAAGACATTTTAAGAATTGTTGAATTATCTTTTGCCTTATTCTTATAGAGTTCCTTCAGTGGGAACAAAGTAATAATTTTACATCAGAAGGAAATAACAACACTTATGAAGACGTATAATGCCTCCTCAACCTGAAAAGAAAGGACAATAAATGCAAAAATCAGATAAAATGCTTCTAATATAATAGGCACCATATTGCAACTGCATTTAAAATTAGCAATGCAAAAAAAAAAATAAAAAAAAAATAAAATTAGCAATGCATAACATTTATTTCCTTGACATTTCTCTTCCAAAGAGTTCACAGTGTTTCAGTGTAAGTTGAAACAGGGGAAGAATCTCAGGGAAGAATCCTTCACATAATAATATGACCATTGGTACTAATGTCTCTCAATTATTTCCAAATACATACAGATGCATTTCCTGATGAGTGACTGAGCTGTGAAGAAAGAGATGAGAAACTCTCATCCCTCTGAATTACTTGTGTCAGAATATTTTAACCATAGTACTACGGATAGTAAATTATCCTTATTAACAGGAAATACGTCTCAGATTGGAATCTGAGCAATCAGATGGGCAGAGTAAAAACACTTTGACTCGCTCCTCATCTTTTAAAGATAAAGGAGAGCTTTTCTATTTACGAAGTCAGTTGTCAAGATAGCCTTAGGGAATAAGAGTCTGCAGCATGGAATCCCGGTGAACAGCTGGGACGCCCACGAGCCAGTTCTTCCTGATCCCAAATCCCTGGTCCTGTCCCCCAACACACGGTGCAGAGCTGAGGTCATTTGCAATTGCTCTCTTAGGAGCTCCGGGGAAGGGGGAAAGAGCTAGATAGGATGGGACAAAATGCAAAGAGGCCGTTGAAATGAAGGCCTTTCTACTTTAAGTTCAGTGTTCGAACAAGTCCAGCCATCCCAGGCCCCTGTGAAAAAGAGCTGAAATTTACATTATTTCAGTTACAGGAAAAAAACAAAAGTTTACAGCTTAATGTCCTAGAAAGCCCCACAATAGAATCAAACTGAGTCCATCCCATGGGCTTGAAGCACCTATTAGAATGAGACCAGAGCTCAATACCCTTGAAGGCCCCAAATCAAAATGTAAACAGAAATTGAGGAATTGAGGAAGCCCTTCTGGAGGACCCCGGGACAAGCCCTTAAAACTAAGCTAAAACACACCTCGGGGTCCAAGTCCCTGCTCCGCTGTGTTGGGTGTACTTGGACACAAGCTCGAGTTTGGAAATCAACCCTTGTGTGTTTGCATTGGTGTCAGTTCCTTAGTGGTTTCTCGGATTCACAATGTTGGGCACAACACCGCCATGTCCTCTCCCACCTTGGCTGAACCCCTATCCCCTCCCACCCAGGGTGACAATCAGTCACCTCCCCGCCTACAACAGCTGGGCACAGGTCCCATGGGCATGGTGGGCACTCCCGCCTTCCCTGCCCTCCCAGAGGAAGGAAGGAGGTTTCGGCAGTACACACTCCCATGGTGGCCCCAGGGCTCCCTGTCCAGCACGGCATCTCATGACAGGTCGGGTCTGTGTCCCTCACGCCTGCTCCTCCTCCCCGGTTTTCCCACAGGAAATGAAGGAGGACGCCCTGGTCTCCTCCAGGGACATCACGCAGATAGACCTGGACATCATCAAGAAGTTCAGCAGCCACATCATGCTTTAGGACTGCTAGGGGGTCGGATGAGGCTGCTGGGCCAGGGGGCTTTGGGGCCCTGGAGGCTTCTGGGTAAGGAAAACGGGGCCTCTGAGGCCAGGGAGAGCAATAGCAACCAACAACACACCGCTCCATGGTAGGGTGATGGGGATGACCACACCCCCGGGGCCTCAGGGATGAGGAGGCCACAATGATGGGGCCTCCAGGGGTTGCCATGGGACCTGAACACCAAAGGGGAGAGGGACGGCCCCCTGAGAAGCAGGGGATGGGGTGGGCCACGTGAGGGGCATGAAATGGACCTGGGGGCCAGGCGGCATGTCCGCGGCTGGAGCAAGACACACATCGATCCCAAGAGGGTCAGACGGTTCAGAGTGACACCCACTCTCGGTGCTTTATATATTTCTAAATTCTGTGCATTTAATTTGAGACAATTTGCAATTTTAAACATACATATTATGATGACCCCCAGATAATGCCCCCGGTCCAGCCAGGGCCCTGCACTCACCACATGGGGCCCCAGGGGCAGGTGTCACAACAAACCCCAGAATGGGGTCAACTTTATCTGTAGATGTCTCTGTGTGCATCTTAGAGAACGGGGATGCCCTGTGTCCGCCGGCCCCCCACGCCATCCCCCCATTCCCCAGACCCACACCATCCCCCTACATCATCATCCCCCATGGCATCGCCACTACCCCATCCCCCTCACACACACACAGCCTCACATAATCCCCCCACAGTATACCCCAACACCATCCCCCCTATACCATCCCCCACATTCCACCACCATCATACCCATGCCCCCACACCATCGACCCCGAGCAAGGACCCGGTGCAGCTGCCCCCTGAGGGACATGATCAGCCTCCCCGGGGTTCTCTGGATACCCTGCTCCCATCAGAAGCCCGGGTATCCCATAGAGTACCCAGGGGTTGCAGGGAGGAGGGACGGCATGGAGCCCCCAACAGTGTGAGAAGGTGAGTGAATCAGAGGACCCACTGTGCCCTGCCTCCACACACTGTCACTCCTGGAGCGTGGGACACCCTGCACAGGACACCAGGCCCTAACCCAGAGGTACCTGGGCTGAGAACCTGGAAGAAATAGATAAATTCCTGGAAATATATAACATTGCAAAAATGAAAAAGGAAGAAATAAGAAACCTGAACAGACAGATAACCAGCACAGAAACTGAATCAGCAATCAAGAATCTCCCAACAGGAGACGCTTAGATCAATAGAACAGAATGGAAATCTGAAACAAAATACAAACCTGTAACTCTATTATCCATTAATCGACAACAAGGCAGGAAGGAATATCCAATGGCACAAAGACAGTCTCTTCAACAAACCCTAACCCTGACCCCAGGATAAGAACAAATGGTGTTGGGAAAACCAGGCAGCCACATGCAAAAGAATGAAACTGGACCACTTTTTTACACCATATATATAAAAATAAATTCAAAATGGATGAAAGACCTAAATGTGAGACGTGAAACCAGACAAAGAAGAAAAGATAGGCAGCAATGACTTTGACATTGGCCATTGGATGTTCTTTCAGATATGCCTCTGAGGTGAGGGAAACAAAAGCAAAAATACTATTGGGGCTTCATCAAATTGAAAAGCTTCCACAAAGTGAAGGAAACAACCAAAGGTAAATGGCAACATACAGGAGGAGGGACAAGATGGAGGAAGTGTAGTGTCCCCAAATCACCTGTCCCTACGAAATTACCTAGATAATCATCAAATCATCCAGAAAATCTACGAATTTGGCCTGAGATTTAAACAGAGACCAGATTGAATGCTACAGTGAGAAAAGTTCATGATTCTATCAAGGTAGGAAGATGGGGAAAAAAAAATAAAGAAACAAAAGGCATCCAAGTGTGAGGGGCCCTGCGAGGAGCCCGGCTAAGGCTGGGGCGAGTTCCCCCAGGACAGAAGAGCTCTGTGCTGAGAGAAGGAGGAGCTGCACTAATCTTCCAGGGCGGAATGGCGCCTTCAAGGAGTCAGAGCAGGACCCCAGGATGGCGGGGATGCCCTAGGGCTCCCTGGGACTCTAACAGACACCTGCACTCCCAGGAGAGTGCACCGAGCTCCCTGAGGGCTGCAGGGCACATGCATTGACCCGGGAGCAGCTCTGTGGGCCTTGGGTGGCGGCTCTGCGAGGAGGGTTTGCATGGTCCCAGGAGCAGCTTGGCAGCGGCTCCTCCTGCAGACGAAGAGGCTCCGTGCAGAGGGTGCTGTGGGGCTCCGGGTGCAACTCGGAGGGGCTTGGGCGGTGGCTCTGCAGTGAGGCGGCTTTGCGGCCGGGAGCGAGAATCCAACAGCGCAGGCCCCGGAGTAAAGGGTTTCGGGCCCAGGATTCAGCCTCCCCCAGGACAGGCAGAGGCCCAGAGGGCCCAGGACAGCATGGACGCTCCTGCCCAGAGCTGAGCAGATCAGCGGCCCTGCCCCAGAGCCTCCAGGCCCTTCAAATGGACTACTCCTGAGTTACTGTGGGGGCTGAATACAGGTTTCCAGAGCTGGCTGCTGACACTTAGGTTGTTCCTCCTGGGACCTCACGGGGTAAACTACCCGCACTGAGACCTGCACCAGGCAGGGGACAGAGCAGCTCCCCCAAGGGCTAACACCTGACAATCAGCACAACAGGCCCCTCCCCCAGAAGACCAGCTAGACGGACAAGTTCCAGGGGAAGTCAAGGGACTTAAAGTATACAGAATCAGAAGATACTCCCCCATTTTTTTTTTCATTTCTGATTGCTTCCCCCAGCCTTTTCCCCCTTTCTTTCTTTTCCTTTCTCTTTTCTTCTCTTTTTTCCTTTTTTCTTCCTTTATTCTTTTTTCTTTTTCTTTCTTTCCTTCTTTCTCTCCTCTCTTTTTCTCCTTTTCCCAGTACAATTTGTTTTTGGCCACACTGCACTCAGCAAAATGACTAGATGGAAAAGCTCTCCTCAAAAGAAAGAATCAGAAACAGTCCTCTCACACAGAGTTACAAAATGTGGATTACAATTCAATGTCAGAAAGCCAATTCAGAAGCACTATTATACAGCTACTGGTGGCTCTAGAAAAAAGCATAAAGACTCAAGAGACTTCATGACTGCAGAATTTAGATCCAATCAGGCAGAAAGTAAAAATCAATTGAATGAGATGCAATCCAAACTAGAAGTCCTAATGATGAGGGTTAACGAGGTAGAAGAACGAGTGAGTGACATAGAAGAAAAGTTGATGGCAAAGAGGGAAACTGAGGAATAAAGAGACAGACAATTAAAAGACCAGGAAGACAGATTAAGGGAAATAAACAACAACCTGAGGAAGAAAAACCTATGTGAAATTGGCATTCCCGAGGGTGCCAAAATGGACAGAGGCCAGAGTAGTTATTTGAACAAATCATAGCTGAAAACTTTCCTAATCTGGGAAGGGAAACAGGCATTCAGATCCAGGAAATAGAGAGATTCCCCCCTAAAATCAATAAAAACCGTCCAACACCTTGACATTTAATAGTGAAGCTTGCAAATTCCAAGGATAAAGAGAAGATCCTTAAAGCAGCAAGAGACAAGAAATCCCTGACCTTTATGGGGAAGACCATTAGGGTAACAGCAGATGTCTCCACAGTGACCTGGCAGCCCAAAAAGGGCTGGCAGGATATATTCAGGGTCCTCAATGAGAAGAACATGCAACCAAAAATACTTTATCCAACAAGGATCTCATTCAAAATGGAAGGAGAGATAAAAAGATTTTAAGACAGGAAGGAAATGAAAGAATATGTGACCTCCAAACCAGCTCTGCAAGAAATTTTAAGGGGGACTCTTAAAATTCCCCTTTAAGAAGAAGTTCAGTGGAACAATCGACAAAAACAAGGGCTGAATAGGTATCATGATGACACTAAACTCATATCTGTCGATAGTAACTCTGAACGTGAACGGGTTTAATGACCCCATCAAAAGGCGCAGGGTTTCAGACTGGATAAAAAAGCAGGACCCATCTATTTGCTGTCTACAAGAGACTCATTTTAGACAGAAGGACACCTACAATCTGAAAATAAAATATTGGAGAACCATTTACCATTCAAATGGTCCTCAAAAGAAAGCAGGGGTAGCCATCCTTATATCAGATAAACTAAAATTTACCCCGAAGACTGTAGTGAGAGATGAAGAGGGACACTAAATCACACTTAAGGGATCTATCCCACAAGAGGACTTAACAATCCTCAATATGCCCCAAATGTAGGAGCTGCCAAATATTTAAACCAATTAATAACCTAAGTGAAGAAAATTTAGATAATAGTACACTTACACTTGGTGAAATCAATCCAGCTCTTTCTACCCTCGATAGGTCTTCTAAGCATAACATCTCCAAAGAAACGAGAGCTTTAAATGATACACTGGACCAGTAGGATTTCACAGATATCTACAGAACTTTACATCCAAACTCAACTGAATACACATTCTTCTCAAGTGCACATGGAACTTACTCCAGAATAGAGCACATACTGGGTCACAAATAGGGTCTGAACTGATATCAAAGGATTGGGATAACCCCATGCATATACTGAGACCGTAATGCCTTGAAATTAGAACTAAATAACAACAAGAAGTTTGGAAGGACCTCAAACATGTGGAGGTGAAGGATCATCCTGCTACAAGACGAAAGGGTCAACCAGGAAATTAAGGAAGAATTAAAAAGATTCATGGAAACTAATGAGAATGAACATACAACCGTTCAAAATCTTTGAGATGCAGCAAAAGCAGTCCTAAGGGGGAAATACATCACAATACAAACATCCATTCAAACACCGGAAACTACTCAAATACAAAAGCTAAACTTACACATAAAGAGGCTAGAGAAAACCAGCAGATAGATCCTACACCCAACAGAAGAATAGAGTTAATTAAAATTCGAGCAAAATTCAAGGAAATGGAGACCAGAAGAATGGTGGAAGAGATCAATGGAACGGGGAGTTGGTTCTTTGAACGAATTAATAAGATAGATAAACCATTAGCCAAACTTATTAAAAAGAAGAGAGAATATTTAAATTAATAAAATCATGAATAGGAAAGGAGAGGTCACTACCAACACCAAGGAAATACAAACAATTATAAAAACATATTATGAAAAGCCATACACCAATAAATTAGGAAATCTGGAAGAAATGGACGCATTCCTGGAAAGCCAGAAACTACCAAAACTGGAACAGGAAGAAATAGAAAACCTGAACAGGCCAATAACCAAGGCGGATATTGAAGCAGTCATCCAAAACCTCCCCAGACACAAAACTCCAGGGCCTGATTGCTTCCCAGGGGAATTCTATGAAACGTTTAATGAAGAAACCATACCTATCTTACTAAACCTGTTTGGAAAGATAGAAAGAGATGGAGTACTTCCAAATTAGTTCTATGAAGCCAGCATCACCTTAATTCCAAAACCAGAAATGACCCCACTAAAAAGGAGAATTATAGACCAATATCTCTGATGAACATGGATGCAAAAATTCTCAACAAGATACTAGCCAATAGGAGCCAACAGTACACTAAGAAAATTATTCACCATGAACAAGTAGGACTTATCCCAGGGACACAAGGCTGGTTCAACACTCGTCAAACAAACAATGTGATTCATCATATCAGCAAGAGAAAAACCAAGAACCATATGATCCTCTCATTAGATGCAGAGAAAGCATTTGACAAAATAGAGCATCCATTCCTGATCAAAACACTTCAGAGGGTAGGGATAGAGGGAACATGCCTCGACATCTTGAAAGCCATCTACAAAAGCCAACAGCAAATATCATTCTCAATGGGGAAGCACTGGGAGCCTTTCCCCTAAAATCAGGAACAAGAGAGGAATGCCACTCTCACCACGGCTCTTCAACATAGTACTGGAAGTCCTAGCCTCAGCAATCAGACAACAAAAAGACATTAAAGGCATTCAAATTGGCAAAGAAGAAGTCAAACTCTCCCTCTTCGCCGATGACATGATATTCTACCTAGAAAAACCAAAAGCCTCCATCCCACGATTGCTAGAACTCATACAGCAATTTGGTAGCGTTGCACGATATAAAATCAATGCCCAGAAATCAATGGCATTTCTATACACTAACAATGAGACTGAAAAAGAGAAATTAAGGAGTCAATCCCATTTACAATTACACCCAAAAGCATAAGATACCTAGGAATAAACCTAACCAAAGTGGTGAACCATCTATACCCTAAACAATATAGAATACTTCTGAAAGATATTGAGGGAGACAAAAAGAGATGGAAAAATATTCCCTGCTCATGGATTGGCAGAACTAATATTATGAAAATGTCAATGTTACCAAGACAATGTACATGTTTAATGTAATCCGTATAAAAATACCATGGACTTTCTTTAGAGGGTTAGAAAAAATTATTTTTTAAGATTTGTGTGGAATCAGGAAAGATCCCGAATAACCAGGGGAATTTTAAAAAAGACAACCATATCTAGAGGCATCACAATGCCAGATTTCAGGTTGTACTACAAAGCTGTGGTCATCAAGATAGTGTGGAACTGGCACAAAAACAGACACAGAGATCAATGGAACAAAAATAGAGACCCTGAACATTATGGTCAACTAATATTCGATAAAGGGGGAAAGACTATCCATTGGAAGAAAGACAGTCTCTTCAATAGATGGTGGTGGGAAAATGGACAACCAAATGCAGAAGAATGAAAGTAGACCACTCTCTTTCACCATACACAAAGATAAACTCAAAATGGATGAAAGATCTCAATGTGAGACAGGAGTCCATCAAAATCCTAGAGGAGAACACAGGCAACACCCTTTCTGAACTCGGCCACAGTAAATTCTTGCAAGATTCATCCACGAAGGCAAAAGAAACAAAAGCAAAAATGAACTATTATGACTTCATCAAGATAAGAAGCTTTTGCACAGCAAAGAATACAGTCAACAAAACTAAAAGTCAAACTACAGAATGGGAGAAGATATTTGCAAATGTCGTATCAGATAAACGGCTAGTTTCCAAGATCTATAAAGAACTTCTTAAACTCAACAGCAAAGAAACAAACAATCCAATCATGAAATGGGCAAAAGACATGAACAGAAATCTCACAGACGAAGACATAGACACGGCCAACATGCACATGAGAAAATGCTCAGCATCACTTGCCTCAGGGAAATACAAATCAAAACCACAATGAGATACCACCTCACACCGGTGAGCATGGGGAAAATTACCAAGGCAGGAAACAACAAATTTTGGAGAGGATGCGGAGAAAAGGGAAGACTCTTACACTCTTGGTGGGAATGTGAACTGGTGCAGCCACTCTGGAAAACTGTGTGGAGGTTCCTCAAAGAGTTAAAAATAGACCTGCCCGACGACCCAGCAATTGCACTCTTGGGGATTTACCCCAGATATTCAGATGCACTGAAACGCCGGGACACCTGCACCCTGATGCTTTTAGCAGGAATGTCCACAAAGGCGAAACTGTGGACGGAGCCATGGTGTCCACTGAAAGATGAATGGATAAAGAAGATGTGGTTTATGTATACAATGGAATATTACTCAGCCATTAGAAACGACAAATACCCACCATTTGCTTCAACATGGATGGAACTGGAGGGTATTATGCTGAGTGAAGTAAGGTAATTGGAGAAGGACAAACGTATGTTTTCATTCAATTGGTTAATATAAATAATAGTAAGAGGGAATATAAGGGAATGGAGAAGAAATGTGTGGGAAATATCAGAAAGGGAGAGAGAACATAAAGACTCCTAACTCTGAGAAAGGAACTAGGGAGCTGGAAGAGGAGGAGGGCAGGGGGTACGGGTGAATAGGTTACGGGCATTGAGGGGGGCACTTGCCGGGATGAGCACTGGGTGTTATTCTGTATGTATGTTATTCTGTTTGTTGGTAAATTGAACACCAATAAAAAATAAATTTATTTTAAAAAAAGTTCAAACAACTAAATATTTATGCGGCCAACATGGCAGTACCTAAATATAGAAACCAATTAGCAACAAACGTACAGGAACTCACTGATAATAATACAATTACAGGGGATTTTAACACCCACTTATGGTAATGGGCCGATCGTCTATGCAGAAAATTAACCTGGGAACAATAGCCTTGACCCAATGGACCACAGGGACTCAACAGATAATGTCTGAACATTTCAACCTAAAGCAGAATACACATTCCTTCCAAGTGCACATGGGACATTCTCCAGAACAGATCATATCATGGCCACAAATCAGCCCTCAATAGGTACAACAGGTACATGGTTGATATCAACCAGGTTGATATCACACCCTGTACATTTTCGGACCATGACACTATGAAACTCGAAGTCGAAAGTAAGAAAAAATATTGGACATACCAAAAATACATGGAGATTATGAACATCCAAATAGAGAATGAATGGAGCAACCAGGAAATTAAAGAGGAAATTTGAAACAAATGAAAATGAAAACATGTTTCTCCAAAACTCTGGGTTGTAGCAAAGGCAGTCCTAAAGGGAAGTACATAGCAATACAGGCCTACCTCAAGAAACAAGAAATCTCCAATACACAACGTAACCATACACATAAAGGAGCAGGAAAAGGAATAGCAAACAAAGCCTAAAGCCAACAGAAAAAGAGAAAAAATAAAGATGAGAGCAGATAACTCTGGGAAACGAACTAGGGGTGGTGGAAGGGGAGAAGGGCGGTGGGTGGGAGTGAATGGGTGATGGGCACTGGGGGTTATTCTGTATGTTAGTAAATTGAACACCAATAAAAAATAAAATAAAAAAAAAGATGAGAGCAGAAATAAGCAATGCAGAATAAACAAAACAGTAGAATGGAATAACGAAACTAAGAGCTGGTTCTTCAAAATAATTAATAAAATGGATCAAGCCCTAGCCAGCCTTATCAACGAGAAAAGAGAAAACTTAAATGAATAAAATCACAAATGAGAGAAGAGATATCAAATCAACACCAGAAAAATAAGACAATTATAAGGGAATACTATGCAAGATTATACGCTAACAAACTGGGAGACCTGGAAGAAATGGACAAATCCCTAGAAATGTGCAAATGAGCAAAACTGAAAGAGGAAGAAATAGAAAATATGAAGAGACCCATAACTAGCAAGGAAATTGAATCAGGAAGGCACCTGGGTGCCTCAGTGGTTGAGCATCTGCTTTGGCTCAGGTCATGATCTCGGGGTCTGGGGGATCACGTCCCACATCTGGCTCCCCGCATAGAGCCTCATTTTCCCTCTGCCTATAACTCTGCCTCTCTGTGTCTCGCATGAATACATAAATAAAGGTGCCGTCCCTGTGGAAAACAGTCTGGAGGGTCCTCGAGAAGTTAAAAATAGGGGATCTCTGGGTGGCACAGCAGTTTGGCGCCTGCCTTTGGCCCAGGGTGTGATCCCGGAGACCCGGGATCGAATCCCACATCGGGCTCCCGGCATGGAGCCTGCTTCTCCCTCTGCCTGTGTCTCTGCCTCTCTCTCTGTGACTATCATAAAAAAATTAAAAAAAGAAGTTAAAAATAGAGCTACCCTACGATTCCAAAATTGCACAGCTAGGTATTTACCCTGAGGATACAAAAGTAGTTTAGTAGATTCGAAGAGGAGCACGCAGCCCAGTGTTGGTCGCAGTGTTATCAACAACAGCGAAACTGTGTATACAGCCTAGATGTCCATCGACAGATGAATGGTCAGAGACGATATGGTAAATATACAGACTGCGACATCACTCGTTCATCAGAAGGGATGAAATGAAGCCATTTTCAATGACATGGGAGAAGTGGAAGGGACTTATGCACAATGAACTCAGTCAGTATGAGAAAGACAGATACCAAATACCATACAATTGTATTCACATGTGAATTTTAAGAAACCAAACAAACTGGCAAGGGGCGAAGGATGGATGAGAGATGCAAACCAAGAAACACACTCTTAACCACAGAGAATAAACTAATAAATACCAGAGGAAAGTGGGGGGGGATGGGGAATCAGGGATAGGGATAGTGGAGGTCACCTCTGACCAGTACCAGGCATTGTACTCAAGGGTTGAATCACTATGTGGTAAACCTGAAACTATATCATACTCTGTTATCACTATGTGGTAAACCTGAAACTATATCATACCTTGTTTACAAAGAGGAATTCAAGTAAAACTTTAAAATAATAATTGGTAGTATACAGGAAACATGTGTGCACAAGAGATAAATCAGAAAGACAACTGAAAATCCAAACAAAGAGTCTTTACAGCCACAAATCCCCTCCTTAGCTCAGCTCAGGAAAAGCCTGCCATGCCTATTCTCACCCCAGAGAACCCTGGCTTTTGATTCTCATGGAAGGCCGGTGACTTGGTGGAGTCAGGCTATCTTTGAAACCAAAACCTAAATAGAGTGCATAAAAATAAACTGCCCAAGATGCTACGAGTCCCAGTGCAGGCACATGCCAAGACACAAACTCTAACCATACACAGACATAACCCTAACCCTAAACTTAAGCCTAATGTTAACCTAACCCTTAAACAAGAACTATCACTAATCAAAAACCAAACACAAACTCCAAGACCAAAACACATTCACTAAACCTTCCTGCCAACCCTCACCTTAACTCCTAAACCTCTTCTAAACCTTTAACCCTGACGCTTATCTTAAATCTAACCCTAACCCTAACCTCTAACCATAACCTTAACTTAATGTACTCAAATCCTATTCCTAAGCTTAACCTGTACCCTAACCCTAACCCTCTAATACTAATCCTATCTCATATCCCAAACTGTACCCTAACCCGGACCCTAAAACTAATCCCTAACCCGCTGCCTAACCCTCTCTTACCCTTTTCCAAAACCGTACCCTGAACCTGACCTGACCCTAACCGTAATCCCTAACCAAACTCTAACCCTAATCCTAGCCCTAACCCAGATCCTAAACCTAACCCGCACCCTAACCCTAAACCTAGCCCTAACTTTAACTCTAACACCTAACGCTAACCCTTAACCCTAATTCACACCCTAACCCCTAACCCTAACTGCAAGCCTAGCCGAACCCTAACTCTAACCATAACCCAAACCCCAACTCCTAACCTCGTGTCCTAATCCCTAAAGTCTACACCCTAACCCTAACTCTAACTCCGGTCTCTAACCCAAACCCCCATCCTAACTCCTAACCACTGACCCTTACCCTTATCCCTCACCCTAACCTCTAATCTGTAACCATAATCATAATCACTATCCCAACATCTAACCTAAGCCTAACCACCAACAACCTCCCCTCCCCTGACCCTACCATTCATTCTACCCATTCACTTATCCTATGGTTCTGAGGAGTCCCTTCTGACATGGACGTGGCCCCCAACGGCGCCTCCAGAGTCCTGCAGGAGGTCCTGAGGAAGCCGGGCTGCTGTGAATGCGGACGTGGCCCCACGTGTTCCAGAGTCATAGTCAGCGGGTACTGAGTACGCCGGGTCTCCTGTCAACGTGGAGTATGCCTCCTCTGGAAGGAGGAGGAACATCCTTCTGGATGCCTCACATTCTCTGGAAGCCTCACAGCAGGTTCTCAGGAGGCCGGGGGCTCCTGTCAGCCTGGACATGGCCCCACGTCCCCCAGAAAACTCACCGCGCATCCTGAGGAGGCTGTGGGTTCCTGTCAGCCTAGACGCAGCCCCATGTGTCCCAACGCCAAAGTGCAAGTCCTGAGGAGGACGCGGGTCCTCTCAGTCTTGACGTGGCCACATATTTTCCTCAGCCTCACCATAAGACCTGAGGAGGCTGGGGGCTCCTGCCAGCATGGACCTGGCCCCAAATTATCCCAATCCTTCACAGTGCATCCTGAGTAGCCCGGAGACTCCTGTCAGTGTGGATTCGGCATCCACATCTTTCTTAGGCCTCACCACAGGCTCTGACAAGGCTGGGGTCTTCTGTCCGCATGGCACATCCCCATATTTCCTGAAGTCTACACTGGGTGTCCTGAGGACATCAGCGTCCGGTTGTGTGGACGTGGCCCCACGTCCTCCCGAAGCATCACCCCTGGTTCTGAGGTGGCCGGGACTCCTGTCTCTGTGGTTGCGGTCCCCAGCTTCCAGAAGACTCAACTTATGTCCTGAGGGGCACTTTAGCTCCTGCCAGAATGGACGCCGTGCCACATTTTTCAGAAGCCTCCCCACGTGTCCTGAGGCAGCCCATGGGCTCCTGTCAGGGTGGTTGCGGGCCCACAATTACCTGAAGCCTCCCCGCAGGTCCTGAAGTGGCCCAGGGGCTCCTGTCAGGGTGGATTTGGACCCACATCTTCCTGAACCTTCACCATGTGTTCTGAGGAGACCGGGGCTCCTGTCAGTGTGAACGCTGCCCAATATCCCCCTGAAGACTCCCCGCAGGTTCTGAGGAGGCTGCAGCTCATCAGCGTGGATGTAACCCCACGTCTTCCTCAGGCCTCCCCAGCACAGGCTGGCTCCTGTTAGTGCAGGCAGAAGAGGCCTACTGCGCATGCGTACCTCCTGGATGGTGCCTGGGCTCTGGCGCCGCCTGTGGGATGCTCAGACACTGCAGTAGGCTGTGGAGGAGGCAGCATGCCCTTCCTGAGGCC
Source organism: Canis lupus baileyi (assembly GCF_048164855.1). Classification (NCBI taxonomy): domain Eukaryota; kingdom Metazoa; phylum Chordata; class Mammalia; order Carnivora; family Canidae; genus Canis; species Canis lupus. The sequence continues at coordinate 32,666,026 of NC_132871.1, read as the reverse complement.
CACCTCTGCCTCCTTCCAGGCTCCAGCTGTTAGCTTGGAACCGTCTGACTGAAAAGGAGCCCAACACCCGGTTGCCTCAAAAATACTTAAGGAGAAGGAATTGTAGCCCAAAGGACGCGAAATGAAATGTGGACCAGACTTTTACCATGTCCTGTAAAACTCACTCAACCCTCTTCCACTGTGGGCGAGAGCACGGGCTAGTGCAGCCGCCTTGGAAACAGTGTGGAGGCTCCCCAGGAAGTTACAAATAGAGTCCCCCTGCGACCAGCAGGTGTACGGCCTGGAGCTCACTCCGAGGATACAGATGCAGTGAGACATGGGACAACTGCACCCAATGTCCACAGCAGCCGGGTCCACAGTAGCCACACTGTGGGAGGACCCTCAGTGCCCTGTGGCAGATGATGGATAAAGAGGATGGGAGATAGATGATGGTCATAGAGAGGGGAATGATACTCAGCTATCAAAGAGAAGGAAATCTTGCCATTTGCAATGACGTGGAAAGAACTAGAGGGATCATCTTAAGTGAAATAGGTCAGTTGGAAAAGAGAATGACCGTGTGATGTCATTCATAAGTGGAATTAAAGAAGCAAAACAAATGAACATCTGTGAAGGGAAGGAAAAACAAATAAGATGAAAACACATGCAGGGAATACAGACTCTTATATATAGGAAACAAACTGAGTGTCGTTGCAGGAGAGGGGACGGGGGAGGGGACGGGGGAGGGGCTAACAGGACCAGCATGATGGAGGTCACGTGATGTCACGAGCACTGCGGTTATCTCCAACTGGTGAATCCCTGAATTCCTCCTCTGAAAGAATAATACACTATACGTTAATTAATTGGGTTTAAATTAAATTAAGTTAAAAAATCAGTTGTATCAGAGCACGTTTCCTTCTGGACTCTCTGTTCTACTCCTTCGGCTTATGCTGGGACCAACCCTCGTGGGTCTGGTTTAAGTAGGCGTCAGGCCTCGTCTATGGACCAGCCCAGGGCTAGAACTCACGACCCCTACATCAGGACTGGAGGTTAGGTCACGAGTCGGATGCTTAACAGACAGAGCCAGCTGGGGTCCCGAGGACAACACTGCTTTATCCTTTGTCTCTGTGACATCGTTTGATTATTGTTAATTTTTTTTAATTTTTATTTATTTATGATAGTCACAGAGAGAGAAAGAGTGAGAGGCAGAGACACAGGCAGAGGGAGAAGCAGGCTCCATGCACCGGAAGCCCGATGTGGGATTCGATCCCAAGTCTCCAGGATCGCGCCCTGGGCCAAAGGCAGGCGCCAAACAGCTGCGCCACCCAGGGATCCCTGTGAAATCGTTTCAAATAGGAAAATGCTGCGTCCCACTCTGTCCTGCTTCTCCAACAGTGATTTGCTGTCCCGGGTCATTTGTGGGGGCGGATGGATGTTATGGTTTTTTTTTTTTTCCTATTTATAGGATCTGCCACCATGACTTGACAGGAATGACATTGAAATTGAGGGTGGCTTCAGGAACTGCGGACATTTTCACAAGATGAGGCTCCAAACCATGAGCCCAGGATGGCCTCCCAGAACCTGGTAAGGCTCAGTGCACAAGTCTTGTGCTCCTTTGGTTCAGTCTCATTTTTTATTCTCTGTGATGCTCCTGAGAAGTCAGTCACGTCTGTCATTTCCTTCCTGAGTGCTCATTGTCAGGACACAGCAAGCCCCACAATAGAATCAAAACTGAGCCGAGGCCAAGGGCAGGAAGCCCCTATTAGAACAGATCTCAATGCACTTGAAGGTCCCATATCAAAATGTAAACAGAACTTGAGGAATTGCTCCAGCCCTTCGGAGGTACCCTGAGACCAGCCCTTAAAACTAAGCTAAAACCCACCTCAGGGTCCAAGTCCCTGCTCCGCTCTGTCGGGTTTACTTGGAAACAAGCTCAAGCTTGTAAATAAACCCTCGTGTGTTTGCATTGCTGTCGGCTTCTCAATGGTTTCTCGGATTCGCAATCTTGGGCACAACAGTCTGAGATACAAAAACAAAACCAAAAGAAGCTCGGATGCAGGTAGAGTGAATGCAGGGTTCTGAGAGAAACGGCGGAGACCCGGGGACTTGGCAGCTCTTCTGTGGAGGCCCCAGGAGACTGGGGGGCGGGATGCTCTACCCCAGAGCCAGAGGACGCAGAGACCCCACCCGCATCCCGCCTATCAGGGCCAAGTCTCAGGAGCAGCACAGCACCGCCTGCTGAGCCCAGAGACGCTGACGCCCACCCCGCCTCTGGCCCCCGCAGGTGCATCTCCCAGGAAGATGTGCACCTGATAATCAGTGCCACGGCCCATCCCCAGACCCCACACAGACCATTCGCTGCCACAAAGTTGTCAGACCACAGAGGCTGCAGATCTTTAGCTCTGCCTGGAAAGTAGGGTTTAGATTCCTTTGTACTTTGTGTTCTTTTTTCATTTATTTTTTGATTCTTTTTTATTAATTGCCTTATTTTAATTTTATGTATGTACCTTATATATTTCTTATTTTTACTTTCATGGTACTTTAATTGTGTTTATTCTTTTTAATTTTTTTTCAATTTATATATGATAGTCACAAACAGAAAGAAAGAGAAAGAGAGAGAGAGAGAGAGAGGCAGAGACACAGGCACAGGGAGAAGCAGGCTCCATGCACTGGGAGCCCAACGTGAAATTCGATCCAGAGTCTATAGGATCCTGCCCTGGGCCAAAGGCGGGCACTAAACCCCTGCGCCACCCAGGGATCACTTTAATTGTTTCTATTTTGGGATTTAGAATATTTTAATCTGCAGGCCAAAATAATCTGGTTTTTTTTGGGGGGGGGAGGGCAGTTATTATTGTTTTTCTTGGTTTTCCTTTTTCTTCCTTCTTTCTTTTCTGGAAAATATAATGAGATGGAGAAATTCACCTCCATAAAATAACATGAGGTCTACTCACAGCCAGGAAGTTCATCAATACACATATATGATATCTAACTACAGTTTAAAACAATGATTATAAAGATAGCAGCTGGGCTGGAAAAACAGCACAGAAGAAAACTAGAGAAACCTTTACTGTAGAAATAAAAGAACTTAAATATAATCAGGTCAATGTTAAAACTGCTATAACTGAGATGCAGTCCCAAGTGGAAGCCTTAAAAAGAAGAAAGTTTATGGACCACAGAGACAGACGTAGGGAAGTCAGCCACTTATTAAAACAATAACATTCATACCATAGGAGACTCAGAAGACGAAGAAAGAGAAAAGGTAGTCCTTGCTCAGGCATTAGAAACAACAAATACCCACCGATTGCTTCAACGTGGATGGAACTGGAAGGTATAATGCTGAGTGAAGTAAGACAATCGGAGAAGGACAAACATTGTATGTTCTCATTCATTTGGGGAATATAGATAATAGTGAAGGGAATATAAGGGAAGGGAGAAGAAATGTGTGGGAAATATCCGAAAGGGAGACAGAACATAAAGACTCCTAACACTGGGAAACGAACTAGGGGTGATGGAAGGGGAGGATGGCGGGCGGTGGGGGTGAATGTGTGATGGGCACTGAGGAGGGCACTTGACGGGATGAACACTGGGTGTTATTCTGTATGTTGGCAAATTGAACACCAATAAAAAATAAAATTATTATTAAAAAAAAGAAAGAAAAAGAAAGAAAAAGAAAGAAAGAAAGAAAGAAAGAAAGAAAGAAAGAAAGAGTGGCACCTGTGTGGTTCAGCTAGTTAAGCTTCTGCCTTAGGCTCATATCATGATCCAGGTCCCAAGGCAGGCCCCTGTTCAGCAGGGAACCTGCTTCTCCCTCTCCTTCTGCCCCCTCACTCATGGATTTTCTCTCCTCTCTCTCTCAAATAAATAAAAAACATCTTTGAAAAAGAAACAAACAAACCCAGAAGAAGAGAAATCTCCCATGTAGAAGAATTTCAAACAATTTGTGCAGACATTCCACACTCAAGTTCATGAGCATAGCTTCCCACTCTTATGTGAGGAATACACATTGTAACTTCCTTCTACAAAATATAATATGAAAAACTTAAAATAATATTGATAATATAATAATAATAATGTTTAATAATAATAAAAAAGGATCAGTTTACTGCATAGAAAGCTGACAAACACTATCTCAGCAATGTGATCAGATCAATACTAAGACTGATAAATCATGTTGATAGTATATCCTTTATATGATATTATGAAAATGGCAGTATATCTCTGTATATAATCCAAAAAACTGTTCAATCATGAGATAAATGACAGACATGTCCCACCTGAGGGAAATTTTACAAAATACTCTACTTCTCAAAGTGTTCCAGGGCAACAACAACAAGGAAAGGCTGAAAGACTGTCACAATCCAGAGGAGCCTAAGAAAACATGAGGACAAATGGAATGTGATATGAGGGATGGTAACTTAGCAAAAACTAAGGAAATCTGAATAAAGTATGGTCTTTGGTTAATGCGACTATTTTAATATTGATTCATTAGCTCATATTTGTACCGTACTAAAATAAGATATCAATAATTGGAGAAATTGAGTGCAAGTGCATGTGAATGCACTGTACTATCTTCTCAATTTCCCTATAAATCTTTGTTTTTTTCCTAATACGATCTATTTTGAAAATTGACTTAAATGAATCAGGCTCCAAGTGTGAAGACATTTTAAGAATAGTTGAATTAACTTTTGCCTTATTCTTAAAGAGTTCCTTTGATGGAAACAAAGTAAGAATTTTAGATCTGAAGGAAAGAAAAACACTTTTGAACACGTATAATGCATCCTCACCCTGAAAAGCAGGAACGGATAATAAATAGCAAAAATCAGATAAAAATACTTCTAGTATAATAGACACCATATTACAAGAGTATTTAAAATTTGCAACGCATAACATTTATTTCCTTGACATTTGTCTTCCATGGAGTTCACAGTGTTTCAGTGTCAGTTGAAACAGGGGAAGAATCTCAGGAAAAAATCCTTCACATAATAATAGAACCATTGGTAATAATGTCTCTCAGTTCTTTCCAAATCCATAAAGATGCATTTCCTGATGAGTGACTGAACTGTGAAGAAAGAGATGAGAAACCGTCACCCCCTGAACTCTTGTGTCAGAATATTTTAACCATACTACTACAGATAGTAGTAAATTATTCTTATTAACAGGAAATACATCTCAGATTGGAATCTGAGCAATCAGATGGGCAGAGAAAAAACGCTTTGACTAGCTCCTCATCTTTTAAAGACAAAGGAGAGGTTTTCTATGTACAAAGTCAGTTGTCAACATAGCCTTAGGGAATAAGAGTCTGAAGCATCGAATCCAGCTGCATAGCTGGGACGCCTAGGCTCCAGGTCTTCCTGATCCCAATCACTGGGCCTGTCCCCCAACACAGGATGCCACGCTGAGGTCACTTGCAATTGCTCTCTTAGGAGCTCTTGGGAAGGGGGAAGGAGCTAGATAGGATGGGACAGGATGCATGGAGCCTGAGAAAATTAAGGCCATTCCAATTTAAATTCAGTATTAGCACACACCCAGCCATCCCAGGCCCCTGTGAAAAAGAGCTGAAATTTACATGCCTTCAGTTACAGGAAAAAAAACAAAAGTTTACAGCTTCATGTCCTAGAAAGCCCCACAATAGAATCAAAACAGAGCCCAGGCCAAGGGCAGGAAGCCCCTATTAGAATGAGAACAGAGCTCAATGCCCTTGAAGGCCCCATATCAAAATGTAAACAGAAATTGAGGAATTGCTCCAGCCATTCTGGAGGTACCTGAGACCAGCCCTTAAAACTAAGATAAAACTCACCTCAGAGTCCAAGTCCCTGTTCCGCTGTGTTGGGTGTACTTGGATGCAAGCTCGAGTTTGGAAATCAACCCTTGTGTGTTTGCATCGGTGTCACCTCCTTAGTGGTTTCTTGGATTCGCAATCTTGGGCACAATAACCCATGTCCCCTCCCACCTTGGCTGAACCCCATCCCCTCCCACCCAGGCTAACAGTCCGTCACCTCCCTGCCCACAACAGCTGGGCATAGACCGTCACACAGGTCCCACGGGCACGGTGGGCACTCCCGCCATCCCTGGCCTCCCAGAGGAAGGAAGGAGGTTTCGGCAGGACACACTCCCATGGTGACCACAGGGCTCCCTGTCCAACATGGCAGCTCGTGACAGTTCGGGGTCTGTGTCCCTAATGCCTGCTCCTCCTCCCCGGTTTTCCCACAGGAAATGAAGGAGGAGGCCCTGGTCTCCTCCTAGGACATCACTCAGGTAAACCTGGATGTAAACAGGACGTTCGGCAGCCACATTATGTTTTAGGACTGCTAGGTGTTGGGTGAGGCTGCTGGGCCACAAAGCTTCGGGCCCCCGGGGGCTTCTGAGTAGGGAAAACGGGGCCTCTGAGGCCAGGGGGAGTAACAGCAGCCAACAACATACCGCTCCATGGTAGGGTGATTGGGATGACCCCCTTGCCCACCCCTCCGGGCCTCAGGGATGAGGAGGCCACTAGGATGGGGCCTCCAGGGGTTGCCATGGGAGCTGAACACCACCAAATGGTAGAGGGACGGCCCCATGAGAAGCAGGGGATGGGGTGGGGGATGTGGGAAGCATGAACCGGACCTGGGGGCCAGGTGGCATGGCCGCAGCTGCAGCAGAACACACATCGATCCCATGAGGGTCGGACAGGTCAGAGTGACACCCACTCTCGGTGCTTTATATATTTCTAAATTCTATGCATTTAATTTGAGACAATTTGCAATTTGAAAGCATACATATGGGGATCCCTGGGTGGCGCAGCGGTTTGGCGCCTGCCTTTGGCCCAGGGCACGATCCCGGAGACCCGGGATCGAATCCCACATTGGGCTCCCGGTGCATGGAACCTGCTTCTCCCTCTGCCTGTGTCTCTGACGCCCTCTCTCTCTCTGTGACTATCATAAATAAATAATTTAAAAAATGAAAAAAATTGAAAGCATACATATTATGATGACCCCCAAATAATGTCCCCGGTACAGCCAGGGCCCTGCACTGACCACACCACGCCCCAGGGGCAGGTGTCACAAGAAACCCCAGACTGGGGTCGCCTTTAACGGTTGATGTCTCCTTGTGCATCTTACTGGAAGGAGATACCCTGTGTCCACAGGCCCCCACGACATCCCCCCATTCCCCACTCCCACTCCAACCCCCTCCATCATCATCCCCAATGGAATCCCACCATCCCCCTCACACCCATACAGCCCCACACAATCCCCACCCACACTATACCCCAACACAATCCCCCCTACACCATCCCCCACACTCCACCACAATCATACTCCTGCCCCCACATGATCCACCGCCACACCATTTATCCCAGCAAGGACCTGGTGCAGGTGCCCCCTGTGGGACATGCTCAGCCTCCCCGGGTTTTTCTGCATACCCTGATCCCATCAAAAGCCCTGGTGTCCCATAGAGTACCCAGGGGTTGCAGGGAGCAGGAAAGACATGGAGCCCCCGACAGGGTGGGTGCAGGTGAGGGCTTCAGAGGATGCACCGTGCCCTGCCTCCGCCCAGTGTCCCACCTGGAGGGCAGCACACCCTGCACAGGACACCAGCCCCTAACCCATAGGGACCTGGGCTGACCTGACCCCGGGTTCTGTGGGGGCTGAGTTGATTTGAGCCCCCCAGGGCCAACACAAAGACTAATGGGATCCAGCCCTCCATGGCCCTGGCCAGCCCTGGATTCTGGCCCCAGGCTGCACGAGCCCTCTCACAGCTGATTGTGGCCTCTTGGGCCCTGGGCTTACCCCACTGATCCAGGTCGCTGACCTAGGGCACCCTTTGGATCCTGGGAAACACAGGGTGGGGAGAGCAGGGGTAGGCCGGTGGGCCCCACCCACAGCCACACCAGGAGCCAGGCTGCTCCAGGTGCTGGGGCCCCTGGGAGCCCAAGGCCGGGCTCCAGCTGCCCTGCGTGGACCCAGCGCAGGTCCAGGTCAGCTCTGCTGTCCTCAGAACCGTCTCTCAGGCTGAAACCTCAGGACACACGCCCCCACCCGGATTCCACACATGCTCCCAGGTGGGGGACTCCAGCACCCGCCTCCACAAACCGTGTCATTCTTGCCCTCCCCTAAAGGACAGAAAGCTCTCCATTCCCAGGGGCAGGCGCGCCCCCTCGGCCCTGAGCCCGTTTGCTGTAGAAAGTCAATAAAGTGTTGTGGTGTGAAAATGCACAGCCAGCCCATTTCTGTGTCATCCAGAACACTGTGCACAGGGCTTGGAGAGCCCACCAGAGAGGAGGAGGGGGCACCACCCAGGCCCCACCAGCCCCTGCAGGGGCACCACCATGCACAGCCAGCTGACTTCCCCATGTGCCTTCCAGGGGTGGCCAGACGCCAGGGTCAGGACCTGACAGACTTTACTAGGACTCAGGCTGTGCCCCGCGGGCCAGGAAGGGCTGGGACAGAGTGACAGCCAGGAAGCCTCAGGTCACTAGGTTCTGTGCAAAGCAACCCGGTTGTCTGTGCTCCCTCTGTCCAGGGGGCCTGGGCAGGCCGTGTTCCGGGGCCCTTCCTCCACGCATCATCCCCGTGCCTGTGTGCCTGGGGCAGAGAGGACCTGCGGGGTGGTCAGCATGGCCCTGGAAGGGATGTCAGGACAGCAGGCCCTTGTGTTATGCCCAAGATTGTGAATCCGAGAAACCACCGAGGACCCAACACCGATGCAAACTCCCAAGGGTTTCTTTACAAGCTGGAGCTTGGTTCCAAGTGCACCCGACACAGCAGAAAATGGACTTGGACCCTGAGACTAAGAGGCGTAGCAACTTTATAGGGGCCAGTGGCCCATGAGATATGCAGAAAGTTGCACAGTCATGTCTGTTCACAAGCAGGTGGCCAATTGAATTACACCTTACCCTATAGTATCCACTTGCCCTAGCCTATTACTTTGGTCAGAATCGGAGTTCAGTTTTGGGGGACATAAAGCAGGGTTACATTGTTATGAGCTGATTTCAGATAAGGGTGTGCCCAGGGGCCTGACTAGGGTGGGGCAGCGCCTTAAGCAATAAGAAGGTCATGTGGGGGTCATCCTGGAGTTGGGTGGGTGTAGCACAAAATGGAATCAGTCCTGCTCTGCCTCTCCAGGGGTAGGAGATTTTGTTAACTTTCCTGGGTCCCACACTTGCAGCTCACGCACCTGGGCCAGCCTCACCAGATGGACTCAGCGTGCACACCTTGTGGTGCTTGATCTCTCACACCAGCATGTGGAGAGCACCCTCCTTGCCCGACTGAGTAGGGGCGGGTGAGCATGGGGCTCGGCCTGAAGGTCAGGCAGCACAGGGGACTGAGGAACCCCAGCCCCGTCCCCACCCAGCCTCGCAAACACAGGCAGTCCCAGGGCTCCCCACCATGGGCAGCTGGATCCTCAGGAGCTCCCACCAGGATGGCCCCGAGGTCTGGCTCCCTGCTGGAGAGGCATCAGGGAGAAGATAAGCAGCCAGCACATGGCAGGACCCATTGCCTCACATGGGAATATAGCCAAGCCGGACCTTCCAGCTCAGCTGAACCTCCAGCAGAAAGTCACTGCAAGAGCGAGCCAGGGTCTGCCAGGAGAGCCTAGCTAGCCGCCCAGCACCAGCACCAGAAATGATGTTGTGCCAACCATTTGGGCATTTGGGTGACCCAGCCAGAGGATCCAATAGCTGCACGTGATAGCTACATGTAACAGACACACACACCCAAAAACCAACAAAAGTCGGAATCCCCCAATGTTGTCTAACAGCAGCCGGATGGTTACATATACGACGCTGTGGTCTCCAATAGGATACATGAAAGACGCAATAAACCATGACTACAAAGGTGCTGGAGGCACAGAGATGTGCCTGCTTGGGTCCAACAAGGGTCACAGAGGGGCAGGAAGCATCCTACAGAGGGGAGGCCCCTCCTTGGAAAGGACATCATGTCCCTGTGAAGGCTACGGAGGGTGAAATCTGTCCTCCTCTCTTTCAGCTTCTGGTTTTCCTCCTAAATGCCATTTTCCTCAATCAAAAGACTAAAAATTTATTTTATGTTTATAAATTTCTTTTTGTTGGTGTCCAATTTGTATGAATTCTTGCTTCAGCAAGGGTGTCATTCAGGAGAGAAGGAGAGATCATGATTTTCCCAGACAGGCAAAATATAAAGGAGTTCATGACCACTTAACCAGTCCAGTAAGGAATTTTAAGAGGGACTCTTCTAGTGGGGGAAAAAAAGAGTCCAAAAGCAACAAAGACTAGAAAGGCCCAGAGAACATCACCAGAAACACAAACTCCTCCTGTAACACAAAGGCACATGTTTGTGCCTACACATCCTAACCCTACACCTGAAGGAGCTGAATAAGGAATAGCAAACATAGCCTAAACATGATTATCTTTGAATAATCACTCTGAATGCCGATAGACTAAATGCTTCAATCAAAAGATAGAAGGTATCAGAGTGGCTTAAAACACAAGATCCGGGAAGCCTGGGTGGCTCAAAGGGTTGAGCATCTACCTTTGACTCAGGGTATGATCCTGCAGTCTGGGATCAAGTCCCATATTGAGCTCCAGGAGTGGAGTCTACTTCTCTCTCTCCCTAATTTTCTGCCTCTCTCTCTCTCTCATAAATAAAATCGTTATTAAAAAAACAAGATCCATCTGTATGATGCCTACAAGATGCTCACCTTACACGTATACACACCAGCAGATTGATAGTCAGGGGAGGGAAAATCATCTACCACGCTAATGGATATCAAATGAAAGTTGGAGGACCCATACTTATATCAGACAAACGAGATTTGAAACCAAACCCTAGGGGACACCTGGTGGCTCAGTGGTTGAGCATCTGCCTTCAGCTCAGGGTGTGAACCTGGGATCACAGGATCGAGTCCCACATCGGCCTCCCTTAGGGGAGCCTGCCTCTCCCTCTGCCTATGTTTCTGCCTCTGCTTCTCTGTGTATCTCTCATGAATAAATAAATAAAATATTTAAATCTCAAAAAGAAAGAACAAATCCTGTAAGGAGAGATGAAGAACATTATTTCATAATTAAAAAGACTATCAAGATCAAACAACTAAATATTTATGCTGCCAACATGGGAGCACGTAAATATAGAAACAAATTAACAACAAATGTACAGGAACTCACTGATAATAATACACTGACAGGGGATTTCAACACCCACTTATGGCAATAGACCGATTGTCTAGCAGAAAATCAACAAGAGAACAATAGCCTTGACACACCGGACCACAGGGACTCAACAGATATAGTTAGAAAATTAGATCTGAAAGCAGAATACACTTTCCTATCAAGTGCACATGGGACATTCTCCCGAACAGATCATATCAGGGCCCACAAATCAGCCCTCAACAGGTACAACAGGTACAGGAAGTTTGATATCACACCATGTACATTTATGGCCCACGGTGCTTTGAAACTGGAAGTCGAAGGTAAGAAAAAATTTGGACAGACCAAAAATATGTTGAGTTTATGATTATCCTACTAGAGTGAATGGAGCAACCAGGAAATTAAAGAGGAAATTTAAAACAAATGAAAATGAAAACATGTTTCTTCAAACCTCTCGGATGTAGCAAAGGAGTAGTAAGAGGGAAGTACATAGCAATACAGGCCTACCTCAAGAAAAAAGAAGTCTCCAGTACACATCCTAACCCTACACCTGAAGGAGCTGAATAAGGAATAGCAAACATAGCCTAAAGCCTACAGAAGAAGGGAAAAAATAAAGATGAGTGCAGAAACAAACAATACAGAAACAACAAAACAGTAGAATGGAGTAACAAAACTAAGAGCTGGTTCTTTAAAATTATTAATAAAATGGATCAACCCTAACCAGGCTTATCAACGAGAAAAGAGAAAAGACCTAAATAAATAAAATCACAAATGAGAGAAGAGAGATCACAATCAACACCAGAAAAAAAAAAAGCAGTTATAAGGGAATACTATGAAAGATTATATGCAAACAAACTGGGAGACCAGGAAGAAATGGACAAATCCCTAGAAATGTACAAACGAGCAGAACTGAAATAGGAAGAAATAGAAAATGTGAACAGCCCATAACTAGCAAAGGAATTTAATCAGCAAGGCACCTGGGTGCCTCAGTGGTTGAGCATGTGCTTTGGCTCAGGTCATGATCCCGGGGTCCTGGGGGATCAAGTCCCACATCAGGCTCCCTGCATGGAGCCTCATTTTCCCTCTGCTTATAACTCTGCCTCTCTGTGTCTCTCATGAATACATAAATAAAGGTGCAGGCACTGTGGAAAACAGTCTGGAGGGTCCTCGAGAAGTTAAAAATAGGGGATACCTGGGTGGCGCAGCCATTTGGCCCCTGCATTTGGCCCAGGGTGTGATCCGGGAGACCTGGGATCGAATCCCACGTTGGGATCCCGGTGCATGGAGCCAGCTTCTCCCACTGCCTGTGTCTCTGCCTCTCTCTCTGTGACTATCACAAAAAAATTTAAAAAAGAAGTTAAAAATAGTGCTACCCTACGATTCCAAAATTGCAAAGCTAGGTATTTACCCCGAGGATACAAAAGTATTTTAGTAGATTCGAAGAGGAACACGCAGCCCAGTGTTGGTAGCCGCGTTATCAACAACAGCGAAACTGTGTATAGAGCCCAGATGTCCATCAACAGATGAATGGGCAGAGACGATGTGGTAATTATACACACTGCGATATCACTCGGTGATCAGAAGGGATGAAAGGATGCCATTTACAATGACGTGGGAGAAGTGGAAGGGACTTATGCTAAATGAACTCAGTCAGAGGAAGACATATACCAAATACCATACAATTGCATTCACATGTGAATTTTAAGAAACCAAACAAACTGATAAAGGGGCAAAGGGGGGGATGAGAGATGCAAACCAAGAAACATACTCTTAACCACAGAGATTAAACTACTAAATACCAGAGGAAAGTGAGGGGGATGGGGAATCAGGGGATGGGAATAGTAGAGGTCACCTCTGACCAGTACCAGGCGTTGTATTCAAGGGTTCAATCACTATGTGGTAAACTGGAAATGATATCATACTGTGTTTACAAAGAGGAATTCAAGTAAAATTTTAAAATAATAATTGGTAGTATAGAGGAAACATGGGCGCACAAGAGATAAAATCAGAAAGGCAACTGAAAATCCAAACAAAGAGTCTTTAAAGCCACAAATCCCCTCCTTAGCTCAGCTCAGGAGAAGCCTGCCATGCCTATTCTCACCCCAGAGAACCCTGGATATTGATCATTTTAAAATGATCTCTGGGGAGGCCGCTGACTTGGTGGAGTCAGGCTATCCTTGAAACCAAAACCTAAATAGAGTGCATGAAACTAAACTGCCCAAGATGCTAGGAGTCCCAGTGCAAGCACATGCCAAGACACAAACTCTAACCATACACAGACATAACCCTAAGCCTACACTTAAGCCTAATGTTAACCTAATCCTCAACAAGAACTATCACTAATCAAAAACCAAACACAAACTCCAAGACCAAAACACATTCACTGAACCTTCCTGCCAACCCTCACCCTAACTCCTAAACCTATTCTAAACCTTTAACTCCGACCCTTACCTTAAATCTAACCCTAACCCTAACCTCTAACCATAACCTTAACTTAATGTACTCAAATCCTATTCCTAAGCTTAACCTGTACCCTAACCCTAACCCTCTAATACTAATCCTATCTCATAACCCAAACTGTACCCTAACCCGGACCCTAAAACTAATCCCTAACCCACTGTCTAACCCTCTCTTACCCTTTTTCAAAACCGTACCCTGAGCCTGACCTGACCCTAACCCTAACCCCTAACCAAACTCTAACCCTAATCCTAGCCCTAACCCGTATCCTAAACCTAACCCTCGCCCTAACCCTAAAACTAGCCCTAACTTTAACTCTAACCCCTAACGCTAACCTCTATCCCTATCTCACACCCTAACCCCTAACCCTAACTGCAAACCTACCTGAACCCTAACTCTAACCATAACCCAAACCCCAACTCCTAACCTCCTGCCCTAATCCCTAAAGTCTAATCCCTAACTCTAACTCTAACTCCTGTCCCTAACCGAAACCCCCATCCTAACTCCTAACCACTGACCCTTACCTTTATCCCTCACGCTAACCTCTAATCTGTAACCATAAGCATAATCACTAACCCTTAACATCTAATCTAAGCCTAACCACCAACCACCTCCCCTCCCCTGATCCTACCATTCATTCTACCCATTCACTTACCCTATGGTTCTGAGGAGTCCCTTCTGACATGGACGTGGCTCCCAATGGCGCCTCCAGAGTCCTCCAGGGGGGTCCTGAGGAAGCTGGGCTCCGGTAAATGCGGACATGGCCCCACGTGTTCCAGAGTCATAGTCAGTGGGTCCTGAGTACGCCGGATCTCCTGCCAACGTGGAGTATGCCTCCTCTGGAAGGAGGAGGAACAACCTTCTGGATGTCTCACATCCTCTGGAAGCCTCACAGCAGGTTCTCAGGAAGCCAGGGACTCCTGTCAGCCTGGACATGGCCTCATGTCCCCTGAAAACTCACCGCGGGTCCTGAGGAGGCTGTGGGTTGCTGTCAGCCTAGACGCAGCCCCATGTGTCCCGAAGCCAAAGTGCAGGTCCTGAGGAAGAAGGGGGTCCTCTCAGTCTTCATGTGGCCCCACATTTTCCTCAGCCTCACCATAAGACCTGAGGAGGCTGGGGGCTCTTGTCAGAATGGACGTGCCCTCAAATCATCCCAATCGTTCACAGTGTGTCCTGAGGAGGCCGGAGACTCCTGTCAGTGTGGAATCAGCATCCACATTTTTCTGGGGCCTCACCACAGGCTCTGACAAGGCTGGGGTCTTCTGTCCACATGGACGCATCCCCATATTTCCCGAAGTCTACACTGGGGGTCCTAAGGACATCAGCGTCCGGTTGTGTGGACATGGCCCCACGTCCTCCCGAAGCATCACCCCGGTTCTGAGGTGGCCGAGGCTCCTGTCACTGTGGATGCGGCCCCCAGCTTCCAGAAGTCTCAACTTATGTCCTGAGGGGCCAGTTAGCTCCTGCTGGAGTGGAAGCAGCGCCCCGTCTTTCAGAAGCCTCCCCACATGTTCTGAGGCGACCCAGGGGCTCCTGTCAGCGTGGATGGGGGCTCACATCTTACTGAAGCCTCCCCGCGGGTCCTGAGGCAGCCCAGGGGCTCCTGTCAGGGTGGGTGCGGGCCCACAATTTCCTGAAGCCTCCCCACAGGTCCTGAGGCGGCCCAAGGTCTCCTATCAGGATAGATGTGGGCCCATATCTTCCGGAAGCCTCACCGTGTGTCCTGAGGAGACCAGGGCTCC